>NW_026988473.1:55207500-55952500 GCF_030222135.1 Aotus nancymaae | reverse complement strand
GGGCAGATCCCATTCCTCATCTACACAAGGAGGTGGTTGGACCAGAGGGTGATGAAGATTCCTTCAAGCTGTGATATTCCAAATTCTGCTCCCACCTTCTTTGAGCAAATATGTCTTCTCTCCCCTTTCCCAGAAGATTTCGCTGTGTGGCACTAACACCGGTTCCCCAGGGTACAGGGCAGAGGGGGAGCAGCTGGTCCTGCAAAGGGAGGACCCAGGGCGGGGTTCTGAATGGATAGGAAAGAGGGTGCTAGGCACAGTCAGGGAGAAGACTGAGCAGGAGTTCAGTCCTTCGGGCCCTGCCAGCACAGGTGCCAGCATAGGTGGGCACAGCCATGGACCCCATCACGGTAAGAAGCCTGCTCTCCTACTTTCTCCCATCCTGGTCTCATTTCTACCCATGAATGAAACAAAAGATTGGCCCAGAGGTGCTGCAGGGGCATCCTAACTGCCAGGCAGGTGGAGGACATCACTATGTGGGTGAGAGAAGAGTCCCTGGAACCCTGAGCCTGGGCCCAGAAGAGAAGAGCAATGAGGACGGGGCCGGGGCTGGTAGAAGAGAGGGACAAGGCAGTGCCAAGGGGGAGAGATGCCCCCCCAAAGCAGGGGAGGGCAAAGCAGGAGGATTGGTGAAGAAAGAGCATATTGGGATTCTGCTGGGGCCCCGGTCAGAGCTGAGGGGCTTGGCAAAAGCCCAGTACAAAGACCCTCCTGTGTGGACATGTCTGGGCCTGCCCTTGGGAGAGGCTCTGGGACTTTGAGAGGGAAGAGCAGCTGGGAGATGAAGTCAACAAGAGGGGAGCTGAGTCCAAACAGATCCCATGCGCCTGTATGTGGGGTTAGGCTCCCAGAGCTGCCCACCCCTGCTTTAACCTACCCTTGCTCAAGGTACCCAGAGGTAGCCCTGCTATGGGGGGGTTCCTGTGAGGGTGGAAGTCGAGCTGAGAAAGTGGCCCGTAGTCTGTCCCCAGTGGGGGAGAATTAAAAGCCCCGCTGCACACAATGTAGATTTTCCTAACCTGAGAAGCTACACAATAAAATGATAAATAAGATAATATTTGCCAGTATGTGTTTGGGACAAGGAAGAATATAATGGTGGCTACATATAGAGGGTTAAGAGCTAGAACATGGGAGGGTGAAAAAGGCCCCAAAACAAAGGGAGTTGGAACTCAGGGTCCCAGCGTCTCCACTCCTTCATCTGTCAACAGCCTAACTGGACTGAGATCGTGAACAGGAAGCTCAGGTTCCCACCTCCACTCCTGGGTGCCATCCAGGAGGGCCGACTGGGCCTTGTGCAGCAGCTGCTGGAGTCAGGGGTTGAGGCCACAAGCAGTGGGCCAGGCGGGTCCCTGCGGAATGTGGAAGAGGCCGAGGACCGTTCCTGGAGGGAAGCACTCAACCTGGCCATCCGCCTGGGCCACGAGGCCATCACCAATGTGCTGTTGGCCAGTGTCAAGTTTGACTTCCGCCAGATCCATGAGGCCCTGCTAGTGGCAGTGGACACAAACCAGCCAGCAGTGGTGCGTCACCTGCTGGCCCGGCTGGAACGGGAGAAGGGTCGCAAAGTAGACACCAGATCTTTCTCACTGGCTTTCTTTGACTCATCAATCGATGGCTCCCGCTTTGCACCTGGTGTCACTCCCCTCACCCTGGCCTGCCAGAAGGACTTGTATGAGATAGCGCAGCTGCTCATGGACCAGGGTCACACCATTGCCCGGCCCCACCCAGTCTCCTGTGCCTGCCTCGAGTGCAGCAACGCCCGCCGCTACGACCTGCTGAAGTTCTCGCTGTCCCGCATCAACACCTACCGTGGCATCGCCAGCAGGGCCCACCTCTCACTGGCCAGTGAGGACGCCATGCTGGCTGCCTTCCAGCTGAGCCGTGAGCTCAGGCGCCTAGCACACAAGGAGCCTGAATTTAAGGTTGGTTTCTCATACTACCCTCTGCCCCTGGTGCCCCATGTCTGTTCTTCCACCGGAGCATGGGTGGGCCTATAGTGGGTGTTCTGGGAAGCTGGAAGCCGTAGAAAGAGGGATGGGGCCTGGTCTCTATTCTCTTGGAACATCTAGTTTGATAGGGAGTCACAGAATCCCCTTGAGGGGATTTCATTCTAATGGCAGAGAACAGTCACTTCAGAGGGGCCTAGTCTTACGGGAGAGGTATAACCCCCACCCCAGGGGAGCCCTGGGTCTGTCTGAGGGAAGAGAGAGAACAGAGACAACTAGAAAAGCAGCTGGACAGACTCGGAGATGACGTTCAGTAGAATACATCACGTCTGAATATCTACTAGGTGCTCCCACCCAGAGCACTGTTGCGGCTCTCAAGCTTATGATCGCAGCAGCGAGAAGGCAGAGAGAGGGGGACAAGGCACTCCCAGGACACTCATCTTCATTCAGTGCCACTGCGAATGGTGCTAACAGGGCTTCCAAAGCCCAGAAAACAGAGGTCAGGAAAGCTACAGCTGTTGTGTTCAGGGAGGACTCCTTAGAAGAAGTAGCATTAAGCTGTGCTACCAAAAAGGGTGATTTCATACATGTGAAGAGGAGCAGGGAGGGTATTTCAGGTAGGGCTGCAGTCCACGCAAAGGCTCTCAGGTAATGAAGTATATGCACAGGAAGGACTAAGAATGCACTAAGCGAAGCGGAGCCTGGAGGCAGGGACTAGTGAGGGTCCTGGAATGCCGCCTGTCCAGTTTGTCCATCTCTCACCCCTTAAGGGTTCCTGTGTGTCAAGCTAGACTCGATCCCCATCCCCAAGATGACCATTAGGTGGGGAAACTAACACAGATGTTAAAATAGAGGGCTAAGGAGGTTGTGACCGGGGAGGTCGAAGGATAGGAGAATGAAAAGCCCCCACTGCACAGCTAGCAGGAAAGGGTAGTCCTTTCCAAAGGACTTTCCCTCCATTCTCACAGCAGCCTAAGAGAGAGGCATAGCAGGAAGTATTGTCCCCACTAACAGCAGGGAAGCTCAGGCCTGGGAAGGGGAAGTACCTTGCCCAATGTGATGCCACCTGAGGACAGTGCTGGGACTAAGGCCTCGCCTCCTGAAAGCCATCCCTGGATGCTCTCTAGGGTAAGGGACCCAAGTAAAACCCAGGATAGGAGGGATAAAGGGGAGCCAAGGGTTGCCTTAGGCCAGGCACAGTGGCTCATACCTCTGACCCCAGCAGTTTAGGAGGCTGAGACAGGAGGATGAGGAGGCCAGGAGTTCGAAACCAGCCTGGGCAACATAGTAAGATCTCACCTCTATTTTTTTTTTTTTTTTTGAAACGGAGTCTTGCTCTGTCACTCAGGCTCAAGTGCAGGGGCGCAATCTTGGCTCACTGCAACCTCCGCCTCCCTGGTTCAAGCGATTCTTCTGCCTCAGCCTCCTAAGTAGCTGGAACTACAGACACGCACCACCACACTCGCTAATTTTTGTATTTTTAGTAGAGAAGGGGTTTCACCAGATTGGTCATACTGGTCTCAAACTCCTGACCTCATGATCCACCCACCTCAGCCTCCCAAAGTGCTGGGATTATAGGCATGAGCCTCCACGCCGGGCCTTTTTTTTTTTTTTAATGTTTTGGAGACAGTTTCACTCTTGTCACCCAGACTGGAGTACAGTGGTGCCATCTTGACTCACTGCAATCTCCACCTCCCAGGTTCAAACAATTTTTCTGCCTCAGCCTCCAGAGTAGCTGCGATTACAGGTGACTGCCACCATGCCCGGCTAATTTTTGTATTATTAGTAGAGACAGGGTTTCATCATGTTGGCCAGGCTGGTCTTGAACTCCTGACTCCAGGTGATCTGCCTGCCTCAGCCTCCCAAAGTGCTGGGATTACAGGAGTGAGCCACAGAACCCAGTTACTTTTTAAAAATAATAAATAAATAATAACTGCCTTGGGGCCGGACATGGTGGATCACGCCTGTGGTCCCAGCACTTTGGGAGGCCAAGGCAGGCAGATCACGAGGTCAGGAGTTCAAGACCAGCCTGGCCAACATGGTGAAACCCCACCTCTACTAAATATACAAAAATTAGCCAGGCATGGTGGCACATGCCTGTAATCCCAGCTGCTCGGGAGGCTGAGGCAGGAAAATCACTTGAACCCGGGAGGCAGAGGTTGCAGGAACCAAGATTGCACCGTTGCACTCCAGCCTGGGCAACAAAAGCCAAATTCTGTCTCAAAAAAAAAACCTGCCTATTTATCTTATTTATTACTGCATCTCCTAAAATTGCCAACACAGGTTCTCATACAAGGTAAGTGTTCCAATAAATTAATTAAATGAGTACATGAAGGGTGTAAGGAATAGGAGTAAAAGTGGGACAAGAAACAGAGATTAGAAAAGGAAGAACAAGAGACAGAAAATGACAGAGGGGTTTGGGTTGAAGTGACTTAGTGATGAGGTAGAGATAGCACTAGATAAGCAAAGTGACCCAGGAGGTACCTCATTAGAGCAAGAAGGATGAGTGAGGTGGCAAAGAAGAAAAATCAATGCCCCAGTGACACCTGATGTAGGAAGTGATGGTGCAGGGGCAGGACACAGGTGGCCCAGGCCCACTATCTGTGGGCGTGTGGAGCAGGGAGGAGTGGGCTGATTTAATGGGGTTGAGTCTGCAGGGTGGTAGGCACACACAGACCTGCTTCCCTACAGCCTGAGTACATTGCCCTGGAGTCACTGAGCCAGGACTATGGCTTTGAGCTGCTGGGCATGTGCCGGAACCAGATCGAGGTCACTGCAGTGCTCAATGACCTGGGTGAGGACAGCGAGACTGAGCCTGAGACTGACGGCCCGAGCCTGACCTTTGAGGAAGGCATCCCCAACCTGGCGAGGCTGCGACTGGCCATCAACTACAACCAGAAGCGGGTCAGCTGGGCCTTCCTATATCCCCTCCCTGTCCTTTTCTCTTGCCCTGCTACCTCTAGGTCTCCCTGACCCAGCCCTAAGCAACTCCTTTACCTGCCCTCAAGACCCTCTCAGGCCTTGGTCCTTAGCACCCTTCTCTCCAGGCCCTTGACCCTGTGGGTCCCCTCCCTTCTTAACTTCAGTCTAAGCCCCTAATCTCTCCCCAGCCCTTGGAAGACCCATTACCCACCAAGACCTCACCTTCCGACTAGGACATCTGGTCTTAGACAGCTTTGCCTCTGACCTGCTGAGTGACCTCAATCTAGTCTTTTTCTGTTGTTCCACTTCAGTACATCACTCTATAAAGCAAGATAAGACTAGATCTCTCAGACCTTAAATATCTCCAGAAGTCTCTATTATTTCCTGTCTCCTCAGACATCCTCCCCTCTAAGCTAAAGACAGGCTCCTTTTCTAGCCTCCCCAAGCCCCTTGGTCCTCACTCTCATCCACCCTCAGACATCCTAGTCTACCAGGAACTTAACCAAAAACTTTCCTTCATAATGGCTCCCCTGGCCCTGTCCCCCAATACCGCAAACCCCAGTTTCCCTCTTCTGCCCTCCTCAAGACCATCCAGGCTGATGTCCCACATCTCTAAGAAGGCAGGGGACCCTGGGGGTTCTGGGTCTTGGGTCCCCATTTCTACCCACCACTGTCTAACTTAGACTCAAGAATGTGGGTCCAGAGAGTTCAGGACTATCTTTGATTTCAGTTTCCCCTCCACAGACCAAGGGCTAGAGAGGGATGGGTCTGTCAATGGTCACATGACAAGTGAGTTGGCTGGTGTGGGGAGAAAAGGATGGTTCGATCTCTGTGGCAGGGAAGGAAGGGCTGTGTTCCTAACTGGCTCCCCCATCCTCCTCCTTTCCCGGTGGCCTCCCCCTCTGCTTATGCCCCATCTCTGCTTAGTTTGTAGCACACCCCATCTGCCAACAAGTCCTGTCCTCCATCTGGTGTGGGAACCTGGCTGGCTGGCGTGGAAGCACCACCATCTGGAAGCTCTTTGTTGCCTTCCTCATCTTCCTCACCATGCCCTTTCTCTGCCTTGGCTACTGGCTAGCACCAAAGTCCCGGGTACTAAGTATAAGATGAATAACTGTTACTTATTGAGCACTTGCTTTATGAGGCCCTGGGCTGGACACCTGGTGAATATAACTTTGTGAATGTTTTCATTAAGTAGCTGGAAGTGTGGCCCTGAGGAAGGCAGACATTCTGTTTCAGTGGTGCAGGGGAGCAACCTGAGGCACAGGAAAGGCAATGCTCTTTTTGTCCAAAGTACAGAGGAAATAGCGGAGTCAGGATTTAAACCAAAGTCTCTCTGCCTCCAAAACCCTAATCCTATTAAGAGCCCTATCCTCTCCTAAAGAGAGTTCCACTCCAACTACAAATTCTTTGGGAGCCCTTTATCCAACCAACAGGTCCTTGAGACTCAACTATGAGCCAAGCATGGTGCCTGGCACTGGGGCTATCATGAAGAAAAGTCCTGTTCCTGCTGAGCAGGTGAGGAATGGGGAGGGGGTGTTCCAGGAAGCAGGAGCAGTACACGTAGAGGCCTGGCGGAGGGAGAACCCAAAGTGTTAGAGAACCTGAAAGGAATTAGAGAAGAATGGTATAGACATGCACAGGGGCCAGATCACACAGAGCCTTATAAGCCACGGAGGGTGGAAGCCATTGTAGGATTACTGAGGTGTGTCCCCCATCAGTCATGTGTTTCAGAAAGTGCCCTCTGCTAGGGGTATGAAAGGTGGGATGGCAGCATGGGGACAGGAGTTAGGGAGACTGAGTGTGTGAGAGGACAAGCACGTAGAGCTGCCTCATATTCCTGGCCTGGGTGACCGGTCATTTCATGAGGTGGGGACACAGGAGAGGAGGAGCAAGATGGGATAGAAGCATTTGTTTTTTAATGTGGTTGAGTCTGAAGAGTCTGCGGGGCCTCCAAGGGAAAGTTACTTTACCTCTGTGATCCTCAGTTCTTGAAAAACAAAAAAAAAGATCAGGCATGGTGGCTCATGCCTGTAAACCCAGCACTTTGGGAGGCCAAGGTGGGCAAATCACCAGATCAGGAGTTAGAGACCAGCCTGGTCAACATGGGGAAACCCGGTTCTCTACTAAAAATGCCAAAAAAAATTAGCTGGGCGTGGTGGCATGTACCTGTAATCCCAGCTACTTGGAAGGCTGTGGCGAGAGAATTGTTTGAACCCAGGAGGCGAATGTTGCAGTGAGCCGAGATCACGCCACTGCCTCCAGCCCAGGTGACAGTGCAAGACTCCGTCTCAAAAAAGAAAAAAATGGGAATAATAATGCCTACCTCATAAGGTTGGGAAGGAGACAATAGATATGAGTCTAGGGCCTGATATGTGGCACATTCTCAAGATATGTCTGAATAATGCATGACTGAATCTGAGCAAGGGGAGTCACATGTGGGCTGAGCAGTCTAGAAGGGCTTGCAGGAGGGAGAGACACCCAGGACTGAGAGCCCTACTCTCCCTCCTTCCCCTGGAAGCTGGGCCGCCTTCTAAAGATCCCAGTACTGAAGTTCCTGCTGCACTCCGCCTCCTATCTGTGGTTCCTCATCTTCCTGCTGGGAGAGTCCCTGGTCATGGAGACACAGCTGAGCACCTTCCGTGGCCGCAGCCAGAGTGTCTGGGAGACCTCACTACACATGATTTGGGTCACAGGTATATGTGCAGTATCCTTTATTTGTGGCCATCTCCCTTAGGGCCCCCCTTACTGCCCTTCACAATAAGCACCCCACCAGGGGGATCCTGCTTTGTAGATGACCTCTGAACATATGGCCAGACCCTTCTGGGCTGCAGGGCCCTTTCCCTTCAGCCCTGGTCGGGGACCTAACCCTGTGGTAGACTCCCTGAGCAAGGACTCCTTCTTCCCCTTCCCTGGCATCAGCCACTACCCGCCCTGGACGTTCCTGTCCTCACACAAATAAGACCCTGGTCCACAGTGAGGTGGAAAACTACCTTGGTGTCATGGCAGCCTGCAAGTACTGCAAGATAGGCTCTCCTGGAGGTCACTGGAGCAGAAAGGTTTACAGACCAAATGAAAGGACTCAAATCATATAGCGAATTAAATCCATAAGTGCTATAGTTATGATGGTGTTGTTATGAGGGCCAGAGGTGAGGTTTGAGTGTCTGGGGTTGGGGTGTGGTACAATGAACAGAAGGTGCTTGGAGCCAGGCATGGTGGCTCATGCCTGTAATCTCAGCTACTCAAGAGGCTAAGATGGGAGGATTGCTTGAGGCCAGAAGTTCAAGACCAGCCTGGACAACAAAGAGAGACTCCATCCCTTAAAAATAAAATAAGATTGGCCGGGCGTGGTGGCTCACGCCTGTAATCCTAGCACTTTGGGAGGCTGAGGCAGGTGGATTACCCGAGCTCAGGAGTTCAAGACCAGTCTGGGCAACACGGTGAAACCCCGTCTCTACTAAAATACAAAAAATTAGCTGGGCATGGTGGCGTGCGTCTGTAATCCCAGCTACTCAGGAGGTTGAGGCAGGAGAATTGCTTGAACCTGGGAGGTGGAGGTTGCAGTGAGCCAAGATCACACCACTGCACTCCAGCCTGGGTGACAGAGCAAGACTCCGTCTCCAAAAAAAAATAAAATAAAATAAAATAATAATAAAAGAAGATACCTTGGCCCAAGACTTGATCTATGGGAAAAGCACAGTGACAAGTATGTTTGGCCACAGCTATAGCTTGCCAGTTATCCTGATGAGCAGCTATAAATTTTATATGCATTATTTCGGCAGAGGAAATGTGGAAACAGAATGGCTGGTGCCAGTGGGTAGCTGATTTAAGATCTCCTGAATACTGAGGGCCTCATGTGCTTCATGCATATTCAGTGTATCATGAATATGTAGTCTGTCCTTCTCTTTCTATGTATGTTCACACACACATGCTCTACTATTTGTTCAACATGTCACCAAAGTAACTAACCTATTCTTAACACGTAAGTTTCATCCATTCCATTGGTTTTCTTTTCTTCTACACCAGAATTGAGTATTCTCAAACAATTTAGCAAATGCAATTTACAAGACTCCCCAGAGCTTTGGCCAGCCTCGGGCCATCAGCTTAGCAGGGGCGGAATTGGTGGCGCCCTCCTCAGCTGTCCTCCTCTCGTTTAGCTCTGCCTTGGTTAGTAAACTCCAGAGCCACAGTTTACCGAGTCTACTCCTCCACCCTCTACCAGGTCAGTCAGTGATGTTAGAAAGGAAATCTGACCCAGAAACTTTAGGGAAAGAAAATAAGAGCAGCCTGAGAGGGAAAGTTTCTCATCCTATTATTTACTAAGGATTTACTGACCTGGGCTGAGTGGAGAGGAAACCAGTACAATTCCTACCCATGGGACTTAGAAACATATGAAACAGGCAGGTGCAGTGGCTCACCCCTGTAATTCCAGCACTTTGGGAGGCCGAGGCAGGCGTATCACAAGGTCAGGAGATGGAGACCATCCTGGCTAACACAGTGAAACCCTGTCTCTACTAAAAATACGAAAATTAGCCGGGAGTGGCGGTGCGCGCCTGTAGTCTCCACTACTCAGGAGGCTGAGGCAGCAGAATTCCTTGAACCTGTGAGGCGGAGGCTGCAGTGAGCTGAGATTGTGCCACTGCACTCCAGCCTGGTTCTGGACACTAGGGACAGAGATGAGTGGACATGGTCCCTGCCCTTGAGGGGCTCCAATTTCAGGGGGAGGCAGGGTAGAGACAGAACCTGTGGAGAGATATCCTGCAGTGTCCTGTAGCGATGGCATCACAGAGATATGAGCTATGAGAACACAGAACCCCGAGAAATTCACTCCACCTGCTTAGGAAAGGCTACTTGGAGGAGATAACACGTGACCTAGGCCACAAAGGTGAGCTGGGCTTCCAGAGGTGTGGAAGGGCATTCTAGGCAGAGGGAACAGTGAGTGGAAAAGCACATGACTGTATCCAGGGAATGAGAAGGGTGTAATGTGGCAGGGCCACCTGGCTAATGGGGGCCAGCTCCCAAGACCCCAGCTCCAGGTCTGGTTCTGGGCCTCATTGAAACACAGGCACCCTGAGCAGCTTGAGAATTTGGAGCCCCTTCAAGTCGATATTCTGTATTTTTTATTTTTTTAAAAAAAATTTAAAAAAATAAGTTAATAGAGATGGGGTTTCACCACGTTGCCCAGGCAGGTATTAAACTCCTGGGCTCAAGCTGTCTTTCTGCTTCGGCCTCCCAAAGTGCTGGGATTACAGGTCTGAGCCACTGCACCCAGCCTCAAATCAATATTCTTTGTTTGTCCAGTATTTACTTGGTAGAGGGCACGAAGAAACAAATTTCAGTCATTCCCTCCTAATAAACAGCCTGCCCCCGGCGATACTCACTTTCTGAGCGTCCACTGACTGAGCTCATGGTGCAGGTCACACCAGCAGCGTCTACATCAGGGAGGAGTCTTTGTTGTGTTCACAGAAGATCAATTGTTCCTGAGTAGATTACATGTTTACACGTCATTGACTTCACCCCATAATGTTTTAGCTCCCCACTGCCATTCATAGGATCCCCCTGCCTCATAATCTAGCTCTGACATAGGAGGAAGAGTTCTGTCCCATCCTGTCCTGGCTCCCTGCTACCCCCTTCAGGCTTCCTGTGGTTTGAGTGCAAGGAAGTGTGGATTGAGGGCCTGCGCAGTTACCTCCTGGACTGGTGGAACTTCCTGGATATGGTCATCCTGTCCCTGTACCTGGCAGCCTTCGCACTGCGCCTCCTCCTGGCTGGGCTTGCTCACATGCACTGCCAGGACTCCCAGGGGGCTGCCTGCCACTATTTCACCATGGCTGGTGAGTGTCCCCTGACTCAGCCCTGAATTCCCCAGTTCCTCTTCTTTCTTGGCTCTTGGCTCCCAGCCACAGCCCCCATTCCACCCCACACAGAACGCAGCGAGTGGCGCACCGAGGATCCCCAGTTCTTGGCTGAGGTGCTGTTCGCTGTTACAAGCATGCTCAGCTTCACCCGCCTGGCCTACATTCTGCCGGCCCACGAGTCGCTGGGCACTCTGCAGATTTCCATTGGCAAGATGATCGATGACATGATCCGGTGTGTACCGGCCCTGCTCCGAGCTCGCTCCTCTCTGCAGACTCCCCTTGACCTCCTTGCAAAACTCCTCAGCTCTTGGGTAACACAGGAGTCCTTGACCTGCATTCCTCCAGAGGCATGGGCTCCAGAGACCTCTGACCCCGTGAAACCACAGGCAAAATTTGAGGATAAATGTGTATTTCTCTGCAGAGAGGGTCTACAACTTTCATCTAATTCTCAAAGAGGCCCATGATCCCAGAAAAGATTACGAACCACGGATAGCAGAAAGAGCCCTCAGTTGGGAGTTCCAATCCCAGTTCTGTCCGTCTCCATGACCCCCTGCAGGCCTCAGTTTTCCCATCATTAAGGAAAAAGCAAAGGCACTGGACTCAGGGGTCCCTTTGGATCCTTTCCACTCTGCAGCTGCTCTTTCAATCCCTGATCTTATCTGGTCTTCTTGGTGCTCATCACCTAATCATGGGCAGCCAAACCTGGCCTCTCACCTAATCAGGGGCCATAGTTAATGCCCACCTCCCTGGGAATCCCCAGCCTGAGGTAGGACTACAGTGAGTGTCATCAGTGGGAAAAAGCTTAGCTACATCTATTAGTATTAACAGCTTCAGCTCAGCTTAGCTTGGGGGAGAACCTCCAGCCCCACCCCAGGATTCTTCTAGCTTCCCTGTGGCAGGCTAACTCATTCTCACATGTGGCTCTGCTTCTTCTGGTGATAACTCCTTTTCAGTGGAATTCTGACTCTCAGCTGTCCCTGTGCCATTCCTGTATAATCTCAGCATCTCATTCCCTCCGTGGGAGACCACTCCATCCTCAGCTTTGACTGCTTGGACTCAGTACCCATTATTCTTAAAAGGAGAGTCTCCACTTGGCACTCACTTTTATATATATATATATATATTTTATATATATATATATATATTTATATATATATATATATATATATTTGAGACAAGGTCTCATTCTGTCATCCAGGCTGAAGTGCAGTGGTGCCATCTCAGCTCACTGCAGCCTCGACCTCCTGGGCTCAAGCAATCCTCTCACCTCAGCTTCCTGGGTAGCTGGGACTACAGGTGTGTGCCACCATACCTGGTTAATTTTTTTGTAGAGACAGGGTTTGGCCTCCCAAAGTGCTGGGATTGTAGCACCTCAGCTTTTTGAGTAGCTGGGACCACAGGCATGCACCACACAAAAATACAAATTTTCATATTTTTTTGGAGAGACAGAGTTTCACCATGTTGAATACTTGCTCAACAACTATTCAATTTTGTTGAAACCAAATAAATAACCAGAAAATAAATAACCTGGTCTTGAACTCCTGGGCTCAAGTGATTTGCCCACTTTGGCCTCCCAAAGTACTGGGATTACAGTCATGAGCCACTGCACCCAGCCCAGCACTCACTTTAAATCCCTCTTGGCTGGGTGCAGTGGCTCACGCCTGTAATCCCAGCACTTTGGGAGGCTGAGGCAGGTGGATCACAAAGTCAGGAGTTCGAGACCAGCCTGACCAACATGGTGAAACCCCGTCTCTACTAAAAATACAAAAATTAGCTGGACGTGGTGGCATATGCCTATAATCTCAGCTACTCGAGAGGCTGAGGCAGTAGAATTGCTTGAACCTGGGAGGTGGAGGCTGCAGTGAGCTGAGATCACACCACTGCACTCCAGCCTGGGTGACAGAGCCAGTCTCCATCTCAAATAAACACACAAAAAAATCCCTCTCATTTTCCACCCCCTAATTTATCTATTCTTAATAATAACCAAATTGGGCTGGATGAGGTGGCTTATGCCTGTAATTCTAGCACTTCGAGAGGCCAAGGTTGGGGGATCACTTGAGGTCAGGAGTTCTAGACCAGCCTGGCCAACATGGTGAAACCCCCAACTCTACTAAAAGTACAAAAATTAGCCAGGTGTGGTCATACATGCCTGTAGTCCCAGCTACTTGAGAGGCTGAGGCAGGAGAATCGCTTGAAAGTGAGATGAGGAGGTTGCAGTGAGCCAAGATGGCGCCACAGTACTCTAGCCTGGGTGACAAAATGAGACTCCATCTCAAAAATAAATAAATAACCAGGCCTGGCACAGCGGCTCACACCTGTAATCCTAGCACTTTGAGAGGCCAAGGCAGGTGGATTTCCTGAGTTCAGATATTCAAGAACAGCATGGGCAACATGGTGAAACCCTATCTCTACCAAAATACAAAAAATTAGCGGGGTGTGGTGGTGTGCACCTGTAATCCCAGCTACTCGGGAGGCTGAAACAGGAGAATCACTTTAACCTGGGAGGCAGAGGTTAGGTGAGCTGAGATCATGCCACTGCACTCCAGCCTGGGCGACAGAGTAAGACTCCGTCTCAAAAAATTAAAATAAACATAAAAATAAATAACCAAATTGAATACTTGTTGAGCAGAAAGCCAGAAGGCCTTCATCCCTTTTCCTGGAGGCTGATTTCTCTCAAGGTAGAGACCTTCTCTGATCCTTTCACATCCCACCCCCTGCCAGGTTTATGTTCATCCTCATGATCATCCTGACTGCCTTCCTCTGTGGCCTCAACAACATCTACGTGCCCTACCAGGAGACAGAGCGGCTGGGCAAGTATGCAGGGGCAGAGGCAGGATGGGAGGTGGAGAGCCTGGGACCTTGCAGCTTGGAGCCCTAGTGATCTCTCCTTTGTCCCTCCCTCCCTCATTTATTCACTCAATGAATTCTCTTGTTTGCTCATTCCCTCTTTAATTCACTGTCACTCATTCATTTGTTCATTTATACATTCATTAATTTTCTCATTTTCTCAAACTTTTTATTTTGCAAAATGTCAATTCTATGAAAAGTAGATGCCCCTACACCCTTCACCTAGCTTCACCAATTGTTAACCTTTTACCACACTTGCTTGATCTATTGCTCCCTTTATTCTTTTTTTCCTGAAACACTTAAAAGGAAGTTGTGACTATCATGACACTTCATCCCTAAATGAATGTTCAGGATGTCTCCTAAGAACATAACCACAAAAGCATTATCACTCTCAAAAAATGTAACACCCTGGTGGCTCACGCCTGTAATCCCAGCACTTTGGGAGGCCGAGGCAGGTGGATCATGAGGTCAAGAGATCGAGACCATCCTGATCAACATGGTGAAACCCCGTCTCTACTAAAAATACAAAAAATTAGCTGGGCATGGTGGCGCGTGCCTGTAATCCCAGCTACTCAGGAGGCTGAGGCAGGAGAATTGCCTGAACCCAGGAGGTGGAGGTTGCGGTGAGCTGAGATCGCGCCATTGCACTCCAGCCTGGGTAACAAGAGTGAAACTCTGTCTCAAAAGAAAAAAATATATAACAACCAAAATGCCTAGATTGGTCTCCAACTCTTGGGCTCAAGCAATCTGCCCACCTCAGCCTCCCAAAATGCTAGGATTACAGGTGTGAGCCACCACACCCCACCACAATTTAAAATTGTGGGTATAAGTAGTGTCCATCCCATCCTGGCCCCACCCCAGAACATAAGGCCATGAAGACAGGAACGTGCTTGTCTTGCCCACTGATGTATCCTTAGCACCTGTGACACTACTGTGCACTCAGTAAATACTAGTGCAAAGAATAACATTTGGAGCTCAGAAACAGCAAGTGTCTACACCAGCTGAGGTGGTCCAAAGGGCTGCATAGAAGTGGGTGCTCTTGGCCAGGTCCTGGGGGCTAGAGGGCAATGTGTCTGGGTGAGCTCAGGCTCTTCTCCCACTCCTCATTTCCTGTTCCTTACTTGGCCCAATATGCCAGTTTCAATGAGACGTTCCAGTTTCTGTTCTGGACCATGTTCGGCATGGAGGAGCACAGCGTGGTGGACATGCCTCAGTTTCTGGTGCCCGAATTTGTGGGGCGGGCCCTCTATGGCATCTTCACCATCGTCATGGTCATTGTGCTGCTCAACATGCTCATTGCTATGATCACCAACTCCTTCCAGAAGATTGAGGTGCGTAAACAGAGGCCAATTTAGGCCAGGGAGAAGAAGGGAGAAAGGAATGGAGAGGAATAGGGTGCAAAGAGGCAAGACATTGGTGTCATGCTCTGCCTCCACTGTTGTCTTGTTTGTGGCTTTAGACAAGTGTTCCTCTGTAAAATGAGGGTCTTAGTGATGCTGTTAGTATCTCCAGACACCAAGTCTAGTGCTCATTCCCTTTTAGGGTTGGGCAGAGGAGTGGTGTTGTAGAAAAGTAAATGAGAACATGAGAGGGAGACGATGGGTTAGGGTCTGCAGGCTGGAGAACAAGCTGGGCAGGAACTGGATGTCAGAAAGATGAAAGACAGTGGTAGGGAGAGAGGAAGCAGGGGACAGGCAGGAGAAATGCGGGTGATAGGGGAGGTCAGAGATAAGACTGGGGAGAAGAAAGACCCTGGCACACTACACTGGAGAATCCAAACTGTGAGGACTGGAGAAAAGAGAGGCAGTTTGAGTGGGCAGGAGGGTCATGTGCCAAAGGGGTCCTTGCACCGCCCCCTGCTGCCCGGCCCCCAGGATGATGCTGATGTGGAGTGGAAGTTCGCGCGCTCCAAGCTCTATCTGTCCTACTTCCGAGAGGGCCTGACGCTGCCTGTGCCTTTCAACCTCCTGCCCTCCCCGAAGGCTGTCTTCTACCTTCTCAGGTGCTGACCTCAGAGCTCCCACTCCCACCCCCAAGTCCCCAGGCCCTGCCCCCATTTCCCTAGGTCCTGTCCTCTAACCGACCTCTTCCCACCATTGAAATCTCTCAGGAGAATTTGCCAGTTCATTTGCTGTTGCTGTTCTTGCTGCAACACCAAGAAGCCAGACAATCCCCCCATCCCTACCTTTGTGAGTACCTCCTCAGCCTGTTGCTGGTCACCCTGGCATCAGGCCTTCAACTCTATGTCTATACCATCAATTTGTCTGCATACCCCAGGCTCTATCTTTCCAGGTATGTTCTCCAGAAAGCCTGTCCCAATTCCTACTCTCGCACATGGCTTCCCTTTCCCTCTTCCTGGCTCTGGCCATTTCCTAAATTTCCAACCCTGTGTCATGCAGCCTAAACAGAAGTCCTTGCCACCCTCCTCCCAAGCTAGAAATACCCACTAAGCTCCAGACAGACCTTTTTTGTCCTAAACTGCTCCAAGACATAGTTGAACATTTTTCAAAAACACATGTTAAGAAGCCAAAGGTAAATGTCCCACAAACTGAGCAGTTAGACAGCTGACAGTGGCCTGAGAGAGGAGGCCAGGAGGCCGGACATCCAAGGAGCTCACTTGCCCCTTGAGGTCTACTCTCCAGCCCAGTCTGGCCTGGCATGAGGGTGCCTTCCTAATTCAGGCACTGCAGGTCTGTAGGGGGTTCTCCCCTCCTCACCATCGGCCTCCCAGCCCTCACCCATCCCTTCCCCAGCTTCTGGCCCCTGTCCTTCTACCTTCCAGGTGCGCACTGTGAGATGAAGGCCAGGGACTAGGTGGGTCAGGGACAGAAAAGTCTACACAGAAGACTTTGCCCTGGGCCTTTTTTGCCCAGAGCTGGAGAGGCATGGACAGTGATCAAAAGAAGGCTGGAGAGAATCTCTCTCACCCTCCTGTCTTCCCATTCCAGGCCAATCCCGGGGCAGGGGCCATGCCTGGGGAGGGAGAGCGTGGATCCTACCGCCTTTGCGTCATCAAGGCCCTGGTACAACGCTACATAGAGACTGCCCGGCGCGAGTTTGAAGAGACCCGGCGGAAAGGTGCGTCACCCTCCTCTAAGCTCTCCCCTTCCTGTTCCTTCCTCAGCTGGGATAAAGGCCCCATACCAGAGTCAGGTCCCCATTCAGCTTGCATAATATGTGGCCCCATCCTGCCGTGCCCTTGGAAGGGCAGCCTGCACAACGTGGCCCCTGGCACTCCATTACACTCTGACCCATTTGGCATTGATTCCACTCATTTCATTTAAGTGCTCCTTCCTGCCTTCGTGTGTGTTCAGTTATTCTCCCATTCAGTCCCTTACCCAGTCACTCATTCACCTCCTTCATTCACTCACTCATTTACTGACTTATTCCACCAACATTCATTGCTGTGGCCTCCTTCGTTCCAGGCCCTGTCTTGGAGGGACAGAGAGGGCACTGTAGAGCAGGGACACATGGGAAGCTTTCCGTCTAGTGAGGAAGAGAAACCGTCACACTGGGCATGAAGTGCAGCTAAGAGAGATGCGAATTGCTACGGGCACCCAAAGGAAGAAGGAGCTTGTCATTTTGAGAGGCAGAAGGAGAGAATAGCAGAATGGATAAAGCGGCTGGGATCTGAATGGGGCCCCGAAGGCTGGGTGTGAGCTGGCTGGCCATGACTGGGGAGAGGGCAGGCAGGTGGACACATGAGTCTCTACCCAGTAACAGCTTTCCCCATGGCTCGTCACCCTTCTCTGGCCCCCAGACTTTCCTTCTTTCCAGCTCCTCCCTCCCTCCCACCCCTGCTAGGATTCACCTGCCCCAGCTTCACCCACCTACCTGACCCCTAGCCCACAAGCCTGATCTTCACTTCTTCCAGTTCTCCCTCAGAAACCTCAGATAGGGAACTCCTGGGGTTCTGTAAGGGGTAAAAGGGGTACAGGGCAGGCTCATCCTCTGAAAGGCCCCTTGGTACTCCACCTCCTCCAGACCTGGGCAACAGACTCACAGAGCTGACGAAGACCGTATCTCGACTACAAAGCGAGGTAGCCGGTGTGCGGCAGACTCTGGCAGAGGGAGGGACACCCCAGCCTCCCGACGGTGCCAGTGTCCTCAGTCGCTATATCACCCGAGTGCGCAACAGTTTCCAAAACCTGGGGCCCCCCATTCCTGAGACCCCAGAGCTG
This sequence comes from Aotus nancymaae, assembly GCF_030222135.1. Lineage (NCBI taxonomy): Eukaryota > Metazoa > Chordata > Mammalia > Primates > Aotidae > Aotus > Aotus nancymaae. The sequence goes on along the minus strand of NW_026988473.1, from coordinate 55,934,746 downwards.
ACAGGGCCCAGGATTGTGGGGACCCAGGAATCATCAGGAACCAGGCTTCAGGACACTGGAGAGGTGAGGACTCTGGCTTGTGGAGAGTCTGGCCCCAGCTCCCCAGCTCATGTGCTAGTGCACAGGCAGCAGGAAACAGAGGGTGCTGAGGACCTGCCCCACGGGGAGGATTCGGGGACGGAGGGGAGGATCTGATACAGCGGAAGGGTCCCTTCTGTTGCTGAGCACAGTAGCCTAGGAGGGTGAGGGTGGGGGCCCCTTGGGAGGAGCCTGTGCTGCTTTCCTTGCTTCAATAAAGTTTCTGTTCTGGATGTGTGAGGCCTCTGGGCTGTGTGAGAATCTCTGTCTCTTGATGTTTTGAGGTCCTCCTGCTTCTTTCCCCTGAAATGGACCCTTGTGGGAATAGGGCAGAGAAATGTGCTCTTGGGCTTAGGATCCTACTTTGAGCTTCCTCAGATCTTTCATGGAGAGAGTTCTGGACCAGGAGGCAGGAGGCTGGGGAGGCGGGAGGCTGGGGAGGCGGGAGGCCGGGGAGGCAGGAGGACGGGGTTCGATGGGAACCCTCTGACCACTTGCTTCCTTCCTTGGCTGTGCATTCCTCACCTGACAAGTGGGGCTGAGAAATCACCTGCCTGCTTTCCTGCTTTCGTGGTTGTTGTGAGGACCCTCTAGCTGTTTAAGCTTCTGGATTTGCAAGTTAGAGTGTGTGACATGGGTCTGCACAGGAGACTGTGTCTACAAGTGACCAACAAGTGAGTTTTTTTAGTCCCTCAGTCAGTCCCTCAGCCTAGCAAGGCCAGAGTGAAGCAGTCTCATAGAAGACGCCAATCATAAAATCCCATGTCTCCACACTGCAATACTGTTTAATCAAGTGGCTGCCTCATAAAACTCCATGTCTCCACACTGCAACACCGCTTAATCAAGTGGCTGCCTCAGTACTTCTCTTGCTTATCCCAGCAAGTCCCCACCACATAGCAGAGTTCCCTCAGCCCTGCCGTGGCCTCCCCAGCCCCACATCCTGGTTGGGGAGAAGGCTGCTAGGACTGGGTCCGGAACCTATTCTTGCTTCTCGAGGCTGCTGGAGGCGCCTCTTCTTCATATGAAGGTCACTCGTTCCCAGGGCTCCTAAGTGGCAGGTTTTGGACTTTCAGGGCCCAACCCCTGAGAGCTGGAACTCCCCAGGGGCCAAGGGCAGGGTCTTCCAGGGAGGCAGAGAGAAGGCCCCCTCAGATTGTGACTCTGGCTGCACCCCTGCTGGAGGGAGAAGAGGAAGGGGTCAGCAGGGTGAGGAGGAGTCAAAGCAGCTGAGGGAGGATGGAAGAACAACTCACCTGGTGCAGACACACAGCCCTGCCTCTTCTCCCCTGCAACAGACAGCAGGGTGAGGCCTCTGTGCCGACAGACTCACAACCAAACTACCTGGCCCACCAGGCCCTTGCAGGGCCATTTCCCCTCTCAATCTATCTTTCCCTTCACCTAAAGGTAAACTTGTGACTTCCCTTCCTCCTCCTTCCTCCAGAAAGTCTTTCCAGATTGACTTTCCATCCCTCTTCCCACCCAAGACCCAGCCACTCCTCTGTATGTCCCTGCCTCAGCACTTGGGAATGGCACGTAAGACCCTGTCAGCCCCATCAAGCCCAGGGCCTTCTGAGATCTGAAGCAGTCCCCTGGCTCTTTCTGCTGCTTGCTAATCTCCTTAACCAGGTTCTTTTGGTCTATTAGACTGTAGCAGATGGACCCTTTTGAGAACATATAGAATCATCTGAGACTATTCACAAATCTGGAAAACATTTATAGGACCCAAAAAACTTGCGTCACAGAGGACAGTAACTCCAGCTGACTTCCAGCCCTCAATTCCCCTTTCACCAAGTGGGTCTCCCAAAGGCCCCAGGGATTATTGTGAAGGGACGTCCTGGCTTATTTCACCCACCCTGCCAGTCTGCTTCCCCCATGCACAGCTCACCACCCAGATAGGCGCAGTTAAAGTGGCTACAGGTCTGATTATAGCTCCAGAGAGTCACCAGGCTCTGGGCTCCATCCTGGGAGAATCTGGTGACCAAGAAGACTTCATGGGGGGGAATCAACACCTCACGTTCCTTGGGAAAGACAGACAAGGCCTGGATAGGGGCCCCAAAGCAAGTCATTAGAGAGAAGAGGGTGGCATTACCGAATCTGTGGGCCACTGCCTTATCCAGGGAGCTGGAGGCAAACTGGCCTAAGCGGACAGAGTCCCCCAGCTTCTTGGGTTCAAAGCGAAGGCTGCCCACTCCTCGGAACACCACGTCCCCAGGCCCCCTGCTGCAGCCCCCATCGCCTTGAAGCAGCTGCAGGGCCTGGATCAGGTAGAAATGCAGGGCCTTGAAGGGAAAGTGCCTCATGTAGAGCTCCCGGGAGCCTCCGCCCGTCCGCACGGCCTGATTCAACTCCCAGTACAAGGTGTTAGATGAGTTGGTGTAGACCATAATGGCTATTCCATGATGGGCTTTGAAGCCGGGAGGCAAAGTGAGCCCTTGTTGCCTGTGCTCCCAGGCCGCCTGGGCTGCCTCCCAGGATTCCCGCAGCAGGGCATGGTGGGCCATTTCCTCCTTCAGCAAGGGGGCTGCCTTCTTCTCCATCTCCTCTGCACAACCCACATAGGCATCGTCAAAGGTGTCTGGAGCCAGGCCCAGGGGCAGGATGGGAACAGCCTGGGCCTGTGTAGGAAGGAAGAGAGGTGCCACAGAAAAAAGCATGAGTTCAGAGCACTGGACAGGGGTCCTGGTGACAGACCCATCCAGAAACACAGAATCTCATTTCTATCCCCAAATATCAGTGTATGCAATTTGGCAAGGGCCCAAAAAAGGCTTAAATAACACAGGCGCTGAAGTCAGACAGACACTGGCTAAAATCTTTTTTTTGAGAGAGTCTTGCTCTGTCGCCAAGGCTGGAATGCAGTGGTGAGATCTCTGCTCACTCCAGCCTCAGCCTCCCATGTTGGACTTATTCTCCCGCCTCAGCCTTCCAAGTAACTGGGATTACCTGTGCATACCACCATGCCTGGCTAATTTTTTTTTTTTTTTGAGATGAAGTCTCAGTCTGTTGCCCAGGCTGGAGTGCAATGGCACGATCTCAGCTCACTGCAACCTCCGCTTCCTGGGTTCAAGTGATTCTCCTGTCTCAGCCTCCCAAGTAGCTGGGATTACAGGCGTGTGCTACCACACCTGGCTACTTTTCTGTATATTTAGTAGAGACAGGGTTTCACATGTTGGCCAGATTAGTCTTGAACTTCTGACCTCAAGTGATCCACCAACCTCAGCCTCCTAAAGAACTGGGATTACAGGCATGAGCCACTGTGCCAGCCTAATTTTTGTATTTTTAGTAGAAATGGTGTTTCACCATTTTGGCCAGGCTGGTCTCAAACTCCTGACCTCAAGTGATCCTCCCACCTCAGCCTCCCAAAGTGCTGGGATTACAGACGTGAACCACTGGGCCTAGCCTGAAATCTTGACTTTACCACCTATTCGCTGTGAGGTCTTGGCCAAGTGTTATAACTTTTCTGAACTTGAGGATACTTCCAGCCTCACAGTTATTATGAAGAAAGCATAAAGAGCTCACTTCTGTACAACCTAAAAGGGGTCATCCTGTCATTAGAAAGGTTCCTGCAGTTGGTGGGAGGTGGGAGGTGGGACTAGATGACTGCCAAGTACGTTTCTGGTTGTAAGATCTGGCACGCAGGCGATCTGCAAATATTACACACAGCCAGTGTCCAGCTACCTAACCCTCAGCCGCATTCTCCTCAGGCTCTCTTTCCCGCTCACCCTGAAGGAGGCGCTGGCAGGTGCTCAGCCACTACACCAAATCGCTGTCAGCTCTGAGACACCTGAGTCTTCCCCTGCTCTATACCCACATTTGGGGTAGGGAAGGTGGGGAGGCCAAGCCTTGGTCAGGAGAAGCTGCCAGGACTGAAACACACAGGTAGCCCAAGGAGGCTTGCCCGGGCTGTGTCTGCGCTGGCAGATGAGAGGTGGGGAGGAGAATGTTGGAGGCATCCAGGGAGGGATGGAGGTGGGGGTTCTAGGAGACAGAATGGGAACCTGGAGCTCCCTGCACGGATGGAGGTTTCTGAGAGACAGAGAGTTAAGAGTGGAATCCTAGGGAAGAGTCCCTGGGAGAGGGTTGTGAAGAGTCAGCCCCCAGTCCACTTCCTCAAGGTCTGCCCCGCTATGTCCCCCATGGGGGCAGGAAATGGTTCCTGGAGTTACCTGCCAGAAGGCGTGGAGGCCGAGGCAGCCCAGGGCGATCAGCAGACCCGCCAGCGCCATCCCTGGGGGAGACGTGAGGGCCAGGTCCCAGGTCCGAGTGAGGGCGGGACCACCGGCGCTGGAGTCCTGGCTTCGAGGGGCTCCAGGCGCGCGGGGTCCTGGGTCCAGGATTGGGGCCCCGGCGGGGCGTGGGTGGGGTCTTGGAGTTTACGGTTCCCCCGCCCCGAGTCTTCGCTCCCAACTCGCGAAGCCCCTCCTCAGAGCCTCCCGTCCGGGGACCTTTCTGAGACGGTAAAGGCGGAGCCGCAGTTTGTCTCCGCCCGAGAGGGGAGGGCCGGGGGCCGAGGACCCACCTGCGGGTTGCGGAGGCCGCGAGCCGGAGGGAGCCCCAAGGGCTCGGGCGGGCGCTGCGCAGTCCCGGAGTCCGGCTGAAAGCGAGGTTCCCGGGGCTAACTATACCCCCGCGCGGTAACCCAACACCCCGTTCCCAGCGCCGCACGCGGGGGCGGGAGCGGGCGCGGCGGGGCGGGGCGGGGGCTGAGGCCAACTCCCCTTCCCAAGGACGGCGGGGTCTTTCTGCGGGACCCTCTGGCTGTGAGCGAGCGGGAGCGAACTTGTGAGACTGGGCCTCTCCCTCAGGTGGGCCCTACCGGGCCATCCCCTGGCCCCTAGACCACCAGGCCAGGGGGCCCCGCGGGGATCCCGCCAGTTGAGAGGTCACCCTTCGAGCACTCGTATTTGCACACAGTTTGCATATGGCCCACACCCTGGGCCAAGTGCTCCAGCATCTGAGCAGCGCCCACTCCCTCCCTGCTCTGCGCCCTCTCCCCCTTCGCCTTCAGGAGCATTCAGAACCCTTGGTCGCTGATCCACCGGGTCCAGGCTCGCCCCTCCCCCAGAGCGCTGAGAGGTGACCCGTGTTTGTAAACACTGGCCTTTCCCCCACCTCCTCTGGGCTTATCTATAAATAACCTGGCTCTGAAAGTTGGATGCCCCGTCAGAGGTCATGGGAGAAGGGGCCAGCAGAGGAACTGGTTGCTCAGGGAAGAGTTTCCTAGCAGCCTGAGCCAGGAGGAGCGGGGATGTCACCCCTCCTCCTGTCAGCGGCCAGAGGACTTGAGGACTTGAGGACTTGAGGACTTGAGAGATGCTAGAGTTACCCAAAGGACTCCATCCTGGTCTGGCTCATTAGTTTCCCCCATCCCTGTACCCTCGTCCCCTCAGATTGTCAGCCAAATAAAAAGTTTCTTCCACCTAGAATCCTGCTGTCTCCCAAAATCCCTTCTGTAGACAAACAGAAAGACAAACTGTTGGTCCAGGCTTGGAGGAGGGTGGGAAGGGAGGTGCTCCTGAGTGCTTGTTAGAAAACGGCTCCAGGACAAGTTCTTTTGCCCCCTTCTTTGAGTCTAGCCATCCCAAAGCCCTCCCAGATTCTAAAATCAGGAATCACCCTACTGTTTACCGACATGGTGAAAAACAGCATTTGCCTGCGTATCCTGCCTGCGTATCCTTCATCTCTCAGGAGGAAGCTGAGTGTTTGCAGTTGCTTCAAGAGAAGATACCACCTGGAGTTAGTGGCCTCCCAGGACAGCCCCTACCTGATCTCCCGAGACCAGATCTACGGGGATCACTGCTTTGTCCCTCTCCACCCTCTGGCTTTGAGGAATTCCTTCTCCCATGCCAGAACCCAAAATAAGGTCCCAAGAGATGGACTCAAGTCTAGTCATTGGGCAGGGATCCTAGGTGTTGGCAGAAAGTTCTCCAAGATCACCTGGCAAGTCAGGACTGGAGCTGGGACCCAGAACCAAGCCTCCTTGGTCCCAATCGCTCCTGGCACCTTAGTTAAGTCTCAGTGTTCACATGAAAGGAACAAAATCTAAGGAGATGCTCTCTGAGGCCGGGGCTCTGAAGCTTCCTCCTGTCTTCCTCCTCCCTGGCTGACCAGAGTGCAGGACCACAGCCAGTGAGGAGGCAGTTGTCCCAGCCTGGATCCCCAGTGCTTCAGTCCACCTCCTCTCTGGGATTCCCTTTTTTTTTTTTTTTTTTTTTTTGTGGGCAGAACACTGGGCAGGTCAGACTGGGAAGAGGCTGGTGTTCCTGAGTCCTGAGTGAGGAGACATCCAGAAATAGATGGGGGAGTGTCGCCTTTCTGAGCAGCTGTGTGGGGGAGGTGCAAGGGGTGGGGATTGACAACATAAAAAAAAAAACTTGTCCTCTCCTCTCCTGGTGGCCATGGTGGAGACCAGCAGCAGCTTCCCCACCCAGGACAAGGCTTAGGTAAGGAGCACACCATTCTCCTCCTGGGTGCAGGGCAGGAAACGTGGTTTTGAGGTGAAGTTTGGGAGATGAATGGTGGAATTTTAGGAGTCGTGAGAAAGTTTCCAGGAAACTTTGATGAAGAAGTTTGGGATACTTAGGAAGATTGGGGGCCATGGGAAGTGTGGGATTCCTGGGGAGAGATTTGAGGTCACATTCCCAGGAAAGGATGTTCAGCAAGGGCCTTGATGAGAAACTGACAAAAGAATCTCCTTGAGTGGGATGAGGAGGAGGACAGAAAGCCAGCTCCCTTGGGCTAGAAAAGCAATTGCTCAGCGTCCCTGGCTCCTTGAGCCCATGCCCACCCCATCCCGCCGGCTCCTGCCACATCTCCCCTGACACTGGTCACCAAGGCCAGCCACCCACCTGCTCTGAGGTGGTCTACACTGTTAGCTGTGCTAAGAAAGCTCCTCAGACTCTCAACAAACATACTGGGAGCATCCCCTGTGCCTGGCCTTGGCATACATGGTCCTTGCCATCAAGGAACTCACAGGCCAGGAGAGGAGCCAGGCACACATAAGGGCAGCACAGTGTGATAAGGACAGTGACAGAGGACAGCACAGGGTGATATGGGAGCTCAGAGAAGTCAGGGGGCTTCCTGGAGGAGGTGACCCCCAGGCTAAGTCTTGAAGAGTGGGTAGCCAGGAGAAAGGTCCCAAGGAGAGGGGCGATGTGTGCAGAGCCACAGGGAGGGGAACCGCGGAGCCCCACCTGGGACTTTGTTCTGCACTACAGAAGCCAAGCAGGAATGGTGGGTGCGGGGCTGCAGAGGGCATAGAGGGCCAGGATAAGGATGCTGGCCTCTGTCCTGAGGGTATGGAGGGATGTTTTGTTTATTTGCTTTTTTTTCCTAGATGTATTCTTTTTTTTTTTTTTTTTTTTTTTTGAGATGGAGTCTTGCTCTGTCGCCAAGCTGGAGTGCAGTGGTGCAATCTTGGCTCACTGCAACTGCCACCTCCTGGGTTCAAGCGATTCTTCTGCCTCAGCCTCCCGAGTAGCTGGGCCCACAGGCGCGTGCCACCACACCCGGCTAATTTTTTTGTATTTTTAGTAAAGATGGGGTTTCACCATGTTGGCCAGAATGGTCTCAATCTCTTGACTTCATGATCCACCTAATTCGGCCTCCCAAAGTGCTGAGATTACAGGTGTGAGCCACCTCGCCTGGCCCTTAGATGTCTTCTTATCTCTTCCCTCATAATTTTCATCTCTGCATTTTTACTCTGTATTTTGAGATATTTCTTCTAGTCAGTTTTGGAACAGAGGGCTTTTAAGCAGGTAATGAACATGACCAGAGTTGCCCTTTAAAAACATCGCTCTTCCTGGGCAGGCAGGTTAGCAGGGCTAACTTTGGAGGTGGGGAGGTCAGCAAGGAGCCAGGGACAAACCTGAGCCAGGGCGGGGGGTGGGAATGTTGAGGGGAAGGAGAAGCTAGGATGGACTCCATCTCACCCAGCATTAGATGGCAACTATGTGAATGTTTGATGAATGACTGACTGAATGGACACCCAGGTGACCACCATGGGTGACTGGGTGAATAACAGGGATGGTTTATCACGTGAGACTTGCCATGGCAAATTAACAGGAGCCACCCTGAGGTAAACTTACTAAAGAGGATTTTTCACAAGGATACCAGAGTGTCTCATGAAACCCAAGGGTCAGATGCAAAGAGCCTTTAGAAAGCCAAGGAGGAATGTGGCTCCACCTGACCTCTGGCTTCATCCATCAAGCAGCTTGCCCTCTGCCTTTCAGCCTTCTCTTTCCTCTTGCTCTGGGGACCTCATCTCTTCCCTGATTTCAATCACCTGTGACTCAGATGTCTCCTTGATTATCCATTCTACTACCTCTTGGACATTTGCTCTAGGGAGTTCACATTTCCCAAAGTGAACTCACCATTTCCCCCCAAACCCAATCATTCATTCAATACATTTTTAACTGGGACTACGATAATGAGCAAGATGGGATTTTCAAGTCTATTCTGGTATAACATCGTGCCTATAGTAACAAAAAGTTACCGTGCACTTAAACATGAGTGAAGAGGGTAGATCTCACATTAAGTGTTCTTGCTACATGAAAATCAAAAACAAAACAAAACAAAATAAAAATAAAAACAAGAGGCTGGGTACGGTGGCTTACACCTGTAATCTCAGTAGTTTGGGAGGCCGAGGCGGGCCAGTCACCTGAGGTCAGGAGTTTGAGACCAGCCTGACCAACATGGAGAAACCCTGTCTCTACTAAAAATACAAAATTAGCCAGGCATAGTGGCGCATGCCTGTAATCCCAGCTATTTGGGAGGCTGAAGCAGGAGAATCTCTTGAACCCGGGAGACGGAGGTTGCAGTGAGCTGAGATCACACCATTGCACTCCAGCTTGGGCAACAAGAGTGAAACTCCATCTCAAAAAACAAACAAACAAAAAAAAAACAAGGCTAGGTGCAGTGGCTCACACCTGTAATCCCAGCACTTTGAAAGGCCTAGGCAGGTGGATCACCTGAGGTCAGGAGTTTGAGACCAGCCTGGTCAACATGGCGAAAACCCTTCGCAACTAAATACAAATGCAAAATCAGGTCCTCTGATCTCATGTCCTCAGTCTGTCTTCATGCCTCTCCCGACCCCAAGCCTCTGATTTATCTCCTTTACTGTAGAGCAGATGCAGACAGAAACAAGGCTGTGGAGATGCAATGAGAGATACAGTTGGGTATGGTGGTGGGCACCTGTAGTACCAGCTAGTCAGGAGGCCGAGGTGGGAGAATCCCTTGAACCTGGGAGGCAGAGATTCACTGCACTCCAGCCTGGGCGACAGAGTGAGACCCTGTCTCAAAATAATAAATAAATAAATAATGAAAACAAAGGGATACACGGACACTTGGAGGTGTCAAAGCTGTTTATTACCTTGATTGTGGTAATGGTAACATGAATGTAGCTTATTTCCAAACTCACCAAATTGTATATATCAATTTTGTGCAGTTTTTTTGTATACTAATTATACTTCAATGAGGCTGAAACAAAAAAAGTTGCACAGGGCTGTGTTGGAGCAAGACACTCTGTAGTCACATAAGAATGGCGAAAGAAGATGTGCAATAAAAGAGCAGCTTCATTTTTTTAAGTCTACTCCACTTCTCCTCTGCATTTCCAGTTTAAAGGATGGAAACCTGGTTGTCATCCTTGATTTTTCCCTCTCTCACATCCCCTATAACCCGTCAGACATCAAGTCTTGTAAATTCTACCTCCTAACTCTGTGTCTATCCTCACTGCCATTCTCTTAGTCAGGTCCTCTGATTCCATGTCCTCCGTCTGCCTTCATGCCTCTCCCCGACCCCAGGCCTCTGGTCTGTCTCGTTTCCTGTAGAGCAGATACAGACAGAAACAGAGCTGTGGAGACACAATGAGAGATACAGCTGGCCCCGTGAGCTTTTGCTGCATAATCATTTTGCCATGTGCCACAAAAATCTCAGTGGCAAACACACATTTACTCCTATGCCCATGGTCTTCGGGTTGATGTTGATTGGCTCGTCTAAACTGGACTTGCTCAGGCAGCTCTGCTCAGGCTGCCCGCCTGGCTCAGGGGGGCTCTTCCTTGCTCTGGGCTGGGCTCAGGTCTGTTCCTCACCTGTTCATTCTGGGGGTCCAGACTAAAGAAGAATCTTCCAAAGAAAACGCTCTCAGTTTCCTTCCCCCAAAAGCAGACCCATAGACAAGTCCATGGGTGCAGTGAGCTTCATTGTAAAGTGATCCCAAGAGATACAAGTGAGGGAGTGGTAAAGTCAGACAGAGAAGAGAAAAGCAGCCAATAAAAAGCCTGTTACCACTGTGATCAACTAGTCCCACTGGCAACCCTAAGGGACAGGAAGTCTGACTTCCAGCCCTCATTGGTTGAAGGCTGTCCTTGGGAACATTAAATTCCCTACACTTTTGGCCTTCCCTGTGCTTGCAAAAAACAGGCTCCCAGGGCGATGGAGAATGCCTCAGACAAAGAAAAATGTGAGCCCTAGAAGTGGGAGGCTGACAACCCGGATGAGAACTATCCACTGCACCTGCATGTGGACTTGAAGATGGGCTCCGGGGATATGGGCTGAGGAATCCACAGTGTCAGGTACACTCTCTTTGCATCCATAGATCAACTCTCAGGAAGACTCTGATTGGCCTTCTTGGGTCCTGTGTCCATCCATGAACCAATCACCATGGTCAAGGCCTTAGGGCACCAGTTCTGGGGCATGTGTTGCATGTGTTCCCCTCTTGGAGTGCATAGAATGAGAAAAGCCCCAGCTGAGCCCATGACTGGAGTCTACACAGGAAAGTGAGGAACTAGTACAGTAGCTCAAGCCTCCTTGGTGGACTTCAAGAGACCACAGACAAAAGCTCAAGGTTTTGTTTTTGGTTGTTGTTTTTTTTTTTTTTTTTAATCTTGCTCTGTCACCTAGGCTGGAGTGCAATGGCACAATATCAGCTCACTGCCACCTCTGCCTCCCGGGTTCAAGCAATTCTCCTACCTCAGCCTCTGGAGAAGCTGGGATTACAGGTGAGCACTACCACACCTGGCTAATTTTTTTGTATTTGTAGTAGAGACAGGGTTTCACCATGTTGGCCAGGTTGGTCTCGAACTCCTGACCTCAAGTGATCTGCCTGCTTCAGCCTCCCAAAGTGCTGGGATTACAGGTGTGAGCCACTACGCCCAGCCTCCAGTCATTTTTTTTTTTCTGCCACATACTCTGCCCAATAGCCTTCCATCCTGGAATGGGTAAGGTCTCTCGTGCTTTACATCCCACTGTGATGCCATTTTCTTCTTCTTCTTCTTTCTTCTTCTGTTCCTGCTCCTGCTCCTGCTTCTCTGAGATGGAGTCTCGCTCCATCACCCAGGCTGGAGTGGCATAGCCCAATCTCAGCTCACTGCAACCTCCGCCTCCCAGGTTCAACTGATTTTCCTGCCTTAGCCTCCCAAGTAGCTGGGATTACAGGTGAGTGCCACCACGCCCAGCGCATTTTTTGTATTTTTAGTAGAGACAGCGTTTCACCATTTTAGCCAGGCTGGTCTCAAACTCCTGACCTCAGATGATCTACTGCCTCGGCTTCCAAAAGTGCTGGATTACAGACGTGAGCCCCCATGCTCAGACTATTTTTATTTTTTTAATGAGACTAATGAGACAAGCTGATCTCAAACTCCTGGGCTCAAGTGATCATCCTGCCTCAACCTCCCAAGTAGCTGAGATTACAGGCATACACCACCATGCCCAGCTGATGCTGTTTTTTTATATACTGTGTGCTTCCACTGGTTAGCTCCTCATTTAAATAGCACTCCTGCTACCAATTTGTTTTAGTTCGGCTCCTTTTGTTTCTTTTGTAACATGCATACATGCATCACATACTACTTGAAATTATACTTCTTTTTTTTTTTTTTTTTTTTTTGAGATGGAATCTCATTGTGTCACCAAGGCTGGAGTGCAGTGGCACAATCTCAGCTCACTGCAACCTCTGCCTCCCAGGTTCAAGCAATTCTCTGCCTCAGCCTCCCAAATAGCTGGGATTACAGGCATCTGCCACTACACCCAACTAATTTTTCTATTTTTAGTAGTGGCAAAAGTCAGACAGAGAAGAGAAAAAGAGTGGCAAAGTCAGAGAAGAGAAAAGCAGCCAATAAAAAGCCTGTTACCACTGTGATAAACTAGTCCCACTGGGGACCCTCTAAGGGCCAGGAAGTCTGACGTCTGGCCCTCATTTTAGTAGAGACAGTTTCACCATGTTGGCCAGGCTGGTCTTGAACTCCTGACCTCATGATCCACCTGCCTCAGCCTCTCAAAGTACTGGGATTATAGGCGTGAGCCACCGCACCCTGCTCAGGGAAGTGGGTTTTCATAGCTCACTGCAGCCTCAACCTCCTGGTCTCAAGCAGTCTTCCTACTTTCAGCCTGCAGAGTTGTTGGGACTACAGGTATGCACCACCACACACATATTGCCCAGGCTAGTTTCAAACTCCTGGGCTCAATTAATCCTTCAGCCTCAGTCTCCCAAAGTGCTGGGATTACAGGCTGGAGCCACCATGTCTGGCTGTAGTTGTTCATAATTATATCCTTAGTGCCTGACATGCTACAGATGCTAAAATAATAATAATTGTTGAGTAAATGAGTAAGCAGCTTTTGAGGGGGAGAAGATAATAAGCTCCATTTTGGACATGTGGAATTTAGTAAAAACTATGGCTAACCCCATTGCCCAGAGACGCTCATACCTCAAATTTAAATTGTATATTAGCAATTATAGAATCTTAGGTTTAGAGATTCATAAACTTATAGACACATAGGATCTCAGGGTCTTAGAGTCACTGAGTTATACAAACTTAGGTCTCCCAGAGCCAGAGGGGAGGATAAAGCATTTAACCTAAATGAGACTGGGGACAGAGGCATAACCACCCTGATATTTATGTAACATTTGTGTGAAGGCACATATAATCATTTTCTGAAGGGGGGTTTCAGCTTTTATCAGATTCCAAAAGATAAAGAATCATTCACTATATTAACATTTGTGTTCAGAAAGAAAACAGAGTCTGGGAGCTGTGGCTCACACCTGTAATCCCAACACTTTGGGAGGCCAAGGTGGGCAGATCCCTTGAGGTCAGGAGTTCGAGACCAGCCTGGCCAGCATGGTGAAACCCCGTCTCTACTAAGAATACAAAAATTAGCTGGGCATGATGGCAGGTGCCTGTAGTCCCAGCAACTCAGGAGGCTGAGGCAGGAGAATCGCTTGAACTCAGGAGGCAGCGGTTGCAGTGAGCTGAGATCCCACCACTGCACTCCAGCCCGGGCAACAAACTGAGACTCAGTCAGAAAGGGAAGGGGGAGGGGAGAGGAGGGGAGGGGAGGGGAGGGGAGAAGAGGGGAGGGGAGGGGAGGGGGGAAACTGCCTGTTCCATTCGAGACCCGATGCCTGGAGCCACTTGGGGCACTCCACCTGTCCCCCAACAGGGAGGGTGCAGAAGGCTTGTGGTTCCCACCACTTTCCTTGGCGAAGCCAGTACACTCTGTCCTCTCCTGCTCTTATGATCCCCTATTCCCCTAGCACCCAGGGTTTACATCTGTCCCTCCCTGGAAGCACCGAAGACTCATTCCACAAGAGGACTGCAGGGAAAGGGGGCGACCCCTGGACCTGGAGTCCTGCTAAGGCCATATCAGCTTTTAACACTCCTTGATCTGCCCCTGTCCCAACCCCACAACCCCTGTGAGGTGATACCCAGGCTTCTCACCATGGCAGTCGAGTCCCTTCATGAGTGGCCCCAGTCTTCCCAATGTTCCCACCCTGCAAGCTCTGCCAGCCTAGATGACATGTCTTTCCCTCTTCACATCCTCAGAGTTCCCACCTCCAATATCTTTGCTTTTCCCATTCCTGCTGCACAGAAGCCCTTTCCCATCCGAAATGCCAGTCTTTTCTCTCCCAGTCTCCACTTGCTGACATCTTAGTCTCCTATTTATCCTGCAAGACCCTGTTCACGTCACCTCCCCCAGTAAGTCACCCATGTTCCTTCCAGCAAGGACGGTCCTCTCTCTTCTGAACCTCCACATCTATCTTATGACAGTGCCAAGCACTAGGAGTGGCACAGACTAAGTGTTGATTCATGTTTATTAAACTATACAGATTAACAGTGCAATTTTCCAGATGAGGAAACTGAGACCCAAAGAGAGACAGCAACTGGCCCAGGGTCACCAGCATGCAGATGCCTGCCATGATGTCTCTGCTTCTTGTGTCTGTGGGCCTCATGGAAGTACTTCAGGTACGGGCATCCCCCACTGTCCCCATCCCAGCAGGGAACTGAGCCATCAGCTTCTTCTGAACCCTGGATGGAGAAAGAGAGAGAGGAAAGAATGCCTGATACTTCCCTTGGGGATCACTCATCCTAAGGGGACAGCCCCAGATGCTAGTCTTAGGGAAATTATAGCCAGAGGTTCCCAATCCCCTTCCCCTCCAGGTGTGTTTGGGGCCCTTGGTGCCTTTCTCAGTGGAGGGCAGAGCTGGATGGCAGGGGACTCATTCTCCCAGGGGCCTATCCTCTCAGTCCCTGCTGCTCCTGCCCCCTCAGGCCCAGAGTCACCCCATCACACGCCGAGACCTCTTCTCTCAAGAGATGCCGCTGGACATGGCCCTGACCTCCTTTGATGACCAGTATGCTGGCTGTGCCACCGCCATGACAGCTGCTCTCCCGGATCTCAACCACACGGAGTTCCAGGTCAACAAGGTATATGCAGACGGCTGGGCACTGGCAAGCAGCCAATGGCAGGAGCGCCAGGCCTGGGGTCCAGAGTGGAGCCTCAGCCCTACCCGTTCACCCCCGCCACCTCCAGGCTTCCGCGATGAGCATGGGGTGGCCCTCCTGGCCTACACAGCCAACAGCCCCCTGCACAAGGAGTTCAACGCAGCGGTACGTGAGGCAGGCCGCTCCCGGGCCCATTACCTTCAACACTTCTCCTTCAAGACACTGCATTTCCTGCTGACTGAGGCCCTGCAGCTGCTGGGAAGGAGGCAGCGTCCACCCCGGTGCCACCAGGTGTTCCGAGGCGTGAACGGCCTGCGCTTCCAACCAGCAGGGCCTAGGGCCACCGTGAGGCTGGGGGGCTTTGCCTCCGCTTCCCTGAAGAATGTTGCAGCCCAGAAGTTTGGTGAGGACACCTTCTTTGGCATCTGGACCTGCCTTGGGGCCCCTATCAAGGGCTACTCCTTCTTCCCTGGAGAGGAAGAGGTGCTGATCCCCCCCTTTGAGACCTTCCAAGTGATCAATGCCAGCAGACCGGCCCAGGGGCCTGCCCGCATCTACCTCCGGGCCCTGGGCAAGCACAGCACCTACAACTGCGAGTACATCAAAGGTAGGAGGGCAAGCGCTGGTCAGCACCTGTGCGGAAGGTGGGCCTTCCCCATCCACCAGGGACTTTGGCAAACCCAAGCCCCTATCTCCTGTGTCCCAGGGATACATAAATACAGCCAGTCATATCCACCAGCTCACAACCCCTTCCATCTAAGGGGAGACATAACCTTCTGAGGGGTGCACTTCCTGCCCCTGGAGGGATCTAAGCCACAGCTGGCCACTTGCCTGCTGGGAGGCTGAAGAGGGTATCCTGGCCAAGGCAGGGGTCTCTGGCCATTTGAGTGGGCGAGCTGACCTGGTCGGGCTTTTCTCCTGGTTGGAGGCTGGAAGGGAATTATTTGCCAGCCAGATTATTGACACCTAGACTGCTGTTGCCAGAATTGAGTAGGATCCCCAACCTCAGCTTCTGAGAAAAGTGCATTTATGAGATGGAAGAGGGATTCTGTGCTGCAGGGTGTGCTGGGTGGGGTGGTAGGGCCAGGAAGACAGCAGTCGGGTGCTGTGCCCCTAAGGTCCAGTTCAGGCTGTGATCAGGAAGTGGTGGACGCTCCTCCTGTCCATGCCCCCAGCACAGGCCAGAAGAGGAACCATGAGGATGGGCCCAGGTTCTTAATTTCTGAAGGGCTGTGGGCTTCACTTCCTATTTTGGACAGCATCAGGAGTGTGCATGAGTTGACAGAAGGTGATGAAGGCATGTGAAGAACACAAAGCAGGCTGCAGCGAGGCATGGAAGAAGGAGCGATGAGTGCGGCAGGGAGGCAAAGTTACAGGCCAAGGGAGCAGGAGTGCCCCAGAGTGGACCCTGGCTTTGATGGCCCACTCCCTTCTGGCCCTGCTGCTCAGGGGTTGAGGCAAACCTAGTCAAGGGAGATTCCACCACGTAAGAGCAGAATTAGGGGGAAATGCACCAACTTCTCCTAGAACAAGTCAGGGATGGACCACCAGGGTTTGGGAGTCCCTTTCCATCCTGAGAGCTCCTGAGCCTTTCATTCTTTACTGTTTCTTTTCTATAGACAAGAAGTGCAAGTCTGGGCCTTGCCGTCTGGATAATTCAGGTAAGGCCTGTAGGCACCTGTGGCACTCAGTTCAGGGATGAGCAGACTGCCCTGGGGTTGGCCCCATCACCTGGATCTTTTTATTTCACAATGGCGTGATCTCGGCTCACCGCAACCTCTGCCTCCTGGGTTCAAGTGATTCTCCTGCCTCAGCCTCCCAAGTACTTGGGATTACAGGCACATGCCACCACGTCCAGCTAATTTTTTGTATTTTTAGTAGAGACAGAGTTTCACCATGTTGATCAGGCTGGTCTTGAACTCCTGACCTCACCCGTCTCAGCCTCCCAAAGTGCTGGGATTACAGGCATGAGCCACTGTGCCTGGCCCACCTGGATCTTTTTATAAGAAAACAACCTCATAAACTGAAAAAAAAAAGTGCACTCTCTGAAGTGGCATCTTGGGGGTTGCCAGCCTCAGCCAGGGGATGTGTGTGTGGGAGAGCAGATGGTTGGGGGAGCAGAGATACCTGCTCTCCAGCCTGAGTCTGCCTGTCCCTTGCAGGAAAAAGCCAGTCATCAGGCCCCTGAGAGATTCAGGCTGCACTGAGCTGAGGGACGGAAGGGCTGCTCCCCACAAAGTCCTCCTTGGGTCCTTCTCTGCCTCCCAGTACAGAACCCAATGTCTCTGTAACTGCCCTCAGGGCTCCCTCAAACCCACCTTGGAAGGTCACGAGGCCAAGCTTTGGGTGCTGGAGGCCTGGGCTGTGGTCCAGGCTCTGCTCTTTGTCTATGACCAGCCCATTCTTTCTCTGTGCCTCAGTTTCTCCATGTGTATAAATAGCAAATTGGACCAGATGATCCCCAGCTGTGACTCTTCTCTTCCCTTGGACACTTGGTGTCTCTAGATGGGAATGGGCCATTTCCAGGGAAGAAACAGTAGCTCCTCCCCAAGCCTTGGGTGCTCCCTCTGTCCTTCAGAACTCTGTGAGTGGGCAGGAAGGACCCCCCCAGCTTCCTCGGATCCACTCCAGGTACATCATGCCATTCATCCTCACCACACCCCAATGGTACTGTCATCACCTCTGTTCTGCAGATGACAGAACCAAGGCACAAAGGTGCAAAGAGGAGACAGCAACCGACTCGTACCACCCACCTACTAAGAACTGGAGGCTAGGGAGCCTAGCTCTAGAGCCAAACTCTGAACCACCACACTAGGATGGTCCCTGTACCTCCCCAGACATCATCTCTTTTTTTTTTTTTTTTGAGTCTTGCTCTTGTGGTGCAGGCTGGAGTGCAGTGGTGCAATCTCAGCTTACTGCAACCTCCACTTCCCAGGTTCAAGTGATTCCTTCCTGAGCCTCTCGAGTAGCTGGGATTACAGGAGTGGGCCACCATGCCCGGCTAATTTTTGTAGTAGAGATAGGGTTTCGACAGGTTGGCCAGTCTGGTCTCGAACTCCTGACCTCAGGTGATCCTCTCGCCTCAGCCTCCCAAAGTGCTAGAATTACAGGCATGAGCCACAGCACCTGGCCTTCGTCTCATCTTTACTGCACAATAATCTACGGGAAGGAGGCAGAACAGGAAGCATTACCCTCCTTATATGGTCAAGTGAGACCCAGAGAGAGAAGTTACTTGCTCAAGATGACAGTGAGTTAGTGGCAGAGCCAGGACCAGAAGCCAGGTTTTCAGCCTCCAACCCAGGCATCTCTGAGTTCTGATTACCTAATTCTAGGCACTGGAAAGTTTAAGATTTCTCCTCCAAGTCCACCCCGCACCTCTCCTACCAGGGTTTGGGCAGAGGACCCAAGTTCAGCCACAGCAGATCCCACTTCGATCTTGAATCCATGTTTCAGCCCACTCTGCAGCGCCTTATTTATGCCAATAGAAGGCAGAAAGTTAGACCCAATGACCTCTGGAAGAGAAAGTGAGACTTAAATTGGTCTCCTCATCTGTCTACCTTCCTAAATTATTTAAAAAAAATTTTTTTTGAGACATGGTCTCACTCTGTCACCCAGGTTGGAGTGCAGTGGTGCTACCACAACTCACTGTAGCCTCAAACTCTTGGGCTCAAGTGATCCTCCCACCTTCAGCCTCCCAAGTAGCTTGGACTACAGATACATGTCACCACGCCAGGCTAATTTTTGTATTTTTTATAGAGAAGGGATCTCGCTATGTTGCTCAGGTTGCCTACAATTTTTTTAAGCCGGTCAAATGTAGCAGTGGGGAGACTGTACATCAGCTTGAGTGACGCTGGTGTTAGGAAGTTCTGAAAACCCACTACCATTGGACCACCCCTCCCTAAACTTGATCTTCTCCTTTGCCCGTGGCAATTTTAAGTCAGTCTGTCCAGCTCACTCTGCCAATCTCTCCACCTTGTATCTGTATGTCCCCACTTTGCTCCTGTGCCCCTAAATTCCTCTCTCTCTCCCCACCAACCCCTCTGCCCGTTTTCTCTGCAGCCATGGGGCAGAGCCCCTTCTCTGCAGTCTGGGCTCTGCTGCTACTGCTCTGGTTCCTCATGGTGAGGCCCTTTCCAGACGGTCCAGGCTTCCTTTGATGCATGAGACACCGGACAGCCTTGCCCACAACCTCTGCCCAGCCTGAGGATGTTGGCCGTGTGTGCTTTCAGTGTAACCAAGATTCCTGACAACCCCATCTGCAAGGAACTCCAGGACCTTCTCTGGTAGCTGTCAGACCTGCTGGGGGAGAAACAGGAGACAATCTGGGGACTGAACTCACCCAGGGGTCTAGGAGTGAGACTCTGAATAATGGGTTGGGGCCAGTAGGGGGATTGGGGGGGACTTCAAGACAGGCAGCAACTCACTTGGAGATAGAAAGGACTTTTGCTGATTTGGGGGTGACTGGAGAGGAAAGCACTTGGCCATGATACCTGCTGGTGTTATTCAGATGCCTCATATGTCCATCTGCAAAGCTCCCGTTCACTCCTCCAGAAAGGCTTCTCTGACCTCTCCCACTGGGCTGGGGTAGGTACCCTGCCTCTACGCTCCCATACAGAGCCCTGGATGCTTCTCTATACCACGTGTCATGTCTGTCTACCATGTCAGAGTGTAAGCTTCCTGGGGGAAGGGACTGGGTCTGAGGCACAGAGGTGGTATCAGGAAATGTGTGAATCTCAGAAAGAAAAAAATGCCTATGAGTGGCTGGTCCCTGCACTGCCCCTGCCTTGGACACTGTCAAGCTCTCAATGTCCGTGTGTGGGAATGGGGTGGACGGTGCCTAACTCCAGCACACCGAGAGCAGGAGAGACGGAAAAGAGAGCTCTCGTCCTCTGACAGCACCGCAGTCAAATCCCAGTCATTATTTTTGCCAGCACAGATGTAATTTCTGCTGTAATCATGATTTCTGAGGCTCCTTGCATCATGGCTCACGGTAGTCTTGAACTCCTGGGCTCAAGTGATCCTACCACCTCGGCCTCCCAAGTAGCTGGGACTACAGATGCGTGCCACCAGGCCTATTTTTTTTTTTTTTTAGACAGAGTTTCACTCTTGTTGCCCAAGCTAGAGTACAATGGTGCAATCTCGGCTCACTGCAACCTCCACCTCCTGGGTTCAAGCAGTTCTCCTGTCTCAGCGTTCCGAGTAGTTGGAATTACAGGCACCCGCCACCATACCTAGCTAATTTTGTATTTTTAGTAGACATGTATTTTTCCATGTTGGTCAGGTTGGTCCCAAACTCAGGTAATAGGTAATCCACTGCCTTGACCTCCCAAAGTACTGGCTTTGTTTTTTTTTTTTTGAGATGGATTTTCACTCTTGTTGCCCAGGCTGGAGTACAGTGTTGTGATCTCGGTTCACTGCAACCTCCGCCTCTCAGGTTCAAGCGATTCTCTTGCCTCAGCCTCCTGAGTAGCTGGAATTACAGGTGCCCACCACCACACCTGGCTAATTTTTTGTATTTTTAGTGGAGACAGGGTTTCACTATATTGGCTAGGCTGGTCTCGAACTCCTGACCTTGTGATCGCCCGCCTTGGCCCCTCAAAGTGCTGGGATTACAGGCGTGAGCCACCGCGCCCAGACATAATTTTTGTATTTTTTGTAGAGACAGGATCTCCCTATTTTGCCCAGGTTGCCTAATTATTTTTTCTTTTTAAGCTAGTCCAATTTATCAGTGGGGGGTTATATACCAACTTTAGTGACAATGGCATTAATAAGTTATGATAACCCACCACCATAGACACCACTAATACCCAGACAGCTGGGGAAGCATTATTTCTGGATGTGTCGGTGAGGGTTTTCAACAGGAGATTGGCATGTGAGTTGGTGGACTGAGTGGGCAAGTTCCAGTCTCAATGTGGGAGGGCATGGAGAGGACAAAAAGGCAGGAGAAAGGCAAATTCATGCTCTTTGCTAGAGCTGGGACATCCTTCTCTTACCATTGGACATCAGAACTTCAGGTTCTCAGGCTTTGAATTCCAGGACTTGCACCAGCAGCCATGAGACAGACCTGAACTACAGATAGACCTGGACCCCCAGCTTCCACCACCACAGACCTCAAGGGTAATACAGGATATCGAGGAGGTGCTAGGTACACGCTTACTTTATTGAATTGGGAATTTGGGGCCAAATGTCCATAGGGCCTCCTGTCTGGAAACTAGACTGAGAATCCCCAATCCTTTTCCCTACGCCCCTAGGCAGGGAAAGGTAAGAGCCAAGGCCCTGCAAAGCAGCCACCTAGGAAGGAAGACAGGAAATGTGGCAGTTCTGTTTCTCAAAATAACCAGCATGCTCACCATGGACAGCTCTAAAACCCAGCACCAACAATTCTATGTCTCCAAGACTGTACTCTGTGACACTGCCTTTGTAGAGTTCCTCTTTTTTTGGAATTAGGTCTCTGGACTTCCTTTAGTTAGGGTGTGTAGACAATGAGTGCTCCCTCGTGGATTGTGAAGTCAAGTGTCCCAGGGTCTTAGGAGTAGTGGGGAGAGACTGGCTGGCCTAAAGACCAGCAGCCACTTGGCCTTGGCTGGCCCTTTCTGGAGGAGCTGTGGCTGCAGCAGATCCCTGTGACTTAGTCCCGGTCCTCACAGGGCCTGCACCAGCACCAGGAGGCTCATGACCAGGGCCATGGAGAAGAAGATGCCCAGGAAGAAGCGGTCCATCACACGGGCCAGGCGCTTCCAGTCTTCATGGCAGTGCTGGGCAGCTCGGTGGCTGTGGAAGGTATTGGCAATGGTGGCTACATGGCGCAGCAGGGCTTCCTGGTGGCACAGACACCGTGGCTCATGGCAAGGGCCCACTGGGTGGCCAGCCTCTCCCTCAGGAGGCTCAGGGCTAGGGGATGACTCAGGTGGCCTGGACTGCCCACAGGGCTCCCCTCTTTCCCGCACACACAGACCCCGTGCCAGGTGTCCCAGCAGGAGGGCCCTAGCCCAGGCTGGCACTGGGCGGGCACTGGGACCACAATAATGCAGGTTCATGATAAGGATGGTGAGTGCTGTTGAGAATGTGACCATGGTCATAGTGGCCATGTAGTACTTCCCTGCAAGAGAGAGAGCCAATTGAGACTCAAAACAAAAGCCTGTGGATCCTGAGCCTCCTCTGCAAAAGCCTCCTCTGCACAAATGGAAATAAGCCCAGCATGAGGTTCTCCTGACCCTCCAAGCCCCATGGATGGAAGGAGGAAGGAGGTAGGGGCCTAGTTCTTCCCAACCTCCATTCCTACATGTGGGTCATCAGAAGCTACTGCTCCCTAATTGCTCCCCTCACTGCTGCAGGCTGTACTCATACACAATCCAGAAGCGTCCTGCTCTCAAACAACGATGGGCATGAGCTGGGACAAGATACACATCCTTTCTGTACAAATGGAGATAACCAGAGGACCTACTTCCTAGGTTTGCGGTGATGCTTACCTGAGTTAATAAAGGTTAAGTGCTTAGGGGAGTGCCTGGCACACAGCGAGCACTCAATAGATTTTGCCTATTAGTAGGCTCTGATGTTCCACCAACAAGTAGGCCTTGTTCCACCATCAAGGCCCAGTTGTGACGGGTGTTCTCCTCAGAAGGGGCTAATCCTTTCTTCTCAGTCTGAAAGTCAGGACATGTTCCCAGGACGCCCCTCTCTCACGCTCTGAAGCGAGGCCATTCCGCAGACCCAGGCCCAGTCGAGGGCCCACCCTGGGTGAACCTCCCGTGCATCGTCATCCCCCCACCCGCCCTGAGCCCCAGCTGCTCACCAATGAGCGGCACACTCTCGGCCGGCGGCATGCTCTCAGCCAGCAGCAGCTGGAAGACGGTCAGCGCCAGCAGCACGGTGACGCCCAGCGACACTTTCTCCCCCGAGTCGGCGGGCAGGTGGAAGGCGAGCGGCGCGAGCAGCGAGATGAGCACGCAGGGCAGCAGCAGGTTGCACACATAGGCGGCGGCGCGGCGGCGCAGCAGCAGCGTGAAGGTGACGTCGGGGTACGGCTCGGAGCAGCAGCCGTAGGTGAGCACGCGCCGTCGCGCCGGCATGCCCAGCACGCGCCACTCCACGTTCTCCACGAAGTCCGCCAAGCTGGCGGCGGTGCCGCGCGGCCGCACATCCAGTTGGTGCCCGCCGTGGGTCCAGGAGCCGAACGTCAGGCCGCAGCGCTGGGCGTCGAACGGGAAGGCCGCCACGTCCACGCGGCACGAGCTGCGCGTGATGGCCGGCGCGTCCCAGCGCACGGCGCCGTCGTGGCGCAGGACCACGTTGGTGCTGGCGGAGCCTGGCGGCTGCGCATCCGCCCTGTAGACAGGCGGGGCGGGGCTCACCCAGGCTGTTCTGCCGGAGGAGCAGCCGGCCGGGAGCCCACGGCAGACCCCCAGGGGCTGACGGAAACCAAAACTTCTCCCCAGAATATTGAGGCTGGTTAAGTTCGAGACACTCACGACGCAGGGGAGCACCCGGCCCCAGCCTCTGCTGGCCTGATGGCAGGTCATCAGTCCTTCCGTGCTGGAGACAGCACTTGCTTATCCAAAATGCACCAGCAGGCACCGGAGGAATCTGGGAACAGATTTCACCCTCTTCCCACGTTTTCCTGCCTTTTAAAGACTGGAACTGCCGTCTCCTTTGTCTTGCCACTATTTACAACTTATTGGCTCTTTCTTGAATCTCTAAATAAGGCCCCTAAGCCGCTGCCTTCAGAGAAAAATACTTTTGAACTAAGGCCTCTCCTGTGAGGGGTACAGCAGGTTAATAAACTTCTGCTTTTCTTTCGTTAATTTTATTTTTGTTTTCGGAACAAAGCCACATAGAGGGTGAAGTGCACCTAGAGAGACCCACTGCCTTTCAAGGCCTAGAAGGGGTGGTGCCTGAAGGGCCCAGAAGGGACACAGACTAGCTAGAGGATGTATAAAAAGGCCTCTGCAGGCCGGGCCCGGTGGCTCACGCCTGTAATCCCAGCACTTTGGGAGGCTGAGGCGGGCGGATCACAAGGTCAAGAGATCGAGACCATCCTGACCAACATGGTGAAACCCCCGTCTCTACTAAAAATACAAAAAAATTAACCAGGCATGGTTGTGCATGCCTACAGTCCCAGCTACTCGGGAGGCTGTGGCAGGAGAATTGCTTGAAACTGGAAAACGGAAGTTGCAGTGAGCCGGGATTGCGCCACTGCACTCCAGCCTGGCGATACAGCAAGACTCTGTCTTAAAAAAAAAAAAAAAAAAAAGCCTCTGCAGAACCCAGAAGTACCTCTGGGCCATACAGTGACTTCCCTTGGGGGCCATCTGCAAAACTTGTAGAGGGGTTCCCAGATTAAATATGCAGAGCTATATTTTGGCTGAGAGACACGAAACTGGTCAAGGAGACAATAAAGCAGTGTTCCAGAGGGCTATGTCCTGGAGGAAAGAGACCCTTAGACAGGCTCTTGAGAGAGCCCTGAGAGACCTGGAGCTAAAAGTGTGCCCTAGAGAGGCCCCTGTGATTCAGACATCTGCCCTGGACCACACAGTAGGTTCCCAGGAGACGTTCGTTCAGCCTGGGCTGGTCTGGGACAGCCTAAAGTGGGGGTGCCGTGGAGGGGCTGTGAGTGCCGGGCAGCTTAGAAGGGTCCTGGGGGAAAGCTTCCAGGGCAGCATGGCAACTGGGTTAGGTGGTAGGGAAAGGGCATCAGTGCACACCCAGGGCTAAGGGCAAGTCTAGAGAGGGGTAGGAGAGGGGAGGGGCCCAGATAGGCAGTACTTGTTATAGAGTACGATGTCTGGCCGCCACACAAGACTGCTGGGGATGCGGATGGCATCCAGGCCACCATAGGCATTGGGGTCCCATCGAAGGTAGGCATCTGTCCACTCCTGCCGTATCCACAGGTACAGAGTCAGTACCTGGTTCCGTTCGTCCTAGTGAGGGCAAGGAGTGGCAGAGACGTGGACATGTATATGTATATCTTGCCCTTTCTGTGCACACTCACCTGCAGGGCTCTGGTCAGTACCCACAAACCCAACTTGTCCATACTGTCCAGTTCCCACCCAGGCCTGACCTTGCCATGTGACCTTAGTGGGCTCTTCTTTTTTCTGGGCCTCAGTTTCCTCAGCAGTTATATGGGGTAAGAATCCCTGCTTAGCAAGGACTCAGTAAGTTCAAGTGTGTAAAATGTTGGGTACAAGGTAGGCACCCAACAGTCAGTACCCCACAGTTAGTAACCGTTACCGTTGTTGTTAATATTAATATTTACAGAAAAGAGATTCCATGGAGAAGAATCCCAGTCTCTCACCCCTTCATTTCTTGACACTGAGACAGCTAAAATTCCACAGCTGTATCACCACCACAACGCACCATGTCGATGATCTGGGACAGTGTCACCTCCAGGGTCACATTCAGAGTCTGGTCTGTGTCTGCCACAGGTCTCAGGGCACTTGTGTAGTTGGTGAAGAGGTCACGGAACAGCTTGAGAGCCAGCCGGCCCTCAGCTCCCAGGCACTCTGGAGGGGCAGTAAGGAGGGTTGTCCATCCCAGGCCCTGGTCCCGGGGCCTCTGCTCCACCCTCCACTGCCAGGGCTAGGGCCCTGTCCTTATGAATGCCCTCCTGGTGTCTGCCCTCTCTTGCTCTAGCTGTGGCTCTAGCTTCTCCCTGGCCTGCCTGCAGGGACACGAGGTAAAGGCCGTGGAGTGAACTGGTCCTATCTTCTGGCACCAGGCTGACAAATTTCTCCTCCACCCTTCCCTTTCCAAGGACCTGAAGTCTGCCTGCCTCTCCACAAATGCCAGAGCAACCCAAATAAGCCCCAAGAGTATAGACTTTCACCCAGGGATTCTGAACCCCACTGCCCTGCCCCCTCCAGTCTCTCTCAAACCTGTTTCTGTTAGGGTTATAACAAGAAGGGCCCATAGCCCACCCCCTCCATTCTCCCCTGTTAAGCCAAGCTTATAACAGAAACAGCCTCAGGCCTTGTAAACAGGGCACCTAGATTTTGGGATGTGGTTGCACGTGGCTCTCAAACCCAAGATGTTGACCCCAGTGAACAGGATGTCAGCCCTAAGAACCAGAATACAGTTTTTCTTAGATAGCACCCGACCGCCTGCAACCCCCTATATAACCCCCATAGTCTGTAAGCCAGGCGGTTGCCTTCACTGACTGTGGTGAGAGAGCCTGGCAGGTTAAATAAACTTGCTAAACCTGACCCTGGGTCTATCTCTCCTTTCTTTCGAATAATCTTACAGTTTCCACTTCTCCATCGTAAGCTGGTTTCTTCAAAACTTCTGATATGATGGAACATTCCCTCTTTCTGAAAACACACTTCCCTAGGCTTTCCTGACACACATTGTCCTCAATCCCAGAACTAAAGATTGTTCCTGAGAATCCTGTCCTTGGCTCCCTTCTTTTTCTTCATCCCAGATTTTTCTCTTGAGCTCCAGACCCAATTAGAGTACAGTCTATGCCTGGGTTTCCCACAGGCACCCTAAACTCTGAGGGAACAAAATATGAACTCAGTTCTTCCCTCTATGCTCTGAAACTTGCTTCTTTTTTGAGACAGAGTCTCGCTGTTTCGCCAGGCGCCAGGCTGGAGTGCAGTGGCCGATCTCAGCTCACTGCTCACTGCAACCTCCGCCTCCTGGCTTCAAGCAATTCTCCTGCCTCAGCCTCCCAAGTAGCTGGGACTACAGGTGTGCGCCACCACACCTAGCTAATTTTTGTATTTTAGTAGAGACAGGGTTTCACTATGTTGGCCAGAATGGCCTCGATCTCTTGACCTCATGATCTGCCCACCTCGGCCTCCCAAAGTGCTGGGATTACAGGCGTGAGCCACTGCACCTGGCCGAAAACTGCTTCTTATCCCATGTTCCCTGAATTAGCAAATAGCATGCCCTCAGCTGGACTAGTGACCTCAGTTGGAAATGCGGGAATTATCCCTCCCTCCTCCCTCTCCCACCTCCTCCTTGGAGAATCCAGTCAATCTCCAGATCCTGTCAGATCCTTCCAATCCTCCAGATTTCGCTAAACATTGTCTTGAGTCCATCCTCTCCCCTCCAGGCCAGGCCCCTCCCCTTACTGCCATCCCCTCCTTGAGGCTCACCTTTCCCTCCCTGTTCCATGCCCATAGACCATGCTTTTAAGCATGCACATCTGACCAGGCCAGTATGCTGCTGAAACCTCTCAGTGCTCCCTATTGTCTGCAAGGGAAAGTCCTGGCCTGGCCGGCAGGCTCTTCAACATCTGGCCCCTCTGATTTTCCCAGCCCCGTCTCTGGAGTCTCCCTGCTCACTGCTCCCACCCCAGCCAAGCAAGTCTCCTCTCATCCTCTTCAGCACCCTTCTCCTCTATACTCCCCGAATAGAGAGCTTGCTCCCAGAACAGGTACTGAGGAGAAAGACAAGAGACCACATGGAAAGGGATTTGGGGAGGACGGTAGCAGCACTGCCGGGAGAGGCCAGAGCTGGGGTACTGAGCTTCATACCTGGAGGGAGTAGAAACAGCAACAGAAGACCCAGGCTGAGGTGGTGGCTCCAGAGCCCCATGGCCCTGCCACAGTAGGAAGTGGGGCAGGTCTCTGAGTGTGAGGCCTCCTGGCCAGACCTAGGGCAAAATTAGGTCCAGCTGGCAAGGATGGTATGGACAGTACCTGGAAGTCAGAAGTAAGACTGAGATCTCTGGTGGGTCCAGCCACCCTCTAAGGTGACCTGCAGCCCCTCCAGTCTTCTGATCCTGCAACTGGAGCTTGCCCCTGGACTTGAGTGCTTGGTCCTTCTTCTTCTCTACTGGGCCTTGCTGCTTCTGGCCTCTGCCTCTGCTCTTTCCTATGCTTCCCACCCGCTTTGCCTTTTGTTCTGTCTCTGCTTCCTTGTCTTTCCCTCTGTAATTTTCTTGGTCTCTCTGCCTCCCTGACTCTGATTGTCCCCTGTCCACCTCTTTCCACTCTCTCTCCCTTTCTCCTACTTCTGTTTCACCCTTCCTTCTTTCTTCCATTCCCCACACCTGGACTCTAGATGAGCCTGCTGCTCTCTCAGCAGAACAGGGACTAGGGACTTCCCTTGATCAGCCTAGAGTCCAACGCACAAGACAGCAGCCCCTCCCTCTCTGTCCTTTCATTAGCTTAATTACACACATGCATTACACAGTTGTTGAGACACCTGTGCCCATGACAACAGAGCAATGAAAACTGACACCTCAGGCCTCTGGGGCTTGAATTATTCAAACACTGTAAAGCAGCACACAGACTCAAACTCAGCTCAGGCCCACCCTCCGGGGATGGAGAATACAGGTATGCTGGGTCAGGGCATGTGGAAGACCAGGGCTTCAGAGTGTGAGGGGCCACGGTCAGTGGATGGGTAACTGTCCTCCCATCTTAGCCACCATTGCCTGAATTCTGGAGGTGGAGGTTCTCCTTAGACCTGCAACTCTTCTCGCAGTGCAGGACTAGACACTACAGGCTAGGTGCTTTGGGCCAAGCAAGCCCTTCCCTCCTGGTGGGAGTGGTGTTGAGCCTCAGGTCACTCCAGGTCACTCAATGGAGCAGAAGATGGAGCCCACATCCTCTCCTCAGACTCCCTGCAGTCATTCCCATCTGAGCCTCAGTTTTTTCACCTTGCCCAAACACTGTGGGCAGTGTGGCAGGGCAAACACAGGCTTCAGAGTCACTTTCATCCCTGTTTTATGAGCACTCTCACCGGGGTAAGATATTGAAACTCTCTGGGTTTCAGTTTTCTCAGTCTGGGTAATGGGATTAACAGTGCTCATCCTGAACATTGCAAGGATCAAGTGAGATAACCTGATAGTGCGAGGCACTGTCTAGCAGAGTGCCTAAGGTACAGCAAGTCATCAACAGTCTTTACACTGTGGTCCCAGTGAGGTAGTCAGGCTATCCTCAGGAACACACATTTAGAGTCACAGGTATTTATTGTGCACAGAGTTTTGATTATTTTTGGTCAAGCTGACCAGCTGCCTGATCAACAGAAGCAGCACATACTTCCCTGGCAATCACGCCAATAGCCATGACTTTGGGCATCATGGATATGCCAGTGATTCCCTGCTCTTTCTTGACTCAGTTCCCTCTCCTAGATACTATGCTTATCTCCAACCATCTTCCTAACATTCCCCTCTGGATGTCACACAAGCATTCACATCATTTCAAACTGAAGCCTCAGAAATCCAACATTCACTCATTCAAACTAGTAGAGGGGAACTGTCCTTAACTTGTTAAAGAACAATTACCAAAAAACCCTACCGCTAGGGTATACTTAATGGTGAGAAACTAGAAGTTTTCTCCCTAAAATTAGAATAAAGATGTTCCCCTCTCACCATTCCTATTCAACATCATATTGAAGCCCTAATTAGTTCAATAAGACAAGAAAAGAAGATAAAAGGTTGGGAAGGAAGAAGTAAAACTATCTTTGTTAACTTTTTTTTGAGATGGAGTGTTGCTCTGTCACCAGGCTGGAGTGCAGTGGCATGATCTCGGCTCACTGCAACCTCCACCTCCCAGGTTTAAGCCATTTTCCTGCCTCAGCCTCCCAAGTAGCTGGGATTATTTTTGTATTTTTAGGAGACGGGGTTTCAACACCAGCCAACTGTTTTCTTTTTCCTTCCTTCCCTCCCTCCCCGCTTCCTTCCTTCCTCCCTCCCTCTCTTTTCTTTCCCTTCCTTCCTTTTTTCTTTCCTTCCTTCCTTTCTTTCAACAGAATTTTGCTCGTCACCCAGGCTGGAGTGCCGTGGCGCGATCTCAGCTCACTACAACCTCTGCTTCCTGGTTCAGGCACTTCTACTGCCTCAGCCTCCCGAGTAGCTGGGACTACAGGTGCCTGCCACCACGCCCCCCTAAATTTTTTATTTTTAGTAGAGATGGAGTTTCTCCATGTTGGCCAGGCCTGTCTCCAACTCCTGACCTCAGGTGATCCACTTGCCTCAGCCTACCAAAGTGCTGGGATTACAAGCATGAGCCACCGCACCCAGCCCAACTGTTTTCTTATATACCAGCGATGAACAATTAGAATTCCACACTAAAAACACATTGCTGGCCAGGGGCAGTGGCTCATGCCTATAATCCCAGCATTTTGAGAGGCTGAAGTGGATGGATCACTTGAGATCAGGAGCGAGACCACCATGGCAAATATGGTGAAACCCCGTCCGTCTCTACCAAAAATACAAAAATCAGCTGGGCGTGGTGGCGTGCATCTGTAGTCCCAGCTACATGGGAGGCTGAGGCAGGAGAATTGCTTGAACCTGGGAGGTGGTGGTTGCAGTTAGCCAAGACCACACTGAGAGGGGAGACTCCTTCACCTTCTTCAATTTCACCTCCTCCCTCCCCCTTTCCAGAAGGGAAGGAGGGTGAAGAAGGAAAAAAAATGAAATAAAGTATCAATGAGCCGGGAAAATGACTCCCTTTTTAGTTCCCAGCATCTCTGCTATCTGTTAATCTTGAAAGAGCTGCAAATGAATGTTACCTCTGCCAGCTGGAGCCAGGCACTGGGTCATGCCCCCACATCTCCAGGGACCAGGCTCCCTCCTGGAAACACCTCTGCCAACAAACAGCTTGCTGCTTTTGTCTGGTCTCTGTAAGCCCCTTCCCTTGCTGTCCCCTTCGAGCTGCGTATGAATTAGCAAATCAATGAAGTCAAAAGATTGTAAGGTCAGAAGTCCAGCAAATGGACAATGACATAGTTCCGCCCCAGTTTCCCCTTTAGCATAAGCCTATAAAAGGGGAGAGAAGCTGCAGCTCGGGAAGCTCGGTGAATGAGACTGCAGCCCCCCGCAGCTCCTGGCCGAATAAAAAGCCACTTCCTTCTTCAGTTCGTTCTCTAGAGGTTTGTTCCCTGCCGTTCCTGCTTCAATGCCAATGCACTCCAACTTGGGCAACAGAGTGAGACTCTGTCTCAAAAAAACAAAAATAAAAAACACTGCCATTTTAATTAGCACCAAAAAAATACTTAAGAATGAATATATAACTTGATCAAGACAGCTGCAGGTGTGCAAAAAATAAAAAATAAAAAAAGAATACATATAACAAAAAGTGTACAAGATCTATATAAAGAGAACTACACGATTCTGATGAAAGATAATGTTTAAAAACAGCTACGTGAGTAGAGAGGGATGTAACATTCATGGGTAGGAAGACTCAATATTGTAAGATGCCAGTTCTTTCCACCTTGATATATACATTCTATGCAATCTTTTTTTTTTTTTTTTTTTTTTTTTTTGAGACGGAGTTTCGCTCTTGATACCCAGGCTGGAGCGCAATGGCGCGATCTCGGCTCACGGCAATCTCCGCCTCCTGGGTTCAGGCAATTCTCCTGCCTCAGCCTCCTGAGTAGCTGGGATTACAGGCACGCGCCACCGTGCCCAGCTAATTTTTTTTGTATTAGTAGAGACGGGGTTTCACCATGTTGACCAGGACGGTCTCGATCTCTTGACCTCGTGATCCACCCGCCTCGGCCTCCCAAAGTGCTGGGATTACAGGCTTGAGCCACCGCGCCCGGCCACATTCTATGCAATCTTAATCAAAATCATAGCAAGTTATTTTGTGGTTATCAACAAACTAAAGTTTACAAGGAAAAGGAAAAGACCCAGAATACTAACTTTGAAGAAAAATTGGAGAACTGACACTACACTACCAAACATGAAAAATTACTATAAAGCTACAGTAATCAAGACAGTGAGATATTGGCAAAAGAATTAAGACATGGATCAATGGAATAGAACCGAGAGTTTGGAAACAGATCAACACAAATATAGTCAACTGATCTTTGACGAAGGACCAAAGGCAATTCAATAGAGAAAGGATGGTCTTTTCAACAAATGGTGTTGGAACAACTAGATATCCATAAGCAAAAAAACAAACAACAAAATAAAACAAAAAACCCCAAAAAACAACAAAAAAACAAAAAGGAAATTGAAACTATACATAGATTTATATTTTCACAAAAATTGACTCAAAATGGATCATATCTTCCAGCAATTTCACTTCTAGGTGTATACTCAAGATAAATGAAAACATGTCTCTACACAAAAACTTGTATATGAATGTTCATACCAGCATTATTCATAGTAGACACAAAATGGAAACAGTACAAATGTCATTCAACTGATGAATGTATATAAAAAAAAGTTGAGCCAGGTGGAGTGGTGTGCACCTGTAGTCCCAGGAATTAGGAGGCTGAGACAGGAAGATTGCTTGAACCCAAGAGTTTGAGGCTACAGTGCCCTATAGCCACTGTACTCCATCCTGGGCAACATGCCAGTATCCCATCTCTAAAAGAAAAAAAAAAAAGTCATAAGTCATATAACCATAAAATGGAATATTACTTGGCCATTTAAAGTAACACAATACTGATACAAGCTACATGAATGAATCTTGAAATATTATGCTAAGTTAAAGAAGCACATATTGTATGATTCCTTTTATATGAAATGTCCAGAATTGGCAAATTATCTATAGAGACAAGAAGTAGATTAGTGATTATCTAGGGCTGGGAAGATTTAGGGATAATGGCTAAAGGCTTCAGGGATTTTCTGGGATAATGATGAAAATGTTCTAAAACCAACTGTGATTGTTGCACAACTCTGAGAATATAGTAAAAATAATTGTATACATTAAATGGGTAAATGTATGATAGTGAATTATACCTCAATAAACCTGTTAACAAAAGTTCATAAGAGTTAGCTGAAAAAAGAAAACAATCGCAGAAATAAGAAAGAGATCACAGGCACTGGGCATGTTAACAGTTAATTCATGATTCAAACAACACCCTTTAAGGAAGATATTATTGTTTCTATTTTACAAATGTGGTGACTGAGACACAGGAATAATTTACCTAAAATTCCATAGCACAGAACAGTGGACCTGGCATTTGAACATAGATAATTGGGGTAAGGAGACATTCCTTTCTAAATTACATTGCATCTTTTAAAAACAAAATAGTGATCATCCAACTGCACTCCAGCCTGAGTGACCAAGCAAGGCCTTGTCTCAAAAAGAAAATAAAAATAGATGTATGTGTAATATGATTTAATACTATATAACTTATGAAAATAATATAAATATTAAAATAGCAGATTAGACATAGCTGAAGAGAGATAATCAATGAATTCCAAGATAGATCTGAAGAAATTACCTAGAATACAACCCAAGGAGACAAAAATAAAGAAAATAAGAGATTAGGAAACAGGCCAGGCACAGTGGCTCAGATCTGTAATCCCAGCACTTTGGGAGGCCAAGGAGGGAGAACTGCTTGAGCCCAGGAGTTGGAGACCAGCCTGTCTCTGCAAAAACATATGAAGGTCTGGTTTTGTTGCCCAGGCTGGAGTGCAGTGCCACAATCACAGCTCACTGCAACCTCTGCCTCCTGGCCTCAGGCCATTATCCCACCTCAGCCTCCTGAGTAGCTGGGACTAGAGGTGCATACCACCCAGCTATATTTTGTTCATTTTTTTTGAAGAGATGATGAGGTCTCCCTATGTTGCCCAGGCTGGTCTTAAACTCCTGGGCTCAAGGGATCCTCCCTCCTTGGCCTCCCCAGGTGCTGGGATTACAGGCGTGAGCCATCGTGCCCAACCAATACAAGGTTTAAACAAACCCTCAGCAAAGCCTAAGAAATGAACATTTAAAGCAGAAATTAATAATTACCATACAGAACCCCAGTAAAATTGATTAGTAAGTCTAAGAACTGGTTATTTGAATAACAAAAAATCCGAGACAATTTTCTGGAAATATGAATGAACAAAACTGAGCTAAAGATGAAACATCTAAAAAGAGCAGCTACTCTGCAGGCCTTTGCTCAGCTATTCTAACATTTAATTCTCCAGACCTGTTAACATTCATTTTGGAATTATTTCAGGGTTCTGCTGAGAAAATAAATTATCTGGATGTTGTAGATTCCACAGATCTATCAAATCTTGAGGTAACTGGCTCCTGTTTTATGTTTTTGAGCATTTTTTTAGAAATGAAAACATTTTTTACTATTTCAAAGGAATTTTGGAATGTAGAAGAGATTGTTCATCACCCTTAACTTGAACTGGAAGTTGATATTCTCTATTATGCTACATGGCTTCTATGATAAATATCTGATTTAGAACCCTTTTTTCTTGCTCTGTTGCCCAGGCTGGAGTGCGGTGGCACGATCATGGCTCACTGCAGCCTTCAACTCCTGGGCTCAAGCGATCCTCTTGCCTTAGACTCTTGAGTAGCTGGGACTATGGGCACACACCACCATGCCCAACTATTCTTTTTAGAGACGGAGTCTTGTCATGTTGCCTGGGATGGTCTTGAACTCCTGGCCTCAAACCTCCTCCCACCTTGGTCTCCCAAAGTGCTGGGAAAAGAGGTGTGAGCCACTGCTGCTGGCCCACAGTTCTTAACATCACTAAGAGCTAACCATTTCTATAGCATACTCACTTTTTGAAACATTCCTCTAGAAAGGAGACCAGGTCAGGAGTTCTTTGTTGGAAGAGTCCTATAATGCTCTGTCACTCACTTAGGTTTACATTATGAGTCAGTAGTGAAGGGGATTCCAGCTGAGTAACTCTTGTCCTGATGCATCTAAGTTAAATGGAAGTTCCAGCCACAGAGCTGACCCACTCTGCTTTCTCATCCCTGAATTCCTCAAAGTCTCAGATGTCTTTGGTCTAATCTTAATTGGAATTTGCTCACATCTCTAGCTTGACAAATCAAAATAAGATTTGGAATAGTATTTATGCTACTCAATTGATTCCTCTTGAAAACAGCCCTGTGTGAAGTAACATCAGGGATCATTATCCCCTTTACAAAAGGGAATCTAGATTTAGAAAGGTGAAATGTCACTCAAGGTTTAAAAACAAAAACCACTAGAGTAGAAGAGCAAGGAGGCTTTGAATGGTATATTCTATTGGGCAATTTGAGATCTGGGAATCTACATGCATAAATAATCGTACAGGAATCAGTATTAATCAATAATCAACTCCCTTACACCTAAATCTGCCCTTATATAAATCTAGCCATCGGGCTAATCTGTATCTCAGTTTAGCACCAAATTGTTCTCTCTTCAACCCATGGCCTATTTCCATTTAAAGGCAAATTCAAA
Source organism: Aotus nancymaae (assembly GCF_030222135.1). Classification (NCBI taxonomy): domain Eukaryota; kingdom Metazoa; phylum Chordata; class Mammalia; order Primates; family Aotidae; genus Aotus; species Aotus nancymaae. The sequence continues at coordinate 55,899,890 of NW_026988473.1, read as the reverse complement.
AACAGGCTAAATAAAACAAAGCCACCATAAAGATCCTCAGGGCAAGAAGGCTCAAAAATACAAAGGGAAAGCCAATACCAGGAATGCTATAAACATTTTTATTTATTTATTTTTTTAAGAAAGTAGCTTCAGAAAACGAGGAAAATAATCTAGATCATTTATATATATATATATATTTTAATAAAAACCTTTACATAATTTTCATGCATAAAGACCCAGGTATGGCCATATTGCCTGAGAGCCCTAACACTGGCTATCTCATGCCATTACCTGGGGCTCCCTATAGCTGTCAGCAGTGTAGCAAAGGCTTTCTGCCTGCCCCTAACACCCAACTCCATGCCTGCCTCAGTCATGGTTTGTTGTTGCTTCTGGAAGGGTGGACTGAGAGTGGAAAATGCTCTGGAGCTAACATGGGATGAACAGGGAGGGTTACCCAACCTGCCATTTTTTATCCAAACTCTTCAAGCAAATCCAGACAGTCTCAGCAAGATGACTGAAAACCAGGGACCAAACCAAATTCTGGGAGCTTCCCAGAGACATGTCACATGTGACCAAGGGCTCCTGCACATGGTAGTAGCAAAGGTATGGTGTTCATGGAACATTAAAGGCAGAAACAAAACCAGCCTTGAAGATCAACTCCTCCATGGCAGGCATTCACTTCTGCCCTAAGTGTGCCAGAAAGATCCCGTTCTGTTTCCTAACTCAGGCCAATCCTCCTTTGACTCCAAAATTCAGTGTTAACTAACCAATTACTTAAGAGAGGGAATCCCTCTTCCTTCTGTGGATAGTTCATCTGTTAAGAATCCATTATCATCTGTCTCACTCCCCCTAAGGAGTCCTAGTATAAAAGGGCCAGGGTAGGAATAGGGTAGCTGGCATGGAGGGTCATAAGATCCGAATGGCTAGGGGTGAAAAAGGATTCCCTGGTTCTTTGTGGGATTCTGCCAAAAGAGCTTTATTGACCATTTTTTAAAAGGAAAAACATTGAATGGTCTTGAGCATGGTAAAAGGAGACTCCTCTTCTGGGTTCCAGAAGCCCTTATGCTATGTTCAGTATTAAGAAAAGCCCTGAACAAGTGGAGGATGCTGCTTGTGGCAGCAGGGAGGGAGGGTAGATACTATAGCCAACACAGAGAATGGTAAACAGTGCCAATCTAAACAAGGCAGGGAACCTCTGTGTGGTGAGTGTGAATGGGCATGTGAGTGTGATGGAAAGAGCCCGGGGCTCACAGGCTCCCAACAGCCAGTTCTCGCAGATAGGACTGGGTAAGGCTGCGCAGTTCGTCCATGGCATAGTCCTCAGGCATGGGGAGCCGGCCAATGTGGGGAGCCAAGAGGCGCAAAGGGACTCGCTGAGGGTCTGGTGTCGAGTCAGAGGTTGTATCAGGAGCATGATGCAGACTCAGCACCACCCGCAGCAGGTTGGCCACACGTTTGGCCATGTCTAGAGAGAAAAAGTAGAGTAAGCACTGAGAATGGGTCTGGAGACAGGTGGTAGGTACTGAGGGTGGGGTGTACTAATCATAAAAACAGGAAGCAAGAAGGCAGAAAGAGTGGGGAGGCTAGAGGCTTACCAGACTGAGCTAGGCGATCCTTAGCATTGTAACACTGAATCTGCTCTATCCGACTGCACAGTGAAGTCACTTTGATGTGTAACTGTTCCAGGTCATAACCTGAGCAATCCACCTACAAAGAAGCAGAGAAGCCAATTAATACAAGAGGAGTTCCTATCACTCCAATCCCACCTATAGACTCTATACAAAATCTTGAAACAACAGTGAGATGAAGGAGGGGAAGACCCAAGAAGATGACACAGGGCCAAGCCACCACCATCTAGGGGAGGACAAGGCATTAATTATGTAGCAATACATGTGCAGCAATACACAAGAGGAAGGTAACACAGTGTACACAGCTTTGGACTAGGAAAGTCTTGAGGTCCTGAACCATGCAGCAAGCTTTAACACAGCACCAAAAATCAAGATAAATTGGGTTCAGAGAGATGGTATGACTTCTTAAGAGCACACAGGAAGTAAAAAATGCAGCCCAAACCAATATTTAATTTAGGTTCTCTGACTCCAAGTTTATAGCCCTTTCCCAAACACCAAAAAGGCTGGGTGTGGGGGTGAGGATCAAGAGCAAGACAAGTTATTTGCTCTCAGGAAACTGATAGAAAATAAACAATAAGGCTGGGTGCAGTGGTTCATGCCCGTAATCCCAAAGCACTCTGGGAGGCTGAGGCAGGTGGATCACCTGAGGTTGGGAGTTCTAGACCAGCCTGACCAACATGGAGAAACCTTGTCTCTACTAAAAATACAAAATTAGCTGGGTGTGGTGGCGTATGCCTGTGATCTCAGCCACTTGGGATGCTGAGGCAGGAGAATCAGTTGAACCCAGGAGGTGGAGGTTGAAGTGAGCCAAGATCACGCCACTGCACTCCAGCCTGGGCAAGAAGAGTGAAACTCTGTCTCAAAAAAAAAAAAAAAGAAAATAAACAATAAAACATGGAACAGTAATAAATCCTGAAAAATCACAAGCCATGCAGATAATTTAAACAGGTGGATGTGGCAGAGATAAACTGGACGGCTACTTGAGACTGGAGGATAAGAGATGTTTCTTTAAGGAGGTCATATTTAAGTTGAGACCTGAGTAACAAGGAGAGGGTTCAGCTTTCCAAGCAAAGAGAACAGCTAAAACCCCAAAAGGTGGGAATTCAAGGAGATTTACATGGTAACATGTGGGCTAAGGAGGAGAAGTAGAACAAGATAATACTAGAAAGGTTTTATATAACAAGAGATCTTTTTTTTTATTTTTTGGAGAAGGGAGGTCTCACTATGCTGTGTAGGCTGGTCTCAAGCAATCCTCCTACCTCAGCCTCCCAAAGTGCTAGGATTACAGGCATGCACCACCACATTCAGCTATGCGCTGACATACTGACAGTACTCTTTGTTTAATCCCTATACTTATCATGCTACAGTAATTGCTGCTTTACTTGTATGTAACTCCCCCACCAAATCTTCACTTTGGTAAGGGCAGAACACATACTGTTTACCTTTATATTCCCCAAACCCACTAGAGTGCCTGGCAAACAGTGGGTTCTCAATAATAGGTTGTGTGAATGAATTACTCAATATTCAATGAGAAAGTGGTTTCTTCAAGTGATTATTCAGAAATGATGCTCTTAATTCATACTAAAAGTACAGCAAACATTGAATTATGCCCATTATGTGCCAGGCACTATACTAGGAGTTGAAACTTTGATGAGGATAATAATAGATAACAATTATCAAGCATTTAGTAGAGGCCAAGGTGGGTAGATCATTTGAGGTCTAGTTTGAGACCAGCCTGGCCAACATGGTGAAACCCCATCTCTACTAAAAATAAAAATTAGTTGGGTGTGGCGGCACACACCTGTAATCCCAGCTACTGGGGAGGCTGAGGCAGGAGGATTGTTTGAAGCTGGGAGATGGAAAATGGAAGATGCAGTGAGCTGAGATTGTGCCACTGCACTCCAACCTGGGTGACAGAGCAAAACTCTGCCTCAAAAAAAAAAAAGTATTTAGTATATGAAAGGTACTATGTTAAACATAGTATTTTGTTTATTTTAAACAAAATAAATATATAAACATATTTATTTTGTTTAACCTTTGTGAAAATCTGTCAGATATGAGCTATAATCTGTACCACTGTCTACCCAACCCACTTTTTTCTTTCAGACGAGAGACAAAGGAGGTGGTTAACTTGCACAAGATTACACAGCCAGTGAATTTGGAAGCCATGAATTGAAATGATGAGTCTAATTCCAGAACTTGAGCTGTTAACCTCTATACTCCAGTGCCTCTAATCTTAAAAGATTTCTCCACAAGGGGCTTATGGCAACCTGGAAATGTGAATAAGTAACTACAACATGGTCTGACAGGTACACTAGTAGAAAAATGCACTAAGTATCTTGGTAGTAAGAAAGTGCAATTAATTATCTCTGGGGGAAAAGGAGGGAGAAGTAGGGCTAACAGCAACCTAGATGTTAAAGGATGGGTTTAGGTGTGCTCGGTAAAGTGTGGAACATAATACGGTTTGTTAGAAACACCAGAAGTAATTTAGTGTGAGTACAGCAGGCCAGCAAGGCTGGAACGTGAAATGAGTGGTAGGAGTAAGGCTGGAAAGGTAAAAGCCTCTAAAAGGACTTAAATCCTATATTTATTATAATGAGTTTAGTTTTTGCACCATAAGCAAGCAGTGGAGACCCATATTATGACTACAAAGACTGACCTTAAGGCTGGGTGCAGTAGCTCATGCCTGTAATCCCAGCACTTTGGGAGGCCAAGGCGGGCTGATGACTTGAGGCCAGGAGTTCAAGACCAGCCTGGCCAATGTGGTGAAACACTGTCTCTACTAAAAATACAAAAATTAGCTGGGTGTGATGGCATACCACTATAGTCCCAGCTACTTGGGAGGCTGAGGTGTAAGAATCACTTAAGCCTGGGTGACAGAGCAAGACTGTTTCAATTAAAAAAAAAAAAAAAAAGACTGACCCAAGACATTTTAATAAAGACTTAACCATTTTGCAACTTTAAAACCTGCCAAATTAACCATTTTGCAATTTCAAAACATGCCAAATGATGTGTGAAACAATGATCCTCATCAAATCTCCATTCTTAATCTCTCATCTTTGAGTTTTTCAATCAAACTAGGGCTGAACAAGGGAAAGGGACTGTCTATGGACAAGCCTCAGGAATGCACACACAAGTTGGTAATAAACATAAAAAAGTGTTTTTAGGGCCTGGTGCGGTGGCTCACACCTGTAATCCCAGCACTCTGGGAGGCTGAGGTGGGCAGATCACCTGAGGTTGGGAGTTAGAGACCAGCCTGACCAATATAGTGAAACCCCATCTTATATATTAAAAAAAAAAAAAAAAAAAGCGTTTTTAAGTTTCAATACAGCTGTCAAAATGGTTATATCAAATAAGCCTCAGCAAGATGTCCTGCTTGCTTTTACAGTACTATCTCTGCCAATGGGTTCTCAAGTATATACTAAGGCCTTGTGAGGGCTCTAAAGATGTAAGGGCCTGAGAAAAGGAAAATCAGGCAGCAATTTCAGGATCTCAGGTACCTGCTGTATATGGTGGAGCATTTCAATGACTCTAATGTAGTCCAGGTAAACAAGTCCAGATGTTTCCCAATCCTGAATTAGGCTGCTGCGCTCTGGAGGTGCCAAGTCTTCCAAGAACCCCTTCAGGTAGTCATATTTCTCGTTAATGATGGCATCTGAAGAAACAAAATATTGAGAACAATGTCTGCACAAGTGCATGGTTTCTAAAAGTACAGAAGACATGGCAGGAAGACAGAAAGCAAGGAGAAATAATGTTGGACTTCAGAATTAAAAGCACATACAGTCATACCTCAGAGATACTGTGGGTTCCATTTCAGAACACCACAATAAAGCAAGTATCGTAATAAAGTCACATAAATTTTTTGGTTGTTTGGTTATATTTATAGTATACTTCTGTTGTCTACTAAGTATGCAATAATAGCATTATGTGTAAAAACCAACATACATACCTTAATTAAAAAATATTTTATTGCTAAAAATGTTAATAATCACTTGAGCCTTCAGCATGTCATCTTTTTGCTGGTGGAGGGTCTTGCCTTGATGCTGATGGCTGCTGACTCATCAGGGTGTTGGTTGCCGAAGGATGGGATGGCTATACTAATTTCTTAAAATAAGATAACAGTGAAGTTTGCCATATCAATTGACTCTTCCTTTTATGAAAGATTTCCCTGTAGCACGGCATGCTGTTTGATAGCATTTTACCTACAGTGAAACTTCTTTAGAAACGGAAGTCAGTTCTCTCAAACCCAGCTGCTGCTTTATCAACTAAGCTTAAGTAACATTCCAAATCCTTTGCTGGCATTTCAACAATGTTCACAGCATCTTCACCAGGAACAAATTCCACCTCAAGAAACCACTTTCTTTGCTTGTCTATATAAAGCAACTCTTCATGAGCGACACCAGTTCAGTCACATCTTCAGGCTCCACTTCTAGTTATCTTGCTGTTTCCATCATATCTGCAGATATTCCTCCCATTAAAGTCTTGAAGCTTTCAAAGTCATCCATGAGGGCTGGATTCAACGTCTTCCATACTCCTGTTATTTAATGTTGATACTCTGACCTCCTTCCATGAATCACAAATGCTTTCTGTGTTTTTTAGTTGGAGTCTCACTCTCACTCAGGCTGGAGTGCAGTGGTGCCATCTCAGCCCAATGCAACCTCTGCCTCTCAGGCTCAAGTGATCCTCCCTCCCACCTCAGCCTCCCGCCAATAGCTGGGACCACAGGTGTGTGCCACCATGCCAGGCTAATTTTTTGTATCTTTGGTAGAGATGGGATTTCACCATGTTGCCCAACCTGGTCTCAAACTACTGAGTTCAAGTGATCCGCTCATCTTGGCCTCCCAAAGTGCTGGGATTATAGGCGTGAGCCACCATGCCTGGCCCCAAATGTTCTTTTTATTTTTTCTTTTAAGACAGAGTCTCCCTCTGTTACCCAGGTTGGAGTGCAGTGGTATGATTATGGCTCACTGCAGCCTCGACCTCCTGGGCTCAAGCAATACTCCCGCCTCATCCTACTGAGTAGCTGAAATTACAGGCACAAACCACCATGCCTGGCCAATCACTAATGTTCCTCTCCCTCAATCCACCCAGACAGCATCTCACTGTGTTGCCCAGGCAGGAATGCACTGGCATGATCATGGCTCACCACAGCCTCAACCTCCCCAGGCTCAGGTGATCCTCTAATCTCAGCCTCATAAATAGCTGAGAATACAGGCATGTGCCACCACGCTCAGCTAGTATTTGTATTTTCTGTAGAGACTGGCCTTCACCATGTTGCCCAGGCTGGTCGTGAACTCCTGGGGCTCTAGCAATCTGCCTGCCTTGGCCTCCCAAAGTGCTGGGATTACAGGTATAAGCCACTGTACACTGCCCACAAATACACCTACAATGGTGAATCCTTTCCAAAAGGTTTTCATTTACTTTCCCAGATCCATCAGAGAAATTGCTACCTATGGCAGCTATAGTCTTATGAAATGTATTTCTTAAATAATAAGGTTTAAAAGCTGAATTACTCCTTGACCCATGGGCTACAGGGTGGATGTGTTAGCAGGCATGAAAACAGCATTAATCTCCTTGTATATCTCCATCAGAGCTCTTGACTGACTAGGTGTATTCATCGACGAACAGTAATATTTTGAAAGATATTTTTCTGAGCAGGTTTCAACAGCAGGCTTAAAGTATTCAGTAAACTGAGCTATAAGCAGAAGTGCTGTCATCCAGGCTTTGTTCCATTTACAGAACACGGGCAGAGTAGATTCAGCATAATTCTTAAGGGCCCTATGATTTTTAGAATGGTAAGTGAGCATTGGCTTCAACTTAAAGTCACCAGCTGCATTAGCCTGAATCAGAGAGTCAGCTTGTTCTCTGAAGCTTTGAAGCCAGGCATTGACTTTTCTTCTCTAGCTATGAAAGTCCTAGGTGGCATCTTCTTTCAATAGAAGGCAGTTTCATCTACACTGAAAATCTGTTGTTTAGTGCAGACACCTTCATCAGTGATCTTAGTGAGATCTTCTGGATAATTTGCTGTAGCTTCTCCATCAGCACTTGCTGCTTCACCTTGCACTTTAATGTTACGGAAAGACAGCTTCATGAACCAACCGCTGCTAGCTTCAGACTTCTCTTCTGCAGTTTCCTCACCTCTCTTAGCCTTCACAGAACTGAAGGGAGGTTAAGGCCTTGCTTTGGATTAGGCTTTTGCTTAAGGAAATGTTGTGGCTGGTTTCATCTATCCAGACCACAAAAACTTTCTCCACATCAGCCATAAGGCTGTTTCACTTTCCTATCATTTGTGTGTTTACTGCAGTAGCACTTTTAATTTCCTTCAAGAACTTTCCTTTAACACAACTTGGCTGTTTGGCAGAGGCTCATCTTTTGGCCTATCTTGGCTTTCAACATGCTTATCTCGCTACACCTAATCACTTGAAGCTTTTGTTTAAAGTTAGAGTTGTGCTACTCTTCCTTTCACTTGAACATTTAGAGGCCACTGTAGGGTTATTAACTGGCCTAATTTCACTACTATTGGGTCTTAGGAAATAGGAAGGCCTGAAGAGAGGGAAAGAGATGGGAATGGCAAGTTGAAGAAGCATTTATCAATTCACCATCTTATATGGGTGCAGTTTGTGGCACCCTGAAACAATTAAAATAGCAACATCAAAGATTACTAATTACAGATCACCATAACAGATAAAATAATGAAGAAGTCTAAAATATTGTGAGAACCAACAAAATGTGAAACAGAGACAGACATGAAGTAAGCACATGTTGGAAAAATGCTGCTAATATACTTGCTCTGTGCAGAGTTTTCCAAACCATTAATTTGTAAAAAAAATGTAGTATCTGCAAAGTACAGCAAAATGAGATATGCCTGTATTCTGAAATTCTCCAATGGAAAATGTGAAGAATTTCTAGTTTCAGGTCCCTAAGGAGATTATTTCTGGTGTTGGACAAAATTCCCATAAGTAAACACAGAATTTAATAATGAGCATCCATCAAGGATATTTCTGGGAAATGATAACAATATTGCTATGTACTCCTGCTCCTCTACCTCCTTATTCTGGCTAAGCTTCTTCTGCAGAGAGTTTTTGCACAGTGTGATTTGATTCAAATTGGCCACGTCCCACATTGTCTTATCTCTAGTCTGACTCCATCACGGAAGTTCAGAGGTTGGAAGAATTTTGGGTGATTCCAGGAGATGTGGGCCCCAGCACTCACCAGAAGCTAAGTGCCGGATGATGAGCTTGTGGCAGCGGTTCCAGTGCCCAGCCTTAAATAAATAGAGGGCCTCTAAGTGCTTGTCAGATTCCATGTGCGCTCGCACAGCTTTGGCCTCGTGAATCCATTCAGCAGGCACACAGAGCTTCTGGGTAAGGAAAGTCTCCTTAGCCCAAGATTCGGGGGTCTCCAAAAGCTGGCAGTGTCGGGTAAGCAGCTCTCGAACAGCCTTCTCACGTATGCTATAGGGAGAGATAATCTAGAATAAATCCCATCCTTATTCATGGAGAAGGCTGCCCTAGGCAGCTTAGAGTGGCTCTTGGGGCATTCTCTTAAACTACAGGTCTTTTTTTTTTTTTTAAGATGGAGTTTTTGCTCTGTTGCCCAGGATGGAGTGCAATGGCACGATCTTACCTTAGGTTGCATTCCCTGCTAATTAAACGTCTAGGAGTGGGAGCCAGACATCAATTTTTTTTTTTTTTTTTGAGACAGTCTGTCATCCAGGCTGGAGTGCAGTAGTACAATCACAACTCACTGCAACCTCTGTCTCCTGGGTTCAAGGGATTCTCCTGCCTTAGCTTCCCAAGTAGCTAGGATTATAGGCACCCGCCACCATGCCTGTCTAATTTTTGTAATTTTAGTAAAGATGGGGTTTCACCATGTTGGCCAGGCTGGTCGCGAACTCTTGACCTCAGGTGATCCACCCGCCTCAGCCTCCCAAAGTGCTAGGATTAAAGGTGTGAGCCACAGCACCCAACCTAAACTATGGGTCTTGATCACTTTAAGCTTCACTAAAAAATCAAAGGCAATCACAACAGTATCAATTTTTTAAAATAACAGAGCATTAATTTTCAAAAATAAAATAAAGTATTTTCATGTTCAAAAAGTTGGGGCTGGGCATGGTGGCTCAAGTCTGCAATCCCAGAGCACTCTGGGAGGCCAAAGAGAAAGGATCATGTGAGCCCAGGAGTTTGAGACCAGCCTAGAGAACACAGTGATACCCTGTCTCTACTAAAAGTTTTAAAAATTCGCCAGGCATGGTGGCATGTGCCTGTGGTCTCAGCTACTCGGAGGCTGATGTGGGAGGATTGCTTGAGCCTAGGAGTTCAAGGATGCAGTGAGCCATGATTGTGCCACTGCACTCCAGCCTAGGTAACCAAAAAAAAAAAAATCAGAATCTAGGAATGGCTTCCCACTCCCCAGAAAATGCTTACCCCAGCTAGGATTTCTTCCTTATTTCCTATCCAGTAACATTTCCTTGCCACCACCTAGAAGATCAAGGACTAGGATGGGAGAATTCTGTTCCACAGAGCAATCCTCTTAAGTTAGTTTCCAACCTTCTCTTTTCCCTTTCTCCCACATGGTCAATACAAGTAAACAAAATAGCTTTAAAAGGTAATGTCTCTTCCAGGTCTTTGTTTCTTCTCTAAAGCCCTCAACTTTCCTAATTCATTCTCTCTCCACCTCTAGATCAAAGCCTCTTTAAGGAGAGTCCTTTTATGTCTTGGCCAAAGAACTAGTAATTTAATTTTAGATCAAAACTATTCTCATTGTGGCGCCTTCTCTGAATCCTAGGCTTTTTAATGACCCCCCCACTGTCATCACAATGCCTCCTTTTTTTCAGGAAACAGGATCTTCTCCACAGTCAACTCTGAAACATAGTCATCCTATCAGCCAGTCTTTTAACGTGAAATCCCTTATGTCTGTTTTTAAATATACTTAAAAAAATAGCCTGGAGTCATTTCATTCCCTGTTAAGGGGAAGAAGAAAGAGAAATTGCTTAATGAGAAGACTGTGCTAGGTGGTTTATACTTTTACTTTTTAATTTCACAATCAACTTTGAACAGGAACTAATGTTATGCTTTTTACAGGCCAAAAAAAAAAAAAAAAAAGAGGCTTGGAGAGTATCTTTACCCAAAGTCAAAAGTAAGCTTTATCCTAGGTCAAAGTGAGTACATGATAGATCTAGAATTTAGACCTAATTTCCTTCCACACCATACAACACAACAGTGCAGCACAGTGATAAGAGCACAGACTCTGGACAAAAGTTGGAACCTCACTCTGCCATTTACTAGCTGTGTGACCTTGGACAAAAGTTAAGCTCTGTGTCTTGGGTTACTCATCTGTAAAACAGAGATAATAAGAGTGTCTATCTTGTAGGTCATAATGAACATAAAACAGTTAATATATATGGTGTAGAGTATAAACATGCATAAAAGCACTTAAAGTACTACATAAATGTTCATTTTTTGGTAATTATTGTAACATCATACTGCTACCATTAACAAAAATCTCCAGCCTTTACCTTGTTCAAGCTGTAGTGAAAAGGCATTTCTCCAGTTCTCTTTCAGGACAGAGAACCAAAACATATATGCCTAAGCAAAGGTTGTGTTAATAAATACAATACTATCAAACTTAAGGGTTGGGTCAGTGAAAGGATGACCAAAGAAAAAGCAAGTCAGAGAAAAAGTAGAGGGCTTTTTGCTAACCTACTGCCATGGAGTGACTGAGGTAAGGGTTGGGTCGGTGAAAGGATGACCAAAGAAAAAGCAAGTCAGAGAAAAAGCAGAGGGTTTTTTGCTAACCTACTGCCATGGAGTGACTGAGGCAGCTCAGCCAGCACTATTTTCTGTGTAATTCCTAAAAATGCCACATTCACCTGAATCTGGGATTGAGAAGAGCCCACAATGAGGAGGATAGTTTTGATTTGAAATTAAGTGACTAGTTCTTTGGCCCAAGCATTATGCTGTTGTCCCATCTGGGCATATCCTCTCATTTTCACTTCATTATTTCCTATTCCAATGTTATAGGTTCTTTGACTCTTACCTCTGGAAAGAATTTTTCTAATCAATGCAGTTCACAGAGATCTCTTTTTTCTTCAGACTGCTGAGGCACTTTGTGATAAATATTACAATTTGGCACTTAATCAAAGGCAGTTTCATTTTTAACTGGTTTACATGAATACACAAACAGTCTGGGGCTAAGGGTTTAACTATCTTGAGGTTTATCAAAAAGTTGACTCTAACACACATTCTACACAATTACTTGCTGAACTGAACCCTAAAAGACTGTGATTCCTTTGGAATTGCCCTGTAGTGCTAGATACACCCAGTGCATTCAATGGCTTCTCACTCACCATGAGTTGTCAATGTGCAGGAGGACAAAGATGGCCCACTCCCAGAGACCCTCACTTTCCAGCTGGCCAGCATAACTGGCCTGTAGCACACCTTCACACTGCTCTGAGAGATGGGTGTAGTTAAGAGCCCTCAGCACTTCCCACAAGTGCCAACTTAGGCGGTAGTCCAAAGGATCTGCTGTTATGCTTCGAGGCTCCAGCAGCTGGTTGAGATCATAGTATCTGCAGAGAATGTGTTGAGAGTCACCATATGCAACCAGGAGACAGCCTGTACTGATACGTCAACTGTTCTGGTTATGTCTAAGACAATCAAAGAACCTGAGGGTAAAAGCATTATAGGCCTTCTCTCCCTCTGAGACTATGCTTCATCAGACTATTTTATCTCTGGGTTCAGCCAGACTTTAGATTCTATAAAGAAACAAGGCACCTTCTCTTCTGAGGCTGTATGATCTAACAGGTTTGCTGGTAATGGTTTGGTGTATGTATTTTACCATCCTGATAAATTCTCACCCTTGCATTCCTTCATTATAATGTCTATCACTTAACCATGTAAAAAATTTAGTTACCTTACTATCTTTCAGATTGCTCTATAATCTGAAGTTATTGGGTGCTAATTCTCCTGTTTGAACAGCTAATTAGTCTTCATAATGATTATTTCCTTCTAGGCTAGTAATTTTTACCTCTTTTTTTTTTGTCTTCAGTAGATATCATTCTTTACGTAGAAATCCAGGTGCCCTGAGTTTTGAAAGCGTCCCTGCTGTTTGTTTATTTATTTGAGACAGGGTCTCACTCTGTCACCCAGGCTGGAGTGCAGTGGCACGATCTCGACTGACTGCAACTTCTGCCTCCTGGGTTCAAGCGATTCTCATGCCTCAGCCTCCTAAGTAGCTGGGATTACAGGTGTGCACCACCATGCCCAGCTAATTTTTATATTTTTAGTTGAAACGGGGTTTTACCATGTTGATCAGACTGGTCTTGATATCCTGACCTTGTGATCCGCCCACCTCGGCTCCCAAAGTGCTGGGATTATAGGCGTGAGCCACCGTGCCCCAGCCCCTGCAGATAATTTTTTCTTTTTCTTTTGCTGGGAGCCCAGGGATTTTAATGGTCCCAAACCAGTTTATATAACAAGTTCTTAGCTTGCAATTCACATACATACGAGTAGTATAACTAAGATCCCACACCTGCAAGTTTTACAGATGTGAGGATTAGATTACCAAACAATAATTTTTCCTTTTCAACTAAGATCTCAGACATCTTACAACTTCCTTACACCTCCTTATGTAATGAGTAAAGGTTTTCCATACCAGTGCTATTGAACAAAACATTGTGCATCAACCAATTTGAAAGCCACTAGCTATCTGAGGCTAGTAAATATTTAAAATGTAGCTATAGGACCGGGTGCAGTGGCTCATGCCTATAAACCCAGCGCTTTGGGAGGCCAAGGTGGGCAGATCACCTAAGGTCAGGAGTTCGAGACCAGCCTGGCCTACATGTTGAAACCCCACCTCTACTAATAATACAAAAATTAGCCAGGTGTGATGGCAGGTGCCTGTAATCCCAGCTACTATGGAGGCTGAGGCAGAAGAATCGCTTGAACCCAGGAGGCGGAGGTTGCAGTGAACCGAGATCATGCCATTGTATGCCAACCTGGATGACAAGAGCAAAGCTCTGTCTCAAAAAGAAAAAAAGCCAGGGGCAGTAGCTCAGGCCTGTATTCCCAGCACTTTGGGAGGCCAAGGCTGGCGGATCACCTGAGGTCAGGAGTTCAAGACCAGTCTGGCCAACACGGGGAAACCCTGTCTCTACTGAAAATACAAAAATTAGCTGGGCGTAGTGGCGGGTGCCTGTAATCCCAGCTACTCAGAAGGCTGAGGCAGAAGAATAGTTTGAACCTGGGAGGCAGAGGTTGTGGTGAGCCCTGAATCATGCCACTGCACTCTAGCCTGGGTGACAAGGCAAGACTCCATCTCAAAAAAAAGTTAAAAAAAAAAAAAAATTAATTGGCTGAGTGTGGTGGCTCATGCCTGTAATCTCAGCTCTTTGGGAGGCCAAGGCAGTGGATCACCTGAGGTCAGGAGTTCAAGACCAGCCTGGTCAACATGGTAAAACCCTGTCTCCACTAAAAATACAAAAATTAGGCCAGGTGCAGCAGCTCATGCCTGTAATCCCAGCACTTTGGGAGGCTGAGGCGGGAGGATCACGAGGTCAACAGATTGAGACCATCCTGGTCAACGTGGCAAAACCCCGTCTCTACTAAAAATACAAAAATTAGGGGGATGTGGTGGTGCATGCCTGTAGTCCCAGCTACTCAGAAGGCTTGAGGTAGGACAATTACTTGAACCCGGGAGGCAAAGGTTGTAGTGAGCTGAGATTGCACTCCAGCCTAGGCAACAGAGTGAGGCTCCATCTCAAAGCAAAACAAAAAGAAAAATTAGCCAGGCACGGTGGCGTGTGCCTCTAATCTCATCTACTTGGGAGGCTGAGGCAGGAGAATCATTTGAATCTGGGAGGCGGAGGTTGCAGTGAGCTGAGATAGCACCACTACCCTCTAGCCTGGGCAACAAGAGCAAAACTGTCTCAAAAAAAAGGAAATTAAATTAATTTAAATAGTCACATATGAATAGTGGCTATTCTCCTGGATAATGTAATTCTGGACCTTTTTTTTGGCATATGAAAATTTATTACTACAGTGTTTTCATCATTAAATTTTATGATCTTGGTCTTTCCTTCTTGCCTTTGTATAGGGCCAAAAGAGAGGCACTGGCTACTTTGACAACCTTAAAGCAGACTTCAGGCCAGGCGCGGTGGCTCACGCCTGTAATCCCAGGACTTTGGGAGCCCAAGGCGGGTGGATCACGAGGTCAAGAGATCGAGACCATCCTGGTCAACATGGTGAAACCCCGTCTCTAGTAAAATACAAAAAATTAGCTGGGCATGGTGGCACGTGCCTGTAATCCTAGCTACTCAGGAGGCTGAGGCAGGAGAATTGCCTGAACCCAGGAGGCAGAGGTTGCAGTGAGCCGAGATCGCGCCATTGCACTCCAGCCTGGGTAACAAGAGCGAAACTCGGTCTCAAAAAAAAAAAAAATAAAAAGCAGACTTCAGGAATATCACCAACAGCATGACCTTTTTGACCAAATCCAGAAATTCTGGACCATTTTTAAGCAAGAAGGTATGGATTTTAGCTAAAGGTTTTAGTCATACTAATTATACATTTCAAAAGAACAAGGCTACATTTACTATCCCATTCTGGCTTTGGTTTCTCTCTTCATTTCTGGTACTTTGAGGTATCCTTTTCTTTCTTTCTTTGACATATTTACAACTGTACATATCTATGGTACACTATGGTTTAACATACATAGACATCTGTAAAATCACCATCATGATCAAGAAAATAAACAGAGCTGGGTGTAGTGGCTCACACCTGTAATCCCAGCACATTGGAAGGTTGAGGAGGGCAGATCACTTGAGGTCAGGAGTTCAACACCAGCCTGGCCAATATGGTAAAACACTGTCTCTACCAAAAATCCAAAAATTAGCCAGGTGTGGTAGTACAGGCATGTATTCCCAGCTACTTAGAAGGCTGAGGCGCAAGAATTTCTTGAACCCGGGAAGTGGAGGTTGCAGTGAGCTGAGAAGATCACACCACTGGACTCACAGAGCAAGACTGTCTTAAAAAAAAAAAAAAAAAAAAAAAGACTCAATTGTAGCCTCAACCTCCTAAGCTCAAGCAATCCTCTCACTTTAGCCTCTTAAGTAGCTGGGACTACAGGTGCATGCTACCATGCCCACCCAATTTAAGAATTCTTCTTCATAGAGATGGGATCTCACTATGTTGCCCAGGCTGATCTTGAACTCCTGGGATCAAGTGATTGTCCCACTTCTCCCAAACTGCTGGGATTATAGGCGTGAGGCACCATACCTGGCCTGTTTTCTAATTACTGAATTTTCGGAGTTCTGATGTGTTCTTGGATACACATTCTCTATCAGATCTATGAATTGCAAATATTTTCTCCCAGTCTATGGTTTATCTTTTCATTCTTTTAATTGTCTTTCAATGAGAAGTAGTTTTGAAATTTTGTTGAACTCCAATTTACCATTTTTTCCCTTATGAATTGTGCATTTAGTGTCTACCTAAGAAACTTTTTGCCTAACGTACAGTTGCAAAAATTTTCTGCTTTGTTTTCTTCTAGAAGGTTTATATTTACGTTGAAATTTACGTTGATAAACCATTATGAGTTGGATAAATAATAAAGATAACCAATAAAACCAGAAGCTGGTTCTTTGAAAAGGTCAATATAATTGCTAAACTCTAGGTAGACCAACCAATAAAAAAAGAGGACACAATTATTGAACACAAATTACCAATATCAAAAGGAAAGAGATGTTGTTAAAGACCCTACAGATATTTAAAATGGTTAACAAGGAAATGTTAATAAATTTATGCTAATAAATTTTGTGACTTTGGTGAAATACATTCCTTAAAAGCAATAAATTGGCTGTGTGAGGTGGCTCACGCCTATAATCCCAGCACTTTGGGAGGCCAAGGCAGGTGGATCACTTGAGGTCAGGAGTTCATGATCAGCCTGGCCAACATGGTGAAACCCTGTCTCTACTAAAAATACAAAAATTAGCCAAGCGTTGTGGTGTGTGCCTGTAATCCCAGCTTCTCAGGAGGCTGACGCTGGAGAATTGCTTGAACCTGGGAGGAGGAGGAGGTTGCAGTGAGCCAAGATCGCATCACTGCACTTCAGCCTGGGTGATAGGGCAAGACTCTGTCTCAAAAAAAAAAAACAAAAATAAAAAAATCTCATCAGGCTAAATCTTTTAAACAAATTGTACAGTGTAAGCTTTAAGGAAATGAAAAACCATGTCCACATGGTGGAGAATATAAAAATTTATATCATAAAATATAAAATTTATAATATATAGTAAGTATATCTAGAATACATAATTATTACAATATAGTAAGTCAACCTTTTGAAGAAATAGACAAAAGACTTGAATAGACATTTTAGCAAAGATGTACAGATGGTAAATAAGCACATGACAGTGCTCAACATCATTAGGCATTAGGGAAATGGAAATGAAACCACAATGAGAATTTCCAGTATGGGAAGATGAAAAAGTTCTGGAGAGAGTGGTGATAATTGTATAATAATGTGAATGTACTTAATGCCACTGAACATTGTGCTTAAAATGGTAAAAATAGTAAATTTTAGTTACATTTTACTACAATAAAGAGCTATATTAATTCTATATAATTAATATAGTTAAATACTGGCTGGGCAGAGTGACTCACACCTGTCATCTTAGCAGTTTGGGAGGCTGAGGTGGGAGGATCACTTGAGGTCAGGAGTTTGAGACCAGCTGGCCTACATAGCAAAACTGTATCTCTACTAAAAATACAAAAATTAGCCAGGTGTTGTGGTGCATGCCTGTAACCCCAGCTACTCCGGAAGCTGAGGCAGGGAATTGCTAGAACCAGGTAGGCAGAGGCTGCAGTGAGCCAAGATCGCGCCACTGTACTCCAGACTGGGAGAGTGAGACTGGGTGTCAGAAAAAAAAAATGACATATATATTTAAATACCCTATGTTTAAAAGAAATCACCTTGAAGATTTGAAATGAGATGTGAACTATTAGTGTGACTGGAGAAAAAAAAGAAAACCTTAAGTATTTCTAATATAATGTTAGAAGACCTCTGCTGCGTGCAGTGGCTGACAACTGTAATCCCAGTACTTCAGGAGGCCAGGGCAGTTAGATCACTTGAGCCCAGGAGTTTAGACCAGCCTGGGCAATGTGGCAAAATCCTGTCTCTACAAAAAATATGAGAATAAGCTGAGATGCACTCCTGTAGTCCCAGCTACTTGGGAGACTGAGTTGAGAGGACTGTGTGAGCCTGGGTGGTTGCGGCTGCAGTGAGCCATGATCATGCCACTTGCATACCAGCCTGGGTGACAGAGTAAAACCTTGTCCTTTTTTTTTTGAGATGGAGTTTCACTCTGTTGCCCAGGCTAGAGTGCAGTGATGCGGTGTTGGCTCACCGCAACCTCTGCCTCCCAGGTTCAAACGATTCTCCTGCCTCAGCCTCCTGAGTAGCTGGGACTACAGGCACATGCCACCGCCACACCTGGCTAATTTTTCGTATTTTTAGTAGACACAGAGTTTCACTGTGTTAGCCAGGATAGTCTCGATCTCCTGATCTTGTGATCTGCCCACCTCAGCCTCCCAAAGTGCTAGGATAACAGGTGTGAGCCTTCGTCCCCAGCTGCAAAACCCTGTCTTAAAAAGCGAAACAAAACACCAACTCTGAGCTAGTTCCAATTACATGGTTAGAAATAATAATAGCATGTGCTAATATATTATTGTTGGACACATAAACCACTGTGCATTTCTTTCTTTTTTGGAGAGAGGTCTCACTCATGTTGCCCAGGCTGGAGTACAGTGATGCAATCATGTCTCACTGCAGCCTTGACTTCCCAGGCTCAGGTGATCTTCCCACCTCAGCCTCCCGAGTAGCCACGACTACAGAGCACCATACATGACTAATTCTTTTTTTATTTTTAGTGGAAACAGGGTTTTGCCATATTGCCCAGGCTGGCCTCGAACTCCTGGGCTCAAATGATCTGCTTGCCTTGGCCTTCCGAAGTGTTAGGAGTACAGGCGTGAGCCACCATGCCTGGCCTGCATTTTTTTTTTTGGAGATGGAGTCTCATTCCATCACCCATGCTGGACTGCAGTGGTGCAATCTTGGCTCACTGTAATTTCCACCTCCTAGATTCAAGCAATTCTCCTGCCTCAGCCTCCCAGATGGCTGGGATTATAGGCACCCATCATAATGCCCAGATAATTTTTGTATTTTTAGTAGAGATTGGGTTTCACCATGTTGGCCAGGCTGGTCTCAAACACCCTGATCCACCCGCCTCAGCCTCTCAAAGTGCTGGGATTACAGGTGTGAGCCACTGTGCCCGGCTGCCTGCATTTTTTAAATAACATGTACACACAGATACACACACACAGAAAGCAAGACACTGCATGCCCAATAAAATGGTAAAATTTTAAAAACTGCTATCTCTTTAAAATCCTCTTTAAAATAACAAATTTTAAAGAGGATTTGGAGCAACTAGAGATATTACACATTATTGGTAGGAATATAAAATGATATAATCACTTTTGGGTATATATGTTCATAGCAGATTTATCAAAAGCCAAAAATAAGAAAACCTAACTGTCCATCAACAAATGAACAGATACATAAATCAGGCACCCCCACAAAAAAAACCCCAAACTGACTTTTGATACATTACATGAAAAAAACCTCAAAATCATTATGCAGAATCAAAAAAGCCAGGCACAGGGAACATACAGTATGATCTCCCATAAAATTCTTGAAGTGCAAAACTAATTTATAGTGTAAAACAACAACAACAAAAACCTAGTCAATAGGTATCTGAGGTGAAGATTGACTGCAAAGGGGCACACGGGAATTTTTCAAGGGTAGTGAAAATATCAGCTTAGTTGTCATGGTAGGTACATTGTCATGGTAGGTACAATGCAGTAAGTACCATAAAACTTATCACACTGCATACTTTATTATATGTAAATTATACTCATTAAAGTTGAAAATAATGTTTAGACTTCTAGTTCTAATCTTCTTTCCATTCAACTACTATAAGTTATATATGGTAGTTTACATGGACTTGGCAATTTGGGGGCAAATAAAAGGGAAAAGATGCAGGAAAGACCCCCTTGGGGTTCATGGACCACTCAAGTGACTATAATGCCTAGCTCTGGTTTACCTGTCACTGTAGAGTTTTAGAAGGTGAAAGCAGACATCTCGAAGTGGTGTCTGCGAGTTTTGCTCCTCCGCTATCACAGAGCCAGAACCCTCCAGATACGAAGGAAGTGGGGAGCAGGCATATCTGTCATTGTCAGAGGTATTCTGAAGGAAGAATTTGGTAAAACAATACATTAGCTCTTAATCAGTTTTACTAAATGCCATCATGTTTCTTTTGTTTTTGAGATGGAGTCTTGCTCTGTCACCCAGGCTGGAGTGCAGTGGTGCAATCTCGGCTCACTGCAACCTGTGCCTTCCAGGTTCAAGCAATTCTCCTGCCTCAGCCTCCCCAGTAGCAGGGATTATAGCTGTGCACCACCACACCTAGCTTATTTTTGTATTTTTAGTAGAGACAGTGTTTTGCCATGTTGCCCAGGCTGGTCTCGAACTCCTGACCTCAGGTGATCCACCTGCCTTGGCCTGCCAAAGTGCTGTGATTACAGGTGTGAATGACTGTACCTGGCCTAGATGCCATCATGTGTCAAATACTTACACTTGTATTAAGAATAAATAGCCATGTGCAGTGGCTTTAGCCTATAATCCTAGCACTTTGGAAGTGGGAAAACTGCTGGAGCCAAGTAGTTCAAGACCTGCCAGGGCAACACAGCCAAGACCTCATCTCTACAAATAAAAAAATAAAATTGGATTTCTTTGTAGTTCATGAGCACAATGATTGTGTGTTCATGCATGCTTGTGTGAGATGTGCCACCCTCGAACCTTGTGATGACATTGGCACATTACCAGTCTGACATAAAAAGATAAATAAATAAGAAAAAAAAAAAAATAAGCCAGGCATGGTGTTATGCACCTGTGGGCCCAGCTACTCAGGAGACTGAGTCAGGAGGGTCACCTGAGCCCAAGAGGTCAGAGCTGCAGTGAGCTGCAATTGCCTCACTGAACTCAAGTTTGGGTGACAGAGCGAGACCAAGTCTCAATTAAAGAAAAAAAAAAAAGTGATTACACAACCCAAAGGATCTATCAGGTATTTTAAAATGTTTTTGTTCAATAATGTATTTCATCTATCTTCAATGGACTGGTAAAGATTTAAAGTAGCCATCACTAAACCCCCATACTTATCTTGCCACAATTCTTAACATACTCAAGTTTCTTTAGTGTTCTCTTACTCCTGACAAACAATTCTGAGAGAACAATATGAAAGACAAGTATAAAATATGAACAGTAAGATAATTCAAGAATTGATGGCATTAAAAGTAACAATACTTGAACTTCAAAACTGATAAGGAGTATAAAATATTACATTTAGAGGCAAATTTCAGAACTAAGTTGGAAAATAAACCAAAGCTGAGGTCAGGCTGTATAAAAGGGAATTCCCAAAGAAATAAGACAGCATTAGCAATGAAGAAGAACCCTCTGATTTGCAGTCAACTGTGGAAACTCATGATATTAAATACAATAAAAACAGACACTTGGAGAAGTAGCCTTGTCCAGAGGAAGGAGTAAAGGACAGTTTCTCATGAGATTTCCTGGCTCCATTTCAATTTTACAATACTGTTTAAAAAAAAAGGCAGTTATTTATTAAATAGAATTTGATAAGGTTTTTTTCTGCTGCAGAATTTCCCTGACAAAAACGTAACATCCAACAAGATTCTTGCTTGGCTCTACTGGCCACATATACCTGAAATGCTTCTTCATACATGTTGAGAGCCCTAGAAATGGAGGCTGTTGGTGGAAGCAAATACCAAAGATGGATAGCCAGGGAGCGTTTCCAATCCAACTGAGAACACACGTTGATTTGCTTCTGTTCTGAGAGCTGCCACACCTGTAGGAGACAAAATTATCACTGTGGCTATATTCTACCTTGTTATTCAAGTAATATATTAAATGACTGGGATGCCAGTGTTAATGATTCAGATATAAAATATACAAATGTAATAAAATCTCACAGCAAGTGAGAGGGTATATTGATTATTTACTTATTTTTATGGACCAACTGATCAATCGATTGAGACAGAGTTGCACTACGTGATCCAGACTGGTCTTGAACTCCTGGTTTCAAGCAATCCTTCCTCCTCAGCCTCCCAAAACATTGAGATTACAGGAATCAGCCGCCGAGCCTGGTCCCAGGATTTAGACAAATAAACAATCAGTACTCAAATGAGATGAGAGCCACTGAGAGCAGAGAGGAGGTCTTCTCACTGTTTATGATTGTCAATGTATAAAACTCTAAAGTGAGCATAAATTCTGACCAGCTACATTTTTATTTCTGAAACTTATAATTTATAAAGTAATTTATAATACTTTAAGATGATAATCAAGAAGAGGTAGGCAGTGTTAAGAGAAATGGCTTAAAATAATTATAACCCAACAGCCATAAAATGGAAGAGAAGTGGCTATAAAAAAGAATAATGCTGGCTGGGCACTGCGGCTCACACTTGCAATCCCAGTCCTTTAGG
The DNA here is from genome assembly GCF_030222135.1 of Aotus nancymaae. Taxonomy (NCBI): domain Eukaryota; kingdom Metazoa; phylum Chordata; class Mammalia; order Primates; family Aotidae; genus Aotus; species Aotus nancymaae. Next base: position 55,877,680 of record NW_026988473.1, on the reverse strand, counting down.
AGGCCGAGGTGGGAGGATTACCTGAGGTCAGGAGTTCCAGACCAGCCTGGTCAACATGGTGAAACACCATTTCTACCAAAAATACAAAAAAAGGCCGGGTGCGGTGGATCATGCCTGTAAACCCAGCACTTTAGGAGGCCAAAGCAGGTGGATTACCTGAGTTCGTGAGTTTGCGATCAGCCTGACCAGCATGGAGAAACGCTGTCTCTACTAAAAATACAAAAAATTAGCCAGGTATGTTGGCACATGCCTGTAATCCCAGCAACTAAGGAGGCTAAGGCAGGAGAATTGCTTGAATCTGAAAGGCGGAGGTTGAGGTGAGCTGCGATCACGCCACTGCACTCCAGCCTGGGCAACAAAACTCTGTCTAAAAAAATAAAATTAAAAATAAAAAAAATTAGCTGGATGTGGTGGGGCGGGCACCTATAATCCTAGCTACTTGGTTGGCTGAGGCAGGAAAATCGCTTGAACCCAGGAGAGGGAGGTTGCAGTGAGCCAAGATTGCACCACTGCACTCTTGCCTGGGCAACAAGAAGGAAACTCCATCTCAATAATAATAATAATAATAATAATGCTTCATGACATGGAAAAATATTCATATACAGTAGGTTTTTTAAAAAAGCTACAGGGCTGGTGTGGTGGTTCATGCTTGTAATCTCAACACTTTGAGAGAACCAGGTGGGAGGATCCCTTGAGGCCAGGAGTTCCAGACCAGCCTAGGCAACATAGTGAAACCCTATCGCTATAAATTATTTATTAAAAAAAAACAACTTTTTTTTGAGATGGAGTCTCATTCTGTCGCCCAGGCAGGAGTGCAGTGGTGTGATCTCGGCTCATTGCATCCTCCGCCTCCTGGGTTCAAGCAATTCTCCTGCCTTAGTCTCCTAAGTAGCTAGGACTACAGGCTCACACAACCATGCCTGGCTAATTTTTTATTTTATCTTATTTTGTTTTTAGTAGGGATGAGGTTTCACAATGTTAGCCAGGATGGTCTTGATCTCCCGACCTCTTGATCCACCCACCTTGGCCTCTCAAAGTGCTGGGATTATAGGCGTGAGCCACCATGCATGCCTGTATTCTTTTTTTTTTTTTTTTTTAAGAGATGAGGTCTCACTATGTTGCCCAGGTTGGAGTGCAGTGGCTATTCACAGGTGCGATCCCACTACTGATCAGCACGGGAGTTTTGACCTGCTCCGGTTCACCCCTCCTTAGGCAACCTGGTGGTTCCCCGCTCCCAGGAGGTCACCATATTGATGTTGAACTTAGTGCGGACACCAGATTGACATAGCACACTACAGCCCAGAACTCCTGAGCTCAAGCGATCCTCCCACCTCAGTCTCCTGAGTAGCTGGGACTATAGGTACGCATCACTGCACCTGGCTAAATTCTTTTTTAAATGGAAAAGATCATGGGGCCAAAATTGCCCACTGCACTCCTGCCTAGTCAACCTAGCCATTCCGTCTCAAAAAAATTAATTAAATAAAATAGATTCTTTCTGGAAAGATAAGTTAGTTATATTGTTTACTGCTATATGATACGGGATATGATAAATTTTAACATTTTAATTTCGATATAACTAGATTTTTAAAACAGTGTGCATGTCTGTCTTTATAATTTGAAAACATTTCCACCAAAAAGTAAAAACATATTGGCAAATGTGTAACATATTTTGTGTAATTGTGCACAATTTACAAAGATCATTCCCTACCTAAACCTCAAACCAGCTTCAATTTATGAAAACACTGATGTGAGATTATGGTAAAAGTGGAAGATACCGGTTTTCCAGCTAACAAAGCAAAGATGCGCAGTCTCTCATCCTGGATGAAGCAGTCTGCTTGGAGCTGATGCCAATCCACCAACTGCATGGTGAGCAGCTCCCGGATGGACTGGCTTCCCACAAACTGAGACAAAAGAAGAGCAAGACGATGATCACCTATAAGAGAAACAGAAGTTTTTTTGGTTATTACTAAGGGTTTATGAACTTGGTCAAATACTTAGGGGCATTATTTTTATTTCTTCTAGCCTTCAGGAGGGAGGACTTAGCACTGGTGACTGCTTTCTGCAGTAGTGCTAAAATATTGATCAAAACGTATTTTCTGCTTGGATAGAAATTTGCGGCTGGGCACTGTGGCTCACGCCTGTAATCCTAGCACCTTGGGAGACTGAGGTGGGCAGATTACAAGGTCAGGAGTTTGAGACCAGCCTGGACAATATGATGAAACCCTGTCTCTACCAAAAATACAAAAATTAGCTGGGTGTATTGGTGTGAGCCTTGTAGTCCCAGCTGTTCTGGAGGCTGAGACAGAAGAATCACTTGAACCCAGGAGGCAGAGGTTGCAGTGAGCCAAGATCATGCCACGGCACTCCAGCCTAGGTGACAGAGCAAGATTCCGTTTCAAAACAAACTTTGCAAAGTAGTTTAAGCTAAATTAAATACAGACTGAATAGCATATAGAAATCAATAACAGATCTACCACTACTTCTGTGTGGAAGAAAACAGCCCAGTTTGGTGTCTCACTTGAGGTCAGGAGTTCAGGATCAGCCTGACCAATATGATAAAACCTCATCTCTACTAAAAATACAAAATTAGCCAGACATGGTGGCTCATGCCTGTAATTGCAGCTACTGGGAAGGCTAAGGCAGGAGAACTGCTTAAACCCATGAAGCAGAGGTTGCAGTGAGCTGAGATGGCACCATTGCACTCCAGCCTGGGCAACAAGAGCGAGACTCTGTCTCAAAAAAAAAAAAAGGACAAATGGAGGAAAATGCTGGGCACGGTAGCTCGTACCAGTAATCCCAGCACTTTGAGAGGCCAAGGCGGGCAGATCACTTGGGGTCAGGAGTTTGAGACTAGCCTGGCCAACGTGGTGAAATGTTGTCTCTATGAAAAATAAAAAAATTGGCTGGGCACGGAGGATCATGCCTGTAACCCCAGCACTTCGGGAGGCCTAGGCGGGTGGATCACAAGGTCAGGAGCTCCAGACCAGCCTGGCCAAGATGGTGAAACCCCGTCTCTACTAAAAATACAAAAATTAGTCAGGCACCTGTAATCCCAGCTACTGAGGAAGCTGAGACAGGAGAATTGCTTGAACCCGGGAGGTGAAGGTTTCAGTGAGCCGAGATTGTGCCACTGAACAGTCTCAAAAAAACAAACAAATAAAAAAACAAACAAAAATTAGCCTGGCGTGGTGGCACGTACCTGGAATCCTGGCTACTCAGGAGGCTGAGACATGAGAATCACTTGAACCCAGAAGGCAGAAGCTGCAGTGAGCAGAGACTGCGCCATTGCACTCCAGCCTGGGTGACAGACCAAGACTCTGTCTCAAAAAAAAAAAAAATGGACAGAGGCCGGTGGCTCATGCCTGTAATCCAGCATGTTGGGAGACTGAGGCAGGCAGATCACCTGAGGTCAGGAGTTCGAGACCAGCCTGGCCAACATGACAAAACAACATCTCTACTAAAAACACAAAAATTAGCCGGGTGTGGCAGCGCGTACCTGTAATCCCAGCTACTCGGGAGGCTGAGGCAGGAGGATCGCTTGAACCCGGGAGGCGAAGGTTGTAGTGAGCCAAGATTATGCCACTGCACTCCAGCCTGGGGGACAGAGAAAGACTCCGTCTCGAAAAATAATAAAAAAAAAATAAAAAAAAGAGAAAAAAGAAAAAGTGGGAGTAGTAAAGCAAAAGCTTTTAGTAACCTAAAAGGCAGTACCCTACCAAAGCTTTAGCCTTGGAGTCAGAAGAAAAAGGATGAAAGTGGAGCTTATGAATGAAGAGACCTACAAATCTGACTTCTGGCACACCTTAAGAGCCTCTCCCACTACATGTTGGTGTCTTGCTGAGCATAACCTTTTTTAAATGATTCATAATCATTCTGAGTTCAAACAAGATCAAACCCAAACATAAACTCTCACTGTACAAATGTAAGAAGACCATAAAGAGTACCAAGCTGAGGCTGGGTGTGGTGGCTCATGCCACTAATCCCAGTATTTTTGGGAGGCTGAAAAATGAGGGCTGCTTGAGGCCAAGAGTTTGAGACCAGTCTGGCCAACATAGACACCCCATCTGCATTTAAAAAATAAAAAATAAAAAAAGATAGTACCAGGCTAAATGTGTAGTGATAGTGGAATGCAACAGGCCCTTTATATATCTTACTGATTCTAGCTTTTCCTGTGATTTGTTCCTTATAATCTCAAAAGTAGCCAAACTCTTCATTCAAAATAAATCCAGTTGATGGCTCCAATTAGTTGGCTTTGGATAAATTAGGTTCCAACAATCAAGGATTGACCAAGGATCTAATCATATTAAATTAAGCTGAACTATGACATCCTGTAGTCTAATCAAGATTTCTGGCCAGGCACAGTGGCTCATGCCTATAATCCCAGCACTTGGGAGGCCAAGCTGGGTGGATTACAGGAAGTCAGGAGTTTGAGACCAACCTGGTCAACATGGTGAGACCCTGTCTCTACTAAAAATACAAAAAAAATTAGCTGGGCATGGTGATAGATGCCTGTAATCCCAGCTACTTGGGAGGCTGAGGCAAGAGAATCACTTGAACCAAGGAGGTAGAGGCTGCAGTGAGCTAAAATTGTTCCACTGCACTTTAACACCCTGGGTGACAGACTCTGTCCAAAAAAAGAAAAATTTATATCTAGGCAGTCATTAAGCGCTTGCTGAATTGCCCCATCAGTGAAAAGAAACTTAAAAAAGTAAACATATGCATACAAAGTCCTTTTTGCCAGTGAATACCTCAACTCAGAAATTCAATTTCTAAATATTTACTTGGATGAAGTGAATTGATATAGATTTTGTAGCAATTCAGAGTATTGCTTATAGTTTAAAAAAAAAGTCTCAATGTGAAGGAATAAATTTGTTAATATGGGCCATTTATACATAAAAGAATGCTAAGAAGCACTTGATAATTATCTGTATTATAGGGCATTTGTAATGTGCCACATGAAAAGAACAGAATACATAGCAGGATATCATCTTTGAAAAGTTTACATGTATATGTCACACTGTGCACAAATTTGTATACAATGCAGTAAAGACAAAGTACAAATTGCACATTAAAATGCTTGTAGTGAGTAGTAGTCATAGGATTTGGGTGATTTTGACATAGCTTATTTATGTTTTCTAGTTTTATTAAAAATGTAATATAATATAAAATTTAAATTTTAAGAAAGTAAACAACGTTTAAAGTCTTAAAAAGAGGGCCGGGAGCAGTGGCTCATGCCTGTAATCCCAGCACTTTGGGAGGCCGAGGTGGGTGGATCACGAGGTCAAGAGATCGAGACCATCCTGGTCAACATGGTGAAACCCCGTCTCTACTAAAAATACAAAAAATTAGCTGGGCATGGTGGTGCGTGCCTGTAGTCCCAGCTACTCAGGAGGCTGAGGCAGGAGAATTGCCTGAACCCAGGAGGTGGAGGTTGCGGTGAGCCGAGATCACGCCATTGCACTCCAGCCTGGGTAACAAGAGCAAAACTCTGTCTCAAAAAAAAAAAAAAAAAAAATTCTTAAAAAGAGAATTAGAAGACATAGTTTGGCTGGGTGCATTGGTTCATGCCTGTAATTCCTGCACTTTGGGAGGCAGAGGCAGGTGAATCACCTAAGGTCAGGAGTTTGAGACCAGCCTGACCAACATGGTGAAATCCTGTCTCTACTAAAATACAAAAATTAGCCAGGCATGGTAGCAGGTGCCTGTAATCTCAGCTACTTGGGAGGCTGAGGCGGGAGAATTGCTTGAACCCGGGAGAACAAGGTTGCAGTGGGCCAAGATCATACCATTGCATTCCAGCCTGGGCAACAAGAGCAAAACTCTGTCTCCAAAAAAAAAAAAGTAATAGTTCCTACTCTACAGGAACCAGCAATCTTCCTGGGAACTCCACAATTAACACTCACAGGCTAGAAGTCAAAGAGAAATCCACAATTAGGGAGGAGGGATAGGAGGCACTCAGTAGGAAGGGGGAAGGGGTGCAGAGAAGGACCATATTCTTTCCCTACCTGACTGCTGGGCCAGAGAGCAGGCTTCACTGATCCTTTTGCCTGTGAGGTAGCTGAATACAGCCTCCACAGGGCTGTTTTTCTGGGTTAAGGAGACTTCCTCTTCAATCTGCGGTGTGGCAGTATGGGATAGCCAGCGGGAGAAAGCTCTTCGACGCTCTAGAATTTGAATGTATTTATTGGGTTCATCTAGCTGGCTGTCAAGCTCCTTCAGGTGGCCCCATAACGCTTCACATAATGTCCATGTCAGGCTCCAGTGCTTCACAACTAAGGCAGGAACAGAAAAACTGCTATGAGGCAAAGTCTTACAACAGCTTCACAGAAGGCATCTAATTGTGATGTTACAAATACATTAATTAATAGACATCTCAAACAACCACTCAAGTCAATTAACCTCAATCTGTCTCTACCTCACTCAGCTTTGTCTTACAATTTCCCGAAGTACATGGTATACATAAATGCTTGCTCACACATGTATGTGGTACTTATATAACAAATGTAACTGTTAAACAGGTTCCCCAAGCCTAATTATGACTAATGTCATCTCAGATGATATCTAATTTGATCAAATTCTGTCTACAAAATTCAATCTAAAAAAGTACTTTATCATTTAAGCCACTTACAAGTATGCACTGGTAAAATAACTTACACATTTGAAAAGATAATGAGATGGTTAAGTAAATACAAAGAACTGAATGAACATAAACCCCAAAATGTGTGGCATAAGACATTCTAAAACAACCCATTTTTCAATAAAGGTGATTTGCTAAACACTGTTCGAAATACTAACAAGGTAGAAAACCCCTTTATCAAAGTTTTAATTCAGAAAAACATGGTCACAATAGACAGAGAAGGGTAACAGAGAAGCAAGGAAGAAGAATTACAACAAAGTTGTTGAGAAGACCAATAGTACTTGAGCTGGACATGGACGAATGGATAGGATTTAGAAAAGCAAGAAGGAATGCATCTCTCTCCCTATGTTTTCTGGGTTGGGTAAGAAATGCAATTTTATAAATCCAAAGATTTGACTGGCTATAATTTTTTGTGGAACAATTTGTACACTAACAGGTATAAGAACAAAGTGACAAGAACATAGTGACAATTTTTTCTTGCTTGGGAATCTGCTTAAACTCAACCTCAGAAAATGACAAGCACAGACATTAACCTACTAGATTGGTGTCAGGAAATTCACCCCCCACCCCCGTGAACATATGCTAATACCCCTATGACTGGGACATCAAAGATCAGAAACATAGTGCATACTCACTTTGTGCTTCTGGTAAGTCTCCTGATGCTTCTGTAACCCACTCTGCATAGTCATGAATGACAGCAACTCCCGGATTGGGGACAATGAGAGGACACAGTTCATCCACATGGACAGTGCTGTGTTTTAATTTGAGCTCCAGAGGTGTCTGGTATAATTTCATGTCTTCATCTGGCTTCCTTTGTCGCAAACTGAGTTTTTCTAAGTGAACTCTGAATGGGGACTCAGTTAAGCTACAAGAGCAAACGAGGAATAGAATAGAAAATGAACATAAAACAGAAGCTAGGATTTCACTTCAACCAAACCAGTTTCTTTTTATGATTACAAACAGAATGCAAAACATTCCACTGTGCTTTGAAAGAAATTTTGCTTATTAAACTATACCGAACTTATCTGCTATATACCGGAAATAAAAATTATCTGACCAATGCATTCAGAACACAAAAAGCTTCTTAGGCCAGGTTATAACAAGTATGAGAATCATAACAGATTTAGAACTGGCTAAAACTCAAGCGCCAAAAGTTATTGTGGGATACCTGTTTTGCAAATTATACTTGGATATCAAAAGTCATGAGGTTAAGCTTATAGATACTAAAGAACTGATTCTAAATTACAATGAGCATATAGCTAAGCTGGCCTTGATCCAAAATTTTTTTTTTTTTTGAGATGGAGTCTACTCTGTTGCCCAGGCTGGAATGCAGTGGCGTGGTCTTGGCTCACTGCTACCTCTGCCTCCTCCTGGGTTCAAGTGATTCTCCTGCCTCAGCCTCCCAAGTAGCTGGGATTACAGGCATGCACCACCATGCCCGGCTAATTTTTGTAATTTTAGCAGAAATGGGGTTTCACCATGTTGGCGAGGCTGGTCTCGAACTCCTGACCTCAAGTGATCCGCCTGCCTTGGGCTTCCAAAGTGCTGGGATTACAGGCATGAGTGAGTCACTGCATCTGGCCCCTTGATCCAATTTTTAAGATTGATATTAATAACCTTCAAAATTCACAAGATAATACTTAACCTAGAATTAATAGCTAAACTTAGGATCACTATTCTTAATTGTGAGGTTCAAGAGACATTGTTGTTTTTCATTTTTTCAAAGTCATTTTAAAAATGAAGGATAGGCTGGGCAGGGTGGCTCACTCCTATAATCCCAGCAAGTTAGGAGGGCAAGGCTGGGGAATCACTTGGGCTCAGGACAACCTGGTGAAAAGCCCATCCCTACAAAAAATTGGCCAAGTATGGTGGTGTGTACCTGTAGTCCCAGCTACTTGGGGGGCTGAGATATGAAGATCACTTAAACCCAGGAGGTGGAGGCCTGTGCCACTGCACACCAGTCTGGATGACAAAGTGAGACACTGCTCAAAAATACGTAATTAAGGTCAGACGAGGTGGCTCACACCTGTAATCCCAGCACTCTGGGAGGCTGAGGTGAGGGAATCACCTGAGGTCGGGAGTTTGAGACCAGCCTGACCAACAAGAAGAAACCCTGTCTCTACTAAAAATACAAAATTAGCCGGGTGTGGTGGTGTATGCCAGTAATCCCAGTTGCTTGGGAGGCTGAGGCAGGAGAGTCACTTGAACCCTGGAGGCTGAGGTTGCAGTAAGCTGAGATCGTGCCATTGCACTCCAGCCTGGGCAACAAGCATGAAATTGTCTCAAAAAAATAAAATAAAAAATAAAAAAATTTATACATTATCATAAAGCATATATATTTATTATACATATAAAGTATAGGCAGTACTATACCCACATATACGTACTTGTTAATAGTGGGGATGGTATAGAATGTAACTATATATGAATAGTTGTAACTATATATGAATAGACTATAACATACATACATATTTAAAGAATATCCAAATACTTATATATGGATTCTCCACAGTTCATACAACTACTTTATGAAAAGACACAGGGAATGTGCTTAGTTGAGAATATCATTTATATGTGAAGAAATCACAAATAGTTAAGCAATAAATTTTAAAAAAATAGCTAATTCAATAAAAAGGCTGAAAAGCAAAGGAATGTTGCAGCATTAGCCTTGCGTCTCTTACTTTTCCAACCAAAGTTAAACATTAGGCAAATATTATATACTCTTCATAATTTCATGATACAAACAGTCACCTTATTAATCATTTGTTTATAATTACACAAATATATTCCATTTAAAATTGGACTGGGTGCAGTGGCTCCTACCTGTAATCCCAGCATTTTGGGAGGCAGAGGTGGGTGGATCACCTGAGATCAGGAGTTCAAGGCCAGCTTGGCCAATATGGCGAAACTCCATCTCTACTAAAAATACAAAAATTAGCTGGGTGTGGTTGCACACGTCTATAATCCCAGCTAATCAGGAGGCTGAGGCAGGAGAAGAGCTTGAACCCAGGAGGCGGAGGTGGCAGTCAGCTGAGATCATGCCCACTGCATCCCACCCTGGGCAACAGAGCGAGACTCCGTCTCAAAACACACGTATGCATGCATGCACGTACGCAGAATATATCTAGAAAGATCACAAAGCAGGGCCCTAACCTCCTGATAATGAATAGTTTCTTTCACCTATCATGTTGCCTTTCTCCAAAAACATCAAGAAATGTGACTTACGATTTAACAGCTACTGGATTGGGCAGGAATCCATACTCCATAGAATCAGCAATCTGATGATTTTCTAGTTCATGAGAGCCATTCAGCTGTTCTCCACTGTGAGCAAGAGTCCAGTTGGGGCCCCAACCAACACGAAATGAGCGTCCCATGAATAGGGCCATGTCCATCAAGAGTTTTCCCTTGCCATAGGTGACAGACTTTTCAAGAGGGACTAGGCCTAGTTGCCTACGTGTACCCACTGTTTTCAACAGAACCTCAGGGGCTGGGCTGGGCATTGTGAATACAGAAGCCAGGGGTGGAGGGACAGACCAAGAGGATGTAGATGGGATATTAATTAAAGATGCTGTTCTGGGAGTACGACATTCTTGCACAGAGGCACTTGGTGAAAGAAAAGCTCCACTTGTAAATTTTGATTGTAGTAACCCACCAACTGAAATGAAGAAGGAATAAGAGGGGAAAAGACTATTACAAAACACAAGCTATTGTTTCTTGAACAATAACAAAAATCAGTAAGGCTGAAATCATTCAATGTTTTATCAAACTACTTATATCAGATGTGGATGATGACCAGAAGCAGGCTAAGTCAGATTTTGCAGAAATTACTCTTTGAACTAGGAAATCAGGACAAGAATTCTAATGATGATGATATCAACAACAATGATAAAAGCAACAACACTATTACCACGATTTAAAAAATGATCTAGCATGCATATGCAGCTGACTCAGTATGAGCCATTTGTGTATGTTATTTCATTTCACTCTACAAAAACTTTTAAATGATTAGCATTATTATCATTCTCCAATGTTTATGTGAGAAAACTGAGCACAGATAAGTGATTTGTCCAAATCCACAAAGCTACTAAGTGACAGGACTAGGAGATAAGCCCAGGTAAGTCTGGCACCACTGCTGATGACCTTGTCAGAATCCTAAAGGTAACCATTTCTCAGGACGTATAAAAGTAAGATCAAAACTCAAATTTCTGTTCTACTCTAAACAATGCTACAGTCAATGAAATCAAAACACACCAGGTATCTTAAAATTGCACATGTGACTTTCTAAAAAACTGTTACTAAAAAAAATTTTTTTAACATTTAAATTTTTAATCTAGCTAGCTAGCTATTATAGGGATGGAGTCTAGCTATGTTGCCCAGGCTGCTCTCCAGCTCCTAGCCTCAAGCCATCCTCCTTTCTCAACCTCCTAAAGTGCTAGGATTACAGGCATGAGCCACTGTGCCCAGCTGAAGGACAGTTCTTATTACTAGTGCCTGCTGCCCAATTTTATATGACTTTTGTCTAAAGCATGGAGTTAAGAGTTATTAAAGTATGAGATTTTCATGCAGTATCCATTATGGAAAAGGTTATTAAGAATGTTTAACTGATACTTTATTGGTTAAAATATTTTTTTCTTTATTTTCTCTACATCAAAGGGAAATTTAAAATATTTTTAAAAAGCAAAGTTGATAATAAGGGAATTCAAAAGAACTGAAAAACAAATATTTAGTTTTTAAGGCAATATGAACAAATGTCTCTCTGCCACCTCCTCTGGCTTTCAAAATATTTGAAACTACATCTGCTAAAGTTCTTTGCTGATAATAAAACTTTACTTCCAATCTCACGTAGTTAACAAGACCACTAGAAAAGGGAAAACTTTAAAATCAAATATGTAATGATTTCCCTGGGAATTTTAAAAGGTTTAGAGAAAAGCAGAAATGTGATGTGCTCTGTGCATTATGAGAAACAATACTTGTCCCTAGAAGACAAGGCAGTGTTGTTATAGGACTGCACCAAAAAAGTACAATGCAGGACAACTTGCTGAACTCTCTAACACATATAAAAATTAGGAAGTCAGAGCTTACTAACTAATCCACATTCATAAGCAAACAAAAATATCAACCTAAACAAAGCACAAATGCTTTTTTTCTCCATATACTTCTGCATCTGCACAAACAGAGGTAATTATAGTTCTTTTTTTTTTAATAGAAAGAAAATTAAAGTTTTAATAAGGAGATCTAGTTACAGATCTATTAATAAATTAGAAAAGTTTAAAATTTTTTTCTCTTTAGGTATGGTATTTTTATTGCCATTAGTTTTCTTATTTCTATTTTTTTTTTAATTGCATTTTAGGTTTTGGGGTACATGTGAAAAACATGTAAGGTGTAATTATAGTTCTTAAAAACTGGCCCCTCCTGCCAGGTACAGTGACGTATACCTGTAATCTCAGCACTTTGGGAGGCTGAGGCAGGATGATCACTTGAGGCCAGAAGTTCAAGAACAGCCTGGGTAAGATAGCAAGATCCATCTCTACAAACATTTAAAAAAATAGTTAGTTGACAGTGGTGGTATATGCCTGCACTCCTAGCTACTTAGGAGGCTGAGACAGGAGGACTGCTGGAGCCCAAGAGTTCAAGGCTGTAGTGAGCTTGATTGCATAACTGCACTCTAGTCTGTGCAACAGAAGAAAACTCTGTCTCTAAAAACAAAAACAAAAACCTGGCTACTCTTAATGAATACTTATGAGTAAAATTTCTCTTAGCATCCTTATGTCACAGGTCTAGTTGTCTGGCAGATACTTGCTAGAGAAGTCCACTTGGGTTAGAAGATGAAGGTGAAAAGCAGGACTTGATGACTCCATATAGCTTTCTTGTAAAATAGCATATTTTATACTGTACCTAGTGAACGCGTTTTCGATGAGTGGGATGCTGAAATGGGGAGTCTGGGAGAACAAATTTCTTGAGAAGTATCTGCTTTGGAAGGAAGGCGATTGAAGTGTTGATCCAGTGCCATATCTACATCTTCTTCCTCAGTAAGCAATGATGCTTTCATGATCTAAAAAGGCAATATCTATAGAATAAATGTGCTTCCCAGAATGAAAAGGCCATACCAAAAAAAAAATGCAGTTTACAACAACCAAAAATATTGCTCCTCCTCAAGGCTGTATACAGAGCTAGTATATTTGTGTGATGGATGGATCTCATTACACTGTATGTGCTTGAAAGGCAGAAGTCATATAATACTCCTCTTCTTTGTACAGTGTCTTGCCAGAGCCTGGCACACAGGAGTTGCTATGTTTGCTGATAAAATAATTTTAAAGTCAAACATAAATCAGGTTAAACACATAACATGCCAAAAGGCACTGGGATAAACGGAAGTAAAGACATAGCTTAAAGAAACCTGTGCTACCAGGTTTTAAAATTTTTAAATTTTGTGGCGCACTTAAAAGTACCCTGTGATGTAGACAAAGTAATATTTTGTAGAGAAAAATCAGTACTCACTTAGTATGGATGTTAAATGACTTGCCTGAAGTTACAAAGTAATAAAGTTACAAAATTGGGATTGGGGCTGGAAGCAGTGGCTCATGCCTGTAATCCCAGCACTTTGGGAGGCTGAGGCAGGCAAATCACCTGAGGTCAGGAGTTCAAGACCAGACTGGCCAACATGGTGAAACCCCCATCTCTACTCAAAATACAAAAAGAAAAAAAAAAAATTAGCCAGGTGTGGTGGCACATGCCTGTAATATCAGCTACTCTGGAGGTTGGGGCAGGAGAATTGCTTAAACCAGGGAGGCGGAAGTTGCAGTGAGCTGAGATCGCACCATTGCACTCCAGCCTAGGCAACACAGCAAAACTCCATCTCAAAAATGAAAACACAACAGAACTGGGACTGGAACTAGGTCTCTGGATTCTAATGCAGTTAAACCAGAAGCTCTATTTACTAGTTCTCAATATAGCCTTCTCTCCCTGAATAAGAAAATGAGGCCCAGACATTGGCCAAATTCTTGTATTTTTTCTTCCATTACAGTGAGCACTCAATGGTCTTAATAACCAAGAAAGAGACTCGATCCTAGGCAACAGAGATAAAACATCAGTTTGGTTTTCTGTCGTAAAAAAGATGGTTTAGGACTTCACCTGTAAGACATGTGGATTAATTCCCAGTGAAGATGCAATATGTGTTGAGGCAGATACAGGTTCCTGATCCTCGGGCATGCTCTCTTCTAACATGGTATCCAAAACTGGCTCCTGGGTGATATCTACCATGTCACTGTCCAGTTCCACAACCCTCCCTAACTGCTCCACCTCTGGGCTCTGGCTCTGTAGACAGCAGAAAGATCAGGAAAGCAGCATTAAATTACACCAAACAGACACAAAGATTCTAAATCAGATTTACTTTATTCAGAATATGATACAGCAATTATTGGATTTGGCCCATTATATGATGAAGTAAGGTAGCAGATTTGCTAGAGTGATTTAAAATCAATTACCCCAAGATAACCCTTATAAAAGTACTTGGATCCAAATAAGGATTCATGGAATCATCCCATTCTAATATTATGACCTGGTATCTGGGACCTAAGCCAGCACCCACAGTGAACAAAAGGTGGTCTTCAGAGTCAAAGATTATGCTTTACTTGATCTAGCTAGCAACTACATTTTCTGGTTTATACAGGGTCACTGTTTCTCCTAATACTGTCTTATAGCCAGAAGACACTGGAAAAAGAGAAAAAAGGTACAAATATAAAAATTTCTGGTTACTTTGCTTTTTCTTAAAAATTTAGAAATAAATTTCTAGTCAACACAATCTTGGGTCTAGAATTTAACTTTTAGGTTATTGAATCCTAAGGTTAGCTGGGCTCTACTTGTGCAGTACCATGTAAGATATGAGGACTACCTACTCTTCCAAAAAACAAAGTAATAATATTAGGAACAGTTTTAATCTGGGAAGAATCCCTTTATGTTTAAAAATGTCAAGAGTTATATTTACATTTATTAAGCAGTTTTGGTTTTTTTTTTTTAGACAGAGTTTTGCTCTGGTCTCCCAGGGAGTGCAATGGCACGATCTCGGCTCACTGCAACCTCCTTCTCCACACCACACCTGGCTAATTTTTGCATTTTTAGTGGAGATGGAGCTTCACCATGTTGTCCAGGCTGGTCTCAAAATCCTGACCTCAGGTGATCCACCCACCTCAGCCTCCAAGAGTGTTGGGATTACAGGCGTGAAGCCACAGTGCCCAGCCTATTAAGCAGTTTTAAAGGCAACTATGACTAACACTGTATGATTTAAAAGGGTAAACACTCATAAAGCTGAAACACATTGTAAGTCAATTATTACAGTATAAATTCAATTACCTACGTCCTAAAATGTTAGCAAACAACTAAACCAATTTCTGAAATATTTTCAAACCAAAAAAAACCTCTAGGCTGGACGTGGTGGCTCATGCCTGTAACCCTAGCACTTTGGGAGGTCCATATGGGACCAGCCTGGCCAATATGGTGAAAGTCCATCTCTACTAAAAATACAAAAATTAGCCGGGTGTCATGGCATGCACCTGTACTCCCAGCTAATTGGAAGGCTGAGGCAGGAGAATCACTTGAACCCAGGAGGTAGAGGCTGCAGTGAGCAGAGATCATGCCACTGCACTACAGCCTGGGCAAAAGAGAGACTCCATCTCAAAAAATAAATAAAAATAAATAAATAAATTTTAAGAACTGTGGGAAAACTCCTACTTCATAAGTTCCCTACTATGTTAACTTTTCATCGAATAATTCATCTTAAAGAAAAGGCCTGTTATTTCCCATCGTCTGTCAATCTGGTCAGTACGACACCCTGTTAGGTTCCCAAAATATCCCATTTATATCTACTTTATACTGTGCATTATAAATTATTATAATTTCTTGAATATACATATATATATATATTTGGCTCAACAGATTGTAAAGGCTTGGTAAAATGGTTTATGGCTTACTGTTTTCTGTATGTAGCACATCATTAAGTTCAACATTTATTGAACATTCACTTAGTTATTTCTACTACCTAATGCAGTGCTTGGCACATGGTAGAGAAAGCAGTAAACTATAAAAAGATAAAAAGGAGTGAGAGTGAGTGGGAGGAAAGAAAAAATGGGGAGGGGGAGAGTGGTTCCAATTTACTATACTACTCAACAAAGTAATACTGCTAATACCAAGAGATGCTTACCTTGAACACTCTTTCAGACAAAATGAGAGGATTTCATCAAATAACTAGATTAGAGACCTAAAGGATTCATGATATGTTTATGAAGAATGCTAAAGTTAAGTTTTTATTTACTCTACTCACACAAACAGATTTCAAAGCTACAAGATAGCAACTAAGTGGTCAAAGGAAAAGGGAATTACTATGAAACTATGGTTAAGTGGCTAGAACACCCTATATATAAATTTTGTTAAAGTAGAAGTAATTGCAATAAACTCCCCAAAGCTGTCTGTGTACTTATTCTTCTGGATACCTTGGCAGATCAGGTATCCTTTTAAAGCCAGTCTTGGAAAGAAAAGCATACTTAAAAAAAAAGATGGCTCAGAAGTAATTGAGCAAAGGGAAGAGAAAGCCTACTGTCTATGGAAAAGAAAGGCATGTATAAGAAGCAGTAGCCAACTAAGACACCATTTTAACTCTCCCTTTCCTACAATATAATCTCTTGAAGACAGGATCATATTTGTTTCTAACGGCACGACCCCTTACAAATACTAACTACACAGATCATATCTGTAAAATGATTGTCTAAATATATGGAGGGTGAGGTTTCACAACTTTTGTTGTGAAACCTTCAATGACCTGAGATATCTCAAAAGACTATTCCTCATAATAGGGCTGTCAATACCTAAAGATACAGCATCGCTTAATTCAGTAGGAAAAGTAAGATATATCAAGACACCCTTATTCAACAGAGTGAATAGCAAATCCAAGGTCAAACAGATATTTAAATAATTCACGCTATTCTCTCAGACAAATAATTTGATTCAATATAACTACTATTGTGGCCTGCCTGAAAAAGAACTAGTTTTCTTTTTTTTTTTTTTTTTTTGAGACGGAGTTTCGCTCTTGTTACCCAGGCTGGAGTGCAATGGCGCGATCTCGGCTCACCGCAACCTCCGCCTCCTGGGTTCAGGCAATTCTCCTGCCTCAGCTTCCTGAGTAGCTGGGATTACAGGCACGCGCCACCATGCCCAGCTAATTTTTTTGTATTAGTAGAGACGGGGTTTCACAATGTTGACCAGGATGGTCTCGATCTCTTGACCTCGTGATCCACCCGCCGCGGCCTCCCAAAGTGCTGGGATTACAGGCTTGAGCCACCGCGCCCGGCCAAGAACTAGTTTTCTAACTGTAAAGAATGTTTGAGGCTGGGCGTGGTGGCTTATGCTTGTAATCCCAGCACTTTGGGAGGCAGAGGCAAATCACTTGAGCCTAGGAGTTCGAGACCAGCCTGGGCAACATACTGAGACCCTCTTCTTCACAAAAAATAAAAATAAAATACATTAAAAGCATATGGATTCATTGGATCAATTTAGAGAGCTGCCATTTTATTTCAAATTAAAGTAATATGAAACAAAATTTTCTTCTAAACCCTGATCCCTTTTATTCTTCAAAAAAGTTTTTAACTTATTTAGGCAGGGTGCTGTGGCTCCTTGGCCTGTAAGCCCAGCACTTTGGGAGGCCAAGGCAGGATACTCATTTGGCCAAGAATCTGAGACCAGCCTGGGCAACAGAGCAAGATCTTGTCTCTCTCTAAATAAATAAATAAATTAATTAATTAAATTAGCTGGCATGATGGCATGCACCTGCAGTTCCAGCTACTTGGAAGGCTGAGGTGAGAAGGATTGCTTGATCCCAAGAGTTCAACCAGCCTGAGGAACATAGGAAAATCTCAGAAAAAATAAAAATAAAAAAATTATGACTTATTTGAATGGATTCACTGAGTGAACAATGCTAAGTTTCTGAGCAGGCCAATTAGCCTGCCTTGATGCTACTGAACACAAGTTACTCTTCAGTTATAAGGCTAAGGTAAAAACCTACGTGTATCTCTACCTGACTGTCAAAAGCCTGAAAAGCCTCAGATCTTTAAACACAGTTTTGAAACCTGATTGCACATTTCAACCACCTGAGGAGAAGCATTAGACTATAAATATGCCTGAGCCCCATGCCAAATCTGTGGAATCTAAGTCAAGCTTACCGGGGCATTGATGCAGCCAGCTGGAAACTGAATTCCAGACCAGGATTTTGAAACTAATGTTCTAACCACAGAACAAAATATTTCTGCAACTACCTTAATACATCTGTGTGACTAAGGTTTATCTGCCAACATTTTCTCTAACCTAAAAGGTTTAGGAGAGAAGATCACATGAAAATTTAGTTACCTTTATGTTTCCTGGTTGCTTAGACTTGCTTTTTTTTGTGTGTGTGTGACGAAGTCTTACTCTGTCACCCAGGCTGGAGTGCAGTGGCATGATCTCTGCTCACTGCAACCTCCACCTCCCAGGTTCAGGCAATTCTCTTGCCTCAGCCTCCCAAGTAGCTGGGATTAGAGGCATGCACCACTATGCCCAGCTAATTTTTGTATTTTTAGTAGAGATGGGATTTCACCATATTGGTCAGGCTGGTCTCGAACTCCTAACCTTGTGATCCTCCTGCCTCGGCCTCCCAAAGTGCTGGGATTACAGGTGTGAGCCACTATGCCTGGCCTTACTTGCTTTTTTTTAAGAGCAAAAGCAAGGCTTAAGAACCAACTGGAAAGAAGGGGACTGAGGATATCATACAAAAGGTAGTGGAACAAATGTGACCATTTAACAAAAAAACACACATCTACCTAAATACCTAAAGAAACAGGCCTGCCTTCCCCAAGAAAAAAAGTTGAAGTTGTATAATCAACCTCTTTAAGGGGCCAGGTGATAGTATGCAGTCACCTTGACACAGAGATAAGACTGCTGTCTGTTTCCAGTTTACTCAAATGGCTCAAGTAGTTTCCCCATGCCAAGTAAAATGTAGGGTCTTTGGTGCCAATAACAAACTACTGGCATTTCCCATCCACCTCACTTGAGTCACTGAGTAATAAATATTAAAAAATTCTCTAAAGTCTCACATTTCTGTTCCAACATACCAAGCTCAAGGCCTTCAAAAATAATGCAAGTAAACAAAACCTAAAGTCTAGACATCTAAATACCTCTATCCATTTCTCTCATTTCTGCTCTTCCCAACCAAAAGGTCAAAGACCATTTCCACTTCCTCAGTCAAAGCTACTTGCCCATTTTAGGCCAGGCACAGTGACTCACACCTGGAGTCACCAGCACTTTGGTAGGCCAAGGTAGGAGGATCACCTGAGGCCAGGAGTTCGAGACCAGTATGGCCAACATGGCAAAACCCCATCTCTACTAAAAATACAAAAAAAAACAGATGAGCGTGGTGGTGTGCACCTGTAGTCCCAGCTGCTTAGGGGGCTGAGGAACAAGACTGCTTGAACCTGGGAGGTGAAGACTGCAGTGAACCGAGACTGCACCAGTGCACTCCAGCCTGGGCAACACAGTGAGACTCTTTCTCAAGAAAAAAATAAAAGAAAAAAAAAAGTTACTTGGTATCTCTTTTTGCTAGAACCTTCTTCTTTTTTGGGTGCTCAATTTTTCAAAGCATCTCACATACACAAGTGTCAATATAGGAGCTTATAGTTATTTTTCTAGTATTTGTATTCTGCAATTAAAGAAAATGGAAACTACTGATTGTCAATATTACATTTTCCTGTGTGGCCATAAATGAAGCTTTTCTTTTTCAGCTGGGCCAACTAGAAAGATGTAACTTTGAGATCCTACATATTACTTTGTTATAGAAAATAAGGCCATCTGACTTTTGTCCTAAGAAATATATATATGTTTATGATAAATATATGTATATGATGTAAGATTATAAAAAATTAGGAAAGAAGGAGATGATACAAAGCATATGACAGACAAAATGAATATGGATAACTGGAAAACCACATCTATTTATAATAGCATTTCATTTTGTCAATGGAGATTTCTTAGGGGTATTCTAACTGCTACAAAGATTAGAAACATAAAAGTCAATATATTTCCATTTTCCCTCATTTATCATGCCCTCCCTCTCCCCCTGTACGCGCAAACATGTACATACACACATTCTCCAGAAATGCCTCCTAGGAGATTATTTAATAAATCATAAAAACCACACATTTCAGCAGCCATAATAATTATAGCATGGAAAATTCCAAAGGTCTAGCTTTCAGCAGCAGAGAGGTAGAGGATACTTTACAAAGAAATCCCGTATCAATGATACAAATAATTGCAATAAACAATACAGGCCCTAATCTCCCCAAGCCAAATAATTCATTTACATTTCAAAACTGTCTATTTTCATAAAGATTATGTATTAAAATACAAATATCAAGGTTACCTGAAGTATAAACAAACAACTTGAAAAAATGGAGATTAAAAAACCTTCCAGAAAGCTAATTTAACTTATAAAAAACCATGGAGGTAAAGAAAAAGATTAAACTGCACATAGAATTTACTGTGCATGAACCCACATGAGCAAATCTTAATCACTGGAGAAGAAAGGGTTTAAGAATGACAATCTGTAAAGAAATGATCCAAACAGCAAGATAATTCTTTAAATTTCTCAAATAAAAAGACAGATGCCTGCATGACCTCACGCCCTCCCTTGTACTTGTTTCAACGTGACTGCCAATGTTTGTACTCTTCAAAGTTCCAAGGGTCATAAAACAGCTTTGTATTAGCTGAGTGACTTGCTTTCAACTTCTGTATCATGGATTCCATTCAAATTCACTGTCCTTTCTCTACCTGAGGTGGAGGTGCAGGTTTGCCATTAAGAGCCATCTGGAAAGGGGTAGTCTGCCCTGCAGGAGGCAAAGGAGCAGTCTTCAACTTCTTTGTACTAGTTTTAGATGGATGCTCCTCCTCCTCCTCATCAGAATCCTGAAGGCCATACTTAGAAAAATGGGAGACCTAAGGAAGAGAAGAACCCCACAAAATCAATTTAAACATTATGCTTTCACGATACCTGCCTTTGCAGTCTTGTAGCATTACTTTGAGAAAAAAAGAAAAAAGGGAGTCAAAGTATTTAAAGCAAAATGTCAACTATCACACTTTTCTTTTTCTAAGATTTAGAAGATGTGTGATGTATGTACTAGTTGCTCATACTAGTATAAAGATTACATAATATACATTAAAATGTCATTTAAAATGCTATTAATGTATGAAACTTAATCCAAAGACTTATTATTTTCACAGACATATATTGCCTGTTACCCTCTATCTACACAGGGCCCTTAACATGTTAAGTAATCCAACCAGCCTAGAATGAGAGGAAACGATTGGGTTAAACTATTAAGGACAATCAATCTTTTCTTCTCCAAAAATCTTTAAAAGTAAAAATGACAATTACACAGAAAGAGTTGATCCAATAGACCACTGCCTGTTGAATTACTGAAGTCCCTAATGATTATAAACATTAGAAATACTACTACACTTGGCCGGGCGTGGTGGCTCACACCTGTAATCCAAGCACTTTGGAGGCCAAGGCGGGTGGATCGCCTGAGGTTGGGAGTTCAAGACCAGCCTGACCAACATGGTGAAACCCTGTCTTTAAAAAAATAAATAAATAAAATAAAATAAAAAAAAGAAATACTACTACACCTTAGAAATGTATTAATAAATGCTCATAGGAGGTGGGTAGAGGACTTGAATCATGTGCCCAAAGAGTTTATAATAGCTCATTACTGCTGCACTTTAACTAGGTGTGTAGTTTGGAGCAAATCATAATGTATCTACATCTCTTTCCGAATTTATAAAAATAAAGAGAATATGGCCCGGGGCAGTGGCTTACACCTATAATCAGTACTTTGGAAGGCCAAGAAGGAAGACTGCTTGATCCGGGGAGTTGGAGACCAGCCTGGTCAACATTAAGAAATCCCATCTTTACAAAAATTTTAAAAAGTAGCCAGGCATGGTAGTGTACGCCTGTAGTCCCAGGTACTTGGGAGGCTGAGGCAGAAAGATTGCTTGAGCCCAGAAGTTTGAGGCTACAGGGAGCTATGATCCCACCAATGCACCCCAGCCTGAGCAACAGAGCAAGACCCTCATCTCTAAATAAATAAATACACAGACAGACAGACAGACAGACAGACAGACAGACAGACAGACAGACAGAATGAATTTAGGAAAGGATCCCTTCCAATATCAACATTTTGTGACTGCAAATATAGTTAGTTTATAAAGGTTTGAACTGGGTTAAATGACTATACCTTAAACACCCAAGAACCAGTTTCAGGCCGATATTCTTTAAACTGAGCTCCCTGTTTCCTTGAAACTGCTTCCAATCTTCCTTCATAGTTCATATCAGCAAGGCGATCTGGGCTCTTTATTAAACAACGAGATGTTTTATCTGTTGGCCAAACTCCATCCAATGTAACTTCAGCCTTCCTGTAAAACATAACCAATTGAAGTAAAAATGCTTCATATAAGACCAAAAAGCCACCTAACACATAAATAGTGAATAATGATAACTATGTTGCCTTGGAATTATTCTGCATGTGACATAAACTTGAGTTTTGCCCCATAAGCTTAAGAGCAAGGAGTCACTCCTACACGAACACAGGAGTATCTGGTTCTAGAATCACAGTGCATTTATTTCAAATTACCACGGTACATCAATTATTTCCAATCTAATTTTCATAACATTTAAGCTAGGGATCACTAAGTTATTTAAGTCACAGTCGAGTGGTATGACCCAAGTCTTCTGTACTAAATAATAAAAAACAGCTACTACCCATTTACTAAAAACAAACGCTTGGAAAATGAAGTATCAAGAATATCAGTGTGAAGATCACTACAAGACTGGTAGTATACCACTTCTGATATTAATACCAGATTCAAGTGCTATATCCTATTCATTTTGTATGCCTTACACCTGAACACAGTGACTACTAGGATGTAACACGCAGATGCTGCTTTCCATTTCCTGCTTCCCCCAGCCCCTGGCAAATACCACTCTACTTTGTTTTTCTAAATTTGACTTCTAGATACCTCACAAGTGGAATCGTGACTGGCTTACTTCATTTAGCATGCCCTCAAGGTTTGTCCATGTTGTACTGTATGTCAGAAATTTGTTCCTGAGGCTGAATAATATGTATTTTTTAATTTTTAAAATAAAAAATATGGCCAGGCGCAGTGGCTCACGCCTAATCCCAGTACTTTGGGAGGCTGAGGTGGGCAGATCACGAGGTCAGGCGTTTGAGACCAGCCTGGCCAATATGGTGAAATCCCGTCTCTACTAAAAATAGAAAAATTAGCCCGGCATGGTGGCACGTGCCTGTAGTCCCAGTTACTCGGGAGGCCAAGGCAGTAGAATTGCTTGAATCGGGAGTAGAGGTTGCAGTGGGCCGAGATAACGCCACTGCATTCCAGCCTGGGCAATAAAGTGAAATTCCGTCTCAAAAAAAAAAATAAAAATAAAAATAAAAAATAAAAAATATGGAACACTTCATGAATTTGTGTGTCATCCTTGTGCAGGGCCCATGCTAATCTCCTCTGTAGGCTGAATAATACTTTACTACATGTATATACCACATTTTGTTTACCCATTCACTTATCAATAAACATTTGGGTGACTTTTACCTACTAGCTGTTGTGGAAAGTGTTACTATGAACATAGGTATACAAAGATCCTGCTTTCAATTTTTTTGTAAATATACCCAGAAGTGGAGCTCCTGGATCAGACAATTAATTCTATTTTTAACTTTTCCGAGAACCACCATACTGTCTTCCATAGTAGCTGCACTGCTATACATTCCCACCAATGGTGCACAAAGGTTCCAATTTCTCCACATTGGCAGACACATGCTAATTTGTTTCTTATTAGACTAAGTCTCACTCTGTCACCCAGGCTGGAGTGCAGTGGTGCAATCTTAGCTCACTGCAACCTTCACATCCCAAGTTCAAGCGAGTCTTGTACCTCAGCCTCCCAAGTAGCTGAGTGTGTGCCACCATACCCAGCTAATTTTTATACTTTTAGTAGAGATGGAGTTTTGCCATGTTGGCCAGGATGGTCTTGAACTCCTAGGCTCAAGCGGTCCGCCCATGTCAGTCTCCCAAAGTGCTGGGGTTATAGGCGTTAGCCACTGCGCCCAGTCAATTTTTTTCTTCTAGTAACCATCCTAATGGGTATGACATATCATTGTGGTTTTGCTTTGCATTTCTCTAATAATTAGTAATGTTGGGCATCTTTTCATGTACTTCTTGGTCATTTGTATATGATCTTTGGAGAAATGTCAAGTCCTTTGCCAATATTTTCTTTTTTTAGAGACGGGGTCTCCCTCTCCTGCCCAGGCAGGAATGAAGTGGCATGATCACAGCTCACTGTAATCCTAACTCCTGAGTTCAGCTGAACCTCCTGCCTCAGCCTCCTGAGCAGCTAGGCCTATAGGTTTGTGCAACCATGCTCAATTACTTAAAAAACCTTTTTTGCTGATACAGGGTGTTGCCATTTTCTTGAATTCCTGGCCTCAGGCAATCCTCACTTCTCTGCCTCCCAAAGTGCTGGAATTATAGGCATAAGCCACTGCACCCATCCTCTTTGCTCACTTCTGAAATGGGTTACCATTTTTGTTATTGCTGTTGAATTGCAGCATTCTTTATATGCTGGTTATTAACTCCTTATCAAATATGATTGGCATATATTTTCTCCTATTTAGGTTGCCTTTTTACTTTTACTTTTTGTCTTTTGCTGCGCAGGTTTTCAGTCTGATATAGTGTCATTTGTCTATTTTTGCTTTGGTTGCTTATACTTTTTGATGATATATCTGAGAAATCATTGCGAAAATAAATGTTATGAAGCTTTTCCTCTGTGTTTTCTTCTAAGAGTTGTACATTTTTTAATCTTACATTTAGGTATTTTATCCATTTTGAGTTAATCTTTGTATATGGTGTAACTTCACAGTTTTGCATGTGGATATCCAGTTTGCCAACATCCTTTGTTGAAGAGACTGTCTTCTCCCCATCAAATAATTTTTTTTTTACTTTTTAAATGTATGCGCCCTTCCACCCTACACCCAAATAATTTTTATACCTTAATGAACACCATTTGAGGCTGGATGTGTTGGCTTACACCTGTAATCTCAACACTTTGGGAGGTCAAGGCAGGCCAAAAGCTTTCAGCTCAGGAGTTTGAGCTCAGCCTGGGCAGGCAACAAGGCAAAACCTCATCTCTACAAAAAGTACAAAAATTAGCTGGGTGTGGTGGTGCATGCCTGTGGTCCCAGCTACACAGGAGGCTGAGTCAGGAGAATCACTTGAACCTGGGAGTCAAAGGTTGCACAGAGTCATGATCATGCCACTGCACTCCAGCCTGGGTGACAGAGCAAGACTCTGTCTCAAAAATCATTTGACTATATAGATGAAGTTTTATTTCTGAGCTCTCTTATTATATTCCATTGGTATTTATGTCTATCTTTATGCCACTACCATATTGTTTTGATTATTGTAGATTTATAATAAGTTTTGAAATTGGGACATGTGAGACCTCCAAATTGTTCTTTTTTGAGAGTGTCTGGGTATTCAAGGTTTCTTGAAATTCTGTATGAATTTTTCTATTTTTACAAATCATGCCACTGGGATTTTGATAGGGACTGCATTAAATCTGTGCATCATTGTGGGTAGTATTGACATTATAACAATATTAAGTTTTTTCTTTGGAGTTTAACTCTGTTGCCAAGGCTGGAATGCAATGGGCGCAATCTGCAACCTCCACCTCCCAGGTTCAAGCCATTCTCCAGCCTCAGCCTCCCGAGTAGCTGGGATTACAGGTATGTGCCACCACGTCTGGTGAATTTTTCTATTTTTAGTAGATGTGGGGTTTCACCATGTTGGCCAGGCTCATCTCAAACTCCTGACCTCAAGTGATCAGACCATCTTGGCCTCCCAAAGTGCTGGGATTACAGGTGTGAGCCACCGCACCGAGCAGAACAATATGAAGTTTTCTAACTCATGAGTATGGTCTGTCTTCCTTTTATCTGTGTCTGGTTTACTTTCTTTGAACAATCTTTTGTAGTTTTCTATAAACAAGTCACTTACCTCCTTGGTTAAGTTTATTTGTATGTATTTTATTCTTTTTGCTACTACTACATACGTGAAATGTTTTCTACATTTCTTTTTGTTCATTGCTAAAGTACAGCAGTGTAACTGATTTTTGCATTTTGATTCTGTATCCTGTAATTTTACTGAATTTGTTTATAACTAGTAAGTTTTTTTGTGTGGCATCATTAGGGATTTCTACATAAGAATATGTCATCAAAGAACAGAGATAATTTTGCTTCTTTTCAAAACTATTAACTTTTATTTCTTCTTCCTGCCTAATTGCTCTGACTAGGACTTGCAGTAGTATGTTTGAGAAAAGTGGCAAAAGCAGGCATCCTTGTGTTGCCTTGTCTCAGAGAAAAAGCTTTCTGTATTTCAAAGTTATGATATCAGCTGTGGGTTTTTCATATATAGCTTTTATTAATGTTGAGGTAGTTTCTTTCTGTCCCTATTTTGTTGAGTGCTTTTTTGTAGTTGTTGTTGTTGAGTGCCTTTATTATGAAAGGGTGTTGAATTTTGTTAAATACTTTTTCTGTATTATGAAGATGATGATGTGGTGGTACTCCTTTATCTTGTTAAAGTGGTACGTTTCACTGATTTTCACAGGTTGAGCCATCCTTGCATTCCAGAATAAATCACATTTGGTTGTGATGTGTAATTCTTTCAATATGCTGTTAAATTCTGCTTCCTAGGGCTCTGTTGATGACTTTTTCATCAATATATTCATCAAGTCATCTGTAGTTTTCTTTCCTTGCAGTTTTTTCTTTGGCTATTGAATAGGGTAATGCTTGCCTCACAGAATGAGTCTGAAACTATTTCCTTCTCTTTAATTTTTTGGAAGAGTTTGAGAAGGACTGGTGTTAATTCTTCTTTAAATGTTTAGAATTCACCAATGAGGCCATATGATTCTAGGTTTTTCTTTTTTGACAAGTTTGTGATTACTGAGTCAATCTCCTTACTAATTATTGGCGGGGCATGGTGGCTCACACCTGTAATCCCAGCACTTTGGGAGGCAGAGGTGGGTGGATTACTTGAGGTCAGGAGTTCAACACCAGCCTGGTCAACATGGTGAAACCCTGTCTCTATTAAAAATACAAAAATTGGCCGGGCATGGTGGCAGACGCCTGCAATCCCAGTTACTTGGGAGGCTAAGGCAGGAGAATCACTTGAAGCTGGGAGGCAGAGGTTGCGGTAAACTGAGATCGCGCCACTGCACTCCAGCCTGAGCAACAAGAGCAAAACTCTGTCTCAAAAATAAAATAATAAAACAAAATAAAATAGAATCTAAGGAATATTTTAAAAAATTCAATAAATAATAAAATCAGGGAAAAGGAGTTCAAAATCCTAGTGCAGCATTTCTTTGCCATTTACACTTTTAAATCAAAGTAGAGAAACAAAAAATGTACTCTACAGTAAGTCAGGAAAACAAGCTACAGAGGCATATATCTGAACACATTTATGTTTACAGAAAAACAACTGTGATTTAGGTGATTATTTTCTGTATGTATATAAACTCTTACCTATTTAGCCCTTCACCCACAGGTGGTTTTTGGTTATCATCTACGTAGACAACTACTTCTTTCCTTCGGATATGCACAATATCATCCAAATTTAGATTTGTCAAATTCACATCTCCTTCAAAATAGATTGAACCATAACCTATAAATCAGAGCAAATAGTTAAAAATTCATTCTGTATGAAGGCAAATACCTGCTTTACAACTATAGTGATTCAACAATCACAAGGAGAAAGCAGTTTTAAATATTAGTAATTTAAACCATTCAGGAATTCCTAGACTGCTAAGAATGGGGACTTAGGGAGTAACATCAATTACATTGTTATCTGATTTAACATCTGTATTTTTCTTTTTCTTTTTTTTTTTTTGGTAATGTGTTGCTTTGCTGACCAGACTGGAGTGCAGTGGTCCTGGCTGACTGCAGCCTCAACCTCCTAGGCTGAAGGAATCTTTCCACCTCAGCCTCCCAAGTACGCATCACCATACCTGGCTAATTTTCTCTACTTTTTGGTAGAGATGAGGTCTTACTAGGTTGCCAAAGCTAGTCTCGAACTCCTGAGCTCAAGTGATCCTCTCACTTTGGCCTCCGAAAGCACTAGGATTACAGGCGTAAGCCATTGTGACAGGCCTAACATCTGCATTTTTACAAAAATTCCATTAGCTTCAAAACAACGTTCTTAAATCTCTTCCCATTTATCTACAAGGCTGCTATATAAACAAACTTTAGCACTTGGCCTGTTGTATGGGTTAAAATGCCTGAGCTCTTTTTAATATAATATAACATGGTAACATTCTCCACAAGAAAACTATCAGTAATAACTTAGTAACATGAAGTTGATGCTAAGTGTTACACATCTCTTGGCTATTATTCAATTTTCTCAGTAGTTCTTGCTATTTCCAGTATTTTATTTAATTACAAAAAATTAAAATGACCCAAATAGTTACTAGCACCAAACAGGTATACCTAAGCCCAGATAATATTATGTGGTTCTGTGCTTCTCAAGAGGCTGAGGCAGGAGGAATGTTTGAGCCCAGGAGTTGAGACCTGCCAGGCAACGTAGCAAGACTCCGTCTCAACAGACAAAAAAAAAAAAAATCTACACAGTTGCAGTCTTTCTTGTTTTATTACTTATCAAAGTATCTAAGATTCAGGCCAAAGTGGGCCGAAATGTAGAAAAACCACAGATGCAGCTATCGAGAGCTTCCCCGAATTACAAAAACAAGGTGCAGCTCTCGGGTTTAATCACTAAGTGCTAAACTCACACTTACCTTTCCGACCAATAGTGAAGTCAGAGACAATGCACTCTCCTTTTTCATTGGTAATTTTAGCAAGGTCATCCATAGATGGAATAGTATAGTAACCAACCTTAGTGAGAACAATACCTGTAACCAAAAACAAACAAGCAAAGAAAAAAACACAGAAAAAAAAAACCCTGAAATAATCAGCAACTAAATCATCATATAAAGAGAAAATATATAGGAATGAAGAATTTTTCCAAACTGCTTTTCTACCAAACATGATTCCTAGGAGAAGCTGTGTGTATGTGCGTGTGTGTGTGTTACAAAAAGCTTCATGGGGCCTGGTGCAGTGGCTGATGCCTGTAATCCCAGCACATGATTCCTAGGAGAAGCTGTGTGTGTGTGTGTGTGTGTGTGTGTGTGTGTGTGTGCGCGTGTGTGTGTTACAAAAAGCTTCATGGGGCTGGGTGCAGTGGTTCATGCCTGTAATCCCAGCACGATTCCTAGGAGAAGCCGTGTGTGTGTGTTTGTGTGTGTGTGTGTGTGTTACAAAAAGCTTCATGGGGCCGAGTGCAGTGGCTCATGTCTGTAACCCCAGCACTTCGGAGGCCAAGGTTGGGGGATCATTAGGTCAAGAGATTGAGACCATCCTGGCCAACATGGTGAAATTCCATCTCTACTAAAAATACAAAAATTAGCTGGGCGTGGTGGCATGCGCCTGTAGTCCCAGCTACTCTGGAGATTGAAGCAGGAGAATTGCTTGAACCCAGACAGAGGTTGCAGTGAGCCATGATCATGCTACTATACTCTAGCCTGGCAACAGAGCAAGACTCAGTCTCAGAAAAAAAAAAAAAGCTTCATGGTCAAATGAGGTGTGTATTTGTTTTAAAAAAGCTTCATGGTCAAATAGGTTTGAAGAACATACATATGATATATCAGAGACGCTAAAAACTTGCAATAAGCAGTCTATCTATTAAACTCTGCTTAACCTCGTGTTTTTCCAGACTTAACCACAGAACATTCTTTTCAAAGAACACCCATTAACATCCTGGACTATAAAAGGCATCCCATAAAATAATCTGAGAAAGGCTTAATCAGCTTTTCCTTTTATTTTACCTACAAGGATACCAAAACCCAAAGTAGATATAAAACTCCAAACCCAATACTTCTTGTTTTATAGCTTGTTTCCCATACACCTCTTGCATCTTTCAAATTTACACCCCCAAATAGAGCTAAAAGGAAGATAAAAAATCAGGCCAGGCAAGGTGGTTCACACTTGTAACCTGACCACTTTGGGAGGCCAAGGTGAACAGATCACTTGAGGCCAGGAGTTCAAGACCAGCCTGGCCAACATGGCAAAACTTCATTATCTATCAAATATACAAAAATTAGCTGGGTGTGGTGGCACATGGCTGTAGTCCCCCAGCTACTCAGGAGACTGAGGCACAAAAATTGCTAAACAGAGGAGGCAGAGGTTGCAGTGAACTGAGATTGCGCCACTGCACTAAAGACTGAGCAACAGAGCAAGACTCTGTCTCAAAAAAGTAACTGATATTTGATGGCCAAAGGACAAGAAATACTAGGCCAGGCACAGTGGCTCATGTCTGTAATCCCAGCACTTTGGGAGGCCGAGACGGGCAGATCACCTGAGGTAAGTCTGAGACCAGCCTGGCCAATATGGTGAAACCCCATCTGTAATAAAAATAGAAAACTTAGCCAGGCATGGTGGTGGGTGCCTGTAATTCCAGCTACTCAGGAGGCTGAGACAGGAGAATTTCTTGAACCAGGGAGATGGAGGTTGAAGTGAGCCGAGATTGCACCACTGCACTCCAGCCTGGGCAACAGAGTGAAACTCTGCCTCAAACAAAACCAACCAAACAAACAAACAACAAAAAAAAATTATTAAAATAGAAAAAAAAAGACCAAAATAAAAAAAGAAGAGAGGTGAAAAACTCGAGGGAAGTAGTAGAACACTGGTATGCTTGCTTATTCTATTCACTCCTTGTCCCATTTGTAGTTAGATATAAGGCTAACTTGCTCTCTAAGAGAAAAGTATTTCAGGCCCACATCAAATCAAACTCCAGCCTCCAGCAAACACCCACTTGTATACTTGCTTCTTGGGAAGGGAACTCTAAATTGGGTGGCAGCAAACAAGGTAAATTAGAAATAATATAATACTTCCTATTAAAAAGATATTTAGTAGCATGATAAATTCATGTAGCTATACATACAAAAATACAGATTAAACACCTGGAATTCTTTTTAATTTTTTAGGAGACAGGATCTTGCTCTGTTACCCAGGCTAGAGTGCAGTGGCATGATGATAGCTCACTGCAACCTTGAATTCCTGAGCTCAAGTGATCCTCCCACCTCAGCTTCTGTAGTAGCTTGACAACAGGTACGTGCCACCACACCTGGCTAATTACTTTTATTTTTAAGTTTTTTGTAGAGATCAGGTCTTGCTATGTTGCCCATACTGGTTTCAAACTTCTGGATTCAAACAATCCTCCCACCTCAGCCTTCCAGAATGCTGAACCACCATACCCAGGCTACCTGGGATTCTTAATGTCAAAGTACAAAGTTCTTTCCTTAGGATACCAAGTGACCAAATATATACGTGAAGGCAATAAGAAAACTAAATATAAATTTTGCCAACACTTCAAGAATACTGTAAAACACCCAAAATGGGCTTGGCATGGTGGCTCATACCTGTAATCCTAGCACTTTGGGGGGCCAAGGTAGGAGGATTGCTTGAACCCAGGAATTTGAGATCAGCCTGGGCAACAAGGCGGAAAAAAAAAAAAGATGCAAAAATTAACTGGGTGTGATATTACATGCCTATAGTCCCAGGTACTTGCGTGGCTGAGGTGAGAGGATTACCTAATCCCTGGAGGTTGACGTTGCAGTGAACCAAGATTGTGCCACTGCACTCCAGCCTGGGCAACAGAGTGAGACTCTATTGCAAAAACAAAAAACAAAAAACCAACAACAATAAGCAATCTACCCTAGTTTACAAAGCTAGGGAAAATATCAGGATAGACTCTGGCTATAAAATTTGGGTTCTTCAGACTATACCAGGACAATTAAAGATGTATAATTTTAATACTCTAAAGGTCCAAAGAATATGGAAACTTGGAATCAACTAAAGCATGAGTTAAAATTGTTTAAATATTAAACTCTCCTATGTGAGATCATATAAAATAATACTTAAAATGTCAAACAGCTGACTTCCATATGTTGAATACTTGCAACAAGCAAGTCATCTTAAATGACTGGTAAGAGATTAAATATGTACCAATCTGAACCTGACCTGCCGGATGCATATGGTAAGAATTATTTTCTATTTCTTCTCGGTCATCCTGAAGTGACTCATCATGAAAAGACGTTTCTTCACTGCTTCCTTCCAGCCCATTTCGCAAAGCAGCACGCATGTTTAATGCAACAATGGTATCATCCACACTGCTGCTGTTGTGTTTATTTCCAGCACTTTCTGGGGTTTGAGGAATAGGTTTGGCAATAGGGTTAGTATAAAAACGTGACACAAGGGAATCTTCATCTCCATCCTGCTGGTGATTCTCATCAACAGGTTTGCTCAGGAAACTAAATCTGAAAAGGAAAAAAAGAAGTAATACCTTAGCCTCCTGTAGTAGTAATAACAATGATAATAAGTAACTCATACTGAGCTTTTACTAAGGGGTGCCTGGCAATGTTCTAGATAGTTACATGTATTAAAAATTCAGTTAATACTTACAGCAGTACTGTAAAACAGATAATTACTGTCTCTATTGTATACGCTCCTATGTGAGATCAAATAATTGGTGGTTAATTTTAAGATAAAAAACTGAAAAAAAGTTAATTTTTAAGATTACAATCAACAAAATGTTAGAAAAACACTTTGTTAAATAAAAAAAAAGAAAAATCACACTAGAGTTTTGTCCAAAAGAAAAAAACAGGAGTGCAAAGGTGTCTATACAAGGGGTTTCTTTTTTTTTCTTCTTTTTCCTGATATAGCCCTCAGGAGGCCCTCAGAACATGTACAACTACATAAGGATTTTTACTGAAGGACTGTTTTGAGTAGAGGAATACCAGATAATCTAAATCTCCGCTAACAAAGAACTAGTCGTTATCTTACATTCACAGTAATGACTTACGTAATCATTAAAAAAGAAGAGACAAATATATTCATACAGACAATGGAAAGGCATTTCTAACAAAATAAATGGAAATAAGCAGGTTACAGAATATATCATTCATGCATAATGTTTATATTATAAAACATATTCATAAATAAATTTTGGCTGGGTGTGGTAGCTTACACTTGAAATCCCAGAACTTTGGGAGGCCAAGGTGGGCCGATCACCTGAGGTCAGGAGTTCGAGACCAGCCTGACTAACATGGCAAAACCCCATTTCTACTAAAAATACAAAAATTAGCCAGGTGTAGTGGTGCATGCCTGTAGTCCCAGCTACTCAGGAGGCTGAGGCAGAAGAATCGCTTGAACCCAGGAGAAGAGGTTGAAGTGAGCTGAGATCTTGCCATCGCACTCCAGCCTGAGCAACAAGAGCAAAACTCTGTCTCAAAAAAAGAAAGAAAAAAAAAAAAGAAATTTCTAAAATGAAAGAATATAAGCACTTTGGGAGGCTGAGACAGGCGGATCACTTGAGGTCAGGAGACCATCCTTAGCTAAAATGGTGAAACTCCGTCTCTACTAAAAATACAAAAATTTGAAATGTAATCCCCAGTGAAAGAAAAAAAAATTAACCAGGCCTGGTGGCAGGCAGGAGGCTGAGGCAGAAGAATCGCCTGAGCACGAGAGGCGATCCTGGCTAATGCCACTGCTCTCCAGCCTAGGCAACAGCGCCAGACTCCGTCTCAAAGAAAAAAAAAGAAAATCGTCACAGACAAAATATCCCTTATTTTAAAGGGCTAAGGGGTGTCAAATGCATGCTAACCCTGTCCAAAACAAGATACAAAAACAACAAAATGTTCTGAAACACCAAATCAGAACTCCAATAATTTTAAGGTTAAATGAATTTAATTTCTCATTAGTGCTCATAAGCTGTAATACTTCTATGCAACATTCACCAAACTTACTAAATTTTCATAAATTCCTAAGAATGTTTTCAAAATGAGACTATGACTCTATTCAGAATAACTCAAAACAGAATTCAGTGTACCTCTCTCCATTTTCTGGATATTCAGATGGTGAAGCTAGATTTTCTGAATCTCGATTAACAGGAGAAAAGAGACTGCTATTATTAAGGTTCTTCAAAACCAACTTCTTAATGCTCTTCCTATAAACAAGGAACCAAAGAAAAAAAGAAAAAATTACTCAGGCATACAGCTATGTCCCAGACATTATCTTAAAAACTGGAGTCCAACGATGCATGTTTGCTCAACTCTTGTACACTTAATAATAACCTAACAAATTTCAAAAACGCTTCCTAGGACCGTATAGCCAAAACACAAGGCATCAAATACATTGCACTCCAGTGTTTATAAGAATAAAGCTAAACACCTTCAAGTCAAAGGGGAATATCACCTTCAAGTCAAAGGGGAATATCCCCTTCAAACTATCCTCCTCCCAACCCCCTGAGCACTTTATCCAGACACTTTGTTCACTCATCACATTATGTTTGTATTTCAATCATCAGTATACACATCATCTCTCTAAATGCTTTCTCTCTCTTTTGGCAGTATGAATATATGGCTGTTTCACCACAGAGTTCATTGTGCTGTCTTAAACGAAAAAGGTAGACATTTGCTGACTAAAAAGTTCTTTTTCAGCCAGGTGCAGTGGTTCAATCCCGTAATCCCAGCACTTTGGGAGGCTGAGGCAGGCGGATCACGAGGTCAGGAGCCGGGCATGGTGGTGTGTGCCTGTCATTCCAGCTCCTCAGGAGGATGAGGCAGGAGAATCGCTGAGATTGCCACCACTGCACTCCTGCCTGGGCGAGAGAGCGAGACTCCATCTCAAAAAAAAAAAGTGTTTTCTTTCTTTCTTTGGTTTGTCCAAAGCGAAAGAAACAAGGTTTTTCGCCAGGTTGCCCAGGCTGTTCTAACTTAACCTAATGTAAGAGCACTGTACTCATTCGCTACAGAGTACACGTTCTTTTCAAGTACACATGGAACACGGTAACAAACAGTGTATTGTGGTAATTCAGGCAAGAGATAGTGGTGGCTTGTATCAGGCTAATAGCAATGAATGCAGTGATAACTATTTAGATTCTAATATACATGGTAGAATCAAGATCATTTGCTGATATCTTAGATGAGAAATGTGAGACAAAGTCAAGGAAAATTCCGAAATTTCTAACCTGAGCAACCAGAATGACAGAAATGCAATCATCTGAGATAGGTTTTGGGTGGAACAGGTTTGAGAAAAAAGAGCAAGACTACAGTAATGGACATGTTGATTTTTCAAATAAATGTCTTTCAGACATTGAAGTGAAGACATAGAGATATAAGAATATATATAAGAATCCTGAGTATGGGAGAGAGGTCTGGGCTGGAGATAAAAATTTGGGAATCATCAGACTATAGATGACATTTAAAGCCATAAGAATAAATTGAAGCACTTTGGAAATTAAGCATACATAAAATGTGATCAATAACTGAGCCAAGGGCACTCTAATTTACAGAAGACTGAATGAAGAGGAACAAGTAAAGGGGACTAAGAAGCAGCAACCAGTGAGGCAGGAAGAAAACCAGGAAATTGTGGGGTCCTGGAAGACAATTATTAAAGTGAATCAAGGAGGAGGGACAAGATCAACTATGTAAAATGCTTCTGGTATATTAAGACTGTTGATAGGTGGCTGGGCACGGTAGCTCATGCCTGTAATCCTAATAACACTTTGGGAGGTTGAGGGTTGAGCCTAGGAGTTTTGAGACGAGCCTGGGCAACACAGAAAGAACTCATAGCTACAAAAACTAAGGAAAAAAAAAATTAACGGAGCATGTTGGTGTTGGCCTGTGGTCTCAGCTACTTGGAAGGCTGAGGTGGGAGGATCGCTTGAGCCCAGAGGTCAAAGCTGCAGTGAGGTATGATTGCATCACTGCACTCCAGCCTGAGCAATGGCATGAGACTGTTGTAACAAAAAAAACGACATTTGACAGCAACATCACAGAAGTGAATCCAATGAGGTCAGATGGTATTAACAGCAAAATATATGCCTTCCCACCTTAATCCTTTCTATTTGTATATTTGAAAATCCTAAGCCCTGGTGAAACTGACCTCTGAGCTACTGACCTGATGATTGGACCAGTGCAAACCCTTTTACCTTCTCTATTCAAAAGCAGTGTATAAAATGCCAGGACAAGGCCGGGCATGGTGGCTCATGCCTGTAATCATAGCACTTTGGGATGCTGAGGAGGGTGGATTACCTGAGGTCAGGAGTTTGAGACCAGCCTGGCCAACATGGTGAAACCTTGTCTTTACACAAAAATTAGCCGGGTGTGGTGGCACGCACCTGTAGTCACAGCTATGAAGGAGGCTGAGGCAGGAGAATCGCTTGAACGCAGGAGAATCGCTTGAACCCAGGAGGCGGAGGTTGCAGTGAGCCAAGATCGCGCCACTGCACTCCAGCCTTGGTGACAGAGCAAGACTCTGCCTTAAATAAACGAACACATAAACAAAATGCTAGGGCCGGGCACGGTGGCTCACCCTTGTTTGGGAGGTCCAGGCGGGCACATCACGCATTCAGGAGATCGAGATCATCCTGGTCAATGTGGTGAAAACCTGTCACTACTAAAATACAAAAAATTAGCCAGGTGTGGTGGCGCCCGCCTGTAATCCCAGCTACTCTGGAGGCTGAGGCAGGGGAATCGCTTGAACGCATGAGGCAGAGATTGCAGTGAGCCAAGATCACACCACTGCACTCCAGCTTGGCGACAGAGCAAGATTCTGTCTCAAAAAATAAAATAAAATAAATAAAATAAAATGCTAGGACAGACACAAATAATACACAGTCCCTGGCTTCAAAATAATTTACTGATATTCTAAGAAACATGCAAAATTAGACTTTCCATCTTTTGTGATGTAGATTACTGTATTTTTAAGGAAAGAAAGTTGCATGTGATGTTTTTAACTTATTAATACTCATAGAGAAAGAATTAGGAGTGATAAAATTTGTTTGTTCTCCAACACTTACAAAAGATTCCCCCCCAAAACACCACTCTTTTCTTCTGACTAGAAAAGTACTTGTTGAAAAAGCCTGTGTGTTTGTGTGTCTAGCCATCAAGACACATATCTAGAAAAATAAACAACCAAGAAATAAAATGCCGTTAACATTCCCTTTCCTGAAGTTAAACAATGTTAACAGTTTGGTGTTTAATTTTTCTCAGGTTTTTGTTCCATGCATATATCAACACTCTGGGTTTTATTTGCTCTAAAGCATCATTTCAGTGTAGTATTCTATGCTTATTAACAACTTTTCCACATACTTTCCTGTATTTTCTTTTCTGTGTAATTATTTTATTTTTGGTTCTATATTTGTATAAAATTATAATGTATTTTTAAAAAATAGGCTGGGCATGGTAGCTCACACCTGTAATTTGGGAGGCTGAGGTAGGCAGATCACCTGAGGTCGGGAGTTTGAGACCAACCTGACCAACACGGAAAAACTCCGTTTCTACTAAAAATACAAAAAAAAATTAGCCAGGTGTGGTGATGCATGCCTGTAATCCCAGCTACTTGGGAGGCTGAGGCAGATGAATCACTTAAACCTGGAAGTCGGAAGTTGCAAATCACGCCACTGCACTCCAGCTGGGCAACAAGAATGAAACTCCATCTCAAAAAAAACAAAACAAAGCAAAATAAACAGAATCTTCTTAATCTATTTGACTATTTTGAGTTTTAAGAAAAAAAAAAGTAGGCTAAGCACAGTGGCTCACACCTGTAATCGCAGCACTCTGGGAGGTCAAGGTGGGAGGATCGCTTGATGCCAGTTTGAGAGCAGCCTGGGCAACACAGCAAGACACCATCTCTACAAAAGATTTTTTTTTGGGCCAGGCGCAGTGGCTCACGCCTGTAATCCCAGCACTTTGGGAGGCCGAGGTGGGCGGATCACGAGGTCAAGAGATCGAGACCATCCTGGTCAACATGGTGAAACCCCGTTTCTACTAAAAATACAAAAAATTAGCTGGGCATGGTGGCGCGTGCCTGTAATCCCAGCTACTCAGGATGCTGAGGCAGGAGAATTGCCTGAATCCAGGAGGCGGAGGTTGCGGTGAGCCGAGATCGCACCATTGCACTCCAGCCTAGGTAACAAGAGCGAAACTCTGTCTCAAAAAAAAAAAAAAAATTTTAAGTAGCCAGGCATGGTGGCACATACCTATAGTCCTAGCTACTTGGGAGGCTCATGTGGGAGCGCTGCTGGAGCCCAGGAGCTCAAGATCACAGCAAACTATGATCACACCACTTCACTTCAGCCTGGGCATGAGAGACAGACCCTGTCTCTTAAGTAAACAACACAGACAGATGTGGTAGCTCATGCCTCTAATTTCTAGCAGTTTTGGTAGGCTGAGACAGTTGAATCACTTGAGCCCAGGAGTTCAACACCAGACTGAGCAACATAGGGAGATCCCATCTCTACAAAAAATACAAAAATTAGCTGGGCATGGTGGCAGGCACCTATA
The DNA here is from genome assembly GCF_030222135.1 of Aotus nancymaae. Classification (NCBI taxonomy): domain Eukaryota; kingdom Metazoa; phylum Chordata; class Mammalia; order Primates; family Aotidae; genus Aotus; species Aotus nancymaae. The sequence goes on along the minus strand of NW_026988473.1, from coordinate 55,839,518 downwards.
ATTCCAGCTTTTCGGGAGGCTGAGGCATAAGAATCACTTGAACCCCGGAGGCGGAGGTTGGAGTGAGCCTGAGATCTTGCCATTGCACACTCCAGCCTGGGTGACAGAGTTAGACTCCGTCTCAACAACAACAACAACAACAACAACAAAGTAAGTGGGCCAGGCATGGTGGCTCATACCTATAACCTCAGCACTTTGGGAGGCCAAGGTGGGTGGATCAGAGATCAGGAGATCTAGACCATCCTGGCTAACATGGTAAAACCGCATCTCTACTAAAAATACAAAAGATTAGCTGGCCATGGTGGCACGCACCTGTAGTCCCAGCTACTTGAGAGGCTGAGGCAGGAGAATCGCTTGAACCCAGGAGGTGGAGTTTGCAGTGAACAGAGATCGTGCCACTGCATGCCAGACTGGCAACAGAGCGAGACTCTGTCTCAAAAAAAAAAAGTGGACTGGCCAGGTGCAGTGGCTCACACCTGTAATCCCAGCACTTTGGAAGGCCAGCCGGCAGATCACTTGAGGTCAGGGATTCAAGACCAGCCTGACCAACATGGTGAAACCCCGCTTCTACTAAAAATACAAAATAAGCCAGGCATGGTAGCACACGCCTGTAATCCCAGCTACTCAGTAGGCTGAAGCAGGAGAATCACTTGAACCTGGGAGGCAGAGGCTGGAGTAAGCCAAGATCATGCCATTGCACTTCAGCCTGGGCCTGGGAGACAGAGTAAGACTGCCTCAGAAACAAACAAAAAAGTGGACTGTATTACATCTGTAATATATTTAAATAAATAACTGTATGTTATTTTATATTTAATTTATATCAGTATTTCATACTTAATTTCTGTTGACAAAAATAAACTCACTTGGGCATGAATGCTCCATTAGCTGGGGATGGTTCATCGTCATCTAGCCCATCAAAGAGATGTGACTTGGCTGTGCCCGTTGTTTGTAAAGCCTTTGGCCGGACTCTAGTGGCAGGGCGGGGTGTCAGTTTATAATGAGTAGGTGTAGTAAGAGCCTTCTGGGCTGCTGGATTTGTTGGTTTCAATCGCTGAAAAATAAAAGCATCAAGGAATATTTCAGATCACTTTAAATGTATGGCACTGGCCTTAAAAATCACAAGTCCAGATTTCAATCCTCCCTGCTAGATATATGTTCAAGTCTCTGCTCCCATAAAACAAGGATATTAACACCGAACTTTGTACATGTTGAGTATTTCTGATCCAAAATGCTTGGGACCAGAAGTATATTTTTCTATTTTGAAATATTTTATTATACTTGCCAGTTGAGTACCCCAAATGTGAAAATCCAAAATCCAATATGTCCCAAAGAGCATTTCCTTTGAATGGCACATCAGTGCTCAAAGTTTTGGATTTGGGAGCATTTTGGATTTCAATTTTTGGATTTGGGGTGCTCTATATGTAAGTATGTGTGAATACTAACAGAACTGTCTTTATTGCTCTAAAACTGATTTTTACTCATTTTTCCAGCCCCCATTTAAAATGATTTGTCTGACATCTTTTAAAATGTAATTAAGAGTCGGGCGCGGTGGCTCACGCCTGTAATCCCAGCACTTTGGGAGTCCAAGGTGGGTGGATCACGAGGTCAAGAGATCGAGATCATCCTGGTCAACATGGTGAAACCCCGTCTCTACTAAAAATACAAAAAATTAGCTGGGCATGGTGGCGCGTGCCTGTACTCAGGAGGCTGAGGCAGGAGAATTGCCTGAACCCAGGAGGCGGAGGTTGCGGTGAGCCGAGATTGCGCCATTGCACTCCAGCCTGGGTAACAAGAGCGAAACTCCATCTCAAAAAAAAAAAAAAAATGTAATTAAGATAATGAAGCTGTTAGCTGGACAATGGTGGTGTGCACCTGTAATCCCAGTTACTAGGGAGGCTGAGGCATAGGAACTGCTTGAACCCAGGCGGTGGAGGTTGCAGTGAGCAGAGATCTCACCACCACACTCCACCCTGGGTGACAGAGTGAGACTTTGTCTCCAAAAAAACCAGATAATACATCTGAAAAAAAGTTTTGTAAATTAAAATGTACTAACACAACACATTAATACATCTTGTTAATTCTCTTCATCCTATGAAAGAGAGTTTAGCTTGCAATCATTTTGCTTTGAAAAACAGTATTTATGTTCATTTGATGAAAACACGATACCAAAAAAATCCTAAGCCATAGGCATTGCTTTTAAATTAAACCAAAAATCTTGTATTTCAAGAAACACTGAGACTCTGCCATGAATTAATATTCAACTTCTATGCAATGAAAATTGCTCTGGGAAAAAAAAGGACAGATATTAGCTTACATTTATCCACCTTTTAGTAAATATTAATACTTACCATAAGTCAAACTCTGGGAACTAGGAATAAAGTTACTTCCCCTGATTACTGAGGAAACTACAAGTTAGTGGAGGACACACAACTAAATTTCAGGGTGCTTCAGATGGCACCTCTATAACATCCTACAGCATCCTGAGGATGTTCTACATTTGTTTTTTCCTAAAAGCATAAATGAGATTATATAACCACTTCAAATAAAAATGTCTAGCATATCGAGTCTGTCACAATTTATTCTTCTCTTCCCAGTTTACACTTTAGTAACAATGAATCTTTGTTATTCCCAGATTGTTGTGATCTTTCACAATTCAGTTTTTGGTTGGAATACTTGCAGTAGACTTGCCAATACCTACATAACGATACAAAAAATTTTAATGTTTCTCTTCCGAAAACTAAGCCTTATCAAATTCATCCAATCAGCTATGATCTTTTCACTACTATATTTTAAATTTTATATTAAGATAAAACTCACATGACATAGAATTCACCATTTTAACTCATTTACTTCAATAGTTTTTAGTATATTTACAAGGTTGTGCAACCATTACCACTATCTAATTCCTAAAAACTTCGATTATTTCAAAAAGAAACTCAGTTCCTCTCAATTTCTTCCCTCTGCAACTATGAATCTGCTTTTTTTCTCTATGAATTTGCCTATTCTGGATATGTCATATAAATGAAATCATGTGACTTTTTGTGTCTGGCTCCTTTCACTTCTGTTTTCTTTTTTTTGTTGAGACAGTTTCACTCTTGTTGCCCCGTCTGGAATACAATGGTGAAAACTCAGCTCACTGCAACCTCCAGCGACCAGGTTCAAGCTATTCTCCTGCTTCGGCCTCCCGAGTAGCTGGGATTACAGGCATGAGCCACCATGCCCAGCTAATTTTGTATTTTTTTTTTAGTAGAGATAGGGTTTCACCATGTTGGTTAGGCTGGTCTTGAATTCCTGACCTCAGGTGATCTGCCCACCTCAGCCTCCCAAAGTGTTGGGATTACAGGCGTGAGCCACCATGCCCGGCCTTCACTTATGTTTTCAAGGTTCATCCACATTATAGCATGTATCAGTACTTTACTCCTATTTATAGCTGAATAATATTCCATTTAGTCATACATATACAACATTTTGTTTATCTATTCGTCATAGATAGACACTGTTCTATTAGTACACACTCTACCAAGCCAGTATAAATTTAAGTGCTCATATGTCTGATCTGTCACCGGATAGCAATCTTAATAAATTCTTGTTTTTTCTCATTTTGTATCCTAAGCACTTAACAACACAATGCCTAGCACATAGCCACCTAAAATCAGGATGCATAAATAACATAATTTTCATCTAATCATTTACGCATCACTTTCAAAGGTACTTTCATACTCATACTTTGCTTCTCATATATAGCTTACACAGTTAAATTTAAGAACATAGTAAGATCCCATTTCTTAAAAAAAAAAGAGATAAAAAATAAAAAGCTTTAAATGAAAGTTGCCAGGTGGAAGGAAAAAAATAAATAAAAATAAATAAAAAGCTGAGGCATATATGTGATGACATAATTGACTGAATAATAATTTCTGTACACTGAGCAATTTACTATGATCCTGGTATGCATCATTTCATTTACCCCTCAAAATTGAACAGTATTACTATGCCCATTTTACAGATGAAGAAATTTAGGGATGCAAAATGACTTTCTCATTTTCTAATGTCTTATAGATTATAAGTGGTAAAATAAGGATAAAACGGACCAAAGACTATAATTTTAATACCATGTGAACCAAAGATCACGTTTTTGTCACTAGAGTTATAAAAAATTAAAGACAGAGCTATGTAAAAATCAAGAGGTTAAGATTTTGGTTATGTCACTTAAGAGCATTATGATTTGAGGAAAGTCAGCCTCTCTAAGCCTTAGTTTGAGAATAAGTTTGAGAAAACTGAGAACAGGGCTGGCATGGTGGCTTCCACCTGTAATCCCAGCACTTTGGGAAACCAAGGCGGGAGGATCGCTTCCAGAAGTTCGTTACTAGCATGACCTTGTCTCAAAAAAAGAAATAAAAAACAAACTTAAAAAGAAATTTTTTAAATTAAAACTGAGAATATTAATATCTGCCTTATTTCAGGGCTGTTGAAAACCCTCAGCCTTGATCTTCAGTCTAGCACTCATTTCACTGTCACAACACCTTCCAGACACAGCAAAAATAATTTACCCCTTGGCTTAGTCAAATAATGTCTTCAAAAATGAATTACACCTAGATTTACTTAATCCCTTAACATATACAGACAAAAAAAAAAATACATTCTGCACATTCAGTTTCTCTTTCTCTGATATGATATTTTACAGAAATATCCTTAAATTTACCTCTTCCTTCTTCTTAGGGTCTGACATGGGATTCCGGAAGAGAGGAGAGTCTCCAAAAGGTGAGTATGTTAGACTGTTGATGTGCTGTTGGAGAACAGCCTGCTGGGCAGCAGAAGCATTTGGATCTGTCAAAGCTTTTTTAAAAAAAGAGAAGAAAAAATATATATAAATGCAAGGATACGATGTATTTATAGCACAGAGCTCAGTATTCCTTTTGAAGAAGTGGTCTTCAAAATGTTCATATCAAGAGTATCATTGAGGCAGGGTGTGTATAGAGCAAACTGTGAAGAAAATTAAGAATCAAATAAGCTAATAGGTCAAACTTAGGAAGAGGCATTTTGTAAGAGACAATACCCACATAAATTCATTTACACAGTGTTGACTGTCACTACTAATCAAAGAATGGCAAATGTAAACAACACTGATCAAATATTTTATGCATACCTATCACTGCAATAGCTGCATAAAAGCCATAGTCTTTGACTTCTGAAAACATTATAGACTGGTTTAATTTGTCTAAAGGAAATAATATGACAGTATACAGGGCAAGTACTCTGTGTGTGTTTGTGTGTGTGCGCGTGCGTGCGCATAAATATATATATACACATACACACATATATGCATGTATACACACACACACACACCCCCACCCAGGCTGGAGTGTAGCGGCACAATCTTGGCTTGCTGCAACCTCTGCGTCCGGGCTCAAGTGATCCTCCAACCTCAGCCTCCCAAATAGCTGGGACTACAAGGGCGAGCCACCACACTTGCAACGGCTGACTTCTTGTGTGTTTTTTTTTGTAGAGATGAGGTTTCGCCATGTTGCCCAGGTTGGTCGTGAACTCCTGAGCCTGAGCTATCTGCCCACCTTGGCCTCCCAAACTGCTGAGATTACAGGAGTCAGCCACCACAATTGACCTATATTTTTTAATCTAATAATTTTAATCATGAAAATTTAACTCAAGGACTTAATTAAACTAGAAAGAAAATGAAAAAATATTCCTAAGTGTTCACTACACATTATATACAATAGTCAATACACGGAAACAACCTACGTGTCCAATATTAAGTTAACAGTTGTAGGCCAGAGTGGTGGCTCACGCCTGTAATCCCAGCACTTTGGGAGGCTGTGGCAAGTGGATCACTTGAGGTCAGGAGTTAAAAACCAGCCTGGCCAACATGGTAAAATCCCACCTCTACTAAAAATACAAAAAATTAGCTGGGTGTGGAAGAACATACCTATAATCCCAGCTACTTGGAAGGCTAAGGCAGAAGAATGGCTGGAACCCAGGAGGTGGAGGTTGTAGTGAGCCAAGATCACGCCACTATACTCCAGCCTGAGTAAAAGAGTGAGACTCTGTCTCAAAAAAAAAAAAAAAACTGTAAAAATATGACATATCAACATAGTCGGTTATGTAGTTATTAAAAATTATAGGCTGGCCTCAGTGGCTCATGCCTGCAATCCTAGCACTTTGGGAGGTTGAGGCAGGCAAATTGCCTACGCTCAGGAGTTGGAGACTAGCTTGGGCAACATGGCAAAACCCTGTATCTATTAAAAATACAAAAAAATTAGCTGGGCGTGGAGGTGAGCACCTGTAGTCCCAGATATTCGGGAGGCTGAGGCAAACGAATCGTTTGAACCCAGGAGGCAGAGGTTGCAGTGAGCCAATATCATGCCACTGCACTCCAGCCTGGGCAACAGAGCAAGACTCTATCTCAAAACAAAACAAAATAATAATAATAAATTTGTTTCATTAATTATTTTTGATTCATTAAATGAAATTTCCAGAATAAAAGTATGTGTACACTAAGGCTACAGAGGAAGGCAGCATACAAACAAAAATGAGGCGGTGTTTTTTTTCTCCCCAAACCCAGGTGTCTTCCTGAAGAAAATGGTTATCCTTATAAGTTTATTATTTACATTTAACATTCAAATAATATAAAGTGAAAGAAAAAAAACTCAAGTCAGTGTAATTTTCTCTCAAAGTGTAAGAATATTTGTTGTCAACTGCAGAGAATTTAGGGAACAGACATAAGCAACAATGAAAACTATTCACCATCTTCCATTATACCAAGTAAGAAATAAGAAAAAAGCAAAACAACTACAGTATACCCTGACTGATGAAGAAACCTCTTTGCAAGATAAAATCTCTTTCCAAAAATACTGATCAAAACTCAAATCATACTAAAGTCATTTTACAGACAAAAATACTACCTTTTTCCCTTATAAACATTTATAAATAAAGTTACAGCCAAAATATAATAATCCACAATAAAGGCGTGACATAAAACATTCTGAAAATTCTTACAATGTTGTGGGGAGGGGGTGGAGGGGGACAGGCGGTATGGAGAACAAAAGCAGTAATAACAAAAAAACCAGAACAGGCTGCTATAGCTAAATTAATGAAAAAGAAGTAGAGCTACCTTAGTCAAAGGTTTCTTAAAACTGATGTATTCAATAAACCCTAAAACATCGTATATTGATGTTGATATTTAATCAGACAGGACACATTTGCTCAGGATTTCAAACCAAGAGACATCAATTTAAAGAGCATACAGTAAATCATCTACATTCAGAAAGGTCCTAAACCCAATTTAAGAGCAAAAAATACACAAAATCACCCAGTACTACAGGTTTTTTTTGGTACACAGTACTACAGATTAACAACATACTGTTATTTTGGGGACTATGCAAGGAAGGAGATTCAAGAAAAATTTTAGAATTTCAAACTTCACTGGTCATTTTGTTACTGGACAGGCAATGACTCATTTAAAAAATTGACCTGTATTAGTTGATCCCATCACTCTACCTGGGTGTGCTCAAAAAACCCAAAAACTTACTGTAACAAATCCAAACACAATTAAGAAAGTGTATGAGCATAATTTTATTTTTGTATGAATAAATATAAATTTTGTGTTAAATCTAGTATTTAAAGACAAAGATAAGAGAGTATCTTGATAGGTTAGTAAAAACAAGAAAACAAGCAAGTACTACTTAAGCAACTACTGGTATTACATTTAATCTTGGTCAAAATAATTTGAAAACTTTCCAAAGAACTAAATCCCAAGAAAATTTCACAAGAAAAGATTCCAAAGAACTAAATCATGACCAAATGATTAAAGGGATAGGGAAAAGTATAAACACTAAGTCTGCTGATGAAACAGAAGAATCTAATGATACTTTATCCAGAAGAAAGCCAGTGGGTTACCACAAATAAATTTTACTAGTGTGAGGCATGGTGGCTCAAACCTGTAATCTCAGCACTTTGAAAGGCTGAAGCAGGCAGATCACTTCACTTCAGGTCAGGAGTTTAAGACCAGCCTGGCCAGCATGGTAAACCCCCATCTCTACTAGAAATATAATAATTAGCCAGACATGGTGGCATATATCTGTAGTCCCAGCTACTTGGGAGACTGACGCAGGAGAATCGCCTGAGGTGGAGGCTGCAGTGAGCCAAGATTGTGCCACTGAACTCCAGCCTGAGTGACAAAATGAGACTCTTCTCAAAAAAAGAAAAAGAAATTATACTAGACTGGTTTTGCTTAGCTTTAGGAGATAAAAGTAGAAACACTGGGTGGAAATTCTATGGAGGCAGGATTTGGTTTGTAAACAATCAGGACAGAACAATAGACTGTGCTGCCTGTAAAGAAGCCACCATGACTGAAGTTTTTTAACACAAGGTAGACTCACATAGTTCTAAAGTACCTTAAACTAAGATTCTATAATACAAAGATGTACATTCTAGTAAATACAATTACCTTTAAATGGGCAGTAACGTTAAGGCAAGCAACTTTAATATTAACTAAATTCTTGTGTCAGGAACTGTTAATTCGCTTTGGAGAAAGAGATGGATTATTAAAAAGCAGTCTATACAAGTAAAAATGGCACATTATGGTAATTTATGCTACCTCCTTCTACTAAAACCAAGTTAATAAAAATGAGAAAAAAAAATTTTTTTTTTTTTTTTTTTTTTTTTGAGACAGAGTCACACTCTATGGCTCAGGCTGGAGTGCAGTGGCTCGATTTCAACTCACTGCAACCTCCACCTCCCCGGGTCAAGCAATTCTACTGCCTCACCTGGGATTACAGGTGCCTGCTACTATGTCCAGCTATTTTTTGTTGGCAAGGCTGGTCAAACTCCTGTCTTCAGGTGATCTGCCCGCCTAGGCCTACCAAAGTGCTGGGATTACAAGTGTTAGCCACCTGCCTGGCCTATTTTTAATGATAAAGCTGAGTATAAAGTTTGCACAGAGATGAATGAATTCACCCCCTCTCTCTCCAAAGACCTTATTAAAATCTATGGCTAAAAAACATTAAAATTTATCTATATAAACCCACGATGACAAAGAATGGAAGGTAGTAAATGAATAGACGAGAAAATATGACAAATTTCTAGGGGAAAGATGTGAACAGAGGAGTGATCAAGCAGGATAGAGGAAACAACAGCTTGGAGTACACTCAACAGCAATTACATCTGACCCTTGAACACAAGTTTGAACTGTGTGGATCCACTGATGTGTGAATTTCCTCCTCTGCCACCCGAGAGAGAGCAAGACCAACCCCTTCAACCTCCTCATGATATTCTTTTCTTTTTCTTTTTCTTTTTTAAGACGGAGTTTTGTTCTTGTTGCCTAGGCTGGAGTGCAACAACTCAATTTCGGTTTACAGCAACCCCCACCTCCTGGGTTCAAGCGATTCTCCTGCCTCAGCCTCCCAAGTAGTTGGGATTACAGGCATGCACCACCATGCCCAACTAATTTTATATTTTTAGTAGAGACAGGGTTTCTCCTTGTTGGTCAGGCTGGTCTCGAACTCCTGACCTCAGGTGATCTGCCCACCTAGGCCTCCCAAAGCGCTGGGATTACCAGTGTGAGCCACAGTACCCGGCCTGCCTCATTATTTTCTTAATAATATTTTCTTTTCTTCAGTTTACTTTATAGCAAGAATATAGTAGGTTCTACATATAATATACATAATGTGTGTTAACTGACTGTGTTATCGATAAAGCTCGGGAATCAAAGACTATTTGCAAATTTTCTACTACTGTGTGGGGGTCAGCACCCATAACACCCATGTTGTTCAAGGGTCAACTAGTATGATCAAATGAAGCATATCTACCTTGGAGGATTCCAAAAGTCTAGGGACTTGGGAATACCAGGTTTGAAGTAGAATTGAAAACAGAAAGAAGAAAGAATTAATGGAAGTCTAAGCCAAGTGCAGTGGTTCATGCCTGTAATCCCAGCACTTTGGGAGGTCAAGGAGGAGGATTGCTTGAGGTCAGGAGTTCTAGACCAGCCTGGCCAATATGGTGAAACCTTATCTCTACTAAAAGTACAAAAATTAGCCAGGCACAGTGACATGGGTCTGTAATCCCAGCTACTCAGGAGGCTAAGAAACGAGAATTACTTGAACCTGGGAGGTGAGGGTTGCAGTGAGCTGACACTGAGATCACACCATTACACTCCAGTCTGGAGGAAGGGAGGGAAGGGGAAGGGAGGAGGGAGGAGGGAGGAGGGAAAAGGGAGGAGGGAGGAGGGAGGAGGGAGAAGGGAGAAGGGAGGAGGGAGGAGGGAGGAGGGAGGAGGGAGGAGGGAAGAGGGATAGGGGAGGGGGAAGGGACAAAAGGAAAAAGGAAACAAAAAAAGAAAGGAAGAAAGATGAGAACTGACTGGGAGCAGTGGCTCATACCTGTAATCCCAACACTTTGGGAGGCTGAGGTGGATGGATCACCTGAAGTCAGGAATTCAACGTCAGCCAGGCCAACATGGCAAAACCCCATCTTTACTAAAATTACAAAAATTCAATGGGTGCAGTGGCAGATGCCTGTAATTCCACCTTCTTAGGAGGCTGAGGCATGAGAATTACTTAAACCTGGGAGGCAGAGGCTGCAGTGAGCAGAGATCGAGTCACTGCACTCTAGGCTAGGGAACAGAGCAAAACTCTACAAAAAAAGAAAAAAGGGCCGAGCGCGGTAGCTCACGCCTATAATCCCAGCACTTTGGGAGGCCGAGATGGGTGGATCACGAGGTCAAGAGATCGAGACCATCCTGGTCAACAAGGTGAAACCCCATCTCTACTAAAAAATACAAAAATTAGCTGGGCATGGTGGTGCACGCCTGCAGTCCCAGCTACTCAGGAGGCTGAGGCAGGAGAATTGCCTGAACCCAGGAGGCAGAGGTTGCGGTAGCCGAGATCGCACCATTGCACTCCAGCCTGGGTAACAAGAGCGAAACTCCGTCTCAAAAAAAAAGGAAGAAAGAAAAAAGGTGGGAAAAGAAATAAGGTTAATAGAAGCATAGGAAAGGGTACTAATATCCTCATTTAACAAAGAAGACTCAAGAAACACTATCACCTAGTTTGACAGAATAAGAAAAATATGTAAGCATGTAGCTCAAATTTGCAAAATTTCTCAAAATGTGACACATATATCATGATGATATGGGAGATTAATTTAGCGATACAGAAATATTATCCATCTATCTATCTATCTATTCTATTTATCTCAGTTACTCTATTTATGTCAGGTGATAATCAGTTTTTCACTTCCCATGAAACATAATTTTCTTTAAAAAGCTATTTAAATTAAAAAGTTAATTTCCTTAGGTTCAAAATAAATAATAAAAAAAGTGGTAGGTGGACACTGCCAAAACTGGGAAGGAATATTCAAATGAATGAAGTATGAAAAACACTTCAATAGATAAACTAAATTTAGGAAATATAGTATATTTAGTAAACATAATTATATTGGAAGAAGTCCGAGCTCAATTCTTATCTACCATAACAGGTTAAATTTACTTAGATTTAATAAACCAAAACACAGCAATATAAGCACATTATTTAATATGAACAACATTATATATCAGATGAATTAAAAACAGTATCAAAAGTGGTTTGAGAGAGAAGGCCTGGGAGCAGGGAAACCAGAGTAGGTCAGGATCTCTTAATAAGCCCTTCTTTACAACACAACTGTTTAATGACATGCATGCATGCAATGCCTTGGCAGGAATGGAACAGGGGTGGGATGAAAAATCAGGTCAGCAAGTATTAGCAAAAAATTAAGTAAAGCCTTTTAAAGTGATTGACACTTACCTACTGGGACCTGGGGGGCTCCAAAGCCCAAAGTGGCTGTCGTAGTATTAAATCCAGGGGCCCCAAAGGCTCCTGTACCAAGAGGCCCTCCAATCTTAGGTTGGCTGTTCCCAAACAAAGATGCCTGTCCGGCACCAAGAGCTATGGAGACAAGAGGAAAGAAAAAGCACCAAAGAAGATCCTTTCAATGTTGTGCCAGAGGTCAGTTACTTAAAAATATAATACATTTGGAAACTTCATAATGACCACTCGTTTCAACAAAGGGGTGAATATGGTAAATACTACTATAGGTCAAGCGTTGGGCTCAGTACATTATACACATCATAGGTAAAACACTTAAATCTCTATGTGCTTCAGTTTCCTCAACTATAATATGACATAATATACTGCTTAGACATTTATCCTAAGAATAAAATGAATAAAAAATATAAAGCATTTAGAAGAGATAGGTACATACTATAAGCTCATCAAAATTAGCTATTATGTCTGATGTAGAAACTATTATTCCCATTTAACAGAAGAGAAAACTTAGGCTTTAGAAAATTAGCATGATATCACAATGTTATAAATGATAGAAATGGGGTTCAAATGTAGGTGTATTTGACAACCAGGGCTCTTAGCTGCTACTCTGTAGTACAAACAATTTCCAAACAATTTTTAAAAGTTAATTATTCTTAAAATTCAATATTTGTAAATCAAAATACTCAACTAACACAATCATGTCATCTTTCTGACTGACATACAGGCTAAACTATAGAAAACTAAATCCAACATATCTTCTTTCACTAACACAATAGTTTCAATTATACCATCTCATGAAAACTACTTTATCTAGACAAACTTGTTTTACAAAAAGCTCAACGTCTTCTGGTGAGGTTACTAAACAGACTCAAATTTCAGTATGAACCAGAGTGGTTGGACTAAGAACTTGTTTTCACCAGGGAGAAATCCATTGCAGAAACCTGTATAGTTGAATTTTGCTCAGGGACCTTGTTGTTGGCAGTGATTTTAGAAATGTAAAATGGGGGAGAATATGGTAAATACAAGTTATTGGCATTATTTTAAAAAAAATCTATTCCATTTCCCACCATATTTCTCCCAAATTACTGGCAATTTATTAAGATCTAAAGTTCCTATTAAAAAAAAAAAAAGAGAGAAGGCTGGGCACAGTGGCTCAAGCCTGTAATCCTGGAACTTTGGGAGGCCAAGGCAGGCGTATCATGAGGTCAAGAGATCGAGACCACCCTGGCCAACATGGTGAAACCCTGTCTCTGCTAAAAATACAAAAATTAGCTGGACGTGGTGGTGCGTGCCCGTAGTCCCAGCTACTCAGGAGGCTGAGGCAGGAGAATTGCCTGAACCCGGGAGGGGTAGGTTGCAGTGAGCCAAGATCGCGCCACTGCACTCCAGCCTGGCACGTGGCGACAAAGCAAGACTCTGTCTCCAAAAAAAAAAAAAAAAAAAAGAAAAAAAAAGAGAGAGAGAGAGAGACAGGGTCTCATTATGTCGCCCAGGCTAAGTCCTGGGCGCAAGTAATCTTCCCACCTTAGCTGGGACTACAGGCATGCATCACTTTGCAGGGCTTCTGAAATTCTTTTTAACATATCAACTGCATCTTGAAACAAATACCGTTTATCAGCAAAACCACTTCAAAGATATAATACTTGCAGGTCAAAAGTACTGTATGGGAACTGCTTTGAAATCACAATCAAAAAAGAACAGTAAGTTTATATACCAAGACAATCTACAAAATATAAATCAGTAAGGATGACTATTGAACAGAAATTACTCTGACTGTCCAACTTCATTAAAAATAAGGCATCAATGTAGCAATAAAAGTATTTTTACCTCAAAAAGTACAGCTTTGGGACAAGGAATAATACTTTTAAAGTTCGAAACTATTAGTAATACAAGCTCTAAGAAATACTAAAATTGTATTACTTCCTCAGAGGAAATAGTTTACAGCACAAATTACAGAATTTTTTATTTTCTGGTAGGCTAATACCTCCTTGCCTCCAAACAAAAACTTGTTAAACTCAAATATATAAAATAGGTGAAAAATTCTGTTCTGAATATGTATTGCCCTCACCTTTACAACATCCCTGGATGATGACCCATGGATCAGTCTAAAATCACTGTACTGTATTTTAATAATCCACAGAATAATTAAAAAAAAAGGCACTGTGAGGTTCAGACTGTTTGTAAAGGGATTATCATAAAATGACTTGACTACAGATTGTTGCAATCTATCAATGGAAAAATAGGTATTTTTATCCTGATCTGCCTTGTTTTTAAAAATGAGATCGATCTGTAGGTGCTGATCAAAATAAAAAAAAACTGGTAATATTATGTGAAATGAAAATACAAGTTACAGAACACTATGTAAGATAGTGCTTTCAAACATTTTTGCTACAGCACATGCTATAAAAGCACTGAGACTCAAAACACATAAACACAACTAAAACAAAGTTTCATAAAAGGATATTAACCTTAATATTAAAAACGATTTTTTAAAAGACAGAGTCTCACTCTGTTGCCCAGGTTGGAATGCAGTGGTACAATCATAACCCACTGCAGCATCTATCTCCCAGGCTCAAGTGATCTTCCCACAGCACATCTCACTGAGCTGCTTGAGTAGCTAGGACTATAGGCACATGCCACCCTGCACATCTATTTTTTCTTTTCTTTTTTTCTGATAGTGTCTTACTATGTTGCTCAGGATGTTAAACTCCTGACCTCAAGCAATCCTCCTGCCTAGGCCTCCCAAAGTGCCGCGATTACTGGCATAAGCCACTAGGCCCAGCCTACTGATTTTTAATTCTACTTCATTTTCTTAAAATGCTGATTGCAGGCAACTACATTAATATTATCATCAACTAATGCACCTCAGCCTTTGGATTAAAAGTCACTCATACAGGGTATAGTTTCCATTTAAAAATATAATCCTAGGCCAGGAGCAGTGGCCCACGCCTGTAGTCCCAGCACTTTGGGAGGCCAAACTGGGCAGATCATCTGAGATCGAGAGTTCAAGACCAGCGTAACCAATATGGAGAAACCTTGTCTCTACTAAAAACACAAAACTAGCTGGGCGTGGTAGTGCGCGCCTGTAATCCCAGCTACTCGGGAGATTGAGGCAGGAGAATCGCTTGAACCCAGGAGGCAGAGACTACGGTGAGCCAAGATTGCACCATTGCACTCCAGCCTGGGCAACAGAGCAAGATCCTGACTCATAACAAAACAAAAAAAACCATTTTTTAATCTTAAAAAGATAATTAAAGGCCAGGCGTGGTGAATCACTCCTGTAATCCAGCACTTTGGGAGGTCGAGGTTGGGGGATCACAAGGCATGAATTCAAGACGCCTGGCCGACATAGTGAAACCCTGTCTCTACTGAAAATACAAAAATTAGCTGGGCCTGGTGGCACACACCTGTAGTCCCAGCTATTTTGGAGGCTGAGGCTGCTGTGAGCCAAGATCAGGAGGCTGAGGCAGGAGAATCACTTGAACTTTGGAGGTGGAGGCTGCTGTGATCCAAGATCACACCACTGCACCCCAGCCTGGGGGACAAAGCAAGACTGTCTCAACATACACACATACACACACACACACACAGACACACACAAACACACACACACAAACACACGGCAAGTCTACACACACACACACACACACACACACACACACACACACACACACTCTTCATAGTACAAAATGAGGTTCCATTAAGAAGGAAATGACAGCTAGGTGCGGTGGCTCACGCCTGTAATCCCAGCTACTTGAAACCAGCCTGACCAATATGGTGAAACCTGGTCTCTACTAAAAATACAAAAACCAGCTGGGCATGGTGGTGCATGCCTGTAATCCCAGCTACTCGAGAGGCTGAGGCAGGAGAAGCGCTTCAACCCGGAAGGCGGACATTGCAGTGAGCCGACAAGATTGCACCAATGCATTTCAGCCTGGGCAACAGAGTAAGACTCCATCTCAAAAAAAAAAAAGAAGGATATGACAGATGAATGCTCAGATGATAGAAGCAAAATCAAAACAAAAACAAAATAGATAACTGGACAGTGGAAGCAGAGACTATGGAAATGATCTACAACTAAATGACCACGACTGCAATCAAATGAATTGGAAAAAGTAGGCAAAACTGTATGTTTAATTAAACAACCTTGTTTTAACTGTACATGCTAATACACTTATAGTCATGCAAAGACCTTGCAAATGATAATTTATTAATCTCAGCAGCATGTGCTCTTATTGCTCTGCTCTTCTGTTAGGGCTTACTTGATAAACAGTTTAAGATCTTAAATCCCTGTTACAAAAGTAACACGGGGAAACTGAAAGTTAATGTCCTCATGACAATTCTCACATTAAACAGTAAAAATCCCAAACAAACCAGGACTATTAGAGGACATTTTGTAGAAAAGGGAACATACAGCTTCTAAGACAAACGTGCCAACGTTTTAAAGCCTGTTAAAGCCATAACTGCTAGGAATGTTTCACAAATACAATTGTAAAAATGAAAAGCTAGAATTCTTAATTCCAGTAATATGATCAAACAGATCTCTCAAGTTCCAGCAACTAGAAAGTCAAGTTGTGTCACTGTCTACATCTCATGGTAGCAGCTTCTTACCTGTTCCAAATCCTGCACCAAGCCCAGTTCCAAGAGTACCAGGTGCTGGTTTACTTCCAAAAATACTATTTCCACTGGTATTTGTGCCAAAACCTAGGAAGACAAAAGAATGAGTGGATTGTACTTTTAATATAACTCTCAATTTCCTCTATAAGGGAGTTTAACATAAAGCAGTCTGACTCTAAGTTGTGAACCTTTCAGTTAATATTTAGGACTCCTAACTTGTAGGTTAATTTAACTTTTTAAAAAACAATTTCATCCCTGCAAACAAGTCTTCATATTTACTTAATTATATTTCAGCCTTAATATATCAATTCAAAGGCTGGGTGTGGTGGCTCATGCCTGGAATCCCAACACTTTGGCAGGCCGAGGCAGCATCACCTGAGGTCAGGAGTACAAGATCAGCCTAGCCAACATGGTGAAACGCCATCTCTACAAAAATACAAAAAAAAATTAGCCTGTAATCCCAGCTACTCGGGAGGCTGAGGTGGGAGAATGGCTTGAACCTGGGAGGCAGAGGTTGCAGTAAGCCTAGATCAAGCCATTGCACTCCAGCTTGGGCAACAGAGCAAGACTCTGTCTCAAAAACAAAAATAAATAAATAAAATTAAAAACTATCAATTCAATACAGGATAATATCAATAGCCAAGCAAAGTGAATGTGCTTGAGCTTTGGGAACATTTCCTTTGTAAGGCCCAAAGTGTTCCATGGATGTTTCATGTTTATTTAGAAGAAAAATTCATTCCCCCCAACTTGCACTAAAAATAAAACAATTGGCTGGGTGTGGTGGCTTATGCCTGTAATCCCAGCACTTTGGGAAGCCGAGGCAGGTGGATCACCCCAGGTCAGGAGTTTGAGACCAGCCTGGCCAACATGGTAAAACCCCATCTCTACTAAAAATACAAAATTAGCCAGCTGTGGTGACGCACGCCTGCAATCCCAGCTACTTGGGAGGTTGAGGCAGGAGAATCACTTGAACCTGGGAGATGGAGGTTGCAGTGAGCCAAGATCGTGCCACTGCACTCCAGCCTGAGCAACAGAGTGAGAATGTTTAAAAAATAAAAATAAAATAATCAATAAAGATACTTCAACTGAACCCAAAGGTCCCTGCTAAGAAAAAAATTTGCTACAAAACTCTCTATAGTAGCTTTTATTTTGAATAGATGGACCTGGCATGGATAGTAACGTGTGGCTGACTGTACATGAGAAGTTTCCTTCACTATGATCCACCATTTAGACAAAGTCCTATGATTCCCCTTTAAAATCCACAGGTATCAGCCAGGTACAGTGGCTCACAACTGTAATCCCAGCACTTTGGGAGGCCAAGGTGGGCAGATCACTGGAGGTCACGAGTTCAAGGCAAGCATGTCCAACATGGATAAACCCCATCTATACTAAAAATACAAAAATTAGCCAGGCGTGGTGGTACACACACAGAATCCCAACTACTAGGGAGGCTGAAGCAGAATAATCGCTTGAACCAGGAGGCAGAGGCTGCAGTGAGCCAAGATCACACCGCCGCACTCCAGCCTAGGCAACACAGCGAGACTCCATCTCAAAAAAAAAAAAAAAAATTCCCTAAGTATCAAACAAAGATCCTATTCTGTACTGCTGCCATTACTTTTCTTTTGTTCACATATGTTCACAAAGTTTCATTATTCCTTCTGGAGCTAAATATCAACAAAACAATTAATGAATATGTCATTTATCTCTTATAAGAGAAAAAAAAAAATCAACTGTTAGCCAGAAAACCCTGTTTGTAAAACATAGGAAGTCATTTAAAAATCATGGAGCACCAGGCACAGTGGCTCATGCCTGTAATCCCAACACTGGGAGGCAGAGTCGGTTGGATCACTTGAGGTCAGGAGTTTCTAGCCTTGGCTGGGCGCGGTGGCTCACGCCTGTAATCCTAGCACTTTGGGAGGCCGAGGTGGGTGGATCACCTGAGCTCAGGAGTTCAAGACCAGCCTGGCCATCATGGTGAAAGCCCATCTTTAAAAAAAAATAAAAGACTAACCTTGCCAACATGTGAAACCTCTTCTCTACAAAAAAAAAAAAAAAAAAAAAATTAGCCAGCCGTGGTGGTACACACTTGTAATCCCAATTACTTGGGAGGCTGAGGCAGGAAGATCACTTGAACCCAGGAGGCATAGGTTGCAGTGAGCCAAGACCACACCACTGTACTCCAACCTGGGCAATGGAGCAAAAATTCGTCTCAAAAAAATCATAGAGGGAAACCAGTCCAAAAGATAAGAGTATTTTGGAACAGATGATAGTATCACTAAGAATATCATAGAATGCCATGCCAGTATTTGGATTATTATCTCAATAAAAAAGGTCAAGAAAAAGCTGAAGAATATAAAAGTTTAAAAACAATCATATTTCATGTCATTTTAAAATCCAAGCAAGTAACCTGACTTAACTGCAATATATTTGACTTAGACATTTATTTAACCTCTTCTTGAATTGTTTTAATAACTATGCCACAAAAATGGAGTGCTGCCTAGTTAAGCACTGTCAACTTTCCTTAATGAAAAAATAGAAAATATACTTTGAGATATTCTTTTTCTTTCTGAATAAAAATTTAATGAAAAGAGATCTTACAGCCCAATAAGCAGCAGAAAACAAGATACTTGTGAACTACCTCAAACCCACAGGAGGGAAATAAATCCCAACGTACACTGTTTATACCACACATTTCCTCAGATTCTAACTGATAAGTTTATCAACTTGTAAAATTCAATTTTACAAATTAAAATTAAAAAGACAATTCAAATTCAGCACACAAGTTAGTGAAGAAACTCAGATAAAGATGACATCTTTTATTTTTGTATCACTGAACGTGACTGTATTCACAAACCAAAAAAACCTCTAAGCAAATCACTTGAGCTCAGGAATTCAAGACCAGCCTGGCCAACATGGGGAAACCCCATCACTACTACAAATACAAAAATCAGCTGGGCCCAGTGGTGCATGCCTGTAATCCCAGCTACTCGAGAGACTGAGGCAGGAGAATCGCTTGAACCCAGGAGGCGGAGGTTGCAGTGAGCTGAGATCGTGCCACTGCACTCCAGCCTAGATGACAGAGAGAGACTCCATCTCAAAAAATGAAAAGAGGGAAGGGGAAGGGAAAATATTAATTATTTCATGTTCCATAAAACTCGTTTAAATTTTTCTAGCATATCTCTAAGACAGGTTAAGATTTTTAAAATTATTGTTCAATCTTTTCTGTATTTTCCAGATTTTTAACAACGAATATGCATACAATGAACATGCACTCAAAATGTTTGAAACGGCCAAAAAGAAACTACTGAATAGTCCCCTAAATCAGAAAGGTTTCAACTTTCTTCTATTATTTTTCTTATTTTATTATTTTTTTAGAGACCTGCTTTCACTATGGTGCTAGGCTGGAATGCAGTGGCAATTCACGACTGTGATCACAGTACATTGCAGAGCCTTGAACTCCTAAGTGATCCTCCTGACTTAACCTCCATAATAATAGCTGGGACTACAGGTGCTCACCACGATGTGTGGCACATTTCAACTTTCAATAAGAATAACCACACCAGGCGCAAGGGCTCACACCTGTAATCTCAGCACTCTGGGAGGTTGAGATGATATAAAGACCCTGTCTCTACCAAAAAACACAGAACACAACAAAAAAAAATAAGAATACCCAAATCTCTCCTGTATACCACCACGTGTTTGAAACTTGGCCTCATGCAATGTGTTACTTAACCAAATGTGTTTCCTTTATGGTTTCTCAGCTATTGCTGAGGTAATTCAAAGTAAATGAAAGGCAATTTACATGCCTACTAATTATCTCAAGCCATATCCACGACTTTAAATCTTTCCCTCTGGTACCTCACATCAAGCCACCGCTTACCTGAGAATTTTTAAATATTTCCAATCATATGAATCAGGAGAATAATGTGTGGTATGGTCAGTGTAACTTTAAGAGAGCCAAACCTGCTTTTTATATGTACCAAAATTAGAAGTGTTTGTATTGGTTCCTAAAGTCAGGGTTGGTTTGTTACCAAAGAGCCCGCCACTGGTTGTACCAAATGAAGGTGCACTGGTTGTGCTGCTTCCAAATGTAGTAAGCTTGTTATTGCCAAACAGGGTCTAAAAAGAATAAAATACAGGAAAATTTTAAATAATATTAAGATACACATCAAACTAAATACAGGTTACCTCAGGTATACTGGATTGGGTAAGGGGTAGGAGATAGATGTCTTAACTTTTATTAAAAAGGTAGAAGAAAGGTGAATAAAGGCTATCAAAAAAATAATCTGAGCAAGATTAACTTTATAAACACAGACTGCTCCTACCCTGAAAAGTTAATGGTAACCTCTCAGGATTACCACTGAAACACAATGAATCCAATGAAACAGGATTTCAGTGAGGCAAAGAAAAAAATAACAAGGCCATCAAATATCTTTTTACCTGTTAAGAGAAATGTAGCAAATATTTACTTTGCCAGAAGAAATCATTACAAGAAAAAGCTACAACATGGATGAACTATGAAAGCAGTATGCTAAATAAAAGACACCAGTCACAAAAGACCACATATTATGATTCCATTTACATGAAGTGTTCAAAATAGCTAAATCCGTAGAGAAAAAGTAGGCTTAAGATGATTACAGGAAAATCAGGAGTAACTGCCAATGAGTATGGTGTTTCTTTTTGGCATAATGAGTATGTTCTAAAATTAAATACGGTGATAGCTGCACATTTTGTCAATATACTAAAAACTACTGTACACGTTAAAGAGATAAATTGTATGGCATGTGGACTACACATCAATAAATCTGTCACTAAAAAGTACTAGAAGCTAGACACAGAAACTCACTCCTGTAATCCCAGCACTTTGGGAGGCTGAGGAGGGAAAATCATTTGAGGCCAGGAGTTAACAAGCTGGTCAACATGGCAAAAATCCCACCTCTACTAAAAATACAAAAATTAGCCGGATATGGTGGCACACACCTGTAATCCCAGCTACTTGGGAGGCTGAGGCACGAGAATTGCTTGAGCCTGGGAGGCAGAAGTTGCAGTGAGCCAAGACTGTGTCACTGCAGTACAGTCTGAGCAACAGAACGACACTTGGTCTCAAAAATAACAAAAAAGTACTAGACTGTCTTGAAGCATTATACAATTTTCTCAACTTCTCACCTCAAATATCCATCCAAAGTTTAAAAAAAGAAGAGAGAAATTTCAACTCCATGAAAAAGGACTGTATGTTTTAGGGACTTTGTGTTCCTTTTTTTTTTTTTGGAAACAAAGTTTTGCTCTGGTTGCTTAGGATAGAGTGCAATGGCGCGATCTTGGCTCACTGCAACCTTCACCTCCTGGGTTCAAGCAGT
Organism: Aotus nancymaae; assembly: GCF_030222135.1. NCBI lineage: Eukaryota > Metazoa > Chordata > Mammalia > Primates > Aotidae > Aotus > Aotus nancymaae. The sequence continues at coordinate 55,817,734 of NW_026988473.1, read as the reverse complement.
TCTCTTGCCTCAGTATCTCAAGTAGCTGGTATTACAGGTGCCCACTACCACGCCTGGCTAATTTTCTTTTGTATTTTTAGTAGAGACAGGGGTTCACCATGTTGGCCAGGCTGGTCTCGAACACCTGACCTTAAGTGATCCACCCGCCTCGGTCTCCCAAAGTGCTCGGATTACAGGCGTGATCCACTATGCCCGGGCCTTTTTACTTTTTAACCTTTTACGTTCAAAGCTCTTACAATACCATGGGTACCTCAACAATTTAAACAACTTGATCAACCCTAAAAACATTTAATTCCCAAATAGCATGCCAATCTATCACCTACAACAGAGGGAAGAACTAGGAGTTAAAAATTATCTGATTCAAACAAAGCAAAAAAATTTGAATTTAGATCCAACAATTTAACCAACTGCTATCAGAAGTATGATGTACATAAGCACTGAGGCAAAGAAATTTTAAAAAGGAAAGAACTGGCTGGGCGCAGTGGCTCATGCCTGTAATCCCAGCACTTTGGGAGGCCGAGGCAGATGGATCACCTGAGGTTGGGAGCTCGAGACCAGCTTGACCAACATGGAGAAACCCTGTTTCTACTAAAAATACAAAAATTAGCTGGGCATGGTGGTGCACGCCTGTAATCCCAGCTACACAGGAGGCTGAGGCAGGAGAACCGCTTGAACCCAGGAGATGAAGGTTGCGGTGAGCTGAGATCAAGCCACTGCACTCCAGCCTGGGCGACAAAAGCAAGACTCTCTCTCACAAAAAGTAAAGAATTTACTAACTGAAAACAAACCTGAAGTTAACCTGAAATTTCATTTTATATCAAATAGCTTTTAGTTGTTCTCAAAATCATATATTAGGCTGGTACAATAATACACCCAATAAAAATACTTGCAAGATAGGCAAATCCTTAAAAGAAATTCCTTTAACAAATTTACACTCATCTTCAAATTACAGTCAACTGTAAAAACCTACCGAACCAACAGCACCAAATCCAGTATTTGTCTGCCCAAAGAGACCTGTTCCTGTTCCAAATGCTGTCCCAGTGCTGGTGTTTGTAGCTGTCCCAAAAAGACCTCCAGGCTGTGAGGCTTGGGTTACTCCAAATAAACCCTGCAAAAAAGATTATACAAATTAAAAGATATTCTATGATAGTTTCCTTAAAGAGTCTCAGATTAATAAAAAAGTTACCTTTTTTTCAAGCTTATATGACAGACACTAATAATTTATATAGATGATTTCCTTCAAAATAACCCTGAAAAGCAGGGAGTATATTTTCTGAAAGAATGTAAAGCTCAGAGCATTTTAAAACTTACCCAAGATGCCATAGCTCCTGAGTAGCAGGACCAGAAATTCAAACCTATATTTAAGTCCCTGTTCTTCCCAGGATGATGAACTCTAAGGTCTTAGGTATCTATTAAATAATAAGACTTTAACTCCTGTGCTCTAAGAGATGTCAGGGTTGCAACACTGAAAGCAAAATGGTAAAACTGGGTGCTTCATTTTCAAAGATTTAGGTGAAAAAAAACTAATCAGTATCAAGCTGTGGAGTGAACTTAGAATCAAGTAACCAAAAATAATCAGCTGAAAATAAATCAACAGGGACAGAGGTAGAAGTGTTATGTTAAAATGCCTTAATTCCTTTTTTAATTTTTTTTTGAGACAGAGTTTAGTTCTGTCATCCAGGCTGAAGTACAGGGCACAATCTCGGCTTACAATAGCATTTGCCTCCCAGGTTCAAAGGACTCTTCTGCCTCAGCCTCCCAAGTGGCTGGGATTACAGGGGCACGCCACCACGCCCAGCTGAATTTTGCATTTTTAGTAGAAATGAGGTTTCACCATGTGCCCAGGTTGTTCTCAAACTCCTGACCTCAGGTGATCCACCCACCTCGGCCTCCTAAAATGCTGGGATTACAGGTATAAGCCACGGCACCCGGCCAAAAGCCTTAATTCTAAATGAGAAACTATACTCATTTCCAATGAGCAGTCTGTATCATCCAATGTTTAACAATATATTTTACTTATTAATAAAGAAAAAATATTGTGCTAATAGACTTGCTGAATAGGGAATTCACTGTGCTATTTTTAAAAGTTTTATTGAGACATAATTCACACACCATAATATTCACTCATTTACAGTGCACTATTCAATGATGTTTTGCGTGTTCAGAGTTGTGTAACCATCCCCACTATCTAAATTTTTAACACCCCCAAAAGAAATCTCAGACCCAATAGCAATTTTTAGTAGAGACGATGTTTCACCATGTTGGCCAGGCTGGTCTTAAACTCCTGACCTCAAGTGATCTGCCCATCTCAGCCTCCCAAAGTGCTGGGATTACAGGCAAGAGCCACTGCACTTGGCCAATACATTTTATATGCTGCTGAAATCAGTCTTTTAGTATTTTGAAGATTTTTGGGTACAATTATACTTTTTTATTTTTTGAGATGAAGTCTCACTCTGTCGCCCAGGTTGGAGTGCAGTGGAGCGATCTCGGCTTACTGCAACCTCCACCTCCCCAGGGGTTCGAGTTATTCTTCTGCCTCAACCTCCCAGGTAGCTGGGATTACAGGAACTCACTACTGTGACTGCCTAAGTTTTGTATTTTTAGCAAAGATGGGGTTTCACCATGTTGGCCAGGCTGGTCTTGAACTTCTGACCTCAAGTGATCTGCCCACCTTGGTCTCCCAAAGTGCTGGGATTACAGGCTCAAGCTACCGTGCCGAGCCCCTACTTGTTTTTTAATCAGTAAAGGTATCTCTAATTTTAAGACTAGGTAAATTCCAAGTTCTGATCAATTACTCATATATCACTTCATCCTTTAATTTTTACACTTCCCTAAAAAAGGTCCCTAGAAATAACCTAGTAACAACCATGAGGACCTTCTCTTTGGACACAGTATGGCTCTAAGTTTTAGGTCTACCTTTGAAAAAAACAAAAACAAGATTTCTTTGTATGACTCTACATAACAGAATTAGCTGAAAGTTCCCTTATTTCCCATTGTTAGCTATATTCTAAAATACAGCCAGTAATGAGTATTTTCTTCTACACCCTACAGAATGGCTGCAGTCAATTTTCCAAGGTAGAGCTTCAAGAGGGCCAAGTTCAGCCCACTAGGTAGTTCCTAGGCCTCAACAGCATCTCAACGAGTAGAGTAGAGCCTAGGCTAGAATCTAGGTCTTAATTATACTAAGACTTTGTTCTCTTCCCTTCATTAAGTACCCTCAACTCTTAAGACCTGCAGTAGAGGGAGAATTTGGCAGTTTGACATGATTAGAAGCCTCATTACTTAACTTTACAAATAAGACCAGGAGGTAAATAAGGGTCTGTGTTCTTACCATGGTGTTGGTGCTTGGCTGTCCTAGGGTGCTGGTATTACCAAAGGAAAAGCCAGTGTTCTGGGTGGTAGTGGCCTGGCCAAATGGTTTGCTGAAGAGACTGGTAGTCTGCTGATTCTGCTGGCCAAAGAGACCACCTGGATTTGTTCCAAATCCAGTTGTACCTTTTAGGAAAAAAATAAGTAATAATTAAAAAAATCTAAACACTCTAAAATACAAAAGCTCACATCATCCAGTTATTGCAATAGTCTTATGTTATCTACTATCTTTCATTCACTTCTCGATAACCTTTTCATTTTCCATCCTTCGTCTAACTAGATTTAAACTTTAGTTTCTGTAATAACCCCAAGAAGCCTAACGAGGCTAAATGATCTTCCCTTATAAGCTCACAGCTTCCTTCTAGTTTACTGGGAATATACTAAAGATTATATAAATACTATATTAAAAGTCAGCATGTGTATTTTAACCTTGCTATTCTAAGTTATTGAGAACAAAAGTTTCTTCTTTATATGAATATATCCAGCCCAGAGTCTGATATGTAATATTCAATAAAGAATATGGACCAGGCACAGTGGCTCACATCTGTAGTAACATTTTGAGAGACCAAGGCAGGAGGATCACTTGAGGCCAGGAATTCCTGACAGCCTGGACAATACAGTGGGACCCTAACTCAACAAAAAAGTTTTAAAAATTAGCCAGGCATAATGGCCTGTGCCTACAGTCTTAGCTACTTGGGAGGCTGAGATGGGAGTATGGCTTGACCGTGGGAGTTTGAGGCTGTGGGGAGCTGTGATCAAGCCACTGCACGAAAGCGTGGGTGACAGAGCTAGACAGTGTCCTCCAACCCCCACCAAACAAACAAAACAAAACTATGAAACATAAGCCAGGCAGAATGGCGGAAATATCACGCGGGCCCAAGCGTTTAAGGCTGCAGTAAGCTGCGATGGCTCCACTGCACTCCAGCCTATTCAAGAGAGTGGGGCGCTGTCTCAAAAATAAATAAATATTAAGGAAAAAAAAAAGAATGCATGCTAAATCAAATCATGGAATACCAAGATTGAAAAGCAATCATTAGGCTGGACATGGTGGTTCAAACCTGCAATCTCAGTACTTTGGGAGGCCGAAGCAGGCAGACTGCTTGAGGCCAGGAGTTCAAGATCAGCCTAGCCAACATGGCAAAACTCTGTCTCTACTAAAAATACAAAACTCAGCCGATGCTGGGTGCAGTGGCTCACACCTATAATCCTAGCACTCTGGGAGGCCAAGGTGGGCGGATCACAAGAGGTCATGAGTTTGAGACCAGCTTGGCCAACATGGTGAAATCCCTACTCTACTAAAAGTACAAAAAATCAGCCAGGGATGGTGGGGGGCACCTGTAATCCCAGCTCCTTGGGAGGCTGGGGCAGGAGAATCGCTTGAACCCAGGAGGTGGAAGTTGAACTGCACTCCAGCCTGGGCAACAGAGCGAGACTCTGTCTAAAAAAAAAAAAAAAAAAAAAAAAAAATTAGCGAGGCATGGTGGCGGGTGCCTGTAGGGTGGTTGCGGTAGAAGAATCACCTGAGCCCAGGAAGTCAGAGATGCAGTGAGCCGTGATCGCACCACTGCATTCCAGTCTTGGGAACAGGAGTAAGACTCTAAGACGCTGCCTCAAAACAAACAAACAAACAAAACAAAGGCCAAACATTACTTAAATATGTATTTTTGTGTGTGTATGTACGTCTCTTTAGAAGGCTATGAAAAGCTGTAATTTTTGCTTTTCTCTACAGAGGCAAACTGGTAGGGTTTAAGGAAAGTATATAACCTCTGGTTAGTTTTTCGTATTTTATGAACTTTGTACCATATATGTGTATTACTTTTGCAAAAGTAGTATTTTTGTAAAGTAAATCAGTCATCATCTTGAATTCCTCTCTCACATCCCACATTAAATCAATCCATCAGCAAATCCCATCACTTATATAATCAAACTGGGTTCAGAAACTCATCTTTTTTCTTTTCTTTTTCTTTTTTTGAAATGGAGTCTCACTCTGTCACCCAGGCTGGAATGCAATGGTGTAATCTTGGACCACTGCAACCTCCACCTCCCAGGTTCAACTGATTCTCCTGCCTTAGCTTCCCAAGTAGCTGGGATTACAGGTGCTTACCATTACACCTGGCTAATTTTTTTATTTTTAGTAGACACTGGGTTTTACCATGTTGGCCAAGCTGGTCTTGAACTCCTGACCTCAAGTGACCCCCCTGCCTCGGCCTCCCAAAGTGCTGGGATTAGAGGCGAGAGCCACCACGCTTGGCCTCTTTTCCATCCTTGTCCAAGCCACTAACACTTCTCATGTTGATGGAGCAATAGCTTTTAAGTAATTTGTTTCTACTCTTACAATCTACTCTTAATATAGACTTCAGAATCATCTTTCACTCACAATCACATGACTTGTCTTTCAAAACAACTCTCAGGACTTCCCAAATCAAATAAAAATTCAATTCTTGATACCAGTCTACAAAGTCATATAAAATATGTCCCTTATATCCCCCAGTACTTTCCCTTGCCCCTTCTTCAAATGGCAAAAACTCAAGAGTTTTTAGACTCAGTTTCCACTAGCTGGAATGTTCTTCCCCAGGAAATCTGTACAACTTGCTCCTTTATCTTCTTCAGATACATCACTGCTCAAACATCACCTTCTCATGTGAAGCACTCCTTAGTCATCTTCATTTTAAACTGTATTTCTCCCTTTCCCCACATACATCCAGGCACTCCTCCCTATTCCTATGGTATCCCTAAATTATTTTTATCCATAGCCCTTATCCCAAAATGGCAATTATGTTTTAGTTTTAGTTATCTGTCTCTCCTCAATATAATCTAATACGATATCAAGTGCTTACTAGTTCCAAAGGCAGTTTTGTTCTGACCATATGCAAAGCCTGAATTAGTGGTGGAGGAGCTGAAGAGTCCTGTTGCACTGGAAGTGGCTGGAGAAGACCCAAACAAGCCAGTTGTGGTACCTGCTCCCACCTGGTTCTGTGGGCCTTTCCTGTTAGCCTGATAATCCTCTAAGCGAAGTTCCTGAAGGGAGGGAAAACATATTTCTAATCTTAATATGCAGCTTAAAATAATTACTTAGGAGACTAAAGACTTGAATTTTGTATGCAAGTTCTATGTTCGCATAGGAATCATGAGTAAAAAAGAGAAAACTAAGGAATGACCTTATATCGTTAAAGAAAAGATTTCCGGCCGGGCGCGGTGGCTCAAGCCTGTAATCCCAGCACTTTGGGAGGCCGAGGCGGGTGGATCACGAGGTCGAGAGATCGAGACCATCCTGGTCAACATTGTGAAACCCCGTCTCTACTAATACAAAAAAATTAGCTGGGCACGGTGGCGCGTGCCTGTAATCCCAGCTACTCAGGAGGCTGAGGCAGGAGAATTGCCTGAACCCAGGAGGTGGAGGTTGCGGTGAGCCGAGATCGCGCCATTGCACTCCAGCCTGGGTAACAAGAGCGAGACTCCGTCTCAAAAAAAAAAAAAAAAAAAAAAAAGAAAAGATTTCCAATAGACACTAAAATCCATACCATAATTATTGTAGAACTACAAGCCAAAGGGTCAACCATAATCTCAATTTTCTTTTACAAACAATACACTCTTCTTTTGGTAAAATGCCATAAAGTAACCCTAAATCTCCCTAGCCCTACAATATAAAAATAAAAATAATAATTAAAAGATGCAGATTCTGTGGGGCAAAAAATTTAGAAAAAGAGTAAAGTTTATCAATTTTGCCTAAAGTCAGGATGTTCCTGGCACAGCCCAATAAAGTAAGCATAGTTTGGTATGTCAAAAGAAGCAATCACTACAATCAGGAATGACTATCAAAATGTACAACCTGCTACATAAGCAGTAAGAATGAACAAACTAACTTCATGTAACAACATGGATGAATACCTCGATGTTGAAAGACAGCCATTAAAAAGTACATAACGTGGCTAGGCGCTGCAGCTCATGCCTGTAATTCCAGAACTTTGGGAGGCCTAAGTGGGTGGATCATGAGGCCAGGTGTTTGAGAACAACCTGGCCAACACAGTGAAATCCCATCTCTACTAAAAATACAAAAATTAGTCAAGCATGTTGGCGTGCGGCTATAATCCCAACTACTCGGGAGGTTAAGGCAGGAGAATTGCTACCCGGGAGGCGGAAGTTGTAGTGAGCTGAGATCGCACCACTGCCCTCCAGCCTAGGCAACAGATCAAGACTCCATCTCAAAAAAAAAAAAATAGCTGGGCATGGTGGCGCACACCTGTAATCCAAGCTACTAGGGAGGCTGATGTGTAAGAATTGCTGGAACCTGGGAGGCAGAGTTTGTAGTGAGCCAAGATGCGCCATTGTACGCCAGCCTAGGTGATGGAGTGAGACACTGTCTTAAAAAAAAACAAAAAACAAAAAAACAAACAAAAAAAAACCTTTTATTAAGCTATACGACTTTGCATAATTTAATTAAGAACATCTTCATATGCACGCACATACATTACCCAGTGTACTAGAACCAACATCTAGATGAGAACAGATGATTAGACTGGGATCAGTGGCTCATGCCTTTTATCCCAGCACACTGGGAGGCCGAGGAAGAGGATCACTTGAGCTCTAAGAGTTTGAGACTGGCCTGGGCAACATAGTGAGACCTCACTTCTACAAAAAAATTTTTAAAGTTAGCTGGGTGTGGTGGCACGTGCTAGTAGACCCAGGTACTTGGGAAGAGGAGGATGTGGAGCCTGGAAAGCGGACACTGCAGTGAGCTGTGATTGTGTCACTGCATTCCAGCTTGGGTAAAAGAGATCATCTCAAAAAAAAAAAAAGACCATTAGGGATGCTAGACCTTAACATACACCCGAATATTATCTCTGGCTAAAAAAGTAGATAGCTACAAATATAATACTTGATTTTTAAAAACAATTTGGTTAATGTTAATTTTTTACATAAACCCAAACTGAACCACTCTACGCTAAAGATAATCAAAACCATTTTTAAAATCTTTTGGATTAAAAGAATCCAAGATTCTATTGGATTCTTTTGATTCCAACAGAATCAAAAGGTTAGACTGACATTCTGTATTGTATTTTACTGACCTCTAGTGACTTGCTTTCATATTCTTTCATAGCAGTAATACACTGGTGCTTGGTACTTATGTTAGTGCTAACTCCAGCTTTGACCATAGTATCTGTACCAGTTGGAGGCTGCAAAGTTAAATAAAGGCAAATATGTAAGTCCAAGTTTTATCACATATACAATTTCTCAACCACTGAACTGTAAAACTAGCCCCCCTAGGTCTTTTATACTGAGATAGTTTCAAGGGTGCTTGATTAAATATACTGCATTTCTGATGTCTCCCTACATCAAGGTTATCTGAAGAAATCAATCTTAGTAACAAAGTAATTGCAAACCCAGGAATTAATCCCATAACTCAAACCATCCAACTATATGCTAAAATACATGTAATATTATGTATACGAAAAGCTTTACTCAATATATACATTTAAACCTCTATACCTAAATTCTCCTTTCTGTTCTGCCCTTTAATGTTGCATTAAAAAAATATGAAAACCAGCTGGGCGCAGTGGCTCATTTTTGTAATCCTAGCACTTTGGGAGGCCAAGGAGGGCAAATCACTTAAGGTCAGGAGTACAAGACCAGCCTAGCCAACATGGTGAAACCCCACCTCTACTAAAAATACAAAAATTAGTTGGGCGTGGTGGCACACGCCTGTAATGCCAGCTACTTGGGAGGCTGAGGCAGAAGAATCGCTTGAACCTGGGAAGCGGAGGTTGCAGTGAGCCAAGATTGCACCGCTGGACTCCAGCCTAGCTGACTCTGTCTCCAAAAAAAAGGGAAACCTGTTTTTTCCCCTATAACCTCATGAGAAAAAAGGCACAATAAGTAAAACCAAAGATTCTTGCTTGTACTGCCAGTTTTCTCAACTACTGTACTTTCCAAGGGACATCACACAGTATTCTTCACCATCATTTATATTTTAACTTTAAATTCAGGGTTACCAATTTACCTGAGAAATTCTTCATTTTCTGGAGTTTATTTATTTATTTATTTTTTTTTTTGAGACAGAGTTTCACTCTTGTTACCCAGGTTGGAGTGCAATGGCGCGATCTCGGCTCACCGCAACCTCCGCCTCCGGGGTTCAGGCAATTCTCCTGCCTCAGCCCCCTGAGTAGCTGGGATTACAGGCACGCGCCACCATGCCCAGCTAATTTTTTGTATTTTTAATAGAGACGAGGTTTCACCATGTTGACCAGGATGGTCTCGATCTCTTGACCTTGTGATCCACCCGCCTTGGCCTCCCAGTGCTGGGATTACAGGCGTGAGCCACCGCGCCCGGCCTCTGGAGTTTATTTTAACAAGAAGTTTTATTTCTGCCAGAGATTTCCACTAGGCTAACTGCACCTCCAGCATATCCTAAGAATCCCCCAATCACTTACATCAAGTGGTATTCCATATGTTTCTGTAAACAAAATCTTCCATTCTAGCCCTCCACCCAACCCCTCTCAAAAAAAGAAAGAACACATACACAAAAAACTTTACGGCCCCATTTAGTCATTTCATCAACAAAACCTGTATTTTTCAACTGGTACAGAATGTTGATGAGTTACTCTTTTCAATTATTTTTCTACAATCTGCCCCCTATTCTTCATTCCTATAAAGAATAGGTGATCAACCAGGTGTGGTGGCTTACACCCGTAATCCCAACACTCTGGGAGGCCGAGGAGGTCACCTGAGGTCAGGAGTTTGAGACCAGCCTGACCAACATGGAGAAACCCCGTCTCTACTAAAAATACAAAATTAGCCGGGCGTGGTGGTGCATGCCTGCAATCCCAACTACTAGAGAGGCTGAGGCAGGAGAATCGCTTGAACCCAGGAGGTGGAGGTTGCAGTAAGCTGAGATCATGCCATTGTACTCCAACCTAGGCAACAAGAGCGAAATTCCATCCCCCTCAAAAAAAAAAAAGAATAGCTGACCATTCAGAAGCACAGTAAATTTAACATAGTAGGCTGGGCACGGTGGCTCAAGCCTGTAATCCCAGCACTTTGGGAGGCCGAGGTGGGTGGATCACGAGGTCAAGAGATCGAGACCATCCTGGTCAACATGGTGAAACCCCGTCTCTACTAATACAAAAAATTAGCTGGGCATGGTGGCACGTACCTGTAATCCCAGCTACTCAGGAGGCTGAGGCAGGAGAATTGCCTGAACCCAGGAGGCAGAGGTTGCGGTGAGCCGAGATTGCACCATTGCACTCCAGCCTGGGTAATGAGCGAAACTCCGTCTCAAAAAAAATTAACATAGTAAATTCAAATTCTACCTTATACCAGCTTATTATAATAAAGCCTTATAAATACAAATTTGATTGGGATGAGCATAATTCAAATATACATCATAGTCTCAAGATTTCCTATCTACTATACAACTATTTATAGATTTGTTTTTAACACACTGTTCAGGAAGTGTCGAACTAAGCTGGAAAGAGAAGCAATTTTACAATTCATCCTGCAAAAAAAATACATGTGCGAAAAACATTTCACAAAGATTGGAAGAAAATACATACGTTAAATTTAATAGTAGTCCCAGTAGGAGCAGCTGTAAAACTACTTGGCCCAAAGAGGGAGCCAGATGTGCTGCCAAAAGGATTAGAGGTGGTATTTGTAGTTCCAAAGAGTCCTCCACTGCTAGTACTGGTTCCAAAATCTATCAATAAGAAAGAAAAATGAGATAACAATAACAAATTTAAGAATCTACAAGATGCCCTGGAACTGAGCTATGGCACTAGCGCCAACAGTACTTTCACATCCTCAACGTTTTGTTTTGTTTTGAGACAGGGTCTTGCTGTCTCCTAGGCTGGAGTGCAGTGGCGCAATCACAACTCACTGCAGTCTTGACCTCATAGGCTCAAGCAATATTCCTGCCTCAGTCTCCTGAGTAGCTAGGACCACAGGCATGTGCCATTACACCAACCTAATTTTTTTTTTTTTTTTTTTTTTTTTCAGTTTTTGTAGAGACTGAGTCTTGCCATGTTGCTCAGGCTGGTCTCAAACTCCTGGGCTCAAGCAATCCTCCCACCTTAGCCTCCTAAAGTGCTATGATTACAAGTATAAGGTACTGCACCCAGTCTCACATCCTCAAATTTTTTACCTTTCAAGTATCCCAAGCAAATATATTCAAATAGAAATTTCATACACAAAAATACGTACTTCTAGGCTTACAACTTTCATGGGAAACAAAGTCTGAATCCTTTAGTCAGCAAAGTGTCCATAAAGCCCTAAGGGCACACTGGGAAGACAACTTAAAAGAAATACTTTGTGCCTGGGCACAGTGGCTCAAGTCTGTAATCCCAAGCACTTTGGGAAGCCAAGGCGGGCGGATCACGAGGTCAGGAGATCAAGACCATTCTGGCCATGGTGAAACCCCATATCTATTAAAATACAAAAAGTTAGCCGAGTATGGTGGTGCACGCCTGTAGTCCCAGCTACTCAGGAGGCTGAGGCAGGAAAATCGCTTGAATCTGGGAGACGGAGGTTGCAGTGAGCCAAGATTGTGCCACTGCACTCCAGCCTGGCCAAAGACTCCATCTCCCCCTCCAAAAAAAAAAAGAAATACTTTGCTTCATCATAAATTTTATCTCATTTCTCCTTTTCTCCTATAACTAGATGCTGAATCAATTTGTCTTTCTGAAAACATCCTGTCACAACAAACTTCAACAGCAGTCACAGTACATTTTATTTACATACATTATGACATGTACCCACAGATAAACAAAAACTTTAGAACATACAAGTGGTCCTCTTAAAAAAATTAAATATAGGTTAATGTAAAGTTTCACTGCCAAAAATTTCAGAAAAATTAGTGGCCACTGTCAAATTACTTTATAGATATCAATAAAGAAATAGCAAATCCTTGGATTACTTTACTTTTTCAAAAAGCTGAGTTTGAAAAAAAATTACATATAAATGAATTTAACTGTTGCTAAGGAATATACTGCTGAAAGTATGAGACACTACTTTTTTTTTTTTTTGAGAAGCAGTCTTGCTCTGTCACCAGTCTGAAGGGCAGTGGCGTGATCTCGGATCACTGAAACCCTCCGCCTCCTGGGTTCAAGCGATTCTCCTGCCTTAGCCTCTCGAGTAGCTGGGACTACAGGCACGCGCCACCACACCAGGCTAATTTTTGTATTTTTAGTAGAGACAGGGGTGAGCCACCGTGCCCAGCCGAGAGACATTACTTCTGAAGAAGTAACACATATGGTGCCAGAAATGTCACTAAGCAATAGAAATTTATCTGCCAATATTTAGAATTAGTAACATCCTAATTACCAGGTTAAGAGTACTGTGATTTCTCACTGGCAAACTATTATTTCTTTCTAAAACATGTCTTAATACGTAGTTTAAAGCAAAGAAGCACATTTCTTTTGAATGAGTACTTTAGACTGCATTATATTTTGTTATAGCCATTCTACATCAGGAAGCTCTTCCTCTTCATATTCCTTAAATAACAGTGCTTCAAATTTCTATCCTTATAGAGATGTACATACTCTCTTCCTTTACAGCCTATTAACCTTGTCAATACAAATTGAAGTTGTCCTCTTCCCATATTTTTGCCATTTGATGGGAAAAGGAGGTAGATTAACATAGAAAAAAGGAGAAAAGAAAACACATTCAATAAACAAACCAAATTGTTAGATGCATAACTCCAGTGATGTCCTACTTACTCCCAAAGCCAGTTGGTTTATTTTGTGCAAAGGCATTGTTTTGGGATGAGAAAAGACTGGTCCCTGTGCTTGCAGTTCCAAACAAGCTATTTGATGTTCCTGTTGATGTACCAAACCCAAAGCCAGTGCTTGTGGAGGTAGCTGGCTGGCTAAATGAATTGGTTCCAAATAATCCTCCTGAGGAGACGGAGAAGGAGGGAAAAAGTTAAGTAGATCAGAGCCACTAAGTCAATTCCAAAATCAGCTACAAACAAACCGGTTATATTACAAATAAAGCACCTACCTGGTTTAGTCTGTGAATTTCCAAACAGGCCTCCAGTATTGTTGCTAGAACCAAATGCAGATGTTCCAAATGCCCCTCCACTAGTAGTACCAAAGCCAGTATCTGAAAAAGCAAGATCCAGAGTAAATTAGAATTTAGAATAAAATCTATATAAGATGACCAAATGAAAAGGCATTTTAATATTTTTCTTTTTTTTTTGAGACAGAGTTTCACTCTTGTTACGCAGGCTGGAGTGCAATGGCGCGATCTCGGCTCACTGCAACCTCCACCTCCTGGGTTCAGGCAATTCTCCTGCCTCAGCCTCCTGAGTAGCTGGGATTACAGGCACGCACCACCATGCCCAGCTAATTTTTTGTATTTTTAATAGAGATGGGGTTTCACCATGTTGACCAGGATGGTCTCGATCTCTTGACCTCGTGATCCACCCACCTTGGCCTCCCAAAGTGCTGGGATTACAGGCGTGAGCCACTGCGCCAGGCCCCAATATTTCTTAAAATTCTGCATTTGAACCACTACTCTAATTGAAAACATTTTTTCAAAATCCCATCAGAGTATTAATTACAGAGTAAAAACAAAGCCACAGACATTTTATTCATTATTCCCAAGGGAAGTATGAAAACTTGAAGTTAAAAAAAGTGACTTTTTGATAAAAGTTACAGATGTTGACAGGTTAAAGAAAGAAAAAAGTGCTGGCCAGGCACGGTAGCTCACACCTGTAACCCCAGCACTTTGGGAGGCCGAGGAGGGCGAATCATTTGAGGTCAGGAGTTCAAGATCAGCCTGACCAACATGGTGAAACCCCATGTCTACTAAAAAAAACAAAAGAATTAGCTGGGCGTGGTGGCACATGCCTGTAGTCCCAGCTACTCAGGAGGCTGAGGCAGGAGAATTGCTTGAACCTGGGAGACAAAGGTTGCAGTGAGCCAAGATCATGACACTGCACTCCAGAGCAGGACTTGGTCCCAAAAAAGGTGCCAAGTTAACTAGTGACTATGAGCTACAGATAAAAATAAAATTAGCCGGGCGCGGTGGCTCGCGCCTATAATCCCAGCACTTTGGGAGGCCGAGATGGGTGGATCACGAGGTCAAGAGATCGAGACCATCCTGGTCAACAAGGTGAAACCCCATCTCTACCAAAAATACAAAAATTAGCTGGGCATGGTGGCGCACGCCTGTAGTTCCAGCTACTCGGGAGGCTGAGGCAGGAGAACTGCTTGAACCCAGGAGGCGGAGGTTGCAGTGAGTCGAGATCGCGCCATTGCACTCCAGCCTGGGTAACAAGAGCGAAACTCCATCTCAAAAAATAAAATAAAATAAAATAAAATTAAATTAAATTAAATTAAATTAAAGTGTTAAGATTATCTCTACTATTGTTGCACTTCATGCTCACTGAGATAAATGGTCTTTCATTAGGGGAACACATCGGAATGATATGGGAAGCTTTTCCAAAATATACATGTTCAGGTTTCAACTCCAGATTCCAAGTCTACAGTTTTTGAAGGAAAATATGTATTTTGAATAAAACTTCCAAATGTGACCGTGATGGGCACTTTTGTTTAAAAACCACAGACATAGATGCAGAATTCTCTAAAAAGGAGGTCAGAAGCCACTTAAGAAAACTTCCTCTAATTTTATTAGGTATGATAGAGGTTTGTTAGTTATGCTTCTTAAAAAATCCTTAGCCCAGTGCAGTGGCTTATGCTTGTAATCCCAGTGCTTTGGGAGGCTTAGGCGGAAGGACTGCTTGAGCTCAGAAGATGGGAGACCAGCCTGAGCAACATGGAGATATCCCACCTCTACAAAAAAAATTTTTTTTTTTTTTTTGAGACGGAGTTTCGCTCTTGATACCCAGGCTGGAGTGCAATGGCGCGATCTCGGCTCACCGCAACCTCCGCCTCCTGGGTTCAGGCAATTCTCCTGCCTCAGCCTCCTGAGTAGCTGGGATTACAGGCACGCGCCACCGTGCCCAGCTAATTTTTTTTTTTTTGTATTAGTAGAGACGGGGTTTCACCATGTTGACCAGGATGGTCTTGATCTCTTGACCTCGTGATCCACCCGCCTCGGCCTCCCGAAGTGCTGGGATTACAGGCTTGAGCCACCGCGCCCGGCCCAAAAAAAATTTTTTAATGAGCCAGGAGGTCAGGAGCAGTGGCTCACCTCTGTAATCCCGGCAATTTGGGAGGCCAGGGCAGGCAGATTGCTTGAGGTCAGGAGTTCAAGACCAGCCTGGCCAACATGGTGAAACCCCATCTCTACCAAAAATATAAAAATCAGCCGGGCATGGTGGCATGTACCTATAATCCCAGCTACTCAGGAGGCTAAGGCAGGATAATTGCTTGAACCCAGGAGGCAGAGGTTACAGTGAGTTGAGAAAAATAAGCCAGGCATGGTGGTGTGCAACTGCGGTCCTAGCTACTGAGGAGGCTGAGCTATGGGAGATGCTTGGGTCTGGGAGGTTCAGACTGTAGTGAACCATGATAGAGCCAATGTACTCCAGCCTGGGCAACAGAGCAAGATCTTATCTCAAAAAAAATTTTTTTCCATCAATTAGAGAAAAGGTTCTGGGATTTACATTAAATTATCTGCTAAGATGCTCTCCTCCCCCAGAAACAAAGAGATAAAAACAAGACTGGGAAAATGCTGGTTGTTAAAGTTGAGACATAAGTACATGAAAGTGCACTATACCATTCTTTCTAGTCTTAGATGAGTATAAAAAGTTTAACAAAGTGTGACAGCTCTTTTAGAATTTGTCTAGCAGGCTTTCTGGTTTTTCCCCAGAAACAAATTTTTTTTTGCCGAAGGCGGGGTGGTTCCGGTAAAAAAAAAACAACCTCAAAAAAAAAATTCTTAGGCCGGCGCAGTGGCTCAAGCCTGTAATCCCAGCACTTTGGGAGGCCGAGGCGGGTGGATCATGAGGTCAAGAGATCGAGACCAACCTGGTCAACATGGTGAAACCTCGTCTCTACTAATACAAAAAAAAATTAGCTGGGCATGGTGGCGCGTGCCTGTAATCCCAGCTACTCAGGAGGCTGAGGCAGGAGAATTGCCTGAACCCGGGAGGCGGAGGTTGCGGTGAGCCGAGATCGCGCCATTGCACTCCAGCCTGGGTAACGAGCGAAACTCCATCTCAAAAAAAAAAAAAAAAAAAAAAAAAATTCTTAACAAGTTTAAATATGAATAAGGATTGCTACAGGCAACTAACGTCATCTACGATACTGGGTAGGAAGGGAGGTAGATCTCAGGAGGGTTGGTGGGGATTAGGGACTTCCATATTTTAACATTTCTGTGACATCTGAATGTCACATCATATTCACAGAGAAAATTTCAGGGCAGTTATTTAAGAACCGCATTTTAGACTTCAACATTAAAATAATTATTTTCTGGTCTGAAAAAACTTTTTTAACCAAAATAATACAAATATTTTAAGTCTCTTCTACTGATGATCAGAGAGTCAGGAAAACTTAGAATTTATTTCTATTTTCTTAAAAACTATTATAGAGATCTTATCCTAGTTATTTTTTCAAGACGACTTTGTTATAAACACGGAAGTACAAATAAAATTCCTACCTAAAGCTCTCAGAGTGGACTTGTTCTTAGAAGAGATTAATTAAGGTTCCCCCTCTTTTGTCATTTTTAAAAACTTACTCTGTCCAAATGTTGAAGTTGTTCCAAAGCCACCTGTTCCACCCCCAAAGGGGGTTCCAAATGATTTATTAAACATCTTCAAAATGAGTCTTTGTTTCAGAAAGCTGGGAAGAAGAAAACATTATCACTCTCTTAATGACCACAAAATGGAAGGTATCGTTTTAGAAAATATATCAATTCCACAAACTTAGGCCTATTCAAACTACAGTATATACTCTCATTCAATATCCTCAAACTCTGTATAAAACTTGTAAAATGATCTTTAATCTACACTGTTCCTGAGTGAACAGTAAGATTAAACTTTGTAATATGAGGTTAAAATTCAGATCCCAACAATAACCATCCCTTTAAAACAATGTTTTCGGCTGGGCGTGGTGACTCACACCTATAGTCCCAGCACTTCGGGAGGCCAAAGCGGGCAGATCACAAGGTCAGGAGTTCAAGACCAGTCTGGCCAAGATGGTGAAACCCCGTCTCTACTAAAAATACAAAAAATTAGCTGGGCGTGGTGGTTCACGCCTGTAATCCCAGCTACTCAGGAGGCTGAGGCAGGAGAATCACTTGAACCCAGGAGGCAGGGGTTGTGGTGAGCAGAGATCGCGCCATTGCTCTCCAGCCTGGGTGACAGAGCAAGACTCCGTCTCAAAATAAATAAATAAATGTTTTCAATCTTTTTTAAAATCTAAGTCTCTTTTTTTTTTTTTTTTTGAGACAGAGTCTTGCTCTGTTACCAGGCTGGAGTGCAGTGGCAACATCCTGGCTCACTGCAACCTCCGCCTCCCTGATTCAAGTAATTTTCCTGCCTCAGCCTCCTGAGTAGCAGGAATTACAGGCGCGCACCACCACACCCAGCTCATTTTTGTATTTTTAGTAGAGACAGGGTCTCACCATGTTGGCCAGGCTGGTCTCGATATCTTGACCTCGTGATATACCTCAGTCTCCCAAAGTGCTGGGATTACAGGCATGAGCCACCTCGCCCATCCTTTCCTTTTTAGTAAATAAATATTTCAAGTCTACAAGGCCAGATGTTTATATGATCCACCTAGGAGCTTATGAATTATATCCATCAAATATTATGACCACAGTCTGCTATCCCAACCACCTAAAAAGCTAAAATTTTTGTCAGGTTTTCTTTTCTTTTTCTTTTGAGACAGTGTCTCACTCTGTTGCCCAGGCTGGAATACAGTAGTGCCATCTTGGCTCACTGCAACCTCTACCTCCCGGGTTCAAGTGATTCTCCTGCCTCAGCCTCCGGAGTTGCTGGGATCACAGGCATGCAAGACCACGCCCAGCTAATTTTTGTATTTTTAGTAGAGACAGGGTTTCATCATGTTGGCCAGGCTGGTCTTAAACTCCTGATCTCAAGTGATCCACCCACCTGGGCCTCCCAAAGTGCTGGGATTACAGGCGTGATCCCACCTGCCACACCCTGCCAAAGCTTTATTTTCCATAGTTTGCATTATAAAGTTTCTTCTTCCTCTAACTTCAAGGGATATAAAACATGGTAAAAGTAAATGTTTTTCAAATTATGCATGTCCCGCCTTCTATTTCTAAATCCCAGAGATTCTGGTGTCCTGACATTCTCTTCAAGATTATGTCCTATGATTACTCTCTATGGTCCCCCATTTACCTATCTTCTAAGATTACAGAAAACCTTTGATGAAAATCCTTCACCTCTGGCCAGGTGCAGTGGCTCACACCTGTATTCCTAGCAGCTTGGGAGGCTGAGGCAGGCGGATTGCTTGAGGCCCAGAAGTTTGACACTAACCTGGGCAACATGGTGAAACCCTGTCTCTACAAAAAAAATTTAAAAAAATTGGCCTGGCATTGTGGTATGCGACTGTAGTCCTAGCTACTTGGTCAGCTGGCATGGGAGGATTACTTGAGCCCAGGAGGTGGAGGTTGCACTGAGCCATGATCATGCCACTTCACTCCAGCCAAGGTGAGTGAGGTCCTGCCTCAAAAACAAAAAAAAAAAACCTCACCTTGGCCAGGCACAGTGGCTCACACCTGTAATCCCAGCAATTTGGGAGGCTGAGGCAGGTGGATCACCTGAGCTCAGGAGTTTGAGACCAGTCTGGCCAACATGGTGAAACCCAGTCTCTATCAAGAATATAAAAACTAGCCGGGCATGGTGGTGCACACCTACAATCCCAGCCACTTAGGAGGCTGAGGCAGAAGAATTGCTTGAACCCAGGAGGCGGAGATCGCGGTGAGCCGAGATCGCGCCACTGCACTCCAGCCTGGGTAACGAGCGAAACTCCATCTCAAAAAAAAAAAAAAAAAAAAAAAAAAAAAAAAAATTTATCTTGCCTCAGCCTCCTGAGTAGCTGGGTTTATGTGTGTGCACTACCACGCCCAGCTAATTTTTTTATATTTTTTAGTAGACAGGGTTTCACCACATTGGCCATGCTGGTCTCAAACTCGTGACCTCAAGTGACCCAGCCACCTCGGCCTCCCAAATTGCTGGGATTCTAGGCATGAGCCACCGTGCACAGCCAAATTTTGATTTTATTTTTTTTGAGATGGGAGACTCGCTCTGTCACCAGGCTGGGGTACAATGGCACAATCTCGGCTCACTGCAACCTTCACCTCCCATGTTCAAGTGATTCTCCTGCCTCAGCCTCCCGAGTAGCTGGGACTACAGGTGAGTGCCACCACGCCCAGCTAATTTTTATATTTTTAGTAGAGACGGGGTTTCACCATATTGGCCAGGAAGGTCTCTCCTGATCTGGTGATCCGCCCATCTTGGCCTCCCAAAGCTCTGAAATTACAAGCATGAGCCACTGCACCCAAATTTTGACTTTTAATAATCTTATCCTAGGCCGGGTGCGGTGGCTCACGCCTATAATCCCAGCACTTTGGGAGGCCGAGACGGGTGGATCACGAGGTCAAGAGATCAAGACCATCCTGGTCAACATGGTGAAACCCCGTCTCTACTAAAAATAGAAAAATTAGCTGGGCATGGTGGCGCACACCTGTAGTCCCAGCTACTTGGGAGGCTGAGGCAGGAGAATTGCTTGAACCCAGGAGGTGGAGGTTGTGGTGAGCCAAGACTGCGCCATTGCACTCCAGCCTGGGTAACAAGAGCGAAACTCCATCTCAAAAAAAAAAAAAAAATCTTATCCTAACACAGTAACCTAGCATCACACACATATTTCACAAACAGATTTTTTAGGTAGTAATCAATATTCTGGAAGACATCTGTATTTAACAGATGAGAAAATGGACCAGATATTTGGCAAGTGTCCCCAAGGTCAAAGAAGTGATACTGGTGGAGTCCTAGTTTAACCTGTCTTGTAACTTCCCAAGGACACCTTCAATCCTAGGACTATAGTAAGCAACAAGCAAGAATGTGTATTTTAAGTATCAAGGAAATTCATCTGTTCCAGGCCTCAGAACAAGGGACAATGCAGGAAGCAAATCCAATTTAGACTTATGGAAGAAAGCTTCTCACTAAAACTCAGCCTGTCTTTTTAGTTTTGGCAAGAAGTGTTCGGCTTAGTCTCTAAGCCATATCACAATGGGATGTTTTCTCAAAAATTATCAACATGAATCAAATCAAGATTATAGAAGCAGCCTCATGATTTTTACCACAGTTGCTAGAAATTAAAATAGCTCACCAGGCACAGAGGCAATCCCAGCATTTTGGGAGGCTGAGATGGGCAGATCACCTGAGGTTGGGAGTTCGAGACCAGCCTGACCAACATGCAGAAACCCCATTGCTACTAAATATACAAAACTAGCTGGGCATGGTAGCACATGCCTGTAATCCCAGCTACTCAGGAGGCTGAGGCAGGAGAACTGCTTGAATCCAGGAGACGGAGGTTGAGGTGAGCTGAGATTGCACCATTGCACTCCTTGTATCAAAAAAAAAAATTAAAATACATTACACATTTAACCCTTTGCTCTTCAAATATTAACCATTCACCTTCCTTACTCTGCTTTGTAACTGTCATTGACTTAATGAAAAATGACCCCCTCTCTACTCTTGCTCTAGTCAAACAACCTCCTAATTCATTCTTCACAACCCAGTTCAAATGCCATCTTTTCTACTTCTCTAATTCTCTCTAGCAATTAGTTATTCCTCTGGGCTTGTACTGCACATTATGCTCTCTTTGTACGTATCTATGTTGACCCTGAGTCCCAATACTGAACACTGTGAAACACCTACGAATAGTACACAGACCTTCCTTTAAGACTGAAGGATTTGTTGTACCAGCTGCTGAAAAGTGTTTGCAAAAGACAGCCATCAGCTGTCAGTTCTCTTCAAAACTCCATTTAAGAGGGTAACCTCACCCAAGGTCACACTCCCTTCCTAGGACAGCCCATATCCATGGCCAAAGGCCAGGTCCCTTTGCTCCAATACAGGGTA
This sequence comes from Aotus nancymaae, assembly GCF_030222135.1. Lineage (NCBI taxonomy): Eukaryota > Metazoa > Chordata > Mammalia > Primates > Aotidae > Aotus > Aotus nancymaae. The sequence continues at coordinate 55,796,355 of NW_026988473.1, read as the reverse complement.
AGTCTAAAAGATGACCCTAGCTTCATACTCTCCACAGGATTGGCCTACACCTTCAAGGCAACATTACAACTCAGCCCTGTTCTCCTCCTTTCCTTCTCTCCTACAAGTGGTGAACCCAAGAACATTTCCTAATAAAACTTACACAGGGCCAGGCACAGTGGCTCAAGCACACGTGTACTTCCAGCACTTTAGGAGGCCAAGGCGGGAGGATCATTTGAGCCCAGGAATTTGAGACTGGCCTGGGCAACATAGCAAGACCCTATCTCTACAAAAAGATAAAAATAAAAAGTTGTGCAAGATCATCTCCAATTCAGACTCAGTCCCAAGGAACTCAATCTCTGAACTCCAACACTCTCCCTCACTCAATTCACAATGAACTTCACCATGATAGGGGCAATATTATTTGTTTACTATCCCAGGACCTATCACAGGGTCTGAAACATGGATGTATTCATTTTCTAAATTAATGACAATCACCACGAATGTGTTTTTAAAACAGAATTGTTGGGGAAAACAGCAAAGGAGAAAGGACTTACAGAGTGCCTAAATTGGTTATAAGTAACATACAAACAAGGAACAACAAACTGCGGAAGGCCGCAGGAAGCCTCTGAAGAGGAAGGCCTCTTCATGCCTCATGTTCTGGTGCAGGGTGACTTTGGCTCTGTTACCATAAACATTGTGCTCAAGTACGTAAAACCCCTTCATAGCACTATGTAGCCAGACTTGTAGGCTCCTTGTAAGGCCCTCGGTCCATCAGCTATACATAGATAATAAGCTAAACATGTTCTTGTTTTGTGAAATTCCCAAACCACCACGGTTATCAATCCTTAGGATGACACACCAGTTCCGGTTCACTGATTCACTTCCAGCTCACTGATTCACTCCACCATCACCCTCTCCCCACCATTACTCCACCCCTATCCTGCAGATCAAAGTAATTGTAATCAATAAACAGTGTGGATGAGCTTGGGGCCTTCACTGTCGCCTCCAGAGTAATCAAGTGATAGCCCCCTAGTTCCTCTTTTTCTCTTAATCTGTCTTTTCCTCATTCCTTTGTCACCACCAAACTCGGGGTACCTACGGCTGATACAGGGCTGGCTCCCTACATTCTGGTGCCTAATGTAGGGCTCATGGATTCCTACATCCTTGCTCACCAATGTGTGGAGCTCATGGATTTCCTATACAGAGTAATCAAATTGCTTTACAAGTTAAATTCTAAATTATGCTAGATTAATTTTCACAACAAAAGGAAGCCATGAAAAAGAAGATTCCTGATGGAATTTATCATCTAATTCAGAGATTGCAAAAAGGAAGAGATCACAGAATGGCTGGATGCAACAAGCAGGCACTTTCTTGTTTGGTCCACTAAATGGTATATTGTACACAGACACACATATGCATTTAAACTACTTGGCAACATTTATTTTCTCTTATTTTATTTTTTTAGATGGTCTCGTTCTGTCTCCCAGGCTGGAGTGCAGTAATGCAATCTTGGCTCACTGCAACCTCTACCCGCCGAGTTCAAGTGATTCTCCTGCCTGGGCCTCCTCAGTAGCTGGGATTACGGGCATGCACCACCACGCCTGGCTAATTTTTGTATTTTCAGTAGAGATACGGTTTCACCATGAGGCCAGATCTCAAACTCCTGACCTCAAGCGATCTACCCGCCTTGGCCTCCCAAAGTGCTGGGATTACAGGTTACGCCTGGCCTAGTAGGTAACATTTAAAACAGGGTTATGGGGGCGGGGGGGAAGATTTTTGGCTTCTCATGAAAAACCTGATAATTAAGCAAACTATGACTGTAATTACTTCATGGCAGTAACAGGCTGCAGTTTAGTAGCAATGCCCTCTCTCGACCTCTCTTCTGTGAGAACATGCCCTCTCCAAAGTGCCAGAATACCCACCCAATATTATTCATTTATATCAACTGCCTGGTCCCTGTAGGTTTTCAATTTGTGACTACTGACATAATCAGAGAAAGAACATGTAACATTTTACTTCCTCTATTAACAATAACAACAAGGCTGGACTTGGGGGCTCATGCCTGTAATCCCAGCACTTTGGGAGGCCAGGAGTTTGAGCCCAGCCTGGCCAACATGGCAAAACCCCATCTCTACCAAAAATACAAAAATCAGCTGATAGTGGTGGTGCACATCTGTGATCCCAGCTACTCAGTGTCTGAGGCATGAGAATCGCTAAAACTCAGGAGGTGGAGGTTTCAGTTAGCCGAGATCATGCAATTGCACTCCAGTCTGGGCAGCAGAGTGAGACTCTGCCTCAACAAACAATAACAAAAGATCTAGATAATACAGATTATTTGCATTAACTGTATTTTCCAATCCATTTGGATTTTACTCCAAAAATGTAGTAAAATCCATTAAAAAAAAAAAGGATTCCAAGAGACAGAAATAAACCCGTTCAAGTTTAAAGGCATATCAAACATTTAAGCCTTTATCCTTTCAAATATGTTAAACTGGTCCAAGCTGCAACCAACCCTCCCACAGCCCCACTCCAAAAAATACAAGATAATATTTGAGTTCTTACTATGTCCCACACACTGTTCTAAATGCTGTTTATGACTTATCGCATGAAAACCTCCCAAGAATCCAATGAGGTAGGAATTTTTCTCTCTATTTTACAAGGGGTGAAATTGAGGCACAAGAATCAATTTGTCCAAGACAAAGCTGTTGTTGACTCCAGCAGCCAATGCTTCTGGAGTCTAGAGCCTAGAGCTCCTAGAGAAAGAACACCGCCAATAAAGGGAAATGGCCTTGCATTCACTATACATGGGGAACCTACAAAACCAATATTTGGCACTAGTGATCCAGCACTATCAGGGAAAGACACTTCTCTGGCAAATATGGGAGTTCTAGTCACCAGAAATAATCTCTTTTATGAAGTAAGGATAATTTATAACGCATACCCATGGCAAAGATGACATTTACAACAAAGATTAACCTTTCTCCTCTTTTTGTGAATGGACTTACTTATACCCATTGCTGGGTTTTTTTAGTATATTTAAAAAGCAAAAACAAAAATGAAATAATGTTCTATAAAAACAGACCTTTAATTTTACCCTTAATTTTACTCTGTACTCTATGCTCAAAAATCTCCTAATAATTCAGTATCTCAGATACAAGAAGTAGCCTATAATATACACCATAGTCCAATCAATGGACAGACATATATTTCCACACTGTCCAAACTGAAGCTCTATAAACTGATGTCCTGTTTTAGATATCTAACTTTTTGTGATCTTTGTGAACTCTAGGTATAATGAAAAAATTTAGTCTTCTACTCAGAAAAGTGGTGGACATCCTGAAACGTGGTCAAAAGAAAACAAACAACCCCAAGCAAATGTCAACTTTAAGACTATCTGAAAGACTATGCAAGCTTCTGAAGACATTTCCAATTTTCTGCTAACTCCAGAAAGTTACACAAATGGTAGTTTTTCCTTTCCACTTCATTAAGCTCCTTTGTATCAAAGTCAACAAAGAGCAAAAACAATAAATATTTGTTAGATGAATGGACTAGTATAGTACTTCCCACTTTACAAGGCATTTTTTCATACATTCTCTCATCTAATCTTCACGAAAATACTAGGAAAGGCAGGGATTATCACCCACAGTTAAAACTGAACGAAAACTGTTGCCCTAAATGAGAAAAGAGAGCTGGGAAAGGAGGCTGGGTGGAATTCCAGGAAGAAAAGATTAATCAGCCCAGTGTTCCCTAATAACACATCCCAACAAAACTATCTGCAACCTTCTGTTTTACAGTATCCTCCCTAGGAAAGATCTTTGATCAAGCCACTCCCTTGGTTAGAGCATCATATCCTCCCTAAAAATTGTATCTCCTTTTCTTTCTAAAAACTGCTGCTCAAGCCTAATCTGCTTCACAAGACTGCCGCAGACCCTTAGAGTCTTATCAATATAAAAACACTTTACTGGCAGGGCGCGGTGGCTCATCGCCTTAACATAACCCCAATCGCCTTAACATAACCCCAATCATTTTATTAATTTTTTTGTTTTTTTGAGATGGAGTTTCGCGCCTGTTGCCCAAGCTGGAGTGCGGTGGTGCAATCTGGGATCACTGCAACCTCTGCCTCCGGGGTTCAAGCAATTCTCCTGCCTCAGCTTCCTGAGTAGCTGGGATTACAGGTGCCTGCCAGCACACCCGGCTAATTTTTGTATTTTTAGTAGAGACAGGGTTTCACCATGTTGGTCAGACTAGTCTCAAACTCCTGACCTCGTGATCTGTCCACCTTGGCCTCCCAAAGTGCTGGAATTACAGACATGAGCCACCGTGTCCAGCCACCCTAATCATTTTAGAGTGAAAAGAATATATTAGCTTTGGTGTGAGACATCTGTGTTTAAAACTCTGTCACTCAGCCGGGCGTGAGCTACCTCTATATTAATAATTTTTTGTAGTCCCAGCTACTCAGGAGGCTGAGGCAGGGGAATCACTTAAAGCTGGGAGGCAGAGGTTGCAGTGAGACCGTGCCACTGCACTCCAGCGTGGCAACAGAGTGACACTCCATCTCAAAAAAAAATTTTTTTTTCTTTCCTTACTAAATAAAAAACTGCAAGCGTTTCCTGTTACACTGAATTAAATACAAACTCTTCAATACGGCAATTACGGCTGGACATGGTGGCTCACGCCTGTAATATTCCCAGCACTTTTGAGAGGCCAAAGCAGGTGGATTGTTTGAGGTTAGGAGTTCGAGAACAGCCTGGCCAACATGGTGAAACCCTGTCTGTACTAAAAATACAAAATTAAGGCTGGGCACGGTGGCTCACGCCTATAATCCCAGCACTTTGGAAGGCCGAGATGGGTGGATCACGAGGTCAAGAGATCGAGACCATCCTGGTCAACAAGGTGAAACCCCGTCTCTACTAAAAATACAAAAATTAGCTGGGCATGGTGGCGTGCGCCTGTAGTCCCAGCTACTCGGGAGGCTGAGGCAGGAGAACTGCTTGAACCCAGGAGGCAGAGGTTGCAGTGAGCCAAGACTGCGCCATTGGCCTGGGTAACAAGAGCGAAACTCCGTCTCAAAAAGAAAAAATACGAAATTAGTTGGGTGTGGTGGCATGCGCCTGTAATCCCATCAACTTGGGAGGCTGAGGCAGGAGAATTGCTTGAACCCAGGAGGCAGAGGTTGCAGTGAGCTGAGATCACATCACTGCATTCCAGCATGGGCAACAAGAGTGAAACTCCAGGCTGGGCATGGTGGCTCACGCCTGTAATCCAAGCACTTTGGAGGCCAAGGCAGGCGGATCACCTGAGGTTGGGAGTTCAAGACCAGCCTGACCAACATGGTGAACTCCCCTCGCAAAAAAAATTTAAAAGTTTTTCACCAATTATTTATTTTAACAAAATGCAGGCCAGGGACAGTGGCTCACAAGGTAAGGAGTTCAAGACCAGCCTGACCAATATGGTGAAACCCCATCTCTACTAAAAACACACACAAAAAATTAGCCAGGTATAGTGGCGTGAGCCTGTAGTTTTAGCTACTTGGGAGGCTGAGGCAGGAGATTGCTTGAGCCCAGGACACAGAGGTTGCAATAAGCCAAGATCAAGAAACTGCACTCCATCCTGGGTAACAGAGCAAGATTCTGTCTCAATTAAATAAAAAAAATGCAGTCGGGCGCAGTGACTCATACCTGTAATCCCAGCACTTTGGGAGGCTGCGGCGGGTAGATCACAAGGTCATGAGTTTGAGAACAGCCTGGCCAACACAGTGAAACTCTGTCTCTACTAAAAAATACAAAAATTAGCTGGGCATGGTGGTACGCGCCTGTAGTCCCAGCTACTCAGGAAGCTGAGGCAGAAGAACTGCTTGAACCCAGGAGGTGGAGATTGCAGTGAGCCAAGATTGCACCACTGCACTCCAGCCTGGTGCCTGGTGACAGAGCGAGACTCTGTCTCAAAAAAAATAAAATAAAATAAAATAAAATGCAATGCAAACAAACATGAAGCCAAAGTATGACTTTAATAATATATTTTATATGTTTTCACTAGAGTAGTAGTCTAAATCAAGGGCAGTAATGACAATTTCTTGAGACATTCCTGACTGTTACAACCTGCAAAGGAAGTGTTATGGGTATCTAATGGACAGAGACTGGGGATGTTGCTAAACATCCTACAATATACAACAGAGCCCCCACAATAATTATCTGGCCCAAAGTGTCAAAAGTACCAAAGCTGAGAAACCTTTCTCTAGAGCCATACCATGCCAAATACTTAGGGTCAATTTCAAACACAAAGAATACACCAAGTTCTCAGGAAATGTTTCACCTACCTTGCCTCTAAAACTTACTGTTTCATTTTTTCTTTGAGACAGGGTCTTACTCAGTTGCCCAGGCTGGAATGCAGTGGTGCAATCATGGCACTGTAGCCTCAATTTCCCAGGCTCTGGTGATTTTCTGATCTCATCCTCCCGAGTAGCTGGGAGTACACGTGCACACCACCGTGCCTGGCTAATGTTTGTATTTTTTGTAGAGACGGGGTTTCCCTTTGTTGCCCAGGCTAGTCTTGAATTTCTGGGCTCAAGCAATCCACCTGCCTCAACCTTCCGAAGTGCTGGGATTACAGGAGTGAGTCATCACACTCGGCCAATACTTATCATTAAATCTCTGAATTTCTCAGTCCCCTAACTGTTCAACAAATCGCACAACTACATATAATCTCTTTATTGCAAATTAAACATTAGGACCATCATCCTTTACTTTCTAGGTTAACTACCACCACATAAATCACATTACAAAAAAAAAATGGCTAATTTTTTCAAAGCTGTAAATTTGGTTCCCTAAAAATTCTACTTGCTCTTATTTATCTAAGATGTAGTAGACATAAAGTCAGGTACCGGCTGGTCGCAGTAGCTCATGCCTGTAATCCCAACACTTTGGGAGGCTGAGGTGGGTGGATGGCTTGAGCCCAGGAGTTCAAGACTAGCCTGGGCAACATAGCAAAACCCTGTCTCTACCCAAAAAAAAAAAAAAAAAAAAAAATTAGCTGTGGATGGCGGTGCACACATGTGGTCCCAGCTACTTTGGAGGCTGAGGTGGGAGGACTGCTTGAGCCCAGCAGGTCAAGGCTGCTGTGAACTGAAAGACTGTACCACTGCACTCCAGCCTGGATGATAGAATGAGAACCTATCTCATTAAATAAATAAAGTCAGGTACCAAAGTATCACATAACATATAAACAGAGGACTATCACATAACATATAAACAGATCTCTCTATTGTCTTCTGTTAGGTATAACTCCTCCATATTTGTCTATTCATTCAAGTAAACACACTTATTGAGGGCCTACTATGTGGCAGGCAATTGGACTACAAAGACAAAAACATTTTACCAGACTAAAAAAAAAAAAAAACAGCTAAAATACAAATGATAGGTGCTATAAATAGAATTATCAAATAGATGTCATGGAAGCTTGCAGAGGAGAGAATGCCAAGAAAAGCTTCCCAGAAGATGCTTGAACTGAGAAAATGTCACAGAAAACATACCCTGTTCACGCTTTACTAAATGTTTAGACTACAGTTCTCCCCTGAACTACTGGTTTTGAGTTTATGCTTTGTCATCTAAACAAGAGCAAATGATGTGAACAGACGAAAGTGTCAACTAATTCAATTTCATCAAATCTGAGAAGTCAAAAACAATCATTTTACCCAAGTATTTCCCAGTACCTTTTTTTTTTGAGACGGAGTCTCGCTCTGTCGCCCAGGCTAGAGTGCAGTAGCGCGATCTTGGTTGGGTCCCTGCAACCTCCGCCTCCTAGGTTCAAGCGATTCTCCTGCCTCAGTCTCCCGAGTAGCTAGGATTACAGGCATGCACCACCACACTGGGCTAATTTTTGTATTTTTAGTAGAGACGGGGTTTCACCATGTTGGTCAGGCTGGTCTGGAACTCCTGACCTCGTGATCCGACCACCTCGGCCTCCCAACGTGATGGGATTACAGGCATGAGCCACTGCACCCGGCCTTCCCAGTACCTTTATCCTGTCCAATCTCTAGTTTTGGTTTTTAAATACCCTAACTTCCTCCACCAGGTAAACATTCTGTAACCCAGTTAACTAACCAGAGCTTCTTCCTGAATTTCTAAGACTGTCAGAGGGAATGATCACTGCTCTCTTCCTTTCTGCCCTTCCTTTCTCCGTCCCTCCCTTCCTCTCTCTTTCTTTCTTTCTGATAGCTTCTTCCTCCAAAATGGAGTTTTGTTTTCTCACCTTATTCTACTATAATACTTCACTATGAATTCTGTACCTGAACGGAGCCATGAGTTCCAAGATACAACTACTACAAACGGACTTCTGCTTAGCATTCTAAGTCCTGTCAGTATTCCTGTCAGTATTTTCTGCTTTCTATTCCAGTACTGTTATAAATCGCTGACTGCGAGTCCTCAGCAGCTGACACAAGTCAAAAAAATTCAGATTTAGAAAGGCCAACAATGGCTTGTAGTTTTATCGATTTATTTCCAATACATAGCATCACTGACATTCTTTAACCATCCTCTAAGTTTAGTTGTCGAGGTCTAGGTTAGGATACTACTAACGAAGCTTCCACCTTCCGTAAACAGAGCTGGTAGCAACTAAATGGAAAACGTTATGAAGATTCCATCTACGTCCAGCTACCTAACATTCATCCGCACCGACTTTCTAAAGGTAATTCTTAATAATGGGAGACTGAAACATCCAAGTAGGAAAATTTTTAGACTGTCAGAGATCTGGCATTGGCTAATCCTGCCTGTTATTCCGGACCTCGGTTTCCCCATCGACAGAACCGCGATGTAAGGTAGGAGGATTGACTTAAACAATTTTTAAGTTCTTTATGGCTATAGTAATCCAGAAACTCCATTTTTCTCCTCATCTGGGTTTACACGGAACATGTGGAAAAACAGAAAAGAACCTTTTGCTCCTCCGAACCGACTCCTATTCTTAGATATTAGCTTAAAAATCTAACAAACTTCAGACTCACCCTAATCCTCGAGGTGCCCATTTCCCTTAAGGAGAAACCAAAGCAAATAAAGCCCATCCCCACATGACGGTCAAGGAAGTGCGGGGCTGCCCATATTCAGAGTCTTAAGGCGCCGACTCCGTAAAGTCCAGCCCACCGAGGGGTCCTAACACCGCCGAACGAATGAATGAGTACAACCAGACAGACGCCCACTCGCGTGGGCTGCAACTGGAGACCCCCAGGCCTAGATCCCACCGATGTCTATTCCCTCCCAGGGCCTCCAGAGCCGGGCCCCCGAGACGCAGGGTCCTGGGCCCCGCCCCTCTCTCAGGCCAGAAGGTGTGCGCCGCGGCGCGAGACTTCGGCGCGGAGAGGCCCTGGGACGCCCCGCACGTCCGCCCGCCCGGAAAGGAGGAGGAGCCTGCCGGTTTCGGCCGCGGCATCTCGGGCTCCCGACTTACCGCGGTTCTGTGAGGGAGGGGAAATGTCAGGAATCCGGGCCCAGGCCCGTCCGCCACCCGCCGCTCACGGAGCAGCGCGCGGCCCCCACGAAACCGTCGCCGCCACCGCCACCGCTACCGACCACCGCTTCCGGCGCAGCGCGCAGAGAGCCCGACTGCGTCACACGCCTCCCGGCGTCAGAGGCTCGCTGCAGGCGCTCCGCCCTCACCGTCCGCGCATTGGTGGACGTGGCCGCCACTCTGGGTCGGCCCTGTTATTCATTGGGCAACGCGTCTTTTGAAACCGAACGTGAGGGCGGTCTTCGGGGGTGGAAGGGGCGAGAGGGAAGGGGAGGAGCACAAGGAGTTAGGGGAGGTACAGGGGAGGAGAGGTAAGAGGGCCGCGGGGTCCCGCCCCCTTGCCGCCGCGGTTGACGGGAGTGAGTCGTGACGTCACACAGGGCCTCTCTAAGTGGGCTTGTGAGTGGCTAGATTGGGAAGCACCGGCGGGATGTGGGGAAGAGTGGTGACGCAACATAGAGACTCCGCCCCCTGCCTTGGAGCGCTGAGACTCGGGCTGCGGGAGCTCGGGCCAATGAGAGGGACGGCCCCAGAATGGCATGGTAACTATTCGACCCTTTCCTTGCCCCGGTCCGCGGGCGCTGCTGGGAAGGCTTTCTCGTCTCTCTGCCCGCACTTCCTGGCCAGACCACGTGCAGAGTTTGAGGACCCTCCCGGGAGATCTGTCTGTCCAAAGAGTTTGCCTGAGGCTGCTTCAGGGGCCTAGATCCTGACCCTATTCTTTCCTCACCCATGCTTGCCCCAGCACATTCTTTCCTTCCCCGAATTTCTAGAACAGACATTAGGAGCATTAGAGATGCCCAAAGGGAATGCTCCACCAAAGGGCCTAGTACAAATGAGGATTGTTGGAACGTCTTTCCCAGCGCAAGGGAGAACCCCCTACTTCTTTTTTTTTTTTTTCCTTTTGAGATGAAGTCTCGCTTTGTCGCCCAGGCTGGAGTGCAGTGGTGCCATCTAGGCTCACTGGAACCTGTGCCTCCCGGGTTCCGGCAATTCTCCAGCCTCAGCCTCACGAATAGTTGGGATTACAGGCACCCGCCAGGCCCAGTTAATTTTTGTTTTTTTAGTAGAGACTGGATTTCACCATGTTGGTCAGGCTGGTCTTGAAGTCTTGACCTCAAGTGATCCACCTGCCTCGGTCTCCCAAAGTGCTGGGATTATAGGCGTGAGCCACCTCGCCCGGTGAACTATTCTTTTTTTTGAGATGGGACCCAGCTAATTTTTGTATTTTTAGTAGATACGGGGTTTCACCATATTGGTCAGGCTGGTCTCAAACTCCTGATTTCAGGTGATCGTCCTCCCACTTCCCCGCCTCGGCCTCCCACAGTGCTGGGATTTCAGGCATGAGCTACCGCACCTAGCCGAACTCACGTATTCCTAAAGAATGGGTCTTCTCTGTACCTCTGCCGAGCTTTCCCAGCGAGTTGAACTAATGCTTGGGCAGGCCTCTGTTACAGCCTTGTCACGTTGTATCCTATTATTTACTCTCTGGTTTTTCTGTGCCTTGGGTTCTTGGAGTCTTCCTGGGGCCTAGCCCAGAGCAGAAGCCTAATATTACAAGAGTGAAAGGTAGGTGGGTATTTCCTAGAAACTAGACCTCTTTAGTGACAGAGCCTCATAGCAGGAGCTGTGCTCAGAAAACAAAGTGTATACTGGCTAGGCTGGTGGCTCACACCTGTAATCCCAGCACTTTGAGAGGCCGAGGAGGGCAAATCACCTGAGGCCAGGAGTTCGAGACCAGCCCGGCCAACAGGGTGAAATTTCATCTCTACTAAAAATAAAAAATTAGCCAGGCATGATGGTGGGCACATATAATCCCAGCTACTCGGGTACTGAGGCACAAGAATCACTTGAACCCAGGAGGTGGAGGTTGCAGTGAGCAGAGATCCTGCCACTGGACTCCAGAGCAATCTCAAACAACAACAACCTCCATCACCATCTCTGTGGAACATCAATGCAAAATCGAAATGGGCTTTACCCAACATGTAAATGAGTTTAAATCCCTCTGGGTTTAAGGAGATGGCAAGGGATTCGAGATAACTGATTTATTTGTTTAAAAAATGGGAGTTTGGGAGTGGTGGCTCATGCCTGTAATCCCAGCACTTGGTAGTCCAAGGTCGGAGGATCGCATGAACCCAGGAGTTTGAGACCTTGGGCAACATAGTGAGTCCCCACCTATACAAAAAATTAGCTAAGGCCAAATGCAGTGGCACACGCCTGTAGTCCTAGCTACTTGGGAGGCTGAGGTAGGAGGATCCTTTGAGCCCAAGAGATTAAACCTGCAGTGAGCTGTGACTATAGCCATTCCACTCCCCCCTGGGCAATAGAGGGAGACCCAGTCGGGGGAAAAAAAGGGGGGCGTTGTAAAGATGGAATAAGATAGTGGGTGTAAGAAACATGGTACATCGTAGGCGCTCAGTAGATACTTGAAGGAAGAAAAAAATCAATATATGGTTGGCCAAATAGAAAAGTTACTTTGAACATCTGACTGCAGCCACCTTCCCCCAACTCCTCCATTCAAAACACCCCTCCTTTACAACCACTCTCCCTTGCCTTTGCTGGACTTTAGAAAATCATTAACTCACCCTGGATAGTTACAGTAGCTTCATCACTGCCCTCCAGAACCTTTGATTTCTTACCCTTTAATCTTCAAATCCAATTATTTTTAAGACTCACCTGTACTGACTGACTTATTTTGGTGTCCCTAAGGCAAGGTACACAGTAGGTGCACATTAGATATTTGGTGCATGAATAAGTGAATTATTTTCTTCAGTTGGAGAATAGTAGAAGTGTTGGACTTTGAATCAGCCACCTGGTTTAAATCTGGATGCGGATTTAATCTAATTCAATTGTATTAATTTAATTTAATTAAGAAATATAGGCACATTTCTGGCCAGGTGCAGTGGCCCACACCTATCCCAGCATTTTGGGAGATTGAGGCGGTTGGCTCACCTGAGGTCAGGAGTTCTAAACCAGCCTGACCAACGTGGTGAAACACTGTCTCTACTAAAAATACAAAAAATTAGCCAGGTGTGGTGGCGCATGCCTGTAATCCCAGCTATTTGGGAGGCTGAAGCAGGAGAATCTCTTGAACCTAGGAGACGGAGGTTGCAGTGAGCTGAGATCGCACCATTGCACTCCAGCCTAGGTAACAAGAGTGAAACTCTGTCTCAAAAAAAAAAAAAAAAAGAAAAGGCAAATTTCCTAACCCCTCTGAACCTCAGTTTTCTTTTGTGTTAAATGGAGATAACAACCGTATTTGCCTCACAGGGTTGTAGTGAGAATTAAATGAGAGAATACATGTAAACCACTTAGCATAGAACCAGGCACACATAAGGCCTCAATAAATGATATTGTTTGCATTATTTAAAAATGTTGCCAGGGGCCAGGCGCGGTGGCTTACACCTGTAATCCCAGCACTTTGGGAGGCCGAGGCAGGTGGATCACAAGGTCAGGAGTTTGAGGCCAGCCTGGCCAATATGGTGAAACCCCATCTCTACTAAAAATACAAAAATTAGCTGGGTGTGGTGGCAGGTGCCTGTAGTTCTAGCTACTTGGGAGGCTGAGGCAGGAGGATCCCTTGAACCTGGGAGGTGGAGGTTGCGGTGAGCCGAGATCATGCTACTGCACTCCAGCCTGGGCAACAGAGCAAGACTCTATCTCAAAAAAAAAAAAAATGTTGACAGGTACGGTGGCTGAGCCCTGTAATCCCAGCATTTTGGGAGGCTGAGATGGGCAGATCACCAGAGATCAGGAGTTCAAGACCAGCTTGGCCAACATGGCAAAACCTATCTCTATGAAAAATACAAAAATTAGCCAGGTATAGTGGCACGCGCCTGTAATCCCAGCTACTAGGGAGGCTGAGGCAGGAGACTCACTTGAACCCAGGAGGCGGAGGTTGCAGTAAGCCGAGATTGCGCCACGGCACTCCAGCCTCACCCTGGGTGACAGAGGGAGACTCTGTCTCAAAATAAATAAATAAAAATAAAAATGTTGCTGGACGCGGCTGTAGTCTCAGCTACTCGGAAGGCTGAGGTGGGAGGATTGCTTGAGCCCAGGAGTTCTGGGCTGTACTGCGATATGCTGATCTGGTGTCCTCACTAAGTTCGGCATCAATATGGTGACGTCCCAGGAGTGGGGGACCACCAGGTTGCCTAAGGAGGGGTGAACTGGCCCAGGTCGGAAACGGAGCAGGTCAAAACTCCCATGCTGATCAGTAGTGGGATCACCTACTAGTGTTAGTGGCCTGTGAATAGCCACTGCACTCCAGCCTGCGCAACATAGCAAGACCCTGTCTCTTAAAAAAATAAAAAATAAAAAATGTTGAGTTCCCATTTTCCCATTCTGAATATTCTAAGACATGGATTCTGACACTGAAAGAGGACTCAAAAATGTCTTTTTTTTCTTTCATTTCTTTTCTTTTTGCTATAAAATGGTTCTGAAAGAAATGTCTTGAATGAGTGAACAAGTGAGTACATTCAGTCCAAAGTACAAGTAGGTGTGCAGGAAAATAGTGCATACTTGTGGAAAGACTGGAGGAATATGTACTGAATGAGGAATGCTCTAGGGAAGAATTTCCTGTAACTTTGGTGATTTCTTTTTTTTCTTTTTTTTTGAGATGGAGTCTCGTTCCGTTGCCCAGGCTGGAGCGCAGTGTCATGATCTCAGCTCATTGCCACCTCTACCTACCAGGTTCAGGCAATTCTCCTGCCTCAACCTCCTGAGTAGCTGAGACTAGAGGTGCATGCCACCACACCCAGCTAATTTTTTGTATTTTTAGTAGAGATGGGGTTTCATTGTGTTGGCCAGGCTGGTCTCAAACTCCTGAGCTCAGGTGATCCACCTGCCTTGGCCTCCCAAAGTGTTGGGATTACATTTGTGAGCCACCGCGCCTGGCGACTTTTGTGATTTCTAAAGATGTATTGTTGGGTACTTTGGTAGGCAAGCGGCCCATGGCTCATCATTCCCGGGATTCCTGGCTGGGGAACGACATCTTTGTGAAGCCCCGAGTTCCTTCCCACCCACTCCTACTCTGTCTAAATTCTGATGACACTCCTTTGGGTTATCATCATCTTCCTTCTTCCATTCTAAAGTCAAGGAGATCAGTGCATGCTTACAAACCCTTTTGGAGCCAAGCTTTGTCCTGGACATCATGAGCCCAGAGATGTCCACAGCTCAACACTATCCTGGCCAAGAAAGACAGAGCTAAGGAAAGTCCAGCTTTGTCCTAGGAGCCCCAGTCTTGTACACATGACCTGAGAACTCACTGTATGCAGCTGTGAAGGATTGGTGCTTAGCGGGGAGACAGACCTGTAAGGACTGCAGAATCATGGAAGGATGAGACTTCCTTCCAGAGGAGCAGCAGAGTCGGAGTCAGAGCTAAGTTCAAGTTGCAGATCTGCTACTTTTTATATCTTGCCTAAGTTATTTAACTTTTCTGTGCCCTAATTCCTTGTATATGACATGGGCACAATACTTTGTATTTTGTTTTGTTTTGTTTTTTTGAGATGGAGTCTCACTCTGTCACCCAGGCTAGAGTGCAGTGGTGCAGTCTTGGCTCACTGCAATCTCTGCCTCTTGAGTTCAAGCAATTCTCCTTCCTCAGCCTCCCAAGTAGCTGGGATTACAGGTTTCTGCCACCATGCCTGGCTAATTTTTGTGTTTTTAGTAGAGACGGGTTTTCACCATGTTGGCCGGGCTGGTCTTGAACTCCTGACATTAATTAAGTGATCTGTCTGCCTCAGCCTCCTAAAGTGCTAGGATTACAGATGTGAGCCACCACTTCCAGCCAATACTTTGTATTTCGTAAAGTGGTTGTGAAGATCAAAAAGATAATGGAATTTGCAAAGGACTGGGCACAGGATTGGCCCATAGTAAGCACTCAGTAAATGTTGATTCCTTTATTTTCCTATGACTTGGTAAGGAATAGTGAGGTTTGTAAATCCATTTAATTGGATTTTTAGAATTCCTGTGAGAATACCTTTGGCTTTTAATGAGAGCATTTAGTCTAATGCATTTAATGAATTTACTGGTATATTCAGATTTTTTTTTTTTTTTTTTTTTTTTTTTGAGATGGAGTCTCGCTCTGTCGCCCAGGCTAGAGTGCAGTGGCGTAATCTCGACTCACTGCAGCCTCCGCCTCCTGGGTTCAAGCAATTCTCATGCCTCAGCCTTCCTAGTAGCTGGGACTACAGAC
Organism: Aotus nancymaae; assembly: GCF_030222135.1. Lineage (NCBI taxonomy): Eukaryota > Metazoa > Chordata > Mammalia > Primates > Aotidae > Aotus > Aotus nancymaae. The sequence goes on along the minus strand of NW_026988473.1, from coordinate 55,780,682 downwards.
GTGTGCCACCACACCTGGCTAACTTTTGCATATTTAGTAGAAACAAGGTTTTATCATGTTGGCCAGGCTGGTCTCAAACGCCAGACCTCAGGTGATCCGCCCACCTCAGCCTCCCGAAGTTCTGGGATTACAGGCGTGAGCCACCTCACCCGGCTCATTTTTCCTACTATACCAGTTTGAAAGTTAAATTCTCTTTTTCTATTAGTATTATTTTAATGATCTCCCTAGCAATTACCATGTGCATTCTTTTTATTCTTTTTTTGAGACAGAGTCTTGCTCTATTGCCCAGACTGGAGTGTAGTGGTGCCATCTCAGCTCACTGCAACCTCCATCTCCTGGGTTCAAGCGATTCGCCTGCCTCAGCCTCCCTAGCAGCTCAGACTACAGGCACCCACCACCACGCCCAGCTAATTTTTGTATTTTTTAGTCGAGACGAGGTTTCACCATGTTGACCAGGCTGATCTCGAACTCCTGACCTTGTGATCTGCCCACTTTGACCTCCCAAAGTGCTGGGATTACAGGATAAGCCACTGTGCCCAGCCAGCCACATGCATTCTTAACTTACCAAAGTATCATGCTAATAAATACCTTTACAGGAAGAATAGTTTTCTGAGATGGAGATAGGAAGAGCGAACATTCCAGGCTAGATGAATGGAGAAACAAGCAGATGAACAGGGGAAGATTTAATTGCTATTTGAGTCAGAGTGGTGCTAGAGCAAGATGAGTGAGCTGGGGGTGGGTGGTTTAAAACCATCCAGGAAGGATGTCTTGGTCATGAAAAAGATCTTTGAGAAGAATAAGAATAACTCCTCCTCAACCCAGGAAAAGCAGTGATTTTCCTAAAGCTTCCCAGGAGGCAGTGGCAGAGTTTGGTCTGAAGCTGGATGTCTTTAGCAGTCTATGTCCCTGCCTCTATACCTACCCTAGCCATGCTCACTCTGTCCCCTTTCTAGGAATTCCTCAATCTCTGCTTACCTGTCTAAATACTGCCCATTCTTCAAAACCTAGTTCCATTAAATCAGTCCAACACATATTTTCTTTTTATTTTTGTATTTTGTATTTTTATTTTATTATTACTATTTTTGAGACGGTGTCTTGCTCTGTCGCCCAGCTGGAGTACAGTGGTGCAATCTCGGCTCACTGCAACCTCTACTGCCTGGGTTCAAGCAATTCCTCTCTCTCAGCCTCCCGAATAGCTGGGACTACAGAATTAAAGAATTAGTCTAAATAATTAGAGCATCTCAAGATTTGGGCATTGGGGGTGGTCTAGAGGCAGGGAGGGGGACCCAGCCTTAGGGAATGGTACTTAAGGCCAACAGAACAGACAGGGTGTTAAGATAGGAAACAATGGCCAGGAGCAGACACCCCTGGTTTGGGGCTAGACAAAGAGGATGACATGAAGCCCCAAAGCAGAAAACCTGAATCTAGTTGCCAAAATTAGAGAGAAGTGGTTCTTTTTGCAAAGTTTTACCGATCCATTTGCCCTGGATCTTAAAGAGCAGGATAGGGGAGAATTCAAAATCAAGAAAAATAGTGTTTTTTTTTGAGACAGAGTTTCGCTCTTGTTACCCAGGCTGGAGTGCAATGGCACGATCTCGGCTCACCGCCACCTCTGCCTCTTGGGTTCAGGCAATTCTCCTGCCTCAGCCTCCTGAGTAGCTGGGATTACAGGCACACACCACGATGCTCAGCTAATTTTTTGTATTTTTAGTAGAGGCGGGGTTTCACCATGTTGACCAGGATGGTCTCGATCTCTTGACCTCGTGATCCACCCGCCTCGGCCTCCCAAAGTGCTGGGATTACAGGCATGAGCTACCGCGCCTGGTGAAAAATCGTTTTTAGAATAAGACACACACTGAGTACACACTCTCTCCAGACTTCAGAGCCCCTTAGAGTGCAACTGAGGTATCTCTGGGTCCTCCATCATTACTTCGCCTGAGGCCTGTCACAGAGAGGGCCTAGGCTGGGTGAATGAACAAAAGTGAATGCATGAAAAAGAGCTCTGGCAAATTAATCAACAAATACCAAGTGGCATTAACAGCATATAGTGGATTATGGGAATTATTTCAGGAATGAGACTTGACTCGTGGTTCTGACATTTGTTATCTGTGTAAGTAGGTAACTTGGTTTCCTTGTTTTCCATTGGTAAAATTAGGATATTAATAGTATCTACTGGTGGATGCGGTGGCTCATGCCTGTAATCCCAGCACTTTGGGAGGCTGAGGTGGGTGGATCACCGAATTCAAGATTAGCCTGACCAATATGGTTAAACCCTGTTTGTACTACAAATACAAAAATTATCTGGGCATGGTGGCATGCACCAGTAGTCCCAGCTATTCAGGAGACTGAGACAGGAAAATTGCTTGAACCCGGGAGGCCGAGGTTGCAGTGAGCCGAGATCACAGCACTGCACTCCAGCCTGGGTGACAGAGCAAGACTCCGTCTCAATAAATAAATAAATAAATAAATAAATAAATAAATAAATAAATAAAAGTACCTTGCAGGGTTTTTATGAGGATGAAATAAATGAGATAACATGAAAAGTAACAGTGCCTGGGACATACTGGGTGCTAAGAATATGTTATTGCTGTGAGGATTAAAGTGGGAAAGTGTGATGGTAGCTATGGCTAGCTTAGAGGCTCTCCACCTGCTGCAGGTGCTCTGACAACCCCACAGTGTGCCTGCAGAAGGGATTCTTGGTCCCTTCACCCTCCTTCCCTGTTGGGGTAGGATTGTCTTTGCAAAGGGAACCAGGGGTCCCCTCTAGTTGTTTTATGGGTCAGTCAGGGTCAGGGTACGGAGGGAACTCTGGCAGCTGGTTTTTGGAGATCGATCCTCTCATTGTGGGGAGACCCAAGGCTGGTGGCTGGAGATCCTCTTTCTTCCTTATGTGGAACAGACAGGGCGCCCTCTCCTGATCAAAGGCGGGAACAGCACTAGGTCAGAGTTTTTGGGATGGGCCTCATCGGGTCTCACTGCCTGCGAAGGTGCCTTTCCCGTTGCTGAAATGTTCCCAACTGTCCTGGCAAGCAAAGTCTAGGGGAAGGGCGCCAAGGCTGGGAGGAAACTGGCTTAATGTTTTAGAAGGGCGAAGCTGGATAATTCGGTTAGAATGGAGGTGCAGGGCGGGAGAAACGGGCGGATGAGAAAGAGAAATCGGGCCCCTATTGAATTAATTTTGTGTTCTTTCAACAGGTGATGGAACGCAGCTGAGAGGTAAGGCGACAAGGTGGCCTATCCAACATGCTAAACCCAGGTGTCCAGAGCCTTTCCTGCTGCCCTCACGCAGCCGAAATTATTGGGGGCAGACTCAGGCTGTAGAGCATGGCTGGAGGACACGTCAGATTTAGGGGGAGAGCCGGGGGTCGGGGGTCTCCAGAAGCGGGGGAGGAGCCAGCGGAGGATCTGGGCTGTTTCCTCTCTAAGTTCCGCCCCGAGAGCGCCGGCCCCGCCCCCGCCGTTCGCGCTCCGACCAGCCCGCGGAGGCAGCCCTCGACCCCGGCCCTCCCGGGACCCCGGGTTCCGCCGGCAATCTCGCCACCACCGCCTCGGTGAGTATGGGCGTGGGTGTGCTGGGCCGCCGGGTAGCCCCACTCGGGGGAGCTTGGCCGCGCGGTCCGGCCTCTGCAGGGCTGGGCCCCATGCTCTGGGAGTCCTGGTGCCTGCCCTCCTATTTTACACGCTGTTTCCCGGGAACTGCTGCTGTTTGGACTTGGCTGAGCTTGCCCCCTTCTCCCTCGCCAGCCTGGGGCCGGGTGTACAGGGGTTTATCTCTTTCTTTATTCCGCAGAGACTCCTGATCAGGAGTCCTAGGTGGGGAAGATGGGACCCCGGGAGTGGGAACCCCATCGACTAGTTTTGAATGGCAGCTCTGCCATTTATTAGCCTTGGCTTTGAGTAAGTGTTTTGAACCTCCCCGAGCCTCAGTTTCCTCATCTGTAAAATGGAAATATACAGGGTGTAGCACCTACTTCATAGAATTACGGTGAGGATTGAAAGGGACAATGTATATCAAGTACACGGCAGGGGGCCTAGTATTCTGTAGGCACTCAGTAAATGTGGGTTCAGACTCAAGGCTGAGAAGATCTCTAGGGACTTTGGAGCTTAGGTAGCTCCAAAGAAAGCAATTTTCAGCTAAGTACTACCTGTGAGGAAGGTAGAGCTGTCTGCAGGCTGAACAACTGCCCTTCAGCTCCACCCTGAGGTGTGGAGTAGAATGACCAAGTTGAAAAGACCTTAGAAGTAATCTGAACATGTGATTCTCATGTTGCAGAACTGTGGAAACAAATCCTGAGTGGTTAAATGGCTTGCCCAAGGTCACACAGCTAAATGGGAGGCCAGGCATACTTCCAAGCATTGGAACAGACTGTCCTTTGAACCTCCTCATCAACCCCTGATTTGGGCAGTGCCTCTTCATTCCCTGAAGATCTAGTCTTCAGTTTGGGAATCCTAGTGGTTCCTGAGGGATCTAGAGCTGCAGCCTTCAGGATGGGATGTTGGGAGGGGACACTAGTGCTACTGCAACTGCAAAGTCTGGGTTTGGGCTGAGTGAGGAAGATGTTCCCCATCTAGAGACTTAAGAGTCCATTTAGGGATGATCCAGGGAAGGTGTTTTTTTTTTTTTTTTTTTTTTTTTTTTTCTGGGAGGGTCACCAGCTCCCTGGGGAGATCCTTGATATCCCAAAAAGGGAGAGAGGAACTTGAGCAATTGCAGTAGGCTGCCTGATCAGGCCTGGCAGCTGGAAGGAAATGGGTGAGAATGTAGAGGCGTAGCCACCTGGCGTGTTCTGGAATGCCAGGATGCCAACCTAACTGAGAAAAGGGCTCTTTTTGAGGGTGGGACTAAAGGGGAGAGTCCTGTGGGAGGGGCCAGGAAGAGCTGGGACTTGATTTGACAAGGCCTTTGAGCCCAGAAGGGCATGTTCTTTATGTGTCTGGAGCTAGCCCTAGCTTAGCAACAATAAGCCAACGTTCCAGGATGGCTTTCCCTCTGGCTCAGCATAGGGCTTTGAGGAAGAGCCTTTCTTTCACTGAGTGTCTTGATTTCTCTATCTTTACAATGGGAATAGGACTAATTGGCTTATCTATGTAGAATTTGGTTTTTTCTTTTTTTTTTACCTCCTGTGAACAGGTGCCTCTTCTGCTTCTCTCACTCCAGTCCTAACCTGACCTTTCTGTCTTGAACTCTGATCCAGAGAGGAAGGGGTCAAGGAAAGCCAGAGTTGCAGGGTGTAACTCTTCTGGGTCACATATGTATCTGTTTGCTCTGTGATCCTGAGCAGATTCCTGCCCCAACTTTCTCTTTTGTACACTGTGGGGATCTGGGCTAGGATTGTTGGTATACACTTAGTTATTATAGTTCCTGACCATAGTCACCCTTATCTAAGGGAGAAATCACAGTCCTCAGGAACCCTCATCTGTTCACAGGAGGGTGGCAGACAGCCCTCTGGGCACTGGGAAGCCTCCAGAAGCTGACTAAGCAGCTCTTTCCAACAAACAGCAAGCCCAGGCTAGCACCAGACCTGATTCTGCAAAGCCTTTCACCCTCAGGGCACGTGAGGGAGCAGGCTGGGACAAGCAGGGAGCTCAGGGTTCTGTCAGCTTCCATGGAATCCCTGCTGCTGTGGACTGTGGTGTAGGCATCCAGAGCACACAGCCTGGGAAGGGACTGAAGGTGCAGGAGGGCCCTGGGCCAGTGGGGAAGCAATAAAAGCTGTTGAGAGGCCCTGCAGCCTGGAGGCTGGGCCTGAGGCTCAAAGGCCTGGGGGAGGAGATGGGCCATTTCATCCACTGGTAGGTTTTAGGGTTGGTTTTGTTTGTTTGTTTGTTTGTTTGAGACAGAGTTTCACTCTTGTTGCCCAGGCTGGAGTGCAATGGCATGATCTCAGCTTACTGCAACCTCCCCGTCCTGGGTTCAAGCGATTCTCCTGCCTCGGCCTCCCAAGTAGCTGAGATTACAGGCACCTGCCATCACATCTAGCTAATTTTTGTATTTTTAGTAGAGATGGGATTTCACCATGTTGGCCAGGCTGGTCTCCAATTCCCGACCTCAGGTGATCCACCCACCTCAGCCTCCCAAAGTGCTGGGATTACAGGAGTGAGCCACCATGTTGTCTTAAGGTTGGTTCTTGAAATAAGGAGAGACTAGTTAAAGCAGCTCCTGTAGTCCTAGGCCTGTCAAGCTAGGTAGAGAGGAGTGAAGAGAAGCTCTCCCAATCTACTCAAGCTTCATCCTAGCACAGATTTGGTTCATTGTCTTCCCTCTGAAATTGAGGTGGAATGTTGTCTTGGGATTCTGAGTCAGTTTTCCTCATCCAGGGCAGGAGCTATCCAAGTTTAGGTGACTTCCTCCTCAGACTCCCCACCCCATAGCATACAGCTGAGTTTAGGACTGAGCACAAGGGCTGACTTCATCACTGAGTCCCAACCTTGCTGCCTGGGGCCCTGACAGCATGCCACTCCATCCCCAGGTCTGACAAGATGTACCAGGTCCCACTGCCACTGGACCGGGATGGGACCCTGGTACGGCTCCGCTTCACCCTGGTGGCCCTGGTCACGGTCTGCTGTCCACTTGTCGCCTTCCTCTTCTGCATCCTCTGGTCCCTGCTCTTCCACTTCAAGGAGACAACGGCCACACACTGTGGGGTAGGGCATGGGGACACTGATACCTCATATTCAGGCCGATCTGGATCTTCTTTAGATCTTGAATCTCTTTTAACAAGATTAGCCAGCTTTCCATTGGGGCCCATCAAACATACAGGGCTGCTGGGGGGATGCCTGCAAATCGATATCTCAAGGGTTAGTCTCCCTCTGCCTTCTGGAGGCTGGAGTCACCGAAGTGGGCAGACCTAGAGCCAAATCCTTACTTGATAGAAGAGCAGATTCTGGAACCCCAGGGTTTTCTGGGAAGTGGAGAGAGAAAAAGATTGGGCTACAGAGTATTTTGGGTCTCTTAATGTAGCACTGTGCACTTGTGCCTGTCTCTGTGGGAATGTGATTCAGTATACATGTGGGTGATTGTGAGGGGCATGGCAGTATATAATGGCTTTGAGTGGGGTGTGTGTGTGAGAGAGGCTATATCTGTGCCTGTCTGTATGGAGGTCTGATTGTGTACATGTGTACATGTCCTGGGGTGAGTCCCATGCCCTCTGAGATTCCATAGATAATCTGTGTACCCTCTGGACAGGGATACGGGGTGCTGGGCCAGGAAGAAAGATGTAAGACTACTTTCTCTAGGATATCAGAGTAAATGGGGTGGGACATGTGTCAAACTCTGTAGTGCTCCTAATTCATTTACTGACTATATATTTCCTGAGACACAGAGACTCAGCCTCAGTTTCCTCATGTCTGAAATAGAATTAATTAGCTGGGCATGGTGGTGTGCATCTGTAGTCCTAGCTCCTCGGGAGCCTGAGGTGGGAGGATCGCTTGAGCCTAGAAGTCTGAGTCTTCAGTAAGCTATAGTTGTCCCACTGCACTCCAGCCTCATGACAGAGTGAGACCCTCATCTCTAAAAAATAAAACAAAATAGAGTTGATAATTCCTGTCCTGCTCCTTCCCAGGGCTAGTGTAGAGCTCTAGGTAGAGGAAGGATGGGAAGGTAGTTTAGGGAAGATGAAGTGTGAGGAGCAGAAGGAGGAGGAGGAGGAAGAGACTGTCAGGTTGGAAGGCAGGAAATGATCTTAGCCTGGGTGCTCTTGGTGAAGAAGAGGCAGATTCTGCACATGGACCCTTGGGCTCCCTCAGAATTCTGAAGGGCCCCTAGCCAGCTGAATCCTCCCTTCCCATAAAGAGCATCTGCTTCAGAGAAATGGCTAGGACTAGCAGTGGGGTCTAGCTGCGATATGGGGTGGAGCCCCACTTTTTTTTTTTTTCTTTTGAGAAGGAGTCACACTCTGTCGCCCAGTCTGGAGTACAGTGGCGTGATCTCGGCTCACTGCAACCTCTGCCTCCCGGGTTCAAGCAATTCTCCTGCCTCAGCCTCCTGAGTAGCTGGGATTATAGGCGCGCACCACCACACTCGGCTAATTTTTGTACTTTTAGTAGAGATGGGTTTCACCATGTTATCAGGTGGGTCTCAAACTCCTGAACTCGTGATCTGCCTTCCTCAGCCTCCCAAAGTATTGGGATTACAGGTGTGAGCCACAGAGCCTGGCCCAAGGGTGGAGCCCCACTTCTTTTCTTCATGTGACTGGAAGTTTCCCCTCCTCCTCATTTGTCAGTGGGTAGACAAGGGCGTTGAGGTATGGACACCAAATCTGATGAGACCCAGGGCTGGGAGCTATCAGAAATAACAAAACCGGAAGAAAGGGGTGACCAGGTGATCTGAGGGGGAGGATTACCCTTTCCTGACCTAGTGTTTATCTCAGATAATGCATCAGATGTACCTGTTACCCTAGCCACTCCTGATCACCATGCAAAACCCTGCCCATCTAGCTCCAGAACGTCTTGCTATCCTCCGTGGGGCTAACTTAATCACTCCCTCCTCTGGGTGCTTAAGATTCCCTGTGTTATCTCTCTGTCACATCATATTTGTGTCTGTCTTTCCCACCAGATGAGGATCTCCTTGAGGAGACACTGCATTTGAGTGAGAAAGTATTTGGGTTTTTTTGTTTGTATTAGAGGCAGGGTCTCATTCTGTTGCCCAAGCCACAGTACAATGGTGTGATCACAGCTCACTGCAGTCTCAAACTCCTGGGATCAATCAGTCTTCCTAACCTCAGCCTCCTGAGTAACTAGGACTACAGGTGTAAGCCACCACACCCAGCTTGAACTCCTAACCTTGTGATCTGCCCACCTTGGCCTCCCGAAGTGCTGGGATTACAGGCATGAGCCACCGTGCCCAGCCAACACACCCAGCTTAATTAAAAAATTTTTTTGTATGTGGAAACAGGGTCTCACCATGTTGCCTAGGCTGGAGTACAGTGGCATGATCATAGCTCACTGCAGCGTCAACCACCAGGGCACAAGTGATCCTCCTTCCCCAGCCTCCTGAGTAGCTAGTATTATCGGTTTGCACCACCATGCCCAGCTAATTTTTGTGTATATGTGTGGAGACAGGGTCTCACACTGTTGCCCAGGCTGGTCTTGAACTCCTGACCTCAAGTGATCCTCCCACCTCGGCCTCTCAAAGCACTGGGATTATAGGCGTGAGCCACTATGCCTGGCCAGAAAGTGTTTGTTGAATAAATGATTAGGACTCCCTAGCCCAATACTCTGGGGAAAGGAAGGCATGGTATAAGTCAATCATAGTCCAAGCAATATTATAATATTTGTACGGCATATGGAGTTAAACAGACTAGGCTATTTGTTCTGCCCCTTGTGGCTGACGCCGAGGGCTAACAGGATCAATAACCTATTAGCTAGGTTATTGCATACCTTGCATACCTATTATCTGTTCTTGGCATACCAGTTAGAGAATTAAGATATAGGTAGTTGCTGGAGTACTTGGTCCCTCTGGAGCAGTACTAGGTTTGTGACCATGAGGGTATGTTGTCCCCAATCCCTGCGTCCCCAATCTGTTTTTTTTTCAGATGGAGTTTTACTCTTATTGCCCAGGCTGGAGTGCCATGGCATGATCTCGGCTCACTGTAACCTCTGCCTCCTGGGTTCAAGCAATTCACCTGCCTCAGCCTCCCGAATAGCTGGGATTACAGACACCAGCCACCATACCTGGCTAGTTTTTATATTTTTAGTAGAGACGGGGTTTCACCACCTTGGCCAGGCTGGTCTCCAACTCCTGACCTCACGTGATCCACCCGCCTCAGCCTCCCAAAGTGCTAGGATTAAAGGCATGAGCCACTGTGCCCAGCCTCTTTTTTTTTTTTTTTTTTTCCAAATAGAGATGGGGTGTCACTATGTTTCCCAGCCTGGTCTTGAACTCCTGAGCTAAAGTGATCCTCCTGTTTCAGCCTGTCAGAGTGCTAGGATTACAGGCTTGAGCCACTGTGCCTAGCCCAAGCTTTTCCTTTCTTTGTTTTTTGTGAGACAGGGTTTTGCTCTGTCACCCAGGCTGGAGTGCAGTGGCACGATCTTGGCTCACTGCAACCTCTGCCTCCTGGGTTCAAGCCATTCTCATGCCTCAGTTTCCTGAGTAGCTGAGATTACAGGCTTGCGCCACCACTCCCGGCTCATTTTATAGTAGAGACGGAGTTTCACTATGTTGGCCAGGCTGAAGCTTTTTCTTTTTCTTTTTCTTTCTTTCTTTTTTTTTTAGATGGAATCTTGCTCTGTTGCTCAGGCTAGAGTGCAGTTGTGCCGTCTCAGCTCACTGCAACCTCCGTCTCCCGGATTCAAGTGATTCTCCTGCCTCGGCCTCCCGAGGAACTGGGATTACAGGTTCCTGCCACTGCACTCGCCTAATTTTTATATTTTTAGTAGAGATGGGGCCTTGGCCAGGCTGACCTTGTGATCCATCCTCCTCGTCCTCCCAAAGTGTTGGGATTATAGGCGTGAGCCACTGCACTAGGCCTGAAGCTTTTTCTTATTTTATTTTATTTTATTTTTTGAGATGGAGTTTCGCTCTTTACCCAGGCTGGAGTGCAATGGCGCGATCTTGGCTCACCGCAACCTCTGCCTCCTGGGTTCAAGCAATTCTCCTGCCTCAGCCTCCCGAGTAGCTGGGATTACAGGCACGCACCACCATGCTTGGCTAATTTTTTATATGTTTAGTAGAGACGGGGTTTCACCATGTTGACCAGGATGGTCTCGATCTCTTGACTTCGTGATCCACCCGCCTCGGCCTCCCAAAGTGCTGGGATTACAGGCTTGAGCCACTGTGCCCGGCTTTTTCTTTTTCTTTTTTTTTTTGAGACGGAGTTTCACTCTTGTTACCCAGGCTGGAGTGCAATGGCGCGATCTCGGCTCACTGCAACCTCCGCCTCCTGGGTTCAAGCAGTTCTCCTGCCTCAGCCTCCCGAGTAGCTGGGACTACAGGCGTGCGCCACCATGCCCAGCTAATTTTTGTATTTTTAGTAGAGACGAGGTTTCACCATGTTGACCAGGACAGGATGGTCTCGATATCTTGACCTCATGATCCACCTGCCTCGGCCTCCTAAAGTGCTGGGATTATTGGCATGAGCCACCATGCCTGGCCTCTTTTTTTTTTCTTTTTGAGACAGAGTCTCACTCTTTCTCCAGGTGCTAGGCTGGAGTGCAGTGGCACGATCTCGACTCACTGCAACCTCTGCCTCCCAGCTTCAAACAGTTCTGCGTCAGCATCCCGAGTAGCTGGGACTACAGGTGCGCGCCACCATGCCCAGCTAAGTTTTGTATTTTTAGTAAAGACAGAGTTTCACTATGTTGGCCAGGATGGTCTCGATCTCTTGACCTTGTGATCTGCCCACCTCAGCCTCCCAAAGTGCTGGGATTACAGGCGTGAGCCACTGCGCCTGGCCAAAGCTTTTTCTTTTTTTTTTTTTTTTTTTTTTTGAGACGAAGTTTCGCTCTTGTTACCCAGGCTGGAGTGCAATGGCGCGATCTCGGCTCACCGCAACCTCCGCCTCCTGGGTTCAGGCAATTCTCCTGCCTCAGCCTCCTGAGTAGCTGGGATTACAGGCACGCACCACCATGCCCAGCTAATTTTTTGTATTAGTAGAGACAGGGTTTCACCATGTTGACCAGGATGGTCTTGATCTCTTGACCTCGTGATCCACCCGCCTCGGCCTCCCAAAGTGCTGGGATTACAGGCTTGAGCCACCGCGCCCGGCCCCAAAGCTTTTTCTTATAGTGAGTATGTACTTACTTTCCAGTGAATCTCTGCCTTGGCCCTGGCTCTGCTTTGATAACCATAGAACTATTCTTTTCTCGTGGCTTCAGGTCAGCCCTATAGAGACAAGGAGACAGTAACGAGGGTGCTTCAGTCTATCTTCTTAGGTAGTATAGCTCCAGTTTTTTCAGGCAACCTTCCCAGCACATGGTCTCCAGGCTTTTCACTACCCTGTATGTGCCCTTGAACTTGGCCCCATTGTTCACTATTGTCTGCTGGGCCTTGATTTGGGTATAGGACTCCAGGTGGCCTGGGCAGTACAGGCAAAAGCTATTCCTGGCTGTTAGACTTCTGTTGATGCAGCTGGAGCTGCCATTAGCTGTTTCTGTACAGGTACAGGATGCACACTGATGACCTCATATTCAGGCTTGTCTAGGTCTCTTTTGGATCCTGATTCTATCATCATAGGATTTCATAGGATTTAGCCATTTCTCCAGTGAGGCCCAACAAGTCCTCTCAGTCCTGCTCTAACAAAAAAGGGCCAGATCCTTTTCTGCTTTCTCTCTTTCCCTTCCTAGAAACCTGCCTATATCCCTGGACACAACTCTTAAAAAGGTCCCTGCCCCCATCACTACCAAAGAAGCTATTGCCAGCTGACCTCAACCACTATCACTTCTTACCTGTGCAGAGTGTTCTAGGATTTATGACATGCTTGTTGATCCTGGGAAGGATGTGTGCCTGGGCAGGCATGGAGAACTGGGTACTGTGGGCGGGAGGACAGGCCCTGAGGAGCAGGGGGTGGGACCCTCCAGTGTTAGAACAGTCCCAGTCTGACTACAGCCTTCAACCCAAGTCCCGGATTCTTCAGGACCAAGTGTGAGTGTTGCTTAGTGAGGCCCCCACCCCCACCTCATTCCTGGGTCTCCTTAGTGGAGGGAAGCATGAGTCCTGAGGGGAGATTGGGTCCTAGGTCTTTTAATATTAAGCCATATCTGTCTGCCCCAGCTTGATCCAGAGGGAAGCCCAGCTTGAGGGGTCATGGTGGTCAGGCAGTGGGGGTTGTTGGGGGGAGTTGTCTGCCAGGAGGAGAAGGGAGTGGAAGGAGCTCAGTTTCCCGTGTCTGGGTCTGACCTGGAGAGAGGCCTCCTGGGTCTGGCCCAGACAGAGGCCTCCTGGGTCTGGCCCAGGACAGCAGGCTCAAGCTCAGTGGAGAAGGTTTCCATGACCCTCAGATTCCCCTAAACCTTGGATTGGGTGATATTGGTCTCCTCAGAGAGGGAGGAGATGGAGGTCTCCTCAGAGAGGGAGCAGATGGAGGTGTGAGCCTCCACAGGGACCCTGGTACTGTGGGTCCATGTTGAGGATCAGGGTACTGTTGGCCTGAGGCTTGGATCATTCAGAGCCTGGGGGCAGGATGGCTGGCAGCCTGTGGCCCATTGAAATAGGTTCTGGGCACTCCCTCTGTTCCTAGTTGAACTTGGGTAAGGAGCAGAAATGTGGTCAGATAGGGTCAGTGGGAGGGCTTTGGTCATACTGAGCCAACAGTCCTTTGTTAGTTGGCCTGAAAGAAGCCTTGACTTAGAACCTGAAACTGTCAGGTGGCAAGAGGCCTTAGTCCTGTGTTTGATCCTGGCATAGTTCTGGGCTTCAGTCTCCCCTTCTGTGGAATGGAAATGATAAGCTTTCTACCTCTGACCCTTCTTCTGAGTGGCTGTGAGAGTTGTGAGAGTGAGGTGGGCTCTAACAAAAAGAGCTCCCTGTGCAAACCACCGGAAGCCTCTCTTCTGTAGACTTTTCAAGAGATGGACCTGGAGTATCAGTGTGCCAAGGGGATTCCTAAGTGCTGACCCTGCCTGTCTCTGCTGCTCCTGTCCCATCTCCCTCTGATCCTTCTCCTCTGCACTGTCTTCCTTTTTCCCTTACACCTTTTCTACCCTTTCTGCTCTGGCTCTTCCTTATACTCTGAGGAGTCATCTCTGGAAAAGGCCCCACTTTCCCAGGCCCAGGTATCCCACCAGGCCCCAACTTGTATCCCTCGTGCTGCTTAGGTCACTCCCTACAGGATGTTCTCTGCGGCCTCCCAGCCCTTGGATCCCGATGGGACCGTGTTCCGGCTTCGCTTCACAGCTATGGTCTGGTGGGTCATCACTTTTCCTGTGTTCGGCTTCTTCTTCTGCATCATCTGGTCCCTGGTGTTCCACTTTGAGTACACGGTGGCCACTGACTGTGGGGTGAGTGCCAGCTCCCCAGCCCCTGGGTCAGGGCCAGGTCAGGAGGTGGCAGTTAGGGTAGAATTAGAGAGTGGAGAGGAAGTGGAGGGTCAGAGAGGGGTAAAGGGACAAGGGGAAAGGGGGAAGGGTCGGTAAGTCAGAGTTGGGGAGAATTCATGGGGAAGACTCAGAGAGAATAGAATCACAGTCCTCCCCTAGTTAGAAGATGATGATAGAAATGCAAGGGATAGGCTGGGCAGGGTGGCTCACGCCTGTAATCCCAGAACCTTGGGAGGGTGAAGCGAGCGGATCACCTGAGCTCAGTTTGAGACCAGCCTCGGCAACATGGTGAAACCCGTCTCTAAAAAAAATGCAAACAAATTAGCTGGGTGCAGTGGCACGCCCCTGTGGTCCCAGCTACTTGGAAGGCTAAGGCAGGAGTGTTGCTTGAGCCTGGGAGGTGGACATTTCAGTGAGCTGAGATCACGCCATTATACTCCAGCCTGGGTGACAGGAGTAAAACCCTGTTTTACAGCTGGGTACTATGGCTCACGCCTATAATCCCAGCACTTTGGGAGGCCGAGGCAGGTGGATCACCTGAGGTCAGAAGTTCGAGACCAGCCTGGCCAACATGGCGAAACCCCGTCTCTAGTAAAAATACAAAAAAATTAGCCAGTCATGGTGGTATGTGCCTGTAATCCCAGCTATTCAGGATGCTGAGACAAGAGAATTGCTTGAACCTGGGAGAGGGAGGTTGGAGTGAGCCGAGATCACGTCAAAAAACAAAAACAAAAACAAACCAACAACAGTGCAAGGGAGTGGGGGGTTAGAAGGAGGTGATGGTGGAAAGGAAGGGATTGGAATGGGCAGGAGAGATCATAAGAGGAAGGAGGCAAATTGAAAAGGAAGCCAGGACTGAGGAGGTAAAATAAAGCCTGAATATAGGAGATGTAACAAGTGTCTTTGGCCCAGACTCAGGGACTGACATTTGAGGATCCATTCTCAGCTCTGATCTGGATCTTCAAGCTTTGTTTTTCCTACTGGCAGCCCCAGGCCCCACAACCTGTGTCCACTCAGGGATCTGCCAGCCAGAAACCTGGATCAGTCCACTAGACCTTTCCTGAGGGCCCAGTGCTAGGGGCATGGAATTAGATATGGACTTGCCCTTAATATCTCATTGCTACAAGAATCAGTCCTTAGACACAGACTATCACAACATGGTGATCTGGGATTCCTATTGTGATAAAAAAGAGTACAGTGACTGTGGGGCTCAGAGGAGGCGCTTCCCCCAGCTTGGACATTGGGGATCACTTTCTTCCTGGAGGAGGGGACATTGTTGCTCTGGGGTAAAGAAGTCTCTTTGTGAATGCCAGGCTGACAACTTTTGATTTTATCCAGAGGGCAATTTTTTTTTTGAGACGGAGTTTCACTCTTGTTACCCAGGCTGGAGTGTAATGGCGCGATCTCGGCTCACCGCAACCTCCGCCTCCTGGGTTCAGGCAATTCTCCTGCCTCAGCCTCCTGAGTAGCTGGGATTACAGGCACGCGCCACCATGCCTAGCTAATTTTTTGTATTTTTAGTAGAGACGGGGTTTCACCATGTTGACCAGGATGGTCTCGATCTCTTGACCTTGTGATCCACCCGCCTCGGCCTCCCAAAGTGCTGGGATTACAGGCGTGAGCCACCGCGCCTGGCCCAGAGGGCAATTTTTATCAAGAGCTTTGGAAAGATTTTAGGCAGGAAAGGGACATGATCAGATTTGTGCTTTATGTATGTATGTATTTATTTAGAGACAGGATCTCACGCTGTCGCCCAGGCTGGAGTACAGTGGTGTGATCTTGGCTCATTGCAGCCTTGACCTCTTGGGCTCAGGTGATTCCTCTTCTCAGCCTTAGCCTCGGTTAACTGGGACTACAGGTGCATGCCACCACGCCCGGCTAATTTTTGTATTTTTTGTAGAGATGTGGTTTTGCCATGTTGCGTCAGCTGGAGATTTGTGCTTTAGAAGACCATTCTGACTTCAGAGTAGAGAACAGCTTTAAGGGCAGGGGTAAGAGTAGGGTATAAGGAGGCTAGTGCAGTAGCTCATGCTACTAGGGGAACCAGAGCTAAGATGCAGACTGACTGTGAGGATAGAGAGGAGGGATGGAGTCTAGAAAGTTGTAGAAAATGGGATTGACAGCAATTGGAGTTTTTATGCAGTTGGCACAAGGTGGGAGACAGTAGGGTAGCTAGAGAAGGCGTCTATAATGTGGGGGGACTTTTACCTGAGGCCAAAGGAATGAATATCCTGTGAGGCTCTGTGAAAGGGGATGTTGGGGAACCCTATCTATACCATATGAGCTTCTGATCTACTGTTCCATCAGAAAGTGCTTGTCTCCCCATCTCTCAGTACTCTTAACTCTGGGCATAGGGAGGTTTGAGGTAAACTGTGTACCTGTTTTCTCATAGCTCCTGATGTTGCTTATTGCTGGTGTAGTGGGTGTGTAGGGAACTTGTGTGCTGGGTCTGGGGCTGGGGGGAGGAGTACATGTACCTGATTATGTGTATGTGTCTGTGTGCTTGTGTGTGTATGTGATGGAAGAGACAGTCCTTGCTCTTAGAATCCCACCCTCATCCCTAATCTGAGAGAAGCTCATGAAGACAGGACCAGCAGCCACAATGCCCTAACTCTTCCTCTTGAGGCCTTCTGCAAACTCCGTATCATTTTTCCCCAGTATCCATTCCCAACAATGGTCAGGATCCAGGGCCCTTGAATCCTTTCGGCTTTCCCAGTCAAGCTTTAGTTGCTGGTCCTGTTTTCCTTAAAGTAGCGGAGATTGGGGAGTTTTCAGAATGAATATTCCAGGAAGCAGAGGCAACGCTCACACTAATCCAACTCAGAGTAACAGCAAGACAGAAAAATCAAGTAAGGAGAATTGGAGGTCTCAAAAGTGCCTGTTGAAGATATGGTTCCTGCCTCTCACCCATAAGCAGACCTTCCCATGCTCTATGGCCATGTAGCTCACAGCCTTTTTGCATTCTGTACAGAGAATTTTGTTATCTGAAAGTCATCACTTATTGTACCCACTGCATGCCAGAGCAGATGTTTTACACACTTTATATTTAGAATTCATGTGGCTGGGCATGTTGGCTCACGCCTGTAATCTCAGCACTTTGGGAGGCCGAGGCAGGTGGATCACTTGAGGTCAGAAGTTCAAGACCAGCCTGGCCAACATGGTGGAACCCTGTCTTTACTAAAAATACAAAAATTAGCTGGGTGTAGTGGGGTGCACCCCAATCCCGACTACTTGGGAGGCTGAGGCATGAAAATTGCTTGAACTTGAGAAGCAGAGGTTGCAGTGAGCCGAGATTACGCCACTGCACTCCAGCCTGGGTGACAAAGCAACACCCTGTCTCAAATAGATAGATAGATAGATAGATAGATAGATAGATAGATAGATAGATAGATAAATGGAATTCATAAACACCCTGCAAGGTAGGTGGTATACCCATTTTACCAATGAGGAAATTGGAGCTCAGAGTGGTGAAGTGACATGCTCGAGGTCACCCAGCTAATAAAGGCAGAACTGGGATGCAGACCCAGCTTTGTGTAGTTCATGAGCTTCCATGCTGCCCCTTCACATTACTCAGAGTGAAATACCTGAGCCTGGTCTCAAGCTATGACATCTCAAGCTATGGCTTTGAGAGCAGCATCTTCTCTCCCAGAGCTCTGCATTTAGCTTCCCCTGATAGCGCAGGGGGAATCCATCTTGTTTTTTGTGGAGGCTATGAAGCCCCCTGGCTAGTCTTGCCCCAGGCCTACCTGTGAGCTGCCTGCAGCATTGCTCACCTTCTTAGCAGTCTAGCATCTCCACTGAAAGAAAGGAATGATGGTCCTTCAGAACTCCACTTCCAAAAACTGTCCCTCCGTAGTTAGAGCAAGGTCATTGCTAGGCTCTGGCACTACACTGGCCCTTGTTGGAGGTCTGCAAAAGTGCACAAAAAGTGTGGGCAATGGACTGGCCATTTCTACAGTTTTGGAATCTTAAAAATGCATATTCTGGCTTGGCGCATGCCTGTAATCCCAGCACTTTGAGAGGTCAAGGTAGGGGATTGTTTGAGTCCAGGAGTTCTAGATCAGCCTGGGCAACATGGTGAAACCCTATCGCTACTTAAAAAAAAAATTACAAAAAATTAGCCAGGCATGGTGGTGGCTACTCAGGATGCTGAGGTGGGAGAATCACTTGAGCCCAGGATGTAGAGGCTGCAAGTGAGCTCAGATCGTGCTACCGTACTTCAGCATGGGCAACCGAAGTGAGACCCTGTCTCAAAAAAATGCAGATTCTAGCCAGGTGAGGTGGCTCACACCTGTAGTCCAGCACTTGGGAGGCCAAGGCAGATGGATAGTTTAAACCTAGGAGTTCGAGACCAACCTGGGACATATGACAAAACCCTGTCTCTACAAAAAATATAAAAATTAGCCTGCTACTCAGGAGGCTGAGGTGGGAGGATCACCTGAGCCCAGGAGGTCAAGGCTGCAGTGAGTCATGATCACACCATTGCACCCCAGCCTGGATGGCAGAGTGAGACCCTGTCTCAAAAAGGGGGAAAAGAACCTGAAAAAAAAAAAAAAACTAAAAATGCACATTCTTAGGTTCTAAGCCTTCTGTATTTTCTTTTTCTTTCTTTTTTTTTTTTTTTTTAAAAAACGGGGTTTCACCATGTTGGTCAGGCTGGTCTTGAACTCCCGACCTCAGGTGATCCGCCTGCCTTGGCCTCCAAAGTGCTTGGATTACAGGCATGAGCCACCATGCCCGGCCTGCCTTCTGTATTTTCATACAACTCCCCAGTGAGTTGTATGTGTAATTAAAGTTTATAAAGCACTGCCCTAGGCCCTGGAGTCTAAGAGCCTCTTCTCATCTCTGGCTTTCCTGTCCCTGTCTAAACCATTGTTCAGTCATCCCCCATCCTTTCACCTCTCATGCAAGCAAGACATCAGTCCTTGCAGTTGTGTATTATCTCTTCCTTTCTCCTTGGCTTTTTTTTTTTTTTTTTGAGATGGAATCGCTCTGTCACCCAGACAGGAGTGCAGTGGCACAATCTTGGCTCACTGCAACCTCCACCTCCCAGGTCCCTGTTCAAGCAATTCTGCTGCCTCAGCCTCCTGAGTAGCTGGGACTACAGGCACACGCCACCACACCCAACTAATTTTTGTATTTTTAGTAAAGACGGGTTTTCACCATGTTGGCCAGGATGCTCTCGATCTCTTGACCTCGTGATCCACCCACCTAGGCCTCCCAAAGTGCTGGGATTACAGGCATGAGCCACCACACCCTCCCTCTTTTTTCCTCAGCTTTAAGGAGTGAGGCTTCAGTAGGAGTTCCAGGCATTGAGAAAGATGGATGGTGGAGATGCACAAGAATATGATCATTCCCTTAGACTACACCAGGTTAGGAGCACCTACTTTCTTTTTTCATTCTTTTTTTTCTTTTTTGAGATGGAGTCTCACTCTGTTAGCTCTGTTGCCAAGGCTAGAGTGCAGTGGTGTGATCTCGGCTTACTGGAACCTCCACCTCCCAGGTTCAAGCGATTCTCCTGCCTTAGTCTCCTGAATAGCTGGGATGACAGGTGCTGACCACCACGCCTGGCTAGTTTTTTTTTTTTTTAGTAGTAGAGATGGGGTTTCACCATGTTGGCCAGGTTGGTCTTGAACTCCTGACCTCAGGTGATCCACCCACCTTCGCCTCCCGAAGTCTTGGGATTACAGGTGTGAGCCATCGTGCCTGGTACACCCACTTTCTTAATCATGATCAGAGCAGGGTTGCCATTCTACCACCTTGGTACACCTGCCTAGAGGGATGAGTGGCGCTGGGAGCAGAGTGAAGAACATCTCAGCTGAGCAATGAATCCAGCACTATTGTAAGGAAGCTCAGATGTTCTGTGACTCATTTCTGTCCTCTGGACTAAATCTGAGGTCTTGGAACTCACCCAGCGTCTTAGCTCGGCGGCACAGCTCTGAGCTAAGGGTGTAGGGAGCATCTGAACCCATCTACACACTGACCAAACACAGACAGGGTCCAGTCTGCAGGAGAGAAGGAGAAGGTCCCACCATGCCCCTGCACAAATCCCAGGCTAGCTGGGGAATGAGAATCAAGCATATTGAGCCCAGGACCTGGACAGAGAGGTCTCTTGGGAGAGGTGTGGGGACACCTGAAGGAGGACTTCCTGGAAGGGGAGGGGCTGGAGCAGAGCCTTCTGAGGCCAGAGTGATCTTGTAGATGGAGAGAAGGTTCTCCACGTGGCAGGGGCTGGCAGAGGTAGATGCCCAGACAGGTCATAACTCTCTAGGTGCCCAATTACCTGCCCTCGGTGAGCTCAGCCATCGGCGGGGAGGTGCCCCAGCGCTACGTGTGGCGTTTCTGCATCGGCCTGCACTCAGCACCTCGCTTCTTGGTGGCCTTCGCCTACTGGAACCACTACCTCAGCTGCGCCTCCCCGTGTTCCTGCTACCGCCCACTCTGCCGCATCAACTTCGGCCTCAATGTCGTGGAGAACCTCGCGTTGCTAGTGCTCACTTACGTCTCCTCCTCTGAGGACTTCAGTGGGTGCCTGGATGAGGGAGGAGTGGGGAAGGGTTCCCTGAGGGAACGGGCCTGCCCCTCCCACATTCAGACCTTCCTACTTAGTGGTGTGGGCACTTCCTGCGATAGGGACTTTCCTGCTTAGTGGGGTGGGCACTCCCTGCAATGCAGCTCCCAATCCTCTTTCCCTCTAGCCATCCACGAAAATGCTTTCATTGTGTTCATCGCCTCATCCCTCGGGCACATGCTCCTCACCTGCATTCTCTGGCGGCTGACCAAGAAGCACACAGTAAGTCAGGAGGTACGGTCTATCCCTAGCGGGGCTCCAAGCAGCCCAGAAGAAGATCAAGGACATCTGTCCTCAGGATCCGGGTAATGGTGAGGTGGGAACTGAGTTCTAATGGGAACCCTGGCAAAGGGGTGTTGGGGTTTGGGCTGGGGCTTGGGGACAAACCGAGGGTGGTTGGTCAGAATCTAGGACTGTAGCACTGTGTTTGGGTAGTGTGGGAGACTGAATAGAAGCTATGGAGGCTGCAAATGGGGGTATAAGGAGTTGCATCTAGGCAGCAGTGAGTTAGGAACAGTGTCTGGGGACTGTGGTCTGTCATAATTCCAGCACCCCACCCATGTCCATGTGTTTCTTTTCCCCCACAGTATTTGGAGGTTGGGTTGGTGGGTGACTCCATGTAACTTTCATACTTCATCCCCCTGAAGTGGGAGGGGCAAAAGTACCACTGCTCCCTGGCCCTTCACTGCCCCAGAGGCAGGATCGTGAACTTGTTTGTCATTCTGGCTGCCCCTGCCTGTGCTCCCTTCCATGACCGCTAGTGGGAGCCAAGGGAGATAAGGCCCAGCCCTTAGGAGCTAGGGCTAGGAGGGGAGCCTACACCCTCATACCCAGCAAACTGCAGAGTGATCAAACAGCCGATTCCCTAGGATCGCAAGTCCTACAGCTGGAAACAGCGGCTCTTCATCATCAACTTCATCTCCTTCTTCTCGGCGCTGGCTGTCTACTTTCGGCACAACATGTACTGTGAGGCTGGAGGTGAGGCCAGGATAGAATCCATAAGTAGTCATGACTGGCTATGGGGCAGCAGTGATGTTTTCGATAATGGGCAGTGGTCTTGGTGACTGGCTGCCATTGTGTTGCCAGTGGCAGACTAATGGTGGTGTGATTTATCAAGAGGCCCCTGAGGGGGTAACAGAAAGTTCACCATGCCCTGTTCCTTGTGTCCTCACAACAGTGTACACCATCTTTGCCATCCTGGAGTACACTGTTGTCCTAACCAACATGGCATTCCACATGACGGCCTGGTGGGACTTCGGAAATAAGGAGCTGCTCATAACCTCTCAGCCTGAGGAAAAGCGATTCTGAACCCTTCAGCCCTGCTTGGGAGGCAGCCCACTGCCCAGAAACAAGAAACAAGATACCATTCTGGCCTTCTCCACCCCACATCCTCTCTTGGCCTTACTGAAGATGAGGGAAGGGTAAGAAGGGCATAGGCCAAGGCTCACCCCAGTGCTGCTGGCTTCTCTCCACCCCTCATATGGGCATAGGGGTCCTCAAGCAACATCACCTTTACCTGAGAGGCCCCAAGAAGCTGAGCTGAGCTGGCAGAGAGCTCCAACATTTGGTGCTAAAAAAATCCTGAGGTTCATGACCACCATCCAGTATCTGGCCTTTACATAGCTACCTTTCACTAAGGTCAGGAGCCCCTGAGCAGTGGCTGCTCCCTGACAACCACAGCCATTTCTCTCCACTGGGTCATTCACATGACTAATATATTTCATGATCTGTGCACATCCAGGCCTGTGGCCACAGTCCCTGCTAAAGCTGCTCAGGTGTTCTAGTCCTGACTTCACTTTTTGATTTGGTATGTACCCTTCCCTATCTAAGCATCAGCATGTCCATGTGT
Source organism: Aotus nancymaae (assembly GCF_030222135.1). Taxonomy (NCBI): domain Eukaryota; kingdom Metazoa; phylum Chordata; class Mammalia; order Primates; family Aotidae; genus Aotus; species Aotus nancymaae. Next base: position 55,758,285 of record NW_026988473.1, on the reverse strand, counting down.
CTGATGCGGGATGGGTGGGCTGCATGATTTCCAATACGACTCTGTGGTTCTGATGTCATTGGGTGGAGGTGGTGGTGTGTACCTAAAGGATGACCTGCTACAGAAAAAGCACCAGCACAGCATGTATTTTCTTCTCTTCTGAAAGTTCTGGCTTAGAGATCCCTTCCCTCCTTTGAAAGGTATGGCATAGAGGAGTCAGATGCAGATCCTTACCCTAAAATGGGCTCCCTGGTATCTTCTGTCTTCCCTACTGCTCCAAACCCTAAGTTTTGGTTGTGCATTTTAAAGGAAAATAAATTTTTTATTTTATTTTTTGGCCAACAGTTGCCTAGGCTTGCTAGTCTTGGGGCTCATCTTGTTTGATAGTTAACAGAGAGAACAGGCTCAACGATGGAAAGTCCACAGCAGGGCATGATTCCTAGCAGCACCCCCTTAGGTCTGGAGTCTCCTAAGGCTGGTCTAAGTGTCTGTTTTGGTGTCCAGGAGTGACTGAGCTATCTATCTGTAATGATTCCAGGCCTGGAAGCTAGGATACCTGGAAGTCTTCAGTTAGGCAGAGACCTGAGTTCAAACCCCAACTCTTGTTAAAGCTCTGTCTTCTTGGGGATGTGAGATATAGCTCTCAGATGCATGACTGTAAGAGCATCAGCCGTTAGGCTAATGGCTCTCAACCTCTCACTTTCTGAGCCCTAAGATTAAGAAGTCTTTCCTCAAGTTTTGTGTCCAAGTCCACTACAGCATCTGTGACTAGGCACCAGAGCAAGGCTGCCCCTCTGGGAGTCTAGAGCTTTGTTAGGGAAATTGGGGGGTGAGGGGAGCCTAGAGCTTTGTTAGAGAAATTAGGGGGTGAGGGGAGCACAATAAAGCCTATTGTCTACTAGAAGAAACAAAAGGCTCCCAGTCTCTGGGGAGCCCTAGCCCATGCCTGTCCCCTAATGCCCAGCACACAGGGAGGAGCCGGGGCCACTGGAGACAGGAGGTTTTATTGATGCTGATGGGGGTAGGAAAGGCCCCCAGAAGCTCAGGGGCTGAGTCAGTCAGCAAATGCATAAGGCCTGGGCACAGAGGTACAGGTTAGGGCACATTCACCTCAGGATTCTGTGGCTCCCTCCTCGGAGAAGGCAGAGAGCATCTTGGGGGTAGAATTCCAAGAGCAGCGAGGGCAGAGGTTAGAGATGGCTGAGAGCCCCTAACCTGAGGAGGCACCACAATAGGCAGCAACAACTGTGTGGAAAGCTGGATGAACTGGTCAGTAGCGGAAAACAGGCGATGGGGCACTGGGTTGGCCTCTTGGGGAGGGCTCCAACCCTGGCTTGGGTGAGCTCGTGAGAATACCCGGTATTCCCAAGCAGAGGCGGGCAGAGCCCAAAGCCCCTTTCTCTGCAGGCCTCTTTAAGGAGAGAAAGGCACTCAGAGAAAAAGGCATTCAGTGAGCCCCCTGGAAAGGGGTGCCAGAATTAGTCCTTAAGGCACAGCTGGGGCAGACAAGGCGCCAAGGCACAACTGGTGGGGGGAGGGCAGGGGCAGCCTCCAAGCCGAGTGCCAGGGTCACAAGAGGACGCAGGACCGCCCACGCTTGATCGGTGTGGGGTTGAGCACAGCCCGGACAGCCTCAGCAAACACTTCCTTGACACCATCCTGCTGCAGGGCCGAGCATTCGAGGTAGCGCACGGCGTGGATCTGCTTGGCCAGTGCCTGGCCCTGCTGCGGTGTGATGGGCGCCTGGCCCTGCTCCTTGAGGCGCCGTAGGGTGTCAGGCTGGGCTCTCAGGTCCTTCTTGGTGCCCACCAGCAGGATGGGCACATCAGGGCAGTGGTGGCACACCTCTGGATGCCACTTGTGCCGCACGTTCTCATAGGAGGGCGGACTGGCAATGGAGAAACAGATGACGAAGACATTGGTCTGAGGGTAGGAGAGCGTACGGAGGCGGTCATACTCCTCCTGGCCCGCAGTGTCCCACAGGTTCAGGTTCACTGTGCGCCCGTCAACTGCGCTCTGAGCACTATAATTGTCGAACACGGTGGGGATGTACTCTTTGGGGAAAGCATTAGTTGTGTAGCAGATGAGCAGGCATGTCTTGCCCACAGCCCCATCACCCACCACCACACACTTGATACTCTGCATCGTGGGTGCAGTTGCTGTAGTGGAGGCAGTGCCTCCTCTCTCTTCTGGACCCCTCTGGCTGCAGTGACCTGTAGACAGATGAAAGGGGACAGTCTTGGTTAGGGGGGGGCTCTACTTATCATGAAGAAAGGATGCGGGCACACAAAGGGAAACCAGCTCCTGTTCCCTTAACCTGACACTATCCCAAAGTCCCATCAAGACAGTCATCAGAAAGATACACAATGAGCCAGGCATGGTGGCTCACACCTGTAATCCCAGCACTTTGGGAAGCTGAGACGGGGCATGGGGAGGGGGGGAAATCACCTGAGGTCGGGAGTTCGAGACCAGCCTGACCAACATGGAGAAACCCCATCTCTACTACAAATACAAAATCAGCCAGGTGTGGTGGTGCACGCCTGTAATCAGCTACTCGGGAGGCTGAGGCAGGAGAACTGCTTAAATCCAGGAGGCAGAGGTTGTGGTGAGCTGAGATCGCGCCATTATACTCCAGCCTGGGTAACGAGCAAAACTTCGTCTCACAAAAAAAACAAACAAAACCCACAATGAAAGGCCCTGAGACCGAGCAAGATGCAGAATAATGTGGTAGAAAGCACATAAGCTCTGGCACCAGACAAACTAAGGTCAAATCCTGGTTTTGCGATTTCCTAGCTGTGTAACCCTGAACAAATTGCTTAATTCTCTATGCCTAAATTTTCTCACCAGCAAAATGAGGATAAAATAGTATCTACCTCATTGGGTCATTGTTAGGATTATACAATACATGTAAAGCATTTAAAACAGTGCCTCGTCCATAAGGATTAGCTATTTTTTTTCCAGGCTATACAGACACAAAAGGAGTGCGCACAAATTTAGGGATCTACTAGATCCTTTATTAAATATGGACCCTTCCCACCAGGAAACTGAAAAGGGATTCTGACACAGGACAGCTGTCCCAGGTCACTCTGTAATGCAGCCATGGGTAGAACCTCTCTCAACTCAGGGTCCACCCTGCCCTCTCCAAACCTGGTATCTTGGCTACTGAGTACAAACCAAAAGGCACAGTAAGAAACGTGCTGAGTAAGGGCTTAATTCTTTAGAGAGCTGCCCTATCCCAATCCTGGGTATTCTGGCAGTGGGGAAATCACCAGAAAAAAATTTTTTTTTTTTTTGAGACAGAGTCTCATTCTGTCACCTAGGCTGGAGTGCAGTGGCACGATCTCAGCTCACTGCAACCTCTGCCTCTCAGGATCAAGTGATTCTTCTGCCTTAGCCTCCCAAGTGGCTGGGACTACAGACACACGCCACTGCATCCAACTAATTTTTATATTTTTAGTAGAGATGGAGTTTCGCCATGTTAGCCAGGCTGATCTCAAACTCCTGACCTCAGGTTATCCACCTGCCTCGGCCTCCCAAAGTGCTGGGATTACAGGAGTGAGCCTCCATACCCGGACATCCCATCATTCTTTTTTTTTTTTTTTTCTTTTTTGAGATGGAGTTTTGCTCTTGTTTCGCAGGCTGGAGTGCAATGGTGCAATCTCGGCTCACTGCAACCTCCGCCTCCCAGGTTTAAGTGATTCTCCTGCCTCAGTCTCCTGAGTAGCTGGGATTACACGCATGTGCCACCAGGCCCAGTAGAGACGTGATTATTTTTAGTAGAGACGGGGTTTCTCCGTGTTGGTCAGGCTGGTCATGCCATCATTCATATAAGTACTAAAAACCCTATCTGGCCACACACACTCAGGTTGCCAATTCAATGCAGGGGAATACTGGAGATTCAGTTTAGACTAGGATCTGGGTATGTTATAATGAATGAGGTAGAGGCTGAGGCTCCCAGATGTTAGTATCTTCTCTCAAGGTCCTTGGTGGCGTGGAGCAAATCTTTCAAGCCCAACTAGGATGGATGAAGTGAAGAATAAGACAAAAACTTGACTTTTCCCTCAATCTTCTGTCCATTTCCTGAGACCTGGCATGTGCCTCTGAAAGATTTTAGAGGCTTCTAGACTCTTGGGTAGAAAATACCATCATTAAGAACATAGATGCGGCCGGGTGTGGTGGCTCACGCCTGTAAAACCAGCACTTTGGGAGGCCAAGGTGGGTGGATTATGAGGTCAGGAGTTTGAGACCAGCCTGGCCAACATGGTGAAACCCCATCTCTACTAACAACGCAAAAAATTAGACGGGTGTGGTGATGGCCACCTGTAATCCCAGCTACTAACCTGGGAGGTGGAGGTTGCAGTGAGCCAAGATCACGCCATTGCACTCCAGCCTGGGTGACAGAGTGAGACTCCGTCTCAAAAAAAAAAACACACAGATGCTAGAGTAAGACTGGCAGGGATTCTAATCACAGCTCCACCAACTAGTTATATGTGATCTTGGCAATATATTTAAGTTCCCTGAGCCTCAATTTTCTCATCTGTAATATGGGGATAATCTTGCCTATTGCATTAAAATTGCTCAGAATACAAAATAAGGCCAGGCACAGTGGCTCATACCTGTCATCCTAGCACTTTGGGAGAGCGAGGCAGGTGGATCGCTTGAGTCCAGGAGTTTGAGACTAGCCTGGGCAACATGGCAAAACCCTGACTCCACAAAAAATGAAAAAATTACCAGGTGATGGTGGTACATGCCTGTAGTCCCAGCTACTCTGGAGGCTGAGGTGGGAGCATCATCTGATCCCAGGGAGGTCAAGGGTGCAGTGGGCTATGATTGCACCATTGCACTCCAGCCTGTGCAACAGAGCAAGACCCTGTCTCAAAAAACAAGTAAGAGTTAATAATGAGGGCCGGGCGCGGTGGCTCACGCCTGTAATCCCAGCACTTTGGGAGGCCGAGGCGGGTGGATCACGAGGTCAAGAGATTGAGACCATCCTGGTCAACATGGTGAAACCCCGTCTCTACTAAAAATACAAAAAATTAACTGGGCACGGTGGTACGTGCCTGTAATCCCAGCTACTCAGGAGGCTGAGGCAGGAGAATTGCCTGAACCCAGGAGGCGGAGGTTGTGGTGAGCCGAGATTGTGCCATTGCACTCCAGCCTGGGTAACGAGTGAAACTCCGTCTCAAAAAAAAAAAAAAAAGAGTTAATAATGTATAGAAGGTGTCCAGTTCACTTTCCATTTGATGTGGGGGAAAAAAAAAAAAGGTGTCCAGTATGAAGTATTGCACACACGAAGTGCCCAATAAATGGGCTGCTGTATTTATTAGTGGGGTAAGTATAAGGAGTCCCAGCTTCAGCGAACAACCTGGTCACCACTGTAGGTCATAGGGCCTTGGGGTGAGGAACTGCTTTTCTGAGTTCTGAAATAGAACAGAGCTTCCAGAAACCCTGTGATTATTTACACTGCTATGGCAAGGGTCCTCCTCTCATCAGCTACTTCCTCTTGGCCATGGGGGACTCTTTCTTACCAGTATGTGACTTCCTTTCCCTGACTATCTCTCACAACCAGAGCCTGTTCCCTTAGAGGGGGTAGCTCTGTTTTAAACCAAATCTCTGAGTATCTCTTATCCCTGGCTCCACCCAAGCACCATTATCACTAGCCCATTTTCTCCATTTCACTTGCTATACTGCAAGGCTGCACCCTGGTCTGGGAACCCCTTACCCCCGAGTCTGAGCTCTCACCACTGGTTCAGAAGCCTCAAAAATCAATGACAAGTGGAGGAGAAAATCCCCACTGGGAAGTGGAAAAGAAACTTCTGTGGTGTGGGCCATGGCTCATACCTGTAATCCCAGCACTTTGGGAGGCAGAGCCAGGCAGATCACGAGGTCAGAAGTTTGAGACCAGCCTGGCCAACATAGTGAAACCCCGTCTCTACTAAAAATACAAAAAATTAGCTGGGTGTGGTGGCACACACCTGTAATCCTAGCTACTTAGGAGGCTGAGGCAGGAGAACTGTTTGAACCTGGGAGGCGGAGGTTGCAGTGAGCCAAGATCACACCATTGCACTCCAGCCCGGGTGACACTGCGAGACTCCGTCTCAAAAAAAAAAAAAAAAAAGAAACTCGGGTATAGGGGCTGCAAAGAACCCAGGACTTGGTCCCAGCTCCCTTTCCTTGGAATCAGCTGGGAGAGAAATGGTTTCACTCTATGAAGCTGCATCTCTGGTTCACATTAAAAAATATTACCATCTTATTTGCATGAATAAGAGAGTGTATGTGTACACACGCACACGTGTGCATGCAACCTCAGGACACTCAGAGACCCTCAGAGAGTGGGTCAGGGAAGGGCATAAGGACCCTCTAGGCCAGTGAAGAGTCGAAAGGAGATCTCGGAGTGGAAACTGAGAGACCTAAATTCTAACCCCAGCTCTGCTGACTCAATACAACCAAGTGTGAGGCATTTACGCTAGATGGGCCTCAGTTCTCCTATGCAGGAATGAGAGATTAAAAGGCTTCTTATGAGGGCACTAGGTAGATGAACTAAGACTTAAAGGTCCTTGGAGCCATGTGCCATTATTTGTTCCCAATGCGTTACGTGGGAAGCCCTGACATTCAAAGCAGAACTCCTGGGCCTGTAATCTTCAGTTACACACAGAACAGGGGAGTGGGTGTTGACAGTAAGACTGAAAAGCCCAGCACAGGGCTGGCCCAGGCAGGAAGGCAAGGAGGGAACTCTGGCTGGCTGTCATAAAGCCCAAGAGACAAAGTACAGCTTTCTAAGGAGGTGGTTATCAACTAGCAATCAGTAAATCAGCTCTCAAAGGAGAGGGGAGGGACAGGGTAGCTTCCGGGCTGGCAGGGGAACAGGGACTGACACCGGAAAAGGATTATGAGTATGGTAGTGTCCAGAAACAAACAGAGCAAAGGCAGTGTTATAGGGCCAAAAGTACTGGATACCTGACTCTGATGTCTTGAGTTTATCTGCTGACCTTGACCCTTGATAGAAAAGCCCTCATAAGGTATAAGCCTTTACAGATCACATTATATCATTTGACCTTTATAACAAACAACCTGTTAGTACTATTCCTATTTTACAGATAAGGAAACAAACTCAGAGCAGCTAAAGTAACAGCATTCACACAGCTAGTTAGTATGGGAGCCAGAACACAAACCCAGTTTTGTGACCCAAAGTCCTGTGTTTTCCTCAGTATATCACAGTCTTCAAGGTACCCCCTACCAGCTAACTGTGTGATCTTGATCAGGTAAGTTACTGCTCTTTCTGGAGCCTCCGTTTCTTCATCCATACAGTAGAATTATTAATAGCAGCCCTCCCAGCCTCATGGGCAGCATCAAGGATCCTGACCATGGGAATGAAGACGCTTTGTAAACTGAAGTGTTGTGCACATAGGAGGTGACGGGAGCAAAGCCTTTCATCCCAGAAGGCAGGAAGCACTGACTATGCCTGTGTCTGTGATGGCATCAGCCCAGTTCTCCCTACTCAGGTCTAGTTCAGACCTTTATCCTCTCTCCCAAAACAACCCTTCTATCTGAAATCCTTTGGCCTGAAATGGGCTGAATAAGTTCCCATAGCCTATTTAAGGAGGGTATATGCTTAAAGGTAGTCTAAACTGTGTCAAATAGGAAGAAGGGATATCAGTGCTGCAGGAGGCCAAAACAGAGGTGTGACCTACCTGGAGCGGGGTTCAACAATAACTTACTCACTAGGTGGCTTTTCAAAAGAATCATTAAGCCCAGCTCAGTGGTACGCCTGCGACCCCAGCTACTAGGGAGGCCAAGCCCAGGAATGTGGGATTGTAGTGTGCTACACTAGTCAAGGTTGTAGTCTCTGTGAATAGCCACCGCACTCCAGCCTGAGCAACGTAGCAAGACCCCATGTCTCAAAAAAAAAAAAAAAAGAAAAGTTATTTAGTAAATTAATGGTTGCAGATCTGTTTTGTTTTTTTCTCTTGGAGACAAGGTCTTGTTCTGTTGCCCAGGCTGGAATGCAGTGATGCCATCACAGCTCACTGGAGCCTCAACCTCCCAGGCTCAAGGCATCCCCCTACCTCAGCCTCCTGAGTAGCTGGGACTACAGGCATGCACCACCACACCTGGCTAATTTTCGTATTTTTAATTTATTTTTTGGTTTGTAGAGACTCTTGTCATGTTGCCCAGGCTGGTCTTGAATTCCTGGTCTCAAGTGATCCTCCCAACTAGGCTTCCCAAAGTGCTGGGATTACGGTATGCCTGGCCACATCTATATGTTATTAGACAAATTACAATGACTTATTCTGGATTTTTAGCCCCAATTCAAATCATGCTTGATCCCTCATCTTGGCATTCAGAGTTCTTTACAATTTGATAAGGGGTTTTAGAGTTTTTTGTTTTTTTTTGAGATGCGAGTCTCAATCTGTTGCCAGGCTGGAGTGCAGTGGCCTGATCTTGGCTCATTGCAATCTCTGCCTCCCGGGTTCAAGTGATTCTCCTGCCTCAGCCTCCCAAGTAGCTGGGACTACATCACCATGCCCAGCTAATTTTTGTATTGTTAGTAGAGATGGGGTGGCAGTTTCACCATGTTGGCCAGGATGGTCTCCATCTCTTGACCTCATGATCTGGCCGCCTCAGCCTCCCAAAGTGCTGGGATTACAGGAATGAGCCACTGTGCCTGGCCAGGGGTATCAGAGTCATATAGATTTGGGTTTGAATCCTAGTTCTACCTCTTACCAGCTGTGTGACCCTGAGTTTATGATGATTTGCCTTTCTGAGCTTTAATTTCCTTGTCTTTCAAATGCGGCGGCAACATATGGTGCCTACCACATAGCACTGTTACTACAAGGACTAAGTATATTAATGTATAATATGTGCACAATGTAGGTATTTTACAAGTGTGAGTTCCCAGTTCACTGTTACAGAGGGATTTTTTCAATGTCCTCTGCAAACAAGCCAGGATCATTCTTGCCTCTGAACTTTTACTCTTGTTTTTCCCTCTGCTGCCACTCCCTCTCCCTTCTCCCAGGTTCAAGTGATTCTTCTGCCTCAGCCTCCCAAGTAGCTGGGATTACAGGCACGTGTCACCACACCCAACTAATTTTTGTGTTTTTAGTAGAGACAGGGTTTCACCATGTTGGCCAGGCTGGTCTCAAACACCTGGCCTCAAGTGATCCACCTGCCTTGGCCTCCCAAAGTGCTGGGATTACAGGCATGAGCCACTGCACCCATGGCCACCTCTTTTAACCCTGCTTTGGCTCTGTGTGATTCTCCTTTTCCAACAGCCATATGTAAGTTTCCCAGCTGTGGATGCCCCTTCAGTACTGAAGACTTGGCTTCTCTGGACTAAATAACAAAAAAACTCTTAAGTATAAGGCAAGGCACACAGGACTGTACAACCATGGCCTTTTGGTCTGCTTGCACTGGCCCTCATTACTGAGATCTGGATAGACCTCTCTGAAGCCCAGTATCAGACACTCCCTGCCCACCCCCTCACAGACAACACTGCATGGCTGAATCTTATTGGATAGCAATGACAGGCAAAAGCTAAGCCTGAATAGGCAAAAATCTCTCTTCCCAGTACCAGCTTGACCTGGTTCTGCCACGGAGTACAGCCTATAGTACAACTCATGGCAGGGGGTCCCTGGAGCCCAACTTGCACCCAGTGGGGTCTGGTCTTGGGGTGTGGCCCACGCAGGCCCAGAACAGGGGAGGGAAAGGAAGCAGCCTGATTGCCAGATCTCTGTGGCAGTTACAGCAGGGGAAGTGTCCCAACTGTGAATGGGGGAGGGGAGGAATGGGCTCTTAAGAGATAGGCAAGGCCTAGCACGGTGGCTCACACCTGTAATCCCAGCACTTTGGGAGGACAAGGCAGGTGGATCACAAGGTCAGGAGTGCAAGACTAGCCTGACCAACATGGTGAAACCCTATCTCTACTAAAAATACAAAAATTAGCTGGGCGTGATGGCGCACACCTGTAATCCCAGCTACTCAGGAGGCTAGGCAGGAGAATCACTTGAACCTGGGAAGTGGAGGCTGCAGTGAGCCGAGATTTCGCCATTGGACTCCAACCTGGGTAACAGAGCAAGACTCCACCTCAAAAAAAAAAAAAAAAAAAAAATGCAAGTGTGGAGGTGATAGGAACTTATATAACCTGCCTCCCTAACATGGAGGCAGCCTTCTATTACCTGCCTCCGTAACATGGGACTTCCTTTCTGCCGCCCTCCCTGAACCTCATTATAACTATAATCCATCTCCGGCCATTCCAATCCTGATCCTCTACAGAGGGGCCTCCACATTCTCTTCCCTAAAATATACCAAGTAGTAATACGGAGCCATGCACCATGCTGCCTCCTCCAGGAAAGTATAAATTATCCAAGTCAGAAGTGACTTATCTTATCCAAAGTCTGGTCCCTCTCTCTCTCTCTCAGGCACGGAGAGGCTGATCTGAATCTTATCTCATTATTAGACTGCGAGTGTCTAGAGCGCAAGGTCCTGGTTGACTGGACCTTGCTGAGCACCCTAAGCTGAACACAGCATGTAGTAGCTGTCAATAAATATCTGAATGAACTCGATACAATCATGTCTTTGCATATGGGAGTTCTTCTTCCTGGAATGCGACTCACCCACTTCAGATCCTTCCTGTCCTTCAGGCCAAGTACTGTTACCCGGCTTCTCCAGGACATCACAGCAACCCCCTCTCCTGCCTTACCTTTTCCAGCACTGACTGTACTGTTCATTGTGCTGAACTAATTGGATGCTTCAGGGGGAGGGTGGTCTGACCTTGTTTATTTCTGGAAGCCCAGTGAAGGGCTGAGCAAAAGCTGTAGAATGACATACCCCTCCTCCCCTATCAGCTACAGACTCTGATGCTGGGAACAAGGAAGAACCTCTATGACTAGAAGACACAAGACAAAAGTAACCAACTTCTTCCTCATTCACCCTGAAGACCTCAAAGTTGGGGTAATAAACACATAAGCTATACCGTTACTGTCTTGTCTTCAACTGGAAGGGTGAGAGGTGAAGCTGGCAGAGCTAGCTCAGAGATCATGAAGAAGACGGGAAGGAAAAGTGGTCCTGACAGGCTACAGACTGGGAATATCCAAGGACCCTTGGTCAAAGATAAGGCAAGGGGCAGGGGCACTGTTGGAAAGACTTCCAAAGCTCTACAAGTTTGTTTCTTTTGAAGGGAGGATTAGGGGAGAGGTGATATAAAGAGGCTCAAAGGGGCTGCAGCTGGTTGCAGCTGGGCTGGGAGAAGGAAGCTGGGGGAGACATGAGGTCAGTGTGGGGCTGGGACCAGGCCAAGGGCTGAGTCTCTTTCTTCCCTTTCTCCCCATCAGCAGGGAAGAACCCAAGAGAGTCCAGATACCAGCCTTTAAAAAAACCCACCAGGCATGGTGGCTAATGCCTGTAATCCTAGCACTTTGGGAGGCCGAGGCGGGAGGATCACTTGAGATCAGGAGTTCAAAACCAGCCTGGTCAACATAGTGAAACCCCGTCTCTACTAAAAATACGAAAATTAACCGGGTGTGGTGGTGGGCGCTATAATCCCAGCTACTTGGGAGGCTGAGGCAAAAGAATCACTTGGGCCAGGGAGGCAAAGGTTGCAGTGAGCAGAGATCACACCATTGCATTCCAGCCTGGGCAACAGAGCGAGACTCTGTCTAAAAATATATATATATATATCTCTCCATGCTGAAGGACTCTCCACCTCTTAATATTCTCCATCCTTCAGCCTCTGGAGAGGATCCTACACTGCAGCAGGTAGGGAAAGAGGAGAGTTGATGCCACCCACTAGGAAATGAGAAAGTGGTAGCTGGGAAGGCTGGGACAGTCTAGGACCCTTTCACTAAGTTCTAGTTCCCAACCTTCTTCCCTCACTGTCCCAGCACCCCAAGTGTTCCATAAAAGGTGAGCCTCAGGACCAGGACAGCTCTGGCTGGGGGAGCCAAGGAAGCTGCCCCCTCCCCCACCACGCAGCACAGAGGAAGGCTGTACACTGGCTTCCTCCTCCACGCCTAGCAGCAGCTCAGCAGTCCCTGGGCCCCACCAAAGGCCTGTGAAGTGGCACTTCCTTTGCCTTTGCAAATTTCACATGAAGTTGTACAGAAGTGCCATCCCTCCAATCCTGCCACCACCACCTGAAAATACCCAGAGACACACAGAGCTGCCCAGTCTCTTTGGCCCCGCCCAAGGCCTAAGGGGGTTTCCACAAGGGAAAATAACATCAGGGAGGAAACTCCGGCATCTATTTTCCACTGTCAGTGAGGCAGAGCTGGAGCAGGAGACAGGGTACTCCCCCCATCTTACTACCCCTGGCAAAATCCCCAACACTGTCTGACTTCTTATCTCTCAACCTCTAACAATACTTTTGCTTGGGGAAAGAGCCACAGTTCTATCTCTGGACAGATACATAGAGACTACTGAGGCCTGTCGAATTGAGGTTGGTAAGACACGAGGGCCAGGGTGAGGGGCACTGCTATGAGGAATCTCTTGGAGGAGGAAGAGTCAGAGCCATTATGTTCACTGTCTCTTTTGGAGGTACTGATATGCAACTCCTTAATGCTGAAATAGAGCCAAGAGAAACCAAGCTGACTAGGATTATACAGAGTTAGTAGCAAATCTAGGACAAGGATCCAGGTCTTCTAACATCCATCTTTATGCAAGTTCGAGAAGGTGAGGATTCTAACTCTGGCCTGAGAATGGACCAATCTTTGACCTCATTCAGGACAACCCTACCACAGTTTATTCCTTCAGGAAATGAGCCAAAGGGGTTCGGTTGACTTATATCTGGGCCTTTTTTGCTTCCAAGTTCCCAGGCCCTCATGCCTAGCTTATCCTGGTGCATTCATGATTTAGCACTGACATTACTCAACAACCAGCCACTCTGGCAGTGCCCTAGCTGAGAAGCTCCTCCTCTGGCCTCTAGCTCCTGGACAGATGCCCTTCCCCCATATGAGATGAGGACAAAAGAGGAAGCTGGACCCTGGACAGGAAAACCAGTCTGATCTGGGGAGGTAGCCCAGGCTTTGTCTTTGGTTTCCCTCCTTAGCTCTTCTCACCGACCCCTACTGACCTCACCGCTAATGGGTCTACACTATATAGGAGGAGTCTTGGCCAGGCGCGGTGGCTCACGCCTATAATCCCAGTACTTTGGGAGGCCAAAGTGGGTGGATCATGAGGTCAGGAGATCGAGACCATCCTGGCCAACATGGTGAAACCCCGTCTCTACTAAAAATACAAAAATTAGCTGGGTGTGGTGGGTGCGTGCCTGTAATCCCAGCTACTTGGAAGCTGAGGCAGGGGAATTGCTTGAACCCTGGAGGTGGAGGTTGCAGTGAGCCGAGATCGTGCCATTGCACTCTAGCCTGGGAAAAAGGGCTAGACTCTGTCTCAAAAAAAAAAAAAAAAAAAAGGGAGGAGTCTTCAGTGTGGGCCTGAGCCTCCTTCTTCACATCACAACCTTGACCATACTTATTTAGCCAAGACCTCAGCAGCAGCCTCCTAGGCTTTAAGCTGCCACCTCCCTTCACCCTCCAGTATTTTCCCATTAAGATCTCTCCTGCCCTGGTCACATTTTTTCCAATGATGCCTTTCCTGCAATTAGCTCAAACTTCCAAAGGGGCCAGATCTCGCTTGGGAGAATCCCTGTCTCACCCATCTTGTATTTACCATCAGAGCCCTGTGGGTTTGCTCAGTTATGCAGAATACTAAAATAAGTACTGGTTTGCCAGCTGTGATGCTGGGAAAGTGCCTTGTATATACCTCCTTCCCTGAACTGGGCTTTTTATGTAGGTCCCTGGGATTTTTTCCTGAAGCCAAACTTCTGTACCTTCAAGAAATGGGAGGAAAGACAGGTGGGTGGAAGGGTAGGACTGAAAAAAGGAACAATTCATGGGAGAGGGACGACTGTGACATGGGAAGATGACAGAATGGGGAACGAGGAGAGCCCTTAAATTTAGCTATAGCACTTGCTCCCCTCTACTTCTCTTTTTTCCTTTTTTTTTTTTTTTTTGAGACATCGAGTTTCACTCTTGTTGCCTAGGCTAGAGTGAAATGGCGCGATCTCGTCTCACTGCAACCTCCTCCTCCCAGGTTCATGAGATTCTCCTGCCTCAGCCTCCTGAGTAGCTGGAATTACAGGCATGTGCCACCACGCCCGGCTAATTTTGTATTTTTAGTACAGACAGGATTTCTCCATGTTGGTCAGGCTGGTCTCAAACTCCCAACCTCGAGTGATCCACCCGCCACGGCCTCCCAAAGTGCTGGGATTACAGGCATGAGCCATCGTGCCGGGCCTACTTCTCTTTTTTTCTAGTGGAGAGAAAAGAATACAGATGACTGGAGGAGGTAGAGAGAAGCAAGATCCTCAGCATGCACCCCAAAAGCTTGAGGAAGGAGCTTTAGAGTGGAAACAAGAGCTTCCATAGCCAGGATGGACTGAAATTAAATCTGGGAGGAATTCCTGAGAAAGAATAGGGTCCTAGGTGAGATGGGAATATTAAGGATGCCTGAAGGCAGAGGAGTCAGTAGAACTCTAGAGGACTTCCTGGTCACTAAGGCCTTGATGCAGACCAGGGCATGTGGGTACACAGCCTGGGCAGGCCCCAGAAGGCAGCAGGAAAGAAGGGGCAGACACCTTTGCCTCACCTGCTTAATTCAAAACTAAAACAGTTAAGACTGAAGTTAGACCAGCTATAGTCTTCCCCCCAGAATCCTGCCTTTGCCTTCTCCCTTTATTTCCATCACACCAGCTGGTCCCATTCTTTCCACCAGGTGATGCTGGAACTAGTAGGTACTGCAATCACGGAACTTCAGGCTATCTCCCAGGTTCCAGGCCTGTCCCCTTAGTCAAACACCAGGTGTCAGGGTGATTTTGATTTCCCACAGCTTCTCTTACCAGTCTTACTCCTGTCACCCTACCCTGACTGCTACAGACTGCTTCCTCCTGCCTAACCACAACCTCACTCACTGCAGGTTCCCTTCATTATGCTGGCTTCCCTTGCTCTGGGCCCTCTCAAGGCTGAGGGCAGTTATTTTGTCTCTAAGAGATAAAGATGTAGACACACACACACACACACACACACACACAGGTTTTCCAGCTCTTTAATTCATCTCTATCACTGGAAGGCTGCAGACTGCCTCTCAAAGATAGGGAGGTTCAAAAAGACTCTCAAACTCACTAAGTCTTCTACAACAGATCCTGATCCCAAAGCTGGAGCTAAGTGGGTGGGAGGGAAGGAGACGGAAAGAGGGTGACAGGCTGAGGGTTCAAGAGCAATGAGGGGTGATGGAAGAAGCAAGGGGGTGTATGTGTGTGGGCGCCAGAGCTGGGAAGGGAAGGGATGGGATAGGGCCAGCCGCAGAGGACCAAGATGAACACGGGGCAGGGTAGGTGAAGAGAGGTCAAGGCCTAGGTATGACTATGTTTGGAGGAAGAGACTGAAAGGAATGAGAAGAGAGTGATGGCGGATTTGTGGGTAGAAACTAAGAAGGTGTGGAGGAAGACAATAGGAGCATGTATATAATTTAGGGCCTAAGAATGAAGAGGAAAACTAGGAGATGGTTCTCAATCGTCCCCAAAAGTCACAACAAAAACTTGTCAGGGACTATCAGTACCACTGAATGAGAGTCCTTCCGAAACTCCAGTCACAGGGGGAGACCAAGTTTCTCCCAAAAAAGCAAGGCCAGGCTCTGGTCAGCTAGGAACAGCAGATGTTTGCTCACTGAATACCTACTGTTTGGCTCCAGGTGAGGCTGGGACTCAGGAAAACAGACATACAGAGAACGACTGGGGTCGGCGGGCCCCCCCCCCCTTCCCAACCCCGGTCCTCCTGAATGCAGAGGGCCTTCGGGCTGCAGCCCGAGTGTGGGTCTAGATCAGCATCGATCTTTACGGAGAGAGCTTCGGAGGCCCCAGACACCGCCCCCTCTTACCCCTACAAATGCCACAACTGCCGGAGCAGAGGTCGCGCCTTCTCCAGCCCAGAAGCCCTCTCCCCTCACGCACTGCTCAACACCCCTCCAACTTCTGAGGACACCCCACCTGAGTTCCATCTCCCAGCTCTGAGCTTTTCCAATTCAGAGACACTTCTCTCGGAACCCGGGACCCTCCGACCTCAGGGGTTCCTCTCGGCTCCCGAGAGGCGGCACTACCGCCGGGAACCCACCCTCGCCGAGCCTCAACCGGCTCGCAGTGGCCCCGTCCCCGCCCCGCCCGGCCGCGCCCGCCCTACTTGGACTGAGCCGAGAAGCTCCCGCCCGCGGCCTCCGCCGACTAACTCATGGGCCGGCACCCGCGCCGAGTCCTGGGCCGGCCGGGCTCCCCTCCCCCGGACCCCTGACCGCCGACCGCCAACCCCAGCCGGGCCTCACCTGGTGCCCTCCCCGAGGCGGGGGAGCTGGGGGCGGCGGCAGCGGCTCCGGGCTCGAGAAGGAAGTGAGAGCGGGAGGCCGGAGGAAGTTGGGGGGGCGGGCCGGCGGGGCGGGGACGGGCCGGGGCGGGGCCCGACCAGGAAGTCCGAGGGCCGGTCTCCCCTTCTTTAAGCCCTGTCCCGTCCCCAGCCTCGCCCCCGGCCCAGTCCCGGGCTCGCCACTTTGCCCCACACAGCCCACTACCCCTATGGTCCACAAGTCAGGCCTCCCAAGGTCAGGTCTCTCCGCCTCCTCCTGGCCACCCCACCCCAGCGGAGGCCCTACTCCAGCGTTCGTCCTCTTCCCTCCTGTTCCGCCCCCACCAGCCTCCGCGGGAAGATGCTGAGAAAAGCGCCCTGGGCCTGGTGCCTTCAGCCAACCCCAGGGATCGAGTGGTGGCCGAGGCTGGGGCAGTCCCCACCCCTGCCCGAGCCCCGGGGGAGTGCGGGGTGGTGGTGATTCAGCAGTGGGAAGGCCCCAGACCCCTGGGGAGGGTGGGGGGACTCGGGGGCGGGGGAAGAGGAGCTGGCGTCAGCAGCCAGGGGAAAGAAAAGATCAGCAGAGGCGCCGGCAGAGCCGCGGGCCCCAAAAACAGGATGTCTAGTCGTCGTTCGGCACCCGGCAGCTCCGCGTGGCCTGGCTCTGGGGGGGGCGGGGCGGGGAGGACGGAGGACGTGGGGGCCCCCCTCGTCCCTGTGCTGCTGGGGCGCCCAGCTGCTTGGGGCTAAAAGGCCGCACCCAGGCCTGAGGTCCGGCTTGGGCCCTGGGGACCCGCGAGTGGGTGGGCTCGTGGGCGCCATCTGGTGCTTCAGCTCCTTGGCCTTGCGCTTGGAGCTTTGACTTGAGAATCCGTATCTTTCCTTCAGCACAAACTTTCTATGCTCTCTACCACGTGGAGAGCTCAGTGCTAGGTGCTCTTAAGAAAAACAGCGTTTAAGGCTCCCAGGCCGGGCGCGGTGGCTCAAGCCTAATCCCAGCACTTTGAGAAACTGAGGTGGGCGGATCACCTCAGGTCAGTTCAAGACCAGCCTGATCAACATGGAGAAACCCCATCTCTACTAAAAATACAAAATTAGCTGGGCGTGGTGGTGAATGCCTGTAATCCCAGCTACTCAGGAGGCTGAGGCAGGAAAATCGCTTGAGCCTGGGAGGCGGAGGTTGCGGTAAGCCGAGATCCTGCCGTTGCACTCCAGCCTAGGCAACAAAAGCAAAACTCCATCTCAAAAAAAAAAGACAGGATCCCTGTCTTCTAGAAGCTTTTCAAATAAAGAGGAGGATTGATTTCGGGAATAAATAATTTAACCTTTCTAAGCCTCAAATCTGTCTTTGTTAAAATAGAATAATTATATTTCACCCCATAGTTGTAAAGATAACATGAGAGCGGGTGTAGAAGACCCAAGATGCTGGGATTACAGGCATGAAGCACTGCGCCCGGCCTTTTTTTTTTTTTTTTTTGAGACGGAGTCTTGCTCTGTTGCCCAGGCTGGAGTGCAGTGGCGCCATCTCGGCTCACTGCAACCTCAGCTTTCCAGGTCCTCTTGATCTCAGGTGATCCACCCGCCTCGGCCTTCTAAAGTGCTGGGATTACAGGCATGAGCCACTGTGCCCGGCCTACTTATATGTTTTAAAAAAGGAATTTAATATGAACCACATAAGTAATTTAAAACTGTCTAGCCATGACATTTCAAAAGTAAAAAGAAACAAGTGAAATTAATTTGAACTATATTTGGCTTAGTTCAACATAGCCAAAATACTATCTTTTAGCATGTAATCAATATAAAAATTATTGGTTATAAAAATTAACTGGAGACTGGGTGTGGTGGCTCACACCTGTAATTCCAGCACTTTGGGAGGCCGAGATAGGCAGGATCACAAGGTCAGGAGTTTAAGACCAGACTGACCAACATGGTGAAACCTCATCTCTACTAAAAATACAAAAATTAGCCTGGCATGGTGGCACGTGCCTGTAATCCCAGCTACTCGGGAGGCTGAGGCAGGAGAATCGCTTGAGCCCAGGATGCGGAGGTTGCAGTGAGCTGAGACTGCACCATTGCACTCCAGCCTGGGTGACAGAGCGAGACTCTGTCTCAAAAAAAAAAACAAAAACTAAAAATTAACTAGATATTTTACATTCTTTTCTGGTACCAAGTCTTTGAAATGTGGTATATATTTTATACTTACGGCATGTCTCAATTTGACTGGACACAGTTCAAGTGGTCAATAGCATGTGTAGCTGGTGGCTACTTGTATCACCCTGGAAAATAGAGGCTTTAATAGATTCGGGCTGGTGAATGATTGTGTGGATGAATTCCTTCTCCAAGATCCTTCTCTAGAAGCCTCCCCTGACCTCCCAGGCAGTGTTTGGGTCTCTTTCCTCCTCTTGGTTTGGTCCCTTGTAGCCCTTGAGACAAACTCCTCTCTGTGGAGGACATGAGAGCAGGAGGGACAAGGGGAAAATCTCATTTCCATCCATACTCCATTGGGACCACTTGACTTTGGGGTGCTGGGCATTTCATGAATGAAGAAAGGATTGTGATCTTCACAAATGACAGGATTCAAAGGAAGACCATACACTGAAGCAACTTCTATGAAGCCATTAAAAATTATGTCCCAGAACAAAAGGTTTTTTTGTTTGTTTGTTGTTGTTTTTTAGATAGGAATCTCACTATGTTGTCTAGGCTGTCCTGGAACTCCTGGGCTCAAGCCATCCTCTCACCTCAGCCTTTCAAGTTGCTAGGACTACAGGCACACACCACCACATCCAGCTCCAGAACAAATGTTTTCGATATGTGTTCCTAGAATTCCCTTCCCAGGATTTCAGGGCAGGAAAAATAGTAGAGCTGTGGACTCCATCCCCTTCAACCAGAGAAAGTTCACTTTTATCTGATTTATTTACTGGTATTCTGGATAAAGAGTTTAGTTTTTTTTAAGTTTCCTACAAAAAATATTTGAAAATCAATTCAAGGACATAGTGGTAAGAGTAGGGAGCACATTAGGCACAGCAGATCAAAAGACTGTATTGGCAGCCTGGGATCAGACTGCATTTCCTGAGTCTCTAAGTGTCTTGGGCTTGCTTAGCCCTGGTTTAGGGAGAAATTGACCCAGCTTCAGGGATCTCATGGTCTGATGGAGTATAGGGCTTTGCATATGAAGCTATCAGAGGAGAAGGAAAGAGCCCAAGGCTGGGCTTTAGAAGACCTTGAAGTCTGGCCGGGGATGGTGGCTCATGTCTATAATCCCAGCACTTTGGGAAGCTGAGGTGGGTGGATCATGAGGTCAGAAGATTGAGACCATCCTGGCCAACATAGTGAAACCCTGTCTCTACTAAAAATACGAGAATTATCTGGGTATGGTGGTGATGCCTGTAATCCCAGCTACTTGGGAGGCTGAGGCAGGAGAATCACATGAACCTGGGAGGCACAGGTTACAGTGAGCCAAGATCGTGCCACTGCACTCCAGCCTGTTGACAGAGCAAGACTTTGTCTTAAAAAAAAAAAAAAGACCTTGAAGTCTGTCTTGGCTCAGCCAGACAGACTGAGATTTTAGGTTATGCCCCACCCTTCTCTGCGTCTCAAACTCTTCCACTGGAAAACAGAGGTTGAACTAGATGATATCTTTGAGTTCTGATCTTCTGTGATACACTCTTCAGAATAATAATTAAGGTTTATGCATACAGCATGTTGCTCATAGTTCTTTAATACCATTTAGGTCATCATGCTTTGTGCTCTAGTAAATTGCATCTGTGCCTAACGTCTGTCTCCCCCACTGACTATAAGTCCTTTGAGGTTGTGTGTGATTCATTACTGTGTCCACCCTCTGGGCCTGGCAGAGGCAGGCCTGAGCACACATTTGCCTTCACTAAACATCCGTAGAGTTAAATCGCTTTAATAAAGTACTAATATCTGTAGAACAATCAGACTCCAGATAACTTGGAAACATTTTTGTGGCACAGACATAGGAAGGGCCAGAGGAAAGGGAAGCAGGTGGACAGGTGGAGCTGTCTGTAAAGGCTTCTTGAAGGAGGAGGAATGCTTTTCCCGAACGGGTGAGTTCTTGGTAGGTGGTGTGCATGTGTGCTTACAAGGACATTGAACCTGGACATTTAGTAGTGAGATAACATGAAAGCACTTGGTGGGGTAAAATAGAGATCACAGACAGGTTTTGGAGACAGACAGACCAGGATGGTTGTAACACGGTATGGCCTTTGATTAGTCACATGAGATCTCCCATATGCATAAATATTCAATGCATATTTATTGAAAAATCTTCTTGGTGCCAGACATAGGATTACATGCCAATGATGAAGTATAGAAAGCTGCCCTGATGTAACTAGCAAGGGAGATAGACCTTAAACAGGTAATCATACAAAAGTATAGAGTGCTGCTGGGCATGGTGGTGTTTGTCTCCAGTTCTAGTCACTCAGGGAGATAAGGCAGGAAGACTGCTTGAGCCCAAGAATTTCAGACCACCCTGGGCAACATAACAAGATACTTTCTCCAGAAAATAAAGTACAGAGTGCTGTAAGAGCATGTAACAGAGCCAACTTCTCAGTCCTAGTTTCATTTTAAAATGGGAATGGCTGGGCATGGTGGCATTCCCATTCCTGTATAGCTGTACAGAATAATGGCTCATGCCTGTATTCCTAGCACTTTGGGAGGCCAAGGTAGGACGATCACTTGAGCCCAGGCAATCATGGCAACATCCCATCTCCATACACACAAACACAAAGCTGGGCATGGTGGCACATGCCTGTAGTCCCAGCTACTCGCTAGGCTGAGGTGGGAGGATCACTTGAGCCTAGGTGTTTGAGGTTGCAGAGAGCTATGATTGTGTCACTGCACTCCAGTCTGGGTGACAGACTGAGACCCTGTCTCTAAAAACAAACAAATACAAAATAATAAAATGGAACTGGCAAGTGCTGCGTGAGATTGTGAGGATTAAATGACATAATGCATGTAGAGCCCTAGTAAATTGCCCTAGGGTACAGCAAATAAACATTAGTTAATTTCTCTACACTCCCTTGATGTTTTCAGGTTTACCCCCTTGGTTAATTCTTCCCTCTTTCTCAATGTCAAAATGCTAAAGCTGACTAGTTTCCCTGAAAGAGAAGGGAAGAGACAGAGAGTGAGAGGAGAAAGACCCTGAACTGATCTCACCAGTGCCCGAGAATTCCAAAAGGGCCTTCCCGGCCTATTCCTCACTGAACTCCAGTTCCTGGAGCTCACCAGTGATCCACAGGGGGCTTGGCTCAGCCCCAGTTCCAGTCTCTTAGGCTACCCTTAAATCTGAATTCTCCTTTGCCTCTGCTGTGGCTCTAGGGACTCAGCCTTCTTGGAGCTCCTCTTGATCCGTTGGTCTTCCCTCTCTCTGCCTGCCTCAAGAGTAGAACACAGTTACCTCTTCATTACTCTTGTTTTTTTTGAGACAGAGTTGCCTAGGCTGGAGTGCAGTGGCACAATCTTGGCTCACTACAACCTCCACCGCCTGGTTCAAGCAATTCTCCTGCCTCAGCCTCCTGAGTAGCTGGAATTACAGGCATGCACCACCATGCCCAGCTAATTTTTTGTACTTTTAGTAAAGACAGGATTTCACCATGTTGGCCCAGGCTGGTCTCAAACTCCTGACCTCAGGTAATCTGTCCACCTGGGCCTCCCAAAGTGCTGGGATTACAGGCATGAGCAACCACATGTGGCCTTTTTTTTTTTTTTTTGAGATGAAGTTTTGCTCTTGTTGCCCAGGCTGGAGTGCAATGGCACGATCTCAGCGCACCACAACCTCCACATCCTGGGTTCAAGTGATTCTCCTGCTTCAGCCTCCTGAGTAGCTGGGATGACAGGCACCTGCCACCATGCCCAGCTAATTTTGTATTTTTAGTAGAGATGGGGATTCTCCCTGTTGGTCAAGCTGGTCTTGAACTCCCGACCTTAGGTGATACACCCGCCTTGGCTTCCCAAAGTGCTGGGATTACAGGCATAAGCCACCATGCCCAGCACTCTCCATTTTTTTCCCGCATTTTTTTTCTTTTGAGTTGGAGTTTTGCCCTGTTGCCGAGGTTGGAGTGCAATGGCACGTTCTCACTGCAGCCTCTGTCTACTGGGTTCCAACGATCCTCTCACCTCAACCTTGGGAGTAGCTGGGATTACAGTCACCTGCCATCACACCTGGCTAATATTTTGTATTTTTAGTAGAGATAGGGTTTCACTATATTGGCAAGGCTGGTCTTGAACTCCTAACCTCAAGTGGTCAACCCGCCTCGGCCTTCCAAAGTGCTGGTATCATAGGCATAAGCCTGTAATCTAAAGAGGAGGTGGCTGGCTTCCTCTTCATTACTCCTCTTTATTGCTATCCCCAAAGACAAGTCCAGTGTTCCATTTTGTGGGCTTTGATGGGCTAGACAGGAGACAGCAGAAAGAACTAGAAAGAGGTAACAAATTAAAGTTCTAGAGTCATATCCTCTGATCTTTTTTGTTTGTTTGTTTGTTTTTGAGATGGAGTCTTATTCTGTCGCCCAGGCTGGAATGCAGTGGTGTGATCTCAGCTCACTGCAACCTCCACCTCCCAGGTTCAAGCCATTCTCCTGCCTCAGCCTCCTGAGTAGCTGGGAGTACAGGCGATTGCTAATTTTTGTATTTTTAGTAGAGATGGGGGGGGGTCACCATATTGGCCAGGCTGTTGTCAAACTCCTGACCTCAAGTGATCTGCCTGCCTTGGCCTCCGAAAGTGCTGGGATTACAGGCGTGAGCCACTGCTCCTGGCCAATCTTTTATTCTTGACTCCCTCAAGGAACTAAATGGATGAAGGGAGAGGGGACAATGGCCATGCCCTGTCTTCCAAGAAGGCCCCTTCTCTTAGGCAGGCAGAACAGTAGTTGTCCTGTTGGCCTCCAGGACACCTTTGCATCTTTGAGATTTTCCAAGCCGGGTGGTAGTACCCACATCATCTGGCATAATCCCCCCTGGGAAAGTTCTCCTTCCTCAGTCCTGGTATTCTAAGAGCAACCCAACTATAGATGCCCAATTGATTTGGGATTCCCTGTTGCCTCCCTTCTTCCTCAGTTCTCATCTTTGCCATCTACTTGCTGTGTGATCCTGGACACGTGCTGAATAGTAACTTAGGAAAACAACTTAGATATGTTTTACACATGCTTTACATGTATTAACTCAATAAATATTAACAACCCTATGAGGCAGGTAATATTATTTCCATTTTACAGATAAGAATATAGGATAGCCCGGGCATGGTGCCATGTGTAATCCCAGCACTCTGGGATGTCAAGGAGGGTGGATCATCTGAGGTCAGAAGTTCAAGACCAGCCTGACCAATATGGTGAAACCGCATCTCTACCAAAAAAAAAAAAAAAAAATTAGCCGGGCATGGTGGTGTGTGCCTGTAATACCAGCTACTTGGGAGGCTGAGGCAGGAGAATCGCTCAAACCAGGGAGGAGGAGGTTATAGTGAGCCAAGATTGTGCCACTTCACTCCAGTTTGGGCAACAGAGTGAGATTCTGTCTTAAAAAAAAAAAAAAGAATACTCACAGATAGGAAAATTTGAACATGTCGGTTTTAATTTCCTTTGTAAGATGAATCTAAATTGTGTTACACCTCAAGGTTGCTGTGGATATTCATTATATGAGATAACATGTAAGCTCCATGAGGGCAAGAAGTTGCTTATTTGATTTAGTGCTATATTCCTAGTGCCTAGAACAGTGCCTAGTATACAATACTTTGCTCAGTAAATATTGGTTGAATGAATGATTGAATGTAGCATGTTTAGCATAATACCTGGCACACAGCAGTACCTTCTAAAGCCATAGCTATTATTTAACCTTTATCTGTCTTGCCTCCTCACCTCGTTATCTATTTAATCACCAAATATTTCTCAAATCTGAATCCTTTTCTATTCCCATCATTATTGCCCAAATTAGACTTCGGGTCTTGCCCAGAGTCACACAGCTAATATGAAAGTGAGCTGGGTTTTCAGCACACATCTGTCGTCAGACCATGTCATTTTCCTCCAGCTTCTACCTTCTCCAATCCTTTCTCAACGCTATTCCCAGAATAATTTCTGCAAATCACAGATACCTGATCTTGGTGTAATTTTTTAATGTCTCTGAATTTCCTTGCAGAATAATAAGAGCCAACATTTGTTGACCGTGTTATTCTATGTGAAGCACTGTTCTAATTGTTTACCCATATTAACTCATCTAAGCCTTACAGAATCCTCCTTTTTTCAGGTGGAGGAATCGGAGGGCAAAGAGATTGAGTAACTGGCCCAGAGTCACACAGCATTGCTTGGATGTGAATCTAGGCAGTCTGATTCCA
This sequence comes from Aotus nancymaae, assembly GCF_030222135.1. NCBI lineage: Eukaryota > Metazoa > Chordata > Mammalia > Primates > Aotidae > Aotus > Aotus nancymaae. The sequence continues at coordinate 55,733,580 of NW_026988473.1, read as the reverse complement.
GAACCCCACTTATCCACCCACACAACCCCAATCAGTGACTCTGCAAAGCCTTCCTGACTGCTTTAGGCTGTTACTTGTCCTTCCTCTGTGCTCCCTCAGCTATTCCTGTACCAATCCCTCTTGAGACATATTAACATGTACTAATTATCTCGACACACACACACACACACACACACACACACACCCTCTCTCTGTCTCTCTCTCTCCGTTTTTTTTCCTGTAAAAATGGAGCTCTTTGAGAGTAGGAACTAAGTTGTTACAAATAGGTGCTCAGTAGGTGTTACATGAATGAATGAACATTGCAAGCAAGATTCTAGAACTGACTCTGGATGAGGAGATGATTCTGTGTGTGAAACTAGCCTACGAAAAGTTGTTGCTAGAAGCTAAGATCTCTCTTCATTCTCTACCCAGCCAGACTGGGCAATTTCTCAGTGATAGCTATATTTTTCATATTTGGACACCAGGGAGCGCTACTAATAATGCAACCCATGCTAGGGGATTCCTAAACTTTTCTGAGCAGATTTTGGACTCTCAATTATTATTTCTAGCAAAGCCTTGCTCATTTTCTAAATGAAAGTTATTGGTAGCCAGAAACCCTCTGGTGTGGAGAAAGGACAGTTAGGCTGCTGTACAGAACACACATCATTAACTTATTCACTTAGCAATACGTTTATTGAGTACCAGCTACATAATGGGCAACCTAGCCTGTGAAAATATAAAGATGAATAAAATGCAACCCTTGATGAGCTCAGAGGCTAACATGGAAGATATATACTTATTAAATAATCATAATTCAGTTGTGCATGGTGGCATGTGCCTGTAGTTGCAGCTACTTGGGAGACTGAGGTGGGAGGATTGCTTGAGCCCAGGAGTTCAAAGCTGCAGTGAACTATGATTGCACCACTGCCCTTTAGCCTGGGCAACAGAGTGATAACCTGTCTCTATAAATAAATAAATACAAATAATATTCCCATAAAAAAAAAAAAAACTCACTTGAGCCCAGGAGGTTGAGGCTGCAGTGAGCCATGATCATACCATTGCACTCCAGCCTGGGTAACAGAGAAAGACCCTGTCTCAAAAAAAAAAAAAAAAAAAAAAAGGCCAGGCGCAGTGTCTCATGCCTGTAATCCCAGCACTTTGGGAGGCCAAGGCAGGCGGGTCACAAGGACAGGAGTTCCAGACCAGCCTGGCCAACATAATGAAACCCCATCTCTACTAAATAGAAAAATTAGCTGGGCATGGTGGCACGCACCTGTAGTCCCAGCTACTCGGGAGGCTGAGGCAGGAGAATTGCTTGAACCTTGGAGGAGGAGGTTGCAGTGAGCCGAAACCATGCCACTACACTCCAGCCTGGTCAACAGAGCAAGACTCAATCTCAAAAAAAAAATCATAATCCAATTATATAAGTACTCTAAGGTATAGAAGAGGACTGAAGAGACAGGGCAAGTCAGGCAAGGTGCTAAATCAGGGTGGAGCTTTTAGTTTTTTAAAAAAGTCATAATCCTTGATTTATATATGGTATCATTATTGGTCAGGGCATGGATGCTTTTGTTTCACTTGAGCTGAGACTTGAAGGATGGGGAGGAAGTCCCAAAGAAGAAAGCAAGCTTGGCTCTCACCTGCCACTTTATCTCCTCAGGTTCTGTTTCTTCACCTATAAAATGAGTAAAGTAGTCCCTTCTTATGCATGGAGAATATATTCCAAGACCCTCAGCAGATGCATGAAACTGCAGATAGTATCAAAGTCTATATTTACTGTTTTCCTATACATACATGCCTATGATAAAGCTTAATTTATAAATTGCACACAGTAAGAGATGAACGAAAATAATAATAAAATAGATTTCCTCTCTATGTCAAAATATCTTATTGTACCACACTCACCTTTTATTTATTTATTTATTTATGAGATGGATTCTCCCTCTGTCACCCAGGCTGGAGTGCAGTGGTGCAATCTTGGCTCACTGCAACCTCCGCCTCCTAGGTTCAAGCGATTCTCTTGCCTCAGCCTCCCAAGTAGCTGGTATTACAGGGGCACGACACCACACCCTGCTAATTTTTGTATTTTTAGTAGAGATGGGGTTTCACCATGTTGGCCAGGCTGGTCTTGATCTCCTAACCTCAGGTGATCCACCCGCCTCAGCCTCCCAAAGTGCTGGGATTACAGGCATGAGTCACTGTACCCGATCCCATACGCACCTATTTTTGGACAGTAGTTGACCTCAGGTAGTGGAAACCATGGAAAATGAAACCTCAGGTAAGGGGGGACCACCATATAGCCCCTGTTTTATCTAGCAGAGCTTCTGTGAGGAAGGATGAGATAACAGATGCAAAAACTCTTACAAATAGTGGAATAGGGAGACATAATAATTAGTTAATCCAATTTGATTTAACCAACATCTTCAGAACATCTAAGCAAGGCCCGAAGATTAATGCAAGGGAGATATACTGTACATGTATAAAAAGAGAGATGCGGAAAAAGCTCTGTTTCCTCCTGAGGCTTACAATATGGTGAGGGGTCCTTTTTTTTTTTTTTTTTCTAAACAGATTCTTGCTCTGTCACTGGGGCTGGAGTACAGTGGCAAATCATAGCACACTGTAGCCTCGACCTCCTGGGCTCAAGCCATACTCCTGTCTCAGGCTCCTGAGTAGCTGGGACTACAGAGACATACCACCATGCCAAGTTAATGTTTGTATCTTTTTGTAGAGATAGTCTCACTATGTTGCCTAGGCTGGTCTCAAACTCCTGGTTTCTAGTGATCCTCCTATGTCAGCCTCCCAAAGTGCTAGGATTTTAGGTGTGAGCCCCATTATATACCTGGGTTCTTGCAAGGGCCACACTTTCAGAATGACGAAGCATAGGGGCTTTAGAGATGAGGGTCACAGCTTCTGATCCAGGAAGATCTATTAGGTTTCAGGATTTTTAAATTTTGTAGAATATTAAAACTGCACTGGGTCAGTAATCTGGTAGCTGCCCTATTTATAGTTGGGAGACTGAAATCAGAGGGGAAGTGCCTTTTCTAGTGTCACATAGTGATCTTGGAGGCAGATAAGATACCAGAATGTTCTTCCTGTTGCCCAGGCTGTGGCTTTGGCTCCCAGGTACCATTTATTTGTTATTTTATTTTATTTTTGAGATGGAGTCTCACTCTGTAACCCATACTGGAGTCCAGTGGTATGATTTCAGCTCACTGCAACCTCTGCCTCCCAGGTTCAAGCAATTCTCCTGCCTCAGCTACCATGCCCAGCTAATTTTTGTATTGTTAGTAGAGATGGAGTTTCACCATGTTGGCCAGGCTGTTTTCAAATTTCTGACCTCAAGTGATCCGCCGGCCTTGACCTCCTAAAGTGCTGAGATTACAGGCATGAGCCACCCCACCCAGCCTGTTATGTATTTTTTAACCACAATTAAAGATAAAAATAAATAAAAAAGAAAAGAAAATTAAGTTACTGCTATCAGGAAAAAATAAAAATAAAATAAATGGCCAGATGCCATTACAGGATCACACCTGTAATCCCAGCACTTTGAGAGGCCAAGGTGGGTGGATCACAAGGTCAAGAGATCAAGACCATGCTGGTCAAGATGGTGAAACCCCATCTCTACTAAAAACACAAACATTAGCTGGGCGTGGTGGTGTGTGCCTGTAGTCCCAGCTACTCAGGCGGCTAAGGCAGGAGAATCACTTGAACCTGGGAGGCGGAGGTTGCAGTGAGGCAAGATCGAGGCACTGCACTCCAGCCTGGCGACAGAGCGAGACTCCATCTCAAAAAAAAAAAAAAAAAAAACTATATATCTATATATCTATATCTATATCTATATCTATACATACATTTTACCATCTTAATCATTTTAAAGTGTACAATTTAGTCATGTTAAGTACATTCACATTGTTGTGCAGCCAATTTCCGAAACTCTTTTCATCTTGTAAAACTGAAACTATACCCGTTAAGCAATTCTCTTCTCTTCCCTCTCCCTAGTCTCTGGCAACCACTACTCTACTTTCTGTCTCTATGATTTTGACTGTTTTAGGTACATTCATATAAATGAAATCACAGTATTTATCCTTTTGTGACTGGCTTATTTCACTGAGCAGACTGTCCTCAAGGTTCATCCATGTTGTAGCATGGTCAGGATTTCCTTCTTTCCTAAGGCTGAGTAGTATTTCATTGTATGTATGTACCATATTTTGTTTATCCATTCATCCATTCACGAACACTTGGGTTGCTTTCACTTTGTGGCTGTTGTGAATAATGCTGTTGAACATGGGTGTGTACAATTTTCTTCAAGACCCTGCTTTCATTTTTTGGGTATATACCCAGAATTGGAATTGGTGCATCATAGTAACTATTTTTAGTTCCTAGACATCATTTTAGTGTCACAGGAAATTTGACAGGCTCCAAGAGGTTTAAGGTCTTGGTGTAAATTGGTAACAGGCCCTGGCTTCCTGTCTCTAAGACTTGTCTGTTGTACCAAATAGATAAGCATCCATAACCCCGAAGAAATCATGTGGTGGTGAAAAGAAATGCTATAGTCAAGTTTGAAGGAAGTTGTGTTAAACATGCTTTACTTGCTCTTTTCTTGGCTCACTGCAACCTCTGCCTCCCAGGTTCAAGCAATTCTCCTGCCTCAGCCTCCCCAGCTGGGATTATAGGCATGTGCCATCACACCCGGCCAATTTTTTGTATTTTTAGTAGAGATGGGGTTTCACCACATTGGCCAAGCTGGTCTCGAACTCCTGACCTCAGATGATCCACCCACCTCAGCCTCCCAAAGTGCTGGGAGTATTACTTTGCTCTTTTCTTTCATGTTCTCTTAGCCAAATGAATGCACAGGCAGGAGAGCTGGCTTAGGTAGAAACGATGAACTGTCAGTCTGAGCTATTAATCTGGGCTGCAGACATGTTTTATGTGGCCTATATAAGGTTTTATCCTTTTAAGTGAATTGCTAATATTTTTAAAAAAGGATATGTAATATGAAAGTCCAGATTTCCATCTTCTCTTTTTTTTTCTTTTTTTTAATTGAGACAGGGTCTTGCTCTGTTGCCCAGGCTGAAGTACAGTGGTGTGATCGTGGCTCACTGCAGCCTTGACCTCCTGGATTTGAGCAATCATCCCACCTCAGCCTCCTGAGTAGCTGGGATCACAGACGCAAGGTACCACTCCTGGCTAATTAAAAAAAAATTTTTTTTTGGCTGGGCGCGGTGGCTCACGCCTGTAATCCCAGCACTTTGGGAGGCCGAGGCGGGTGGATCACGAGGTCAAGAGATCGAGACCATCCTGGTCAACATGGTGAAACCCCATCTCTACTAAAAATACAAAAAATTAGCTGGGCATGGTGGCGCATGCCTGTAATCCCAGCTACTTACGAGGCTGAGGCAGGAGAATTGCCTGAACCCAGGAGGCAGAGGTTGTGGTGAGCCGAGATCGCGCCATTGCACTCCAGCCTGGGTAATAAGAGCGAAACTCTGTCTCAAAAAAAAAAAAAAAAAAAAATTTTTTTTGTAGAGATAGGCTCCCACTATGTTTCCCAAGCTGGTCTTGAACTCATGGGCTTAAGTAATCCTCCCACTTTGGCCTCGCAGAGTGTTGGGATTAGAGGTATGAGCCACTGCACCCAGCCCCATCTTCTCTTAATGACACTCTGGCAATACTAGGCCCACCTTTCTGCCTGCTCTCCACAGTTCTCACCACTCCGCATTACTTCCACTTACTTTTCTTAATCATATTACCTACTGCCCACTTTGCCATTTGAATTTAAGACCCCTGGCTCAAAGAATAGGTCTAGTAAAACCTAGGTCAGGGGTTCAACTGTTCTGGTCAATTTCCCAATGTTCTGGTATTGAGTATTAGTTTTTAGTATTTGAGTGTTCAAATGAATTAACTCGTGTCATCCAGCTTTTACTGAGCACTTACTATGTGCAGGGTCTATGGCTGAGTCCTAGTGTCACAGAGATGAATGAGGCACAGCCTCTGACCTCTGAAAAGTGGCAATCACTATCTATGGAGGGAAGGGCAGACACGTGTATGGTCCAGTTTTGGCCACAGACTGATTTTGAAGGTGTGGGCAGAGTAAAAGTTTCTAAGGAGAGACATTGAGCTGTATCTGGAAGAATGAGAGACCAGCTATGTGAGGAACTGGGAGTTGGGGAGAGTGTTTCAGGCAGAAGCAACAGTAGTTCCACAGGCTGTAAGGTGGCTGAGTTTGACGTGTTTAGGCACTTAAAGCTAGTGTAACAGGAGCTTAATAGAGCCGGGAGAGTGGTAGTAGGTGACGTTGGCCATGTATTTTTATATCAACTGCCTAACCCTTAAGCCAGGCAGCTGTTGGGCAAATCTGTGTTCCCAGTCTTCAAAGGGCTTGCTCAGAACAGGTAGCTGGTTTAGCACTGTCAGTCAGAGGAGGGACTGGGCCTAATCCCTTCCCCTGCCTTGGTGCCAAGGACAGGGTAGGGCAAAGAGGAGGTTTCAGTCCAGATCTGCTGACAGCACGCTTGAGAACAGGAAGTGCAGGCTTTGTTGAAGGAGGCTCAGGCGTGGCTCTCTGGCGCACTCATTCTCAAGTTGCTGACACCTCCAGCCAGCGACACAGAGAGGTAGCTGGGAGAATGAGATGCAGGGAGGAAGCATTTGCAGGCCTCACCGAAAAACCTTAAAGGGCTGGGAGCTTGAGGGGCAAGTAGGAAAACGGGCTGTCAGAGCTAAGGGAGGGCATCCCACTTAACTTGGAGGGGAGGGGAGGCGTGGTCAGGAAGGCAGATGGCACCCTTTGGCCCAGACTCAAGGAATGGGTAGAGGAATTTTAGCTAGAGTGGTTTGGACATTTCATTTTGCTCTCTGACATCATCATTTCCTCTGAAAACAACTCGCAGGCCCCAGTGGTCCTAGTGGGCCTCCCCCGGGGCGCGTCCTAGCTTCACTCCCTAACTCTTGCAAAAGAGCAGGACCTCCAAGGAGCGCAAGTCCTGCCTGCAGTTCGCCGATTTTCCCACCAGGGGCCGCTGCGCATGGGCGACAAAGAGCGCGGGTTCCTAAGCCGCAGAGAGGCGGAAGCCGATTGGTAGTCAGGCGCGGTGGGAGGGCGGAGCCTGGGAACTGGCCGGGAGTGGGGGCTGGGAGCTCGTCCCCGGGCCGAGGCGGGCCGGGCTGTTGTCGCCTCACGTGGCTCCTGGGAGGCTAACGTTGTGTCCCGGGCCTCTGTTCAGACCGGCTCTAGAGCTGAGGCGAGTGGAGCAGCACCACGGCCTGGAGATCGGGGCAGGGCAGCTTTTGTCGCCGCGGCTGCCGCCGCCGCCGCAGGCCTGAGTTACCTGAGCAACTGAGGGTCAGGGACCCGCCCGCCGGCCGGCGGTTGGCGCGGGAGACTCTGGAGGGGGAAAGGGAGGCTGGGACTTGGTCCTTGGCGCGGGAGGGGGGTCCTGGCAAAGACTAGCGCGGGCCCGGGGTCCGAGAGAACCCGCCGTGGGCTGAGGGCTCCAGGGGGCCGTCTCCACCGGTTATTCCGGCATCCAGCCGGGGGTTGGGGCGGGCCCGAGCTTCGCTGGGGGCCGGGCGGCGCGGGGCGGGCCCGCGGGAAAGCACGCCCCCGCCCGCCCCGTGCCCGCCCCGTGCCGCCTGCCCGCCCGCCTGCCCGCCCGCCTGCCTGGGAGCCGCTGTCCTGGGCCTGGCCCGTGCTCGTCCGCCTGCTGGACCTGGGCACCGCCAGCCGCCTGGGCACGGGACTGGGCGGGGGCGCTGACCTCGGCCTAGGAGGCCCAGGATCCCAGAGCCGCCGGCGCCCGCGGGACCCTGCGGGTCTCACGCCCTCCCCAGCTTCTGCTGCTCGCCGCTCTTCGGCAGGGCAAGGTCAGGTGCCCCCTTCTTGCCTCGCTTCTCTTCTCTACCCTCTCTCACCAACTCCTGTGCCCGCGGAGACCCCAGCCGTCCCCTCACGCAGGGGTGTAGCAGGCTGCGGAGCTGACAGCGTCCCCGCAGCCACCCTGCCCAAACTGTCCGGAAGCGGCACGAGCTCAGGCCGCCGCAGCCCCGGAGGATCCACTATTGAACCTGAGGAGCCAGCCCTCCTCCCGCACTCAAACTTGGAGCACTTGACCTTTGGCTGTTGGAGGGGGCCGGCCCGCGGGTGGCTGGACAGCTGCGGAGCGGCGAGGGCGTCTTGCCTGGAGACGTCGGCTGCACTCCCGGGCTTCTGGCTTTGCCTCTGGGATCCCGAGGTGTCCACATCAGACGCATGTTGACTGAGACCTAGAGTCATGGATATATGCTCCCGTCTTGCCCTGTGGCTCCTCTGGGGACTCCTCCTGCACCAGGGCCAGAGCCTCAGCCATAGTCACAGTGAGAAGGCAACAGGAACCAGCTCGGGGGCCAACTCTGAGGAGTCCACTGCAGCAGGTAAGGCCTTGCTGCGGGGTGGACTGGGCTGGAGGCTTTGGCTCAGAACTGAGTGGCCCGAAGTGGGCAAGTTGAAACCTAGGTTTGTACATGTGAGGTTCATGGAGGATCCACACATGGCACTGCCTGTTCCAAACAGTCCAAGAAGTTCTTTTTGGTTAGGAGTCATGACAAATGTCTCTATCTCTCCCGAACAACTTTCCTCGTCCCCCCTCAGGATGTTTTTTGTTGGCAGTAAGTGGAAGCCTTTGGGGCACCTTGACCTTTTAGATCAGCAAGGAAAGACCCCATCGCAGGCCTACTTATCTGGAAGAATGGCCTGCTGAGATGATAAATCCATTGCTCTTAGTCAGTTCTAGTACTGAGCAGCATGGGGGAGGTTGGGGCCACTTACGTTGGAAAGGGAAAGTTAAGGCTGGGCCATCTCTGTTGCCTGAAAGCCTGGTGTTCAGGTGTGCCTATTCCAACAACCGTGGGAACCCTAGTCCCACCCTTCCCTTAGGTAGTCTTGTCCCTTGGCTGTGCGCATTTGAAATATCCAGGCAGTTCCTTAGATGGAATCCTATTTACCACTGGGGTGTTAAATGGCCTTTTCTTGACATAGGCATGATATAATTCCTGGGACCACTTGTTGACTTATTCTGTTTCTTCTGACTGATGAGGGTGGGAATTCCATGCTACAGGTTTTTTTTCCCCCCTAAATCTGCTTGCTAGGGAAACCATGCATGCTACATTTGATCTGTCATGGTTTTCCCTGTGCAGTTGTGAAGGCTTATGAGACAGCAGGAGCCCTGGTATACTTTCACAGTAGAAAGGAACACTTTTATATATTGTTTTGTTTTTTTGAGATAGGCTCTTGATCTGTCATCCAAGCTGGAATGCAATAGTGTGATCATAGCTCACTATAGCCTCAAACTCCTGGATTCAAGTGATCCTCTTGCCTCAGCCTCCCAGTAACACTGGCCCGGTGAGAGTCACGGGGCCTAATGTTTTTTTCTATTTTTAATTTTTTGTATAGACAGGGTCTCTCTATGTTGTGCAGGGATCTCTTCCAAAGTGCTGGGATTATAGGTGTGAGCTGCTGTACCCATCAAGGAACTCTCTTAAAATCCAGCTATTTTACATAAGGCTTAGAAGATCAGTTCTCTTTTTCCATTTCTCTCATCTTTTTGCTGTGATCCGCCTAAAGCTGTGACCTACAGAGTGGGGAGAGTTTATAGATGAGTTGTTTCTGAAGATAAGCAAGTTCAAATGAGGATCGGATAGTTCAGTGGGCACCTGCTGATACAAGTAAGAAAAGGAAATATAGGTCATGGTCAGTGGGGAGTTTCATGGATGGATCCAGAAGGTGGCTTTGGTGATAGATCCTTTATTGGGCAACCCCCTTTTAAGTTCCAGATGTTCCAAGGAGGCTGGTTTCCAAATGAGGCCAGGGTTGCCCACATGTAAGTAGGATACTTGGCTGTTGCTTTAAAGATAGGTTCTTCTTGCCTATTAATCCTGTCTCTCCATAGAGAGTCTCCTTTACCCTTCACACCTGGCTCAAAGCTTGGTTCTTATTAAGCTGTGAAGGGAAAGACCATTGGGCAAATGTAGATTGAACTGCAAAGTAGACTTAATTATCATTTCTTGCTGTCCCTGTGACATTCCTATTTATAACTGATAATATGTCTTTTTTCACTCCAAAATATGAGTGCCTGACATAAAATGAGTGTTTTCTGGGGAGTGGGTGTTCTATATTTTAGACACGAGCTAAAGGGGTGAAATTTTGAATTTTAGACATTGGCTGGCTATTAGGAAAGGTTTTTTTTTTTTTTGCCTGAAGTAAAAGACATTCTAGCCTTCCTCGGGACCACCCCATGACTTGAGCTTTTGGAGACAATTTTTCGCACAACATATATTTCTTTTTCTTCTTCTTTTTTTTTTTAAGATGGAGTCTTGCTCTATTGCCCAGGTTGGAGTGCAGTGGCACGATCTTGGCTCACTGCTGCAACCTCCACCTCCCAGGTTCAAGAAATTCTCCTGCCTCAGCCTCCTGAGTAGCTGGGACTACAGGTGGATGCCACCATGCCCGGCTAATTTTTTTTGTATTTTAGTAGAGATGAGGTTTCACCGTGTTGCCCAGGCTGGTTGTGAACTCCTGAGCTCAGGCAATCCACCTGCCTCAGCCTCCCAAAGTGCTGGGACACCGCACCTGGCCCACACAATATATATTTCAGAGGCCTGGCTATGTTGATTATACCACTTAGGCCTACTCTTGCTCAGTTTAGAAACTGGTTTCTATTGTCACAATAATAGTGAATTTCAGGGAGGAAAGTCTCAGAGAGACCCTAGGTGCTGTGAATGGCTAAGGTTCGTGGAAACCTGGGGGTTCCAGCACTATTGTTATGGTAGGTTTTCCCCTTGGGTCTGCCTGGGATTTTGTCTTTGACTCAAACAGGGACTTGTTTTTGCAAAGAGGTGGTTCATATAGACTGGGATCCGCAAAAGAGTTTGGAGAGAAACTTTCTACGCAGCTAGGAACTCTTGCATCCTTTCCAGACTCTATCCCCAGAATACAGGAGGAGTTTTACTTGCTCTTAAAGCTACTACTTTTAAAAATCAGATTCAACATACCCAGTCAATTTGTGTGTTCTCTACAGTCTATATTTTACAATTACACAGCTATTTTTCCAACAGCATCTCACAATATCTCTATTACAATGCAGGACAGGTGGTATTGTCCCCATTTTTATGGGTGAAGAAACCGGGTCCTGTGCTTGGTCTTTCTTATAGGCAGATCTCTGGTGCTTAAGTCTTGGACTTCCTCCATTTTCTCAGGTCCTGCCCTGTTAAAAGAGTGCTAGGCAGGGCCGGAGAATGTTGCTTTCCTTCTGGCAATTAGGCAGGCCCTGGTGACTGTAGCTGAGAGCCAAGAAAAGGGCTGCATTTTTTTCTGCTCTGGAGAGTCTTTTGCAGAGCCCAGAGAATTTGATGTTTTTTCTGTTGGATGTATATACCCATCTGTCTCTTTTTAGTTAGTTAAAATATTTGATTCTAAGAATGATTTAGTTAAAATGCTTATGGCTTTAGCATGGATACGATAAACACTATGAAAAGCCTGATCCTGCAGTAAAGGCAGGTGCTCTGCAAGGAGGATCTCTTATTGGGCCATGGAGAGGCCATTCCTGTCACCCTCTGGCTCTTTAATACCTGTACACCAGCCATGCTAAGTCACTTTCTCAGTAAAGATCTCTGCCTGCCTATGCTACTCTGGGGCTTGTGTTTCTGAAGCTGGCCTGATACCACCTAAGGATGCTTGGAATCATCCTTAGACTCTAGAAAACAACAGTGTTTTCTGTAGAATGTGTATGAGGGACCTCAGGTGGAGTCTAGAGTTGTGGCTGCCAGTGTTGGAGGTATTGAGGGCCTCTAATCGGGAACTGTGGTTTAGTTCAATGTAGCTAGGACAGGGCCTGGGAGGATAGGCATCTAGGCAGTATGCACAGTGCAGGCTGGCTTCTCAATCAACCTCTGATGGAGTGGCAGGCCAGAACCCTGCCTCCCTGCCCCCAGCTAGTTGCTACTGCCTCCAAGGCTATAAATGGCCTGGCCATCTTTGTAGCTATGCTAATTTTAGCTGAGGGTGGCTCCCGGAACTGGGCTAGGGCCAAGAGCAGGTAGGTGGGGCTTGGCTGAAGCTAATACTGGGGACTGGGGAGAGGGACACACTAAGCCTAGGGTAGCCAGGATATCATCTGCTCCCAGGCCTCAGCTTTGACAATCACCCTTAGCTAGGTTAATTGATTCAGCAAACATTGAACAATGCCAGCTCATGTGGTATTTATTCAACAAGTACTAATATTTGAGTGCCTTCTCTTGGTCAGGTATGTTCCTGTGGGGATTTAAGGATGAACAAAACAGACATGTTCCTTCCCTGATGGAAGTTACAGTTGGTGAGACAGACATAAACACATAAATAAATATTATTATCTTGTGGAAAGTGGCGTGGAAGAAAACATAAACAGGGTGCTATCATGGAGAATGAGTGGGGAACAATGAGTGGGGAACAGAGATCTAGTTAAAGCCCGAATCTAATTATAGGACAGATTAATACAGTTACATCAATGATAATAACTAAATTTTTTAGAGCTTATTATATGGCAGGCACTATTTAAACATTTTATTTTATTAAATTCTTATTACTATCCTGTGTTATATTGTCTCCATTTTATAAGTGAGAAAATTAAATCATAGAGAGGTTAAATAACTTGCCCATGGGTACACAGATAATAAGGAAGCCAGAGTTTGAATCCAGGCAGTCTGATTCTTCTCTCTACCTCTACTTTAGCCACTCTCTCAAAACTTTGTGATAAATACTGTAATAGAGGTATTGTATATGCATGCAGAAAGCTGTGGGAAGCCCAGAGGAGTAAGTGACTAACCCTGCCTGGGAGAGCTGGGGGAGGGTTTACTGTTTCTTTGTAATTTTTCTCAGATCTTGAGATGAAAAGTGGCTGCCTAATTCAAAGGTTAAGAGATAGAAACATCAGTTAGTTCAACCCACCTATTTTTACATATGAGGAAAGTGGCATACAGGGAGGCATTAGAGGTTTCATGGTGGGTTATTGGTAGAACTAAACTAGGACATTTGAGTCAGGGACCTTAACTTAATCAGTTTTTTAATTTATAAGTCAAAATAATGAGTGCTTACTGCTTGCTTTTCACTATGGAAGGAACTTAAGGTTACTAAAGAAGTCTACGTTTGGTAGGGTGACATATATTTAGGGAATATTAAATACAACACAATGTACAGGCTTAATGTGTAAAATCAGGCAGTATAGACATTGTAGCCTAAGGGTTAAAAGAGGTCTGTGTGGGCTGGGCTAGACTAAGGTGGCTGCAGAGGGCTTCCTGGAAAGGAGGAGTTGGGTAGAGGCAGAAGAGAATAGGAGAGATAGTATGACTTGGGGAGGTTGGAGGAAAGGGGGCATTGTAAATACCTGGTTTCACTGTTTGGTGGCTGGATGATAACTAGGCAGAGTTGCTTCATTGTTGGCTAGCTACCTCACATGAGCACCAATAGATAGGAATATTGCAATCATGTGTCATCTAGTAGTGGTTTTAGTTTTTACCATCTTTTAAAAGTAATGATGAGTGTAAATAATACTTTGAGATATCTGTAGCAAGGTAATATGATACGAAAACATCTGTTGATTTCTATTGATGACAAAATCAGAGGTATTCCTAATATTATTGTGGTTAGTCGCTGCATATGTAATTGAAATGCTAACTTTCAGTAAGAGAATATTGAAAACAAAGATATAATTTCTTTTCCGTCCAAATTCACAGGCTTCCTGAATTCTATCTATAGGCCCCTTAGGAATATGGGGCCTTCATGTTAATAACAGCACTTTGGCAAATGATGAGATCTTGTTGAGGGGAGTAGTTTCCTAGGTCTCCACAGGACTTGGGTTTCAGCCCCAAGGGGCCCCTCTGGTTTCCTGCTGGGTAGCCTTTGATATATATATTGCCAAGTGGCTTCATGGGCATGCTGTGGTACATTTCCCTTTGTGGGAAATGATTCTCTAGGAAACTCAGCAGTTCTGGTTGTTGTCATACTTTTAGGTAGGAAAAAAGAGACCAAACTGGGCTTCAGAGCTTTGTTGTTGCTGTTGTTTTTACTGTTGGTTAAAAAAATCATAAAACATTGCCGGGCGCGGTGGCTCACGCCTATAATCCCAGCACTTTCGGAGGCCGAGGCGGGTGGATCACGAGGTCAAGAGATCGAGACCATCCTGGTCAACATGGTGAAACCCTGTCTCTACTAAAAATACAAAAAAAAAATTAGCTGGCCATAGTGGCGTGCGCCTGTAGTCCCAGCTACTTGGGAGGCTGAGGCAGGAGAATTGCTTGAACCCAGGAGGCGGAGGTTGTGGTGAGCCGAGATTGCGCCATTGCACTCCAGCCTGGGTAACAAGAGCGAAATTCCGACTCAAAAAAAAAAAAAAATCATGAAATATTAAGATATACAACAAAGTATAACGAATAATACGTTGAATACCCATGTGCCCACAACAGAGTTTAAGAAATAAATGATAACAATACAGAGCTTTCTTTATTACTCCCAGGACATTTGGTATAAAATTTAATGTAACGCATAGCACATTGTATATATGTTTGCACCCTTACAAGTGTAAGATCTTTATGGGAAACGGGAGAAAGAGTGGTACTTTATCTCTTTCTCTCTCTCTGTTTTTTTTTGAAATGGAGTCTTGCTTTGTCGCCAGGCTGGAATACAGTGGTGTGATCTCGGCTCACTGCAACCTCCCCCTCTGGGTTCAAGCGATTCTCCTGCCTTAGCCTCCTGAGTAGCTGGGATTGCAAGCGAGTGCCACCACGCCCAGCTAATTTTTGTATTTTTAGTAGAGACGGGGTTTCACCATGTTGGTCAGGAGGGTCTTGAACTCCTGACCTCGTGATCTGCCCGCCTCAGCCTCCTGAAGTGCGGGGATTACAGGCGTGAGCCACTGCGCCTGACCTATCTCTCTTTTTGTTGTGCCCAGCCAAACCTTTGTTAAAGTTTCTTAGAAAAGCTGGAATCAAGGCCTGTTTGAAAGGATCCGGTATTCTGTCTTCCTTTCAAACTGTTTCATGTGTCTTGATGTATATACTGGCCCTTTCCTCAACGCTTGTTGGTGTTGCTCACTCAGGGTACTTTGTATTACGTTTCATCAAGTTCAGATCGTTTTTATTCCTTTTCAAGCTATCATTTTATTCTCACTTTTGCCTTTTTTTTTGAGATGGAGTCTCGCTCTGTCACCCAAGCTGAAGTGCAATGGCTCAATCTCAGTTCACTGCATCCTTTACACCTCAGGTTCAAGTGATTTTTCTAATTCAGCCTCTTGAATAGCTGGTATTACAGGCATGCACCACCATGTCCGGCTAATTTTAGTAGAGATGAGGTTTTGTCATGTTGACCAGGCTTGTCTTGAACTCCTGACCTCAGGTGATCTGCCTATCTCAGCCTCCCAAAGTACTGGGATTACAAGCGTGAGCCACTGTACCCAGCTACATTTGTCCGTTTTAAAGAGAAATAATCTGTAGCTGAGAAATTTGTATTCTACATTAAAAGTCACAGGATCATAGCTAAAAAGTAGCAGGATCAGAACTATAACTCTGGGGGTCTGTGTACTAAGTTTATGCTGTGTTTAGCAGAACACATTACCTGTTAGTGTGTCCAAAGGAGAGCTTATACCTCACTGATCTGGCACTCAGAGGCTCTAGCCTCAATGGTCTGGCCATAGCTGTATTAACAAAGGTGTTTGAATAGTAGAGTCACCTATCACAAAGTTGTGCTGTTCTGGAGGATAGTAGAGTCTCCACTGTAAACAACCATGCTATACTGTTGGAATTATCTGTTTATGTACCTGCCTTCCTTGCTCTACTATAAACTCCTAAAGGGTTAGGACAGCAGATGTTCAACTTTTTACTCTAACTCCTAGCACAAGGCTTGGCATATAGTATACTTGACATGCTATAAAATTTACAGAACTGAATTGAAGAGGATCTATTATCTGGTTCTGATTTTACCATAGTTTACTAGGATTAGGTAAAGTTAAAGAAATAAGTTGCACTTATTTAGAAAATTTACTCTTTTTTAAAAAATTAAAAAAAAATTTTTATTTAAAAAATTTTTTTCCTCACTATGGCCACTGAAGAAAATTTACTCTTTTAGAATTTGCCATTAACTGCTGATGCTAGATAAATAAAATCTTACTGCCTTTTCTTAAAAAGAAAAGATCATCCAGATTAGTTTGGGTCTAATATCCTTACTTGGAAGAAGTTTGTCTAGGATTTTAAAGAGGCTAGACTCTTTATTATTGCAGTTCTTACCAAGAGAATGCACTTAAGAGTATCTGGGAAACTAATGCCACAAAGACCTATGTGTAGTGGGGAGGAAAGAGTTTGGAAATGAGGGAATGGGGCTGGATAGACGCCTAGACATAAAGTTCGATAATTGGTTTTGGTTTGCAAAAGGGTCTGAGTTGGCCATAGTCATGAGACATAAATATCTGGAGTCAGGGGAGCTTCAGAGTTTTAGCTTCTTCCCTTATCAGCTGTTGGAGGGTAAGTCACCTCTTCGCTCTCTGCCTTAGTTTTTTCATGTGTAGAAAGCGAATAAGCTTAATGAATAGGTTTGTGGTGAGAATAAAATGAGATAGCTTATGAAAGGGCTTTATAAACTATAAAATACTGTACAACTAGGGTTAGTTGAGTCCTCTCAAACTTTGCTTTTATAGATTTGAAAAACCTCAGTCAAAAACCTGGAGCAAATACAACCTATAAGTTAAAAAAAAAAAAAAAAGAAAAAACTCAGTCAGAATCTGGATGTCTACTTATGGGAGCACCTTTCTAAAAGGTAGTTGTGGCTAGGCATGGTGGCTTGTGCCTGTAATCCCAGCACTTTGGGAGGCCAAGGTGGGTAGATCACTTGAGATCAGGAGTTTGGGACCAGCCTGGCTAATATGGTAAAACCTCATCTCTATAAAAACACAAAAATTTGCCGAATGTGGTGGTGTGTGCCTGTAGTCCTAGCTACTTGGGAGGCTGTGGCGGAAAATTGCTTGAACCCAAGAGGTGGAGGTTGCAGTGAGCTGAGATTGCACCACTGTACTCTAGCCTGGGTGAAAGAGTGAGACTCTATCTAAAATAAAATTAAAAAAAAAAAAAGGTAGTTGCATCTCTGAACCTACTATAAAGTAGTCCCTCTTATCTGTGGTTTCAGTTACCTGAGTTCAACTGAGGTCTGGGGGTAAAAAAAAGTATATATATATGTATAAGATGCATACATATATATAGTATATACACACATATTTGAGACAATGTGTGTGTGTGTGTGTGTGTGTGTGTGTGTACATACATATTTGAGACAGGGTCTCACTTTGTCACCTAGGCTGGATTACAGTGGTGTGATCATGGTTCACTGCTGCTTCAACCTTCCTGGGCTCAGGTGATCCTCCCACCTCCGCCTCCCAAGTAGCTGGGACTGCAGGTATGTGCCACCATGCCTGGCTAATTTTTCTATTTATTGTAGAGATGAGGTTTTTTCCCATGTTGCCCAGGCTGGTCTTGAACTCTTGGGCTCAATTGTTCTTCTTAGCTTGGCCTCCCAAAGTGCTGGGATTACAGGCATGAGCCACTGTGCCCAGCCAAATCTGAAAATATTAAGTGGAAAATTCCAGAAGTAAAGAATTCATGAGTTTTAAATTACACACCATTCTGAGTAGCATGATGAAATCTTATGTTCTCCTGCTCCATTCTGCCCAGGACGTGAATCAACCCCTTTGTCCAGTGTATTCATGTATCATAGGCTACCTGCGCTTTAGTCACTTAGTAGCCATCTTAGGGGTCAGATTGACTGTCTTGGTGTCTCAGTGCTTGTGTTCAAGTAATCCTTATTTTACTTAATAATGACGCCAAAGTCCAAGAGTGATTGCTGACATATTGTCATAATTATTTTACTTTATTGTTGTTAATATCTTTCTAATTTTTAAGTTAAACTTTGTCATAGGTATGTATGTGTAGGAAAAAACATCGTGGGTGTAGGTTCGGTACTATCAATTGGGGGTCTTAGCATGTATCTTTGGATAATAAAGGAGGGCTGCTATAGTTTCTTTTTTTTTCTTTTCTTTTCTTTTTTTTTTTTTTTTTGAGACGAGTCTCCCTTTGTCACCCAGGCTGGAGTGCAGTGGTTTGATCTTGGCTCACTGCAATATCTGCCTCCCAGGTTCAAGTGATTCTCCCACCTCAGCCTCCTGAGTAGCTGGGATTAAGGCATGTGCCACCACGCCCGGCTAATTTTTGTATTTTTAGTACAAATGAGGTTTCATCATGTTGGCTAGGATGGTCTTGATCTCTTGACCTTGTGATCCACCCGCCTTGGCCTCCCAAAATGCTGCGATTACAGGCATGAGCCACCATGCCCCGCCTACTGTAGTTTCATTGTCTTACTTCACCTATACCCAGCCAACATGTATAACTGTAAGTGAGGCCAAACCAGGCTCTTATTCAAAGCTTACTGTAGGCCATGGGGAAACTGTTAATAAAGTCTGGGTGCTAATATTTAACCTTAGTTCCAGCTGTACTCTCTTATTAAGTATAACCATTTCCTTAGCTTCACCTGCAGTCTTGAAATGGCTGAGCAAATGGGCCTGGTCCCTACTGTATTGGTAATTTATTGGCATATAACAAATTATGCCAAAACGAGAGGGTTAAAAAAATAAGCATTTATTATCTCACAGATTCTGTGCATCGGGTCTGGGTACAGCTTAGCTACAATCTCTCATGAGATTGCAGTCAAGCTGTTGGCTGGGGCTGAAGACTATTTAGGGGAGAGTGTTTGCTTTTAAGCTAATTTACATGGTTGTTGGCAGGTCTTGGTCCCTTGCCATATGAGTCTCTACACTGGGCTATGCTGGACATGATGATTGGCTTCTCCTAGAACAAGTGGCCCAAGAGAGTACAAGAGAGAGTGCCTAAGATGGACTCCTCTGTCTTTTTATCATCTAATCTTGGAATTGATAGGCCATTACTTCTTTTATATTCTATTTGTTAGTCAGTAAGTCAAGCCCACCCTCAAGGTGAGGGAATTACATAAAGGTATGAATACTAGGAGAGCAAGGACCGCTAGAGGTCATCTTAAAGGATGCCTCTGACGTTGCCTAAGTGCTATGGTCATCTTAAAGGATACCTCTGACATTGCCTAAGGGCCATGGTCATCTTAAAGGATGCCTCTGACATTGCCCAAGGGCCATGGTCATCTTAAAGGATGCCTCTGACATTGCCCAAGGGCCATGGTCATCTTAAAGGATGCCTCTGACATTGCCCAAGGGCCATGGTCATCTTAAAGGATGCCTCTGACATTGCCCAAGGGTCGTGCTCTGGGGAACAGTGGCTTCTAGGTGCTGTGGCCTTTTTTTTTGTTTTTGTTTTTTTTTGATACGAAGTCTCACTCTTGTCTCCCAGGCTGGAGGGCAATGGTGGTATCTTGGCTTACTGTAACCTCTGTCTCGTGGGTTCAAGCGATTCTCCTCCCTCAGCCTCCCAAGGAGCTGGGATTACAGTTGCCTACCACCACACCCAGCTAATTTTTGCATTTTTAGTAGAGACAGGGTTTCACCATTTGGCCAGGCTGGTCTCAAACTCCTGACCGCAGGTGATGTGCCCACCTCGGCCTCCCAAAGTGCTGGGATTACAGGCTTGAGCCACTGTGCTTGGCCAGGCTTTTAGTTTTTCTTTGAACTCCTTTGCTTATATTCTAGAGTCTTGTGGAGTCTTTTTATACTCCCTTTTATATTGTGTCTCTTGGTTCATGCATGACTTCATTGCTGTGACAGGACCTATCTTTTTTTCCTTCTCCCCAGACTCCTGGGCTCCAACTGGAAACTAGCTTTTTATCCTAGGCTGTAGTCCTGCCTCCCAGCTTTTCTGTTTGTTATCTTTTATTCTGGAGCCCATTGTACAGCCACTGACTTTGGAACCTTTACTACTCCAACTTGGCTTCTGAGAGTTAGACATCCAGGTGGCATTGAATTGGGACTCACAATGACAGATGAAAACTTACTCTGACTTTTTAGGCCATTGGTATTAGGACCTAGGACTTAAATCCTAGTATGTGAAAGCTGGAAGGGGTTTTAGAGGCCTTCTCTCCAAAACGTCTTATTTACTTATCAGAAGAACAAACTTACCCAAGGTTTTGTTAAGCCAGGGCTAGAATATAATTTTCTCTGATTCTCATTCATATGTTGTTCTTACTCTGTTGTAGAGCCTGTCTACCCTAATGCAGCCCATTTGGGTTGTTCAGAGGTCTGGGACCTATACAGAGGAGGACCAGGAAGCAGTTCAGAATATTATATTATATTCATAGAAATTGGTCTGGGCAGAATTAGGGATATACAAAGTCAAATGTCAAAAATGTTGAGTGCTGCTTCTGGGGACCTATCCAGCTAGAGAGCTTTTTATTTTATTTATTTATTTATTTATTTTTTGCGATGGAGTTTCGCTCTTGTTGCCCAGGCTGGAGTGCAATGGCGCGATCTTGGCTTCTGCAACCTCTGCCTCCCAGGTTCAAGCAGTTCTCCTACCTCAGTCTCCTGAGTAACTGGGATTACAGGCATGTGCCACCACACCTGGCTAATTTTGTATTTTTAGTAGAGATGGGGTTTCTCCATGTTGGTCAGGCTGGTCTCGAACTCCCAACCTCAGGTGATTTGCCCGCCTCAGCCTCCCAAAGTGCTGGGATTACAGGCGTGAACCACTGTGCCTGGCCTAGAGAGGTTTTATATAAGGCACAGAAAAAAAAGCCCAGCAATATCAGCTTCATATGGTGCCTCATATATGCACTCTGTACCACTCTCTTGACAATATCAGTTCAGAGCAATGAGGAATCTGTTTGCCGTTATGTACAGAATAGGCATCTGAAGGAGAAGGGTCAGAGCCTTATGTCGTATGTCTCACTATTGATCCTTTCAGCTGGCTCCATTATAGATTTGGGGCCTCTACAGGCAGGGTAAATGTATTAAAAACCTTGTGGGGTTACTTGTGGCCACCTGAAAAGTGCTGAGGGGAAGCTCTCTGGGTACTGAGAATTTGACGAGTTTGCCTATGTTGACATAACTTGCTAGGGCAGGCGAGACTTGAAGAGGGATGGCTGTGTCCCTGTCATGTTTATCAGAGTGGAACAAATTTGTTTTGTGTGAGAAGCCATGCAAGGAAAATCCGGAAATGAGCCAACAGCACTTATTCTTTTGTTTTATGCTGGGGAGCATGGAATAGAGAAGGTGCAGGTTCTAAAATTTCTCTATGGGTAGTGGTTGCTTTCTTGGCAGAGTTCTTGCCCCAGACCACTTTGCTCACTTCATCTCCCTCTGTTCCCCTTGCTGTATTCTTGGCTCAGTCAGGTTTTTTTCTTTGTTCTGATCTGCAGAACACACTTTTATTTATACTGCTTCTCTTTTGTTTTTACTTATGTCATTTAACTTTCCTCCCAGAATGTCCTTACCTGTCCTTCTTTATTCCTACTTCCAGTCCTCTATGAAGTCTTTCCTGACACTAATGCTAGCTGTGAGATACTGCTGACCTCTGAAAAAACTCTGGTAGCACTTACTATCTGCAGTGCTTTCTATGCACTTCACACCCTGCTTATGCCACTTAAAACAAGAGGCAGCTTGATACGTCTTTTTCAGCAAGCTAGTAAGAGTGCTGGGCATTGGCTTGAGTTCTTGCTGACAGTATGACTCAACTCTCAAATGACAGTTTCCTCACTAGAAAAATGGAGTCATTGCCATGTGCATTGGCTCACCCCTGTAATCCCAGCATTTGGGAGACCGAGGCAGGCGGATCACCTGAGGTCAGGAGTTCGAGACCAGCCTGGCCAATATGGCGAAACCCTGTCTCTACTAAAAGTACAAAAATTAGCTGAGTGTGGTGTTGGGTACCTGTAATCCCAGGTACTTGGGAGGCTGAGGCAGGAGAATCACTTGAACCTGGGAAGCAGAGGTTGCAGTGAGCCAAGATCGTACCACTGCACTCCAGCCTGGGCAACAGAGCGAGACTCCATCTCAAAAAAAAAAAAAAAAAAAAAGCAAAGTGGAGTCATCAGCACCGTAAGAGAGGGTAAAGAAAGAAAAGTAAAAAGAAATTGAAACTGTTTATTTTTTTTCATATTTCCTTGTCTCTTAAGGGCAAGAGATGTGTATGGCTTGTAGGCTGTAGTAAATATCCTCAGTAACTATCAGAGTGCTGGTCAGAGAGTATGTGCCCAATAGATATTTGTTGAATAAATGAATGAATAACAATGAATTGATCTTTGGATTGAATAGGTAGGGATGGAGAGTACCAAGTACTTGACATCAGTTCCTGTAAAAACCTTTGAGGAGCATGCCCTGGGATGGGGATAGAATCCACATGGTAGGTTTTCTGAGGAGTTCTGTGGGGATTATTTTTCTATCTGACCTAGTACTTCATCCCTATTTACTAAGCACCTACTGAAGCTGTGCTCAGGGACAGTTGTCAGTCATAGTGAGGGATGGTTTGGCTATTGACCTTGTTTGGCAGTTTTTGTTTGCCACAGCAATGGCTACCCTGAGCAGATGGCTACAGTAAGAATGGAGAAGGATTGTGCTTGAAGAGGACATGAGACCTGTGGGCAAGGCCTCCTTGGGTCTTCCTTCTCCCTGTCTTTGGTTCCATGGCCCACATGGGTTTACCTCAGGTCAAATTTGAGGCAGTTGAATGAACAGAATGAACTTTCACTGCTTTGCTGAGACTAGCTTGTGGAATGGAGGAGGAACCCTTTCATAGTTCCTGCTGCTGGGCTTGTTGTGCAGCAGAGAGATAGGATAGTTCTGTGAGTATTGCTGGCTTTTTAAATGTTATCTCTGATGCTGAGAACTCCCTGGGCCTCAGATAACTGCATCCTGAGCAGGTATCATATCGGCTTTCCTTCAAGACATTGGGGAGGGGCCTCTTGGGAGACGTGATGGAGGAGACAAAAGAATAAGAGCAACTGTGCTGTCAGCACGGCCCAGTGAGGGCAAATCTGACCCTTTCCTCTCTTGGCCGTACACACAGAGCTCCTGGCTGCCTTGTGTTGATCTCTGGCCTAGGTAATGACCAGAAATCTTACGGATAGGCAGGCAAGCAAGCAGGCAGGCTTCCAAATCTCATGTGCCTCTAATTTTCTCAGTGTGATTCAGTAGCTTTGCTCCTGTTTGGCCTCTTTGGGTTATCTCAGGCCTCTTAGGAAGCTCTCAGAACTCTCGTCACTATGGTGTGTGCTCGAACAAATGTGTCTGTGCTTGCCAAGTTCCCAGAGCTGGCTTCTGAAATACAGTGGCCAAGGGAGATGGGTTCCCTTCAGGTATAACACACACAGGTTAGAAAGCAGTGTGTGTCTGTGTGTGTATATGTTGCTGGATGGTCGAATTTGTGGAGGTCTTGTTCCAAGAAACTTTTGCTGACAAGAGCAAAGGTCACTGGAACTCATACTTCATATCTCTGAAGAGATAAATATGTAATTAAGACAACTGAAATAACTTCAATGGTAAGAATGATGATGAGAGCTACTATTTATTGAGTACTTTTGTAGGTGCTTTACGTCTGCAAAACAACCCTTAAAGGTAGATATTGTTCTCACTTTACCCATGAAAAACCTGTAACTCTGAGAACTTAAGGTCATTTTCCCAAGGTGGTGGAGCCAGGATTTGAAATTATCTGATCCCAAGACCAAATTGTTTCTATTTTTGTTTAATAACTTGATGGGGAATGGGGGGAAGAAACAGCTATTTGAGTTTAGAATTTAGGTGGAGATAGGCATTTTGATTAAAAATTATACAATTTATAGGACTGTTAGTAGTGTTACTTTATTCTACCACCCAAATGGCCTGGGAAACTAGGATTAGAAATGGGGTGGGAGATGGAAGGAGAGGCTGTATTTTACTTATGACTTCTGAGTAGGTAGAACCTAGCTACAGAGTGGTGTATATTCAGTTTATTTTTTCCAAAATATCACCCTGGTTGCACTGTTCTGAATTTAAGCCTTGGGGTAGGGGCTGTGTCTTTGTGATTAGTTTTATCTCTTTAGTCAACATTTAGCATGTTTGTTATGTAAGATAATCCCTGCCCAGTAGAAGGATTCAATATAGTAGGAGAATTAAGATGTATGCTCATGGCCTGGCATGGTGGCTCACGCCTATAATCCCAGCACTTTGGGAGGCCGAGACAGGTGGATCACGAGGTCAAGAGATTGAGACCATCCTGGTCAACATGGTCAAACCCCATCTCTACTAAAAAAATACAAAAATTAGCTGGGCGTGGTGGTGCATGCCTGTAGTCCCAGCTACTTGGGAGGCTGAGGCAGGAGAATTGCTTGAACCCAGGAGACAGAGGTTTCAGTGAGCTGAGATCATGCCATTGCACTCCAGCCTGGGTAACAAGAGCGAAACTCCGTCTCAAAAAAAAAAAAAAAAAAAAAAAAGATGTATGCTCACATTTTGTATTGTAATAAGAGCTTCTATTTATTGAGTACCTATTCTTTATCAGTACTGGGCTAGGTACTTTCACATACATTATATTAGTTAATCCTCACATCAGGTCTCTCAATTTATAGCTTATTGTATAAGGCAATTGTAAAGTTTGAATGAAGCAAGCGAGGTTCAAATGAGGCAACTGAGGCCAGTTATTGGAATAAAAAAATTTAATCGGCTCCTGGGCGAGGTTCTGTGGTCCGACAGGAGGGGCTGGAGAAGTCGCGCGGACTCCTCTCAGACGTGGGGTTTTATAGGGAGTGGAGGCATTTGATTGATTGTGGAAGAGCAGGACGTGGACGTGACAAGCTGCTATTGGCAGGTAGGTGGGATTTCCGGTAAGCGGGCCACCCAGGGGAAGTGGGACCTGGACGGGACAAAATGCTATTGGGCAGGTTCTGGCGGGGCTTCCTTTGAATTTTGGCGGGGTTTTCCAACAGCGGACTAGGTGCTGAGTGCACAGCTTGGTGCCAGGCGTGGAGTGGTGATGTAGTTTCTAGGTGCGGAGGGGGGTGGGCGTGTCCAAGCTCCCAGCAAGGCAACTGGCCTTACATTCCGACCCTTTTGATGACATAGGACGCCGCTTCTTTCTGGCTACTTCCTGCTGAATAGGGGCAGAGTAAGGGGATCAGTTGGCTGATGCCTCGATTGGGAGTCAGACGTAGGGGTGAAGCAGCATTTGGTTTACGGCCACCCTGGAAATTTCCCTTATGTGGGCCTGTAAAAACCTGAGGAAAAAAGGGGCTAGCATTAGCAGAAGACAAATACAATAATGGGAGTGATGATGGGGGTTAACCAGGTAAGTATGGGGGATTGCCACCAGCTGAGAGGCGAGACTGATGTATTTTGCTTTTTGCGGAGATCTTCTTGGAGGCGATAGAGAGCGTTGACATTCTCTTCTACAAGGCCTGTTTCATTGATATAGTAGCAGCACTGTTCCCGAAGAAACAGACAGGTACCTCCTTTTTCTGCCATTAGCAGGTCAAGGGCCCATTGGTTCCGGGGAGTTACCTGGGCCAGCGATGTGATTTGTTGCTGGAGGGAGGCCAGGAAGGCGGCTGACGCTTTAATAGCCACACGGAGCTTGTCCTCTAGTTGAGTGGCTGAAGTGACACTGTAGCCCAGGGCACTGCCTCCTAGCCCGACCGCTGCTAGAGAGGATGCTAGAGAGAGGCCAGCGACCATTGGGAGGAAGACTGCTCGTCTGTTTCGGTGATTAGGGGAAGGTGGAAGGAGGGATAGGAATTCAGCCTGTCCGTATACTTCTAACTGCAGGACTAAAATGACAGGCACGCAAGGGAAGGGGAAGGAGGCATTAATGGCTTTGGTTAAGGTTCGTTACACCAGAAGTATCCTCCTGGAGGCATGTAGAGGGAGGATTTTACTTTTACTGTGGTGTTGCAGCTGGGGTTGGAATTGCTGGCCGTCCCATAGCAGAAAGAGAGATTTTGAGAGTGCTCTTCAAACAAGGGGATACCCGTCAGGGTGGTACCAGGCCCCGTAGGTGACTGTGACAGATTGAACCCGGACCGGAGGGGAACTGGGCATGAAGGTATGATTAAAAAGGAGTGAGAAAAGGGGTGTCCCTCAAGGACACAGGCTAAAGGATGGGTTTGATTAGGACAGGAAAGCCTTCCATCAATTCCCATGACTGAGACCTGGGAAGGTATGCTAGGCCCTGAGTAGGAAGACATTACAGAATAGGTAGCCCCCGTATCCACTAAGAAGGAAATGGACTTACCTGCTACCTGCAGCATTACCCTGGGCTCGGCAAGGGTGATGGGGGTCCTCGAGTCTGGGCTGCGTCAGTTGTCCAGAAGGCCAAGGAGTTCAAGCGATGGGATTGCTTCCTGCGGACCAGCCTGCCCTCCACATAGAGGTGTGGGGGGTGAGCCTATAGTCTGGGATGGGCACTCGCTGCGCCAATGTCCCAGCCGCTTGCAGTCCGGGCAGGGCTTGGTAGGTGGTCGGGGACATGGACACTGACGCGCCCGGTGTCCTTCCTGACCGCACTTGAAGCAGCACCCAGGCGGAGTGCCTTCGGAGTTCTTGGTGTGTTTCGATGGACCCCCCCGCAACCAGGCGCCTGGTGGGCTGCTGGCCTCAGGGCTGCCACAAGAGCTTGGGTTTGGAGGCTTACCTTTTGCTGTAGGTGGGCCTGTCGGGTTGCCTCAGCCTTTTCCTCTCAGCCATTAAAAACTTTAAATGCCATGTTTACCAGGTCTTGTATGGGAGTTTGGGGGCCCTCCTCAGCCTTTTTAAGTTTCTTTCTAATATCAGCCGCTGACTGAGAGATGAAATGGGTGGCTAGAAATGTAGCCCCCGCTAAAGAGGCCAGATCCAGCCGGATATGGAGGATCATAGCATTAGTTAGTTGGTCGAGAAAGGCGGCGGGGTTTTCAGTAGGGCCCTGAGTTATTTCCCTCAGCTTATCATAATTAACTACTTTTTGAGCCGCGCTTTGCATGCCCACTAGGAGGCATTGTAGCATTTGGTCTCTGCTGCGGCGGCCATCTTGACCCGTTTGATAATTCCAGTCTGGGTCGGCCTCGGGGACTGCCGCTGCCACCACCGGCATCTGGTTGTTAGTTAGGTGTACCTGATCAGCGTATGCCCGGGCTGCTGTAAGGATCCTGTCCTGCTCGTCTGGGGTGAGGGTGGAGGATAGGATTACATACATGTCATGCCAGGTTAGGTCATATGCCTGGGTAAGATAGTGGAACTCTTTGGTATAGGCAGTCGGGTTAGTGGAGAAAGACCCTAGGTGCTTCTCGATAGCCGATAGGTCAGAGAGAGAAAATGGAACATGCACTCATACAACTCCCTCGGCCCCGGCTACCTCACGCAAAGGGCAAAGGAGTGGGGGGTCATGAGAGCGGGTACGAGCACTGACAGGGGAGGTCATATTAGGGCTTTGGGGAGGAGAAGGAGAAGAGAGAAGAGGGAGTTGAGGCCTTGCATAAGGAGGAGGGTTGGTAAAGCGGGTAGGACAGGACAGATCTTCCGGGTTTTCGGAGAGTGCAGAGCTGGGCGGGGCTGAGGGCAAAGGCAGGGTTTTGGCTAACAGGACCTGGGTGGAGGAACAAGAAGAGCAGAGGGCGGGTTGGGATCGCAGATACCAGAGGGCCTGGACATAGGGGACTTCTGACCACTTGCCATTTTTTTGACAAAAGTTATCTAAATCTGTCAGAACCTTGAAGTCGAGTGTGCCCTCTGGAGGCCACTTAGACTGGTTGTCCAGAGAGTACTGTGGCCAGGCCACAGTGGAGAGGAAGAGCAGCCTTTTCTTTTTTATGGAGAGGCCCAGTTTGGGTAGATTTTGGACTAGACATCCCAATGGCGACTTGGGGTCTAGGCGGGACTCTTGATTACCCATAGATCACTAATTTACAATAAAGACAGAACCACATACAGGATTGATGGACAATGGATGAGTGCCCCCTAGATGGGAGACCAGTCTGATGCCTTCTTGGTCACGTCCCTAAAGGGATGTTTCAGGGCATCTTGGCTAAGGTGTACCCATATAATCCCTGGGCCTGGTCACCTTAGAACTTTCCGTCCTGAGGTGAATTACCATTATGCCTTACGACGTCCCCGTGGAACTGCGGGTTGAGGCCCACACAAGCCCCGTAGCTGTTAGGCCGTGGGACTACACATAAACTCATTCATTCACTCGCGTCGGGGTTAGGAAGAGAAACTGAAGGTACAGTTACTCCATAAAGCAAGAGACGGCCGTTATCTAGAGAGAGAGAGAGAGAGAGAGGGCAATAGAGAGTTAGAAGCGGGAAATGGCCGCCATCTTGAGAGAGAGAGAGAGAGTTAAGAGCGGGAAACGGCTGCCATCTTGAGAGAGAGAGAGAGAGAGAGAGAAGGGAGAGAGAGAGAGTTAGGAGATAGGAGCAGAAACAGGAGCCGAGAATACAGCTGAATCTGGATTTACTGCTTAGAATTTACTCACTTACCCGCTCACTTGTGCCGAGGTTAGGAAGAGAAACTGAAAGTACAGTTACTGACGTTTTAGTGGTGCAAGCCAGGGGTCTGGTCCTGCTCCTGGGCAGGGCTCGGGTTTGCAAACGGGGCTCCTGACTACCCAAGCCTTGGCCGCTGCCGCGGAGATGATCGGAAGGGCGACTCAGCGTCATGCCCCCGAGCACTGGAGATGATCTGAAGGGCGACTCAGCGTCACGCCCCCGAGCACTGGAGGGTTCAGGAAGGTGGGGACGTCTCCCTCAGATTCCTGACCCTGAGATACCCCTTACAGGGAGAAGATAAGAGTGCAGGGACGTCTCCTCTATGCTCAGGTCCTTGGAACGGAGCCGGGTCCTGGGCCCTTGGCGGGAAGCCTGGGCCCTGGGCCCACGGTGGAAAGCAGTCCCTGACATGGCCGCGATTACAGACAGGGAGTCCTCGGAGCAGGCGGTGGGAGAGGCTATGGGCAGCAGAAGTCTTACCTCGTGGCGGAGCGGCTCCCTGGTCCGGCTTTGGGTGGAGGAGTCAGCTTCCCCAGGGGGGTCTTACAACTCCTCCCAGGTTTCCAACACCACTTGTAATGTTTGAATGAAGCAAGTGAGGTTCAAATGAGGCAACTGAGGCCAGTTATTGGAATAAAGAAATTTAATCGGCTCCTGGGCGAGGTTCTGCGGTCCGACAGGAGGGGCCGGAGAAGTCGTGCGGACTCCTCTCGGACATGGGGTTTTATAGGGAGTGGAGGCATTTGATTGATTGTAGGAGAGCAGGATGTGGACGTGACAAGCTGCTATTGGCAGGTAGGCGGGATTTCCGGTTAGCGAACCACGCAGCGGGAGTCAGACCTGGACAGGACAAAATGCTATTGGGCAGGTTCTGGCGGGGCTTCCTTTGAATTTTGGCAGGGTTTTCCAACAGCGGACTAGGTGCTGAGTGCACAGCTTGGTGCCAGGCGTGGAGTGGTGACGTAGTTTCTAGGCGCGGAGGGGGGTGGGCGTGTCCAAGCTCCCGGCGAGCTGACCTGCCTTACAGCAATCTTGGTTCAGTGCCCTGTGATTGATGCTGATAGTCTTGTTGGAAGTCATGAGCTTCTGTGTTGGGGGAGATCAGAGAATCTTTGTAAAGGAGTTAGCAGCTTAGTGGGTTTTCAGATACTTCTGGTAGAAATATAAAGGAATTTGAGGGAACTATTCTGGTCATAGGAAATGTTATGAGTAAAGGTCTGGAGTGGGAAAAAGTAAAGAGTCTTTGGGGAGCAGTAGTTTAGATTGGCTGAAGAGTGGTAGCTTTGCTGGAGTACCATAAAAAGATCGAGGAAAGGCCAAGGAGGGCCTAAATTGTCAGGCTACTTGATTCTGTAGACAATAAATGGTCCTTGCAGGTTTTGACGGGGGAGAGACATGACCTGAGTTTTGCTTTAGCAAAATTAATGTCACAGAATATGCATAGTACTTTGGTAAGGGTGAGATTGGAGGCAATGAGCCTAGATAGGAGACTTTGCAACTGTTTGTGAGCAGAAGAGATCGGGGTCTGGATTGTGAAAGTAAAATCAGTAGGACTTAAAGTTTAAATGTAGGGAGGGAAGGAAAGAAAGAAAAGAGTCAAAGGTATACCAGTGTTTTGAGTGTGGATCATGAGGAAACTGGTGGTGCCATTAACAGAAAATATATGGTAGTCAGAAGTAGGGTCAGTGTTAAGGGATGATGAGTGGTGGGGTAGCTGACCTTATTTGAATTGCTGGGCAAGGGGCTCCACTCCCCAAGACTCCAGAAACCAAATAATTCTATGCTTATTTCACATTGCTACATTTTACAGATGAGTTTTCTGGGGCCCTAAGAAATGAAATGATTTGCCTAAAGTTATACAGTAACTCCATGATGGAATCTAAGTCTGAGAACTCAAGTCTCTTTGCTTTTTAGCTATTAAGCTTCCTAATAAAGCTGAGCCTTGACTCTAGGAAAATCAGAGAGAGTCTTGGAGTCAGACAAACCTGACTTCAATTCCAGATGTTGCCATTTTTCTATTTGTGAGATCTTAACAAGATTGCTTTTCCTCTCTGAGCCTCATATTCCCTTTTGTCCACATTTGCACAAAAGGGAAGATTAATCTTTACCTCATGGAGGCAATGGAAGTAAAGATACTTTCTGTAATACTCTTTTTACTTTTTTTTGGTTTTGTTTTGAGACAGGGCCTCATTCTGTCGCGCAGACTGGAGTGCAGTGGCATGATCACAGCTCACTGCAGCCTCCACCTCCCAGGCTCGGGTGATTCTCCCACCTTGGCCCAAGAAGTAGCTGGTACTACAGGTGTATACCACCATGCCTGGCTGGGTTTTGCATTTTTTGTAGAGATGGGGGTCTCACCATGTTGCCCAGGCTGGTCTGGAACTCTTGAGCTCAAGCGGTCTACCCGCCTCAGCCTCCCAAAGTGCTGGGATTGTAGGCATGAGCCACCATGCCTGGCCACATCTCTGATTTTCTAGTGGGATATAGAGTGGCTGACAGAACACTGAGTGACCATACCCTATCAGCTACTCTTGACCAGAGAGAAGATGATTAATATCCCTTTACCCAGGATCTTCTGCCAATCTTTATATTGGCTCAAGGTAGAGGCAAAGTAGTAGCTGAATTTAGGCTATTCTTGGGGGAAACTTCCTTTAGACTTAAGTCCTGGCTTGGGACGAAGGAACTAGGGTGGACCTGCTGGTCAAAGTGCTTAGAGTCCTTATGTGGTCATCTCTTTGGTTTAGTACACAAGTTCCTGAGTTCTTCTCAGAGGGGGAGTAAGCTGCTCTAATAGGGGTATTGTTAGGTAGTAGGGCTGTGGTTATGTCAGCTCTGTGTCATGGGGGCAGGCCTGAAACTAGCTGTTTTGTCTAATATCTAGTCACATACTCTGAGTGAGTGGAGGAAGAATATAAGATTTTCTAATAAAAAAAATAACTGGTTACTGTTTTGTAGCTTCTGTCCTAATGCATTTTCTTTCCATTATTTTCTTGAAACTTTTTAAATTGTCTTCCTTTTTCCTAGGTTGGTTCTCTTGCTTGTTCACAGTTTTCTTTATGGAAAATCTAGTTTAATAAAAAGACCACCAGATGGCTGGGTGTGGTGGCTCACACCTGTAATCCCAACACTTTGGGAGGCCTAGGGGGGTGGATCACAAGGTCAGGAGATCGAGACCATCCTGGCCAACATGGTGAAACCCCGTCTCTACTAAAATACAAAAAATTAGCTGGGCATGGTGGCACTTGCCTGTAGTCCCAGCTACCCAGGAGTCTGAGGCAGTGGAATCACTTGAACCTGGGAAGTGGAGGTTGTAGTGAGCCAAGACTGCTCCACTGCACTCCAGCCTAGCAGCAGAGCAAGACTCCGTCTAAAAAAAAAAAAAGACCACCAGACTAGGAATTAGGTAGGCTTAGTTTAGCTTGGGTTCTGATACTTTTGACCTCTGGGCTTAATTTAAATTTCCTCATGCCAGGTATTGTGGGGATAACCTATCTTACAAGGTTGATGTGTGCAGATCTTTTTTTTTTTTTTGAAACGGAATCTCGCTCTGTTGCCCAGGCTGGAGTGCAGTGGTGTGATCTCAGCTAACTGCAACCTCTGCGTCCTGTGTTCAAGCAATTCTCTGCCTTAGGCTCCTGAGTAGCTGGGATTACAGGTGTCTGCCACCACGCCCGGCTAATTTTTTGTGTTTTTAGTAGAGACGGGGTTTCACCATGTTGGCCAGGCTGGTCTCGAACTCCTGACCTAGTGATCCACCCATCTCGGCTTCCTAAAGTGCTGGGATTAGAGGTGTGAGCCACCACGCCCAGTGATGTGTGCAGACCTTATGAAATAATGTGATAGGCATTTATTTGTACACAAATTTGAGTAATTTATCACTACTGTATTGGTTTTTCTCCTCTGAATTGTCTGATGATATATTCTTTACAATTCTTTGATTCATCCTCTCTCTTTAATACCCTGTTCTCCTACGTTCTCACTCTTCCTTATAATCTTGTTTTCTAACTCTCGTTTTTCTTTGAAACAGAGTCTAGCTCCGTCTTCCAGGCTGAAGGGCAGTAGTATGATCTCAGCTCACTGCAACCTCTGCCTCCCAGGTTCAAGCGATTCTCCTGCCTCAGGCTCCCAAGTACCTGGAATTACAGGTACCCGACACCACACCCAGCTAATTTTTGTACTTTTAGTAGAGACAGGGTTTCACCATGTTGGCCAGGCTGGTCTTGATCTCCTGACCTCAGGTGATCCGCCTGCCTCGGCCTCCCAAAGTGCTGAGATTACAGATGTGAGCTACTGCACCCGGCCTTGTTTTCTGACTCTTAATGACAACAGGAAAAGTGTGGCTACACTGGCATTATACCTGGTCCAGTTGCAAGGGAGTGGGCCTGAGCTCTTGGGGAGATTTAAAGTTCATTGGCTTTTGAGTACAATATTTTGTGATTAACTTTAAGTCTCTACCTCCATTTTCAATCTGCCGTCTGGTTTACCATTATAGCTCAATTTTTTCGAGTCTTGAAGTCACTTCCATTACTGAGAACTCCCCTTTACTCACTTCCATTACTGAGAAGCACAAGTATTACTATGTTTATGTTATTCCTTCTTTTTTTCTTTACGTTTTTTTTTTTTTTGAAACAGAGTCTCACTGTGTTGCCCAGGCTGGAGTGCAGTGGCATGATCATAGCTCACTGTAACCTCCGACTCCTAGGCTTAAGTGATCCTCCTACTTCAGCCTCCTAAGCTGGGACTACACGTGGGTACCACCACACTCTGCTAATTTTTAAAAATTAAAAAACTTTTTTTGTGGAGATGGAGTCTTGCTATGTTCCCCAGAATGGTCTTGAACTCCTGGCCTGAAGTGATCCTCCTCGTACCTCAGCCTCCCAAAGTGCTGGGATTGCAGGTGTGAGCTATTGTGTCTGGCCATGTGTTTACATTACCTCTGAATTGAGGCCCAAAACTAGCTTTTTAGTATGGATTAAGTTAGGTATAGCCACTGGGGAATGGGTTGCATTCTGGGGTGAGGGGTGGAGCCTGGCAAGAGGGCAGTTCAGTTAGCTCAGTTTACCTATGCAGGAAGGGTGTTAGGGCCTCCAGACATACTTATGCTGCTTCTGTTGTAGCTGACACCTAACTGCTCCTCCTGAGCTGAGCATATGCTTATACTCTTCACCAGAAGTCAGGGCTTGGTGAGGCCTGATTCCCCAAATAATTCAGTGATGAAAATTAGGGCACTTGAGCATACCTAATTGGCTGAACTCTGTGAAGGGTAGAGGCTTTCCCTGAGGGTTCCTTTTAATCTCATGTGGTTATAGTCTTTTAAGGTTGGACTAATTAAAATGTGTTGGCAGTTGGATTCAATACTTTTCTTGTACTAGGTCCTGCTCCAGCCTCCTAGAGTACCAGAAGTTGGCACAGAGCTATTTTTCTTGGGGAGCTGAGGAGTGGGTTTCCATTTCCTCATCTACTGAATCTACAGTGATATAATGTTTGTCCAGAATGGACTGCCAGACGTCTCATGGTGGGGGGAAATTTAGACTAGGACCTGGATGTGGCCTAGATTTGCTGCACTTCTTTTTTTTTATTTTTTTCAGACCGAGTCTTGCTCTGTTGCCCAGGCTGGAGTGCAGTGGTGCTATCTCAGCTCACCACAACCTCCACCTCCTGGGTTCAAGCAATTCTCCTGCCTCAGCCTCCCGAGTAGCTGAGATTACAGGTGTGTGCCACCATTCCCAGCTCATTTTTGTATTTTTAGTAGAGATGGAGTTTCATTATGTTGGCCAGGCTGGTCTCGAACTCCTGACCTCATGATCCACTCTCCTTGGCCTCCCAAAGTGCTGGGATTACAGGTGTGAGCCACCGCGCCTGGTCTGCTGCACTTCTTAAGGTGCCTTTTCAGGTTTATTCTCTGTTCTAGTAGCCCTCAAATGGCCTTGTTCTGTGAGCTGGCAAGTCATTTCTGTTGCCCTGGAGTATTCTTCCCTGGTATGTGTTCCTCTTCTAACCAGAAAAAGGGATAAGGAAAAGATAAATTTAAGTCCTACCATTTGCCAGATCAGAGCTAGTGTTTCACACATCTATCTTTTGAGGTATGTGTCAAAATGCCTATTTTTCAGATGAAGAAATAGATTCAGAGAAGGAAAATAACATGCTTGATTGTCATTATAGGCTGTAAGCAACTGAATCAGGATTCAAATCTAGGTCTCTCCCTAGCTTCTGGTTACTTTCCTAAGGTAGCACAAATGATTTCATGTTCCCTTACCCTTTTAAGCCTAGCTAAGTTCTCATATCCAGAAAGTCTTCTTCAGTTCCTTCAGCCAGAATGACTTCTTGTCTGGCTTTTTCAGACTATTCTGCCTCCCTCTAATCTGTCTGATAGTTAAGTCAGTGAGGCATGAATCTACCTCCTTCATCTGACTGTTCCCACTCCTGCAAGATGTGGTACTCAGTGTGTATTTGTTAAAGAACAGAATGAAGTTATAGTGCTGGAATTTCAGGTGTTATGACAGACTGGCAAGGGCAAGGGTTTTGAGCAAAGCATTGGCTAGTTTTTTTGAATAAGGCCCCCTCTGTGTCTTTCTGATTTGCCCAGAATGTGCTGTTATTTTCCTTGACATCTGGCTTTAGAGTTTGTATCTTTTTTATTTTTATTTTTATTTTCTCCTCCTCTTCCTCTTCTATTATTGTTTGTTTGTTTGTGTTTTTCTTGTAGTTGGCTTGCAACCTATAGAACTAGGCTCAGTGCTCCCTGGAGTGGAGTGATATGACAAACCATCAGCTTGGCCTTGCTTGCTGGAATATGCCTATTGATTGTGGTGCTTGGATTTTTGTTTGTTTGGTTGGTTTTTTGCAAAGAGCATACCAAGTTATTAACCCTGCATTTGAGCTTATACTTTCTGCAACCTCTGCCTATTGGTGTGTGTCACTTCACAGGATAAAGGCTTTCTTGGCAAAGGCAAACACATGTAAAGGCATTCCTTTAAGTTGAATTATCTTTCTCACTGACTTGAAAACAATTATACAAGTATCTTCAGGCCTTTTTCTATGCATATAGTATATACTTAGTGTTTAACATAAAAAGTTCCTTTGGGAATAAATGGCAAATTGGAACATAACAAAATATAGCCCAGGCGCCATTGCTCACGCCTGTAATCCCAGTGCTTTGAGAGGCCAAGGCAGGCAGATCTCTTGAGTTCAGGAGACCATTGTGGCAACATGGTGAAACCCTGTCTCTACAAAAAATACAAAAAATTAGCCAGGAGTGGTGGTGCACATTTGTAATCCCAGCTACTTGAGGGGCAGAGGCAGGAGGATTGCTTGAGCCTGGGAGGCCGAGGCTAAAGTAAGCTAAGATAGCGCCACTGTGCTCCAGCCTGGGTGACAAAGTGAGACCCTGTCTCAAAAAAAAAAAAAAAAAAAAAACACCCAAAAGCCAAAAAAAAAAAAAAAAAAGCCAAACAATAAAATATAGTTAAAACATCTTTCATAGGAGAAGTGATAAAATATTAATAATCAAAATAAATACTGCAATAGAATGAAACACATTTGCTGTGTATTGTTTTGATAAAATCTGAAATCTGAAATAGCTTAGTCAAATGGAATGAACTAAATAAGGACACAACACTCCTTTTGGTTTCTCTGCTATGGAGAATAGATATGGAATGTTCTTAGGAGAAGAGGCAAAGAATGCATTCTGGGGCCAGGAAGAACTGTGCTGTAGCTCAGTTCCTCTACTTACTGGTGAAACTAAGCTTTCTGGTTGTCTGTTTCTCTATGTGTTAAAGGGAATAATGCCTATCTTAATTTATGAGGGTTAAATAAGATAATGTATGTGAAAGTGTTTTGTAAACAATGAAATACTATTATTGTCATACTTACTGGGTGGCTGGAGCCAATTTTCTAGTACTGTAAGGAAGCTTTTTGTTTAAGATATAGCTTGACCTAGGTAGGAAGAAGGATGCAAAATTAATGGATAAACAGTTAAATGGTGTTTGGGTAGCAGCTGAGAGAAATTCCTGTGAGGTGAGGGAAAGGACTGCATTCATTTCTTTTGTATTTGGGAGACAGGGTCTCACTCTTACCCCAGCTAGAGTGCTATAGTGTGATTTTGGTTCACTGCAATCTTGGGCTCTTGGGCTCAAGCAATTCTGCTGCTTCAGCCTCTTGAGTGGCTGGGACTACAGGCACTATACTTCACTGAATTTATTTTTATTTTTGTAGAGATGGGGTTTCACTGTGTTGCCCAGGCTGCTCTCGAACTCCTAGACTCAAGTGATCCTTCTGCCTCAATCTCCCAAAGTGATGGAATTATGGGCTACTGGGTCTGGCCTTCAATACATATTTATTGAATCCTGCTTGGTTGAAGATAAATACTGATATCTGACTGGGCACGATAGCTCACGCCTATAATCCCAGCACTTTGGGAGGCTGAGGCGGGTTTGAGACCAGCCTGGTCAAGATGGTGAAACTCTGTCTCTACTAAAAATACAAAAATTAGCCTGGTGCAGTGGCAGGCACCTGTAATCCCAGCTACTCGGGTGGCTGAGGCAGGAGAATCACTTGAACCCAGGAGGCAGAGGTTGCAGTGAACCAGGATCGTGCCATTGCACTCTATCCTGGGCGACAGAGCAAGACTCTGTCTCAAAAAAGAAAGAAAGAATTACTGATATCTGCTTACTAAATACATGATGTGCTAAAATATGGAGGCAGCTTGGTTTAGAATGAAAACCCCATTAAAGATAGGGTTCTTGTCTGTCTCATACACTGTTATGTATTCACTAGTAGTGCCTGGCATATAGTAGGCTCTCAATAAATATTTATTGAAAGAAAGATTAAGCTTTGGAATCATACAGACCAGGTTCATATTTGGGTTCTGCCCAGCCCCTTTCCTGAGCTAATTGCTCAGTTTCTTTCTTTATAAAAAATGGGACTAGGATTGGCTGGTTGTTGGGAGGGTTTTTTTTTTTTTTTTTTTTTTTTAAATATTAAAACCTTTTCTATAAGGCTTACAGTTAGTGCTTAATGAAAGATAGTTGCTTTCATTTCCCCTTTCTGGTTTGCAAAGTGTGCTGGGCGTGCAGAGGAAGAAGCGATTAGAGCTACTTGGGGGAGTCTAGACAATGGCTTCACAGGTTTGATCTGATAGTGTCTTCCTACAGAATAAGATTAGAATTATTATTTTTATTTCCTCACAAAAGGAACTCCCTGGGATTAAGCAAGCATCTTGGAATTGGTATGCCTAGCTTCTCTGCATTTCCCATGGTCTTCATTGGAGGGCTGGCTATTGCCTTTCTTGACAAGGTTTGTACAGAGGTTGTTCCAGAAGAAGCAGCTTCCACTAGAGACTCTGGACTTAGCTGATTTGCAAGGGCTTTTATAGACAGCCATCAGTCCCCCATCCCCACCCTGCCAAATACCTCAATAATTGTTAGTTGTAGCTTTGAAAACATGTACTTAGCTTGACTCCTGTTCCGGATCAGTTGTAAATTCTCATAGAAGATAGAGCAGTGTGTTTGGGTTAATCAGGTATTTACAAGTTGACCTTTACTAGTGAAAACCTATTTTTTCCCTCATGCTTGAGTAACTCTAGCAGGCTGAGGGCCTTGTTCTCAGGCATTCCCAGAACTGTTGGGAGTTGCAGCAGGTTTGCCTGCCCTTGTCATATATGCACAAGGGCCAGTAGTATTTATCTGTCTCCCATCAAGGGTGTCTAGGACCTCTCCTTTTATCCTATCATTCTAAAACACTGGGAATACCTCTCCTCTCTCTGATCAGCATTTTAGACATTGATGCTTTCTTTTCTGGTTAGTTTCTTGGGAGAATGAGTAAGCAGTGAGGAATTGTTTGGTATTCAGGTAGAAAGGACTTCTTGCTTGTGAATTGAAGTCACTTGGCAAGAAGTGGGTAAAGAACATGTTCTTGGATAGGATTGGTCAAGCATTGGTAAGTTAGAGTTGGTGTGGGGGTTAAATGGGCCTAGTGCTCTCTAGGACTGGAATGAGTAAGTGTCCTGGCTATGTCCTCATTGCTCTTCTTTGGGAGCTGAGCATAGCCACAAAGAAGATCTCACATATGGGCTGAGGAGAAGGGAAACGAGGAAGGTTAAGGAAAGCAGAGACAGTGGGAAGAAAAGGGAACTTTTGCTGAGCTGTTTCTCTAGGCTAGGTGCTTTACACCAGTAGTTTTTCTTTTTTGAGACGGAGTTTTGTTCTTGCTGTCCAGCCTGGAGCGCAATGGCGCAATCTTGGCTCACCGCAACCTCCGCCTCCCAGGTTCAAGCGATTCTTCTGCCTCAGCCTCCTGAGTAGCTGGGATTACAGAAATGTGCTACCCTGCCCGGCTAATTTTTTGTTTTTAGTAGAGATGGGGTTTCTCCATGTTGGTCAGGCTGGTCTTGAACTCCCAGCCTCAGGTGATCTGCACACCTCGGTCTCCCAAAGTACCGGGATTACAGGCATGAGCCACCATGCCCAGCCAATAATTTCCCTTTTTTCTTTTTCTTTTCTTTCTTTTTTTTTTTTTTTTTGAGACGGAGTCTCTGTCTCCAGGCTGTAGTGCAGTGGTACTATCTCAGCTCACTGCAGCTTCCGACTCCCTGGTTCAAGCGATTCTTCTGCCTCAGCCTCCCGAGTAGCTGGGATTATAGGCATGCGCCACTATGCCCAGCTAATTTTTGTATTTTTAGTAGAGATGGGGTTTCACCATATTGACCAAGATAGTCTTGATCTCTTGACTTCGTAATCCGCCTGCCTCAGCTTCCCAAAGTGCTGGGATTACAGGTGTGAGCCACCATGCCTGGCCCAATAATTTTCTTTAATCTTCACAACAACCTTGTGAGGTAGCTATAATTAATCTTGTTTTACTAACGATGTTTTACTTGATGATGGAACTGAGGCCCAGAGAGGTTAAGCAACTTACCCAAGGTCACAAAGCTAGTGAATGATAATAATAGTTATTATTTATCATGTGCCTGAAAAGCACATTTGAAGTTTCTTTTTTTTAATCCTATGAAAGATGATTATTACTTCTTCAATGCAAATGAATTAAAGAGCTAGGAATTAAAGAGCTTTGGTTACTTGTAGAAGGTCACTCCTCTGGCAGTGTCAGTGCAGGGATTTGAAACCACATCTCTCTCATTACAGAATGTGTTCCCTTGATGTCCATTGTTGCTCTGCAAGTGGAACAGCTGGGATTCAAATACAGAGTCATGAGAGCAGGGCTTATGTCTTACCTATCTTTTTGTCACCATTCCCTATGACAGTGCTTACCATGTTGTTAGTGCCCAATACATGCTTGTTGTGAAATTTAGCTCTGCCCCCCGCATAGCTTATGTTACCTGCAATGGGTTCCTATTGCTAGCTGTGTCCTGCCCCAGCTGCTCGGCTGCTTATCTTCCCCCCACAGTTTGGCTTTATCCTGCCTACCCATTGTGGCCTCCCTGACTTCCCAACACATGGCATCTCCTGTAGCACTGTTGCTCTCCTCTTCTTTGTACCTCTTTTCCCTAGCTACCTACTTTTCCTTCTGCTATTGCTTTCCAAAACCCTCCGATCCTATTCATTTTTTTCTCTGTAGTTTTTCCGACTTATTCCAGGGACTTCCCTTTCTAGACTATAATCTTCTTAGTCCATACCATTTAATTTGTCACCTAATTATCTACTGTTTCACTTTCTGTTGGTTTTGTGGACATTAATCTTCTCCACAGCCAGCTGATGGTAGTCATATTATAATAACTCTCCAAATAGGTTTGTGCTCTGCACTTTACAAAGCACTCTCCTATTCAAGACCTGTCTTTTTGCTTACCATGCCTACAGCTGCTCTATTGCTCTATGAGGTGTGACAGGAGGGGATTGTTATCTCCATAGTATAGTATTTTATTTATTTCTTTTTTCTTCTTCTTTTTTTTTAATCAGAGATTCCTGCTCACTCCATATTATAGTAAACAAATGCAAAGAGGGCAGGTAACTTCCCAATGTCATATATGTAATTAGGGGCAGAGCAGAGACTTTATCTCAGGTTTACTGATTTCTGGCTTAGAGTTTTGTCTGCAGTCTTTTCTACATTTGTTTCTTTTTCCCTACCATTTCCCTTCTTGCCTTCAAGGGTCACTCAAGGCAGAACATCTACCTTGTGAGTTTTTAGGAGGTTTGGTTGGTGACCCAGTGAATGGTAGAGTAGCCCAGATAGCAATCTTAGGTATGTGGTATCAGTGTTCTGGGTTGCTATTGCCTGTGAGAGTTCTGTTTCTGTGGCTGTTAGGATTAATGTTGAACTAAGAAGCATTAGATTTTTATGAGTGGTAAGAGCACACTCTCATGGATATCCAGGAAGTAGGACAGGATGTCTGGTGCTGGGCACTTTTGTGTTGCGGCAATGGCATGAGATTTGCAAGCGGTCAGACCAGAGTTTGAAATCTGGCTTTGCTGTTGTTTGTTGAGCATTAGGGCTACTGTGAGAATGTTTTTAAGGTCCACATTATGGCCCTTTAAAAAAGTATTTGTTCTGTTGTTGGTTTTCAGTTGCCTGAAGGGCATTAGAAGGCCACTGGCATCTGTGACCCTTGCAAGGTTACTTCTTGTTTTTTGATTTCCAAGCATCAGTGATGACTACCTTGGAGACTATTGGCTGATAGGGGATGAGCTTGAATGCTGTTCCCAAAGTCTCCAGTCTCCAGGTTTCCAGTGCCTTCTCAGGGCAAGGAAAATAGTTTGTGGACAGCTGGGGGATGGTTTCAGTGTCAGACTTTGGGAGTAAAATCCTTCTTGTTTTTCTGAAGAACTTTGGCATTAGAATTGTTGGTTCTGGAAAGTCAAGAACACAGTTGTTATTGAGAGATTTTAGTTATTTCTGAAATCAGATATTGCTCCAAAACTGTTTGTTAAATACTTCTCTACTCTTCCTCAACTCCTGCCTCTCCCCAAAAGAAAAATAAATCATATTCAGACCATTGTGCAATGGTTATATCTTTGGCCTCCTTGGTCCCCTGGTCACCCAACCTCCAGCTCTCTGCTAGTACCATTCCAAATTGCTGCTTCAGGAGAGGTCAGTTAGCCCCTTTCCCTTACTCTCCACCCATGATCTGGTCTGTCTGGAAAGAGGATGAGATACATAGATCAATATATCCTATTTAAAAGGGAGCTTGCTTTCTCACTAGGCACTTTAGACTGCCTGACACACAGGAAATGACTAGAAAATCTGATCAATGGAGTATAACTCATTGCTAAAATGGCAGGTTTGGACGGCTGCAGGATGGGAAGGCAGGATTCCTAAAGAGGCAGGAAGGGGCAGCTGGATGGGAAAACAGTGACTTTTGAGTTTTTCCTTTTAGAGTATGGTGATGTAGGCCATTTATTTTTTTAAAAAATGGAAAATCACATAATGTGAAATTAACCATTTTAAAGCGTACAATTCAGTGGCATTTAGTACCTTTACGATGTTATGTAAACACCACCTGTATCTAGTTCAAAACTATTTCATCAATTCTAAGGAAATTCATACCTGTTAAGCAGTTGTTGCTCATTTCCCCCTCTCCCTTTCCCCTGGCAGCCATCAATCCGTGTATCTGTGTTTTGTCTGTATAGATTTACCTATTCTGGATATTTCATATAAATGGAATGATCTATTGATTATATGATTATTTTATTTTTATTTATTTATTTATTTTTGAGATGGATTATCACTCTGTTGCCCAGGCTGGAGCGCAATGATGTGCTTTCTGCTTAGTGCAGCCCCCGACTCCTGGGTTCAAGGAGTTCTCCTCCTGCCTGAGCCTCCTGAGTAACTGGGATTACAGGCACATGCCATCACACCTGGCTCATTTTTGTATTTTTAGTAGAGATGGCATTTTGCCATGTTGGCCAGGCTAGTCTCGAACTTCTGATCTCAGGTGATCCACCCACCTTGGCCTCCCAAAGTTCTGGGATTACAGGTGTGAGCCACCGTGCCCTGCCTTGATCATATGATCATAATGGGGTCATATGATCTATTGTGTCTGGCTTCTTTCACTTAGCAGAAGGGAAAATACGTTTTAGAGGTTCATCCATAATGTAGCATGTATCAGCACTTCATTCCTTTTTATGGTTGTGTAATATTTCATTGTATGTTTGTACCATAATTTGTTTATCCATTCATCCACTTGTGGGCATTTGGGCTGTTTCTACGTTTTGGCTATTGTGGATAGTGCTGTTAAGAATTTGTGTGCACCAGCTAGGCACAGTGGCTCACACCTGTAATCCCAGCACTTTGGGAGTCTGAGGTGAGCAAATTACAAGGTCAAGAGATCAAGACCATCCTGGCCAACAAGGTCAAACCTTGTCTCTATTAAAAATACAAAAATTAGCTGGGCGTGGTGGCGTGCGCCTGTAGCCCCAGCTACTTGGGAGGCTGAGACAGAAGAATTGCTTGAACCCAGGAGGCAGAGGTTGCAGTGAGCCAAGATCATGACACTGTACTCCAGCTTAGGTGACAGTGTAAGACTCTGTCTCAAAAAAAAAAGGAATTTGTGTGCACCATTTACTTATATAAGAAACCTATACATCCTGTACATGTACCCTGGAACTTAAAATTTAAAAAAAGAGAATATGTGTGTACATGTACCTGTTTGAGTACCTGTTTTCAGTTCTTTGGGATATATATCTAGGAGTGGAATTGCTAGGTTATATAGTAATTCTGTTTAATTTTTGAGGAACCACCACACTATTTTTCACAGCAGCTGAACCACTTTGTACTCATACTAGCAGTGGACTAGGGTTCTAGTTTCTCTACATATTCACCAAAATTTGTTTTTTTCTGTTTTTAAAAAATTATTATTATAACGATTCTTGTGGATATGAAATAGTACCTCATTGTGGTTTTGACATGTATTTCCCTAATGACTAATGATGTTGATGTACTTGTTGGCTATTTGTGTATCTTCT
Source organism: Aotus nancymaae (assembly GCF_030222135.1). Lineage (NCBI taxonomy): Eukaryota > Metazoa > Chordata > Mammalia > Primates > Aotidae > Aotus > Aotus nancymaae. The sequence continues at coordinate 55,690,245 of NW_026988473.1, read as the reverse complement.
TTGGAGAAATGTCTATTTAAGTTCTTTGCCCATTTTTAAAGACTGGGTTTTTTTTTTTTTATTATAAGAGTTCTTTATATATTCTGGATACTAGACATTTATCTTTTTTAAAAACATAATTTTGGGGCAAACCTTTTTTGACTTAAATATCACCCACTAGCCTTTAAATGTACCTAGCTCTTTTGTGACTCCTAGCCTGTGCTCATGCTTTTTTCTTTGTCTAGATATCTTTCTTTTCCCTGGTGGTTGAAATTATAATTGTTCTTCAAGGCTCAGCTCAAATGTCACTTCCTCTGAGAAGCTCTCTTAATTGGTTTCTCCTCCTTCTTCCACTAGTCTGGTCTCGAACTCCTGATCTGCCTGCCTCAGCCTCCCAAAGTGTTGGAATTATAGGCGTGACATGATGTGCCTGGCCAATGGGACACTTTTTTATTGTCTGCTTCAAATCACTAAGTTGTATTTCTAGAGTCAGGGATTGTATTTGATTCATTTCTGTCTTTAGCATTTAGCATATGACCTGACACTTAGAGGATGTTAATAAATGCTGAATGAAACTTGAGTATAGACTGAAGACTTACTTGACAGTAATGACACCATCACTATAGAGAGGGATCAGTTGTGGACTGTACTAGATGAATTAATATAATAAATATTTAAGACCCTACTGTGTGCCAGAAACTCTGCTTGTTATGCAGTAGAGAATAATAGTCCCTATTGGTTTATGTTCAGGTAGGAAGATAGGCAATAAACAAGGAGATAAGCAATATAATGCCTGGTGATCATAAGTGCTAGAAAACAAAGTAAAGCAGGGCAAAGGGTTAGCTAGTGATGGGGGTGCTATTTTAGGTAGAGTGGTGGGAAAGGTCTCTCATTGGATGACCCTTAAAATAAACTCAAATCAACTTGCAAGAGTCTGGACCAGGAATCAGAAGACTTGGGTTCTTGTTCTGTCTCTGTGCTTTGTGACTTAGCAAAATTTTTTAACATTTTCAAGGCTGGAGTTTCTTTGTCTATAAAGTGGGTGCAAGAATCCCTGCCCTGGTATTGTGGGAGTGTTGTAAGGATTCAGTGAGTTAATGGACATTGAAAGTGCTTTGTTACATGGTGAGTAGCATGATGTTTGGCTTTCCCTTTCCCAAGTTGAGAGGGTGAGTGAGCAGTGTGGGAGCCAGCCAGATGTTTTCAGCACTTTGAAGACCAAATAACTGGTTTCTGCTAGGAACTGTCATGTCAGCTTGTCTGGGAAACTGACTTATGCATCCCTGATCCAGGGGCTGAGAGTGAAAGCCATGCCCCAAGTGGTTCTCTACGTAAATTAGCAAAAGGGAATAGCCTTGGGAACTTGGGGCCTGTTCTGCTTAGCCCCCTAGGAGGTAGAATGTGGAGACCACTCTTTCTCTCAGTTCAGCTTTATTTCCTGCTATGTCTGAACTTAACCCAAGGGAGTAATAATCAGCAGTCCTCAAGAAGTATTTCGATTGAACCAGGGAGCTTTGAGTTTCTGCTCTTTGTGGCACTGTGGGCCATAGAAGAGACTAAAAGATGGTCTCTATTCTTGTCTTTGGAGAATTTACAAATCAGGTAATTTCTTAACTAGTTAGAGAGCAGCTAAAAAGAAAGTGATGTATTAAAGCAAGAGAAAGGAGAGATTAGTGTGCAGTGGAGTCATCCATGAAGACCTTCTGAAGGAGATGGTGATTGCGTGGGCTCTGCATACATAATGAATAGATTCAGATTAGTGGTTCTTTTTCATGCTTCTTTAATGTTTTTTCTTTTTTCTTACATCTGGTTGTACCCCCTACCTTTTTGAAGTCTCTTAGCTCTTTATCTGGACCTGATTTATGGCCATTAGCACATTTTGCCTTTATTTCAATCATCTGTGTTTAATATAGTAGTTAAGAAAGCGGACTTTGGGCAGGGCGTGGTGGCTGATGCCTGTAATCCCAGCACTTTGGGAGGCTGAGGTGGGTGGATCACTTGAGGTTAGGAGTTCGAGAACAGCCTGGCCAACATGGTGAAACCCCATCTCAACTAAAAATACAAAAAAAATTAGCTGGGCTTGGTGGCACGTGCCTGTAGGCTCAGCTACTTGGGGGACTGAGGTGGGAAGATCGCTTGAACCCGGGAGGTGGAGGTTGCAGTGAGCCGCCGAGATCACACCACTGCACTCCAGCCTAGGTGACAGAACGCGATTCTGTCTCAAAAAAAGAAAGAAAGAAAGAAAGAAAGAAAGACTTTGGAGGTTTAAATCTTGGCTCAATTTAACTAACTGTGACCTTAGGGAATTTATTTAACTTCTGAAAACCCTCAATATTCCCATCTATAAAATGGGAATAATACTTAAATAGGGTTGTTATTATGATTAAATCCTTGTAAAGGTCTTGGTGAGTGTCTGGCTCATTGTAAATATTTATTAAATGTTAACTGTAATCACCCTGATCACATTATCCTTCTAGACCAATGCTGTTTAATAGAACTTTCTGTGATGATGGGAGTGGTCTTTACGCTGTCCAGTATAGTAGCCACTAACCAAGATGGTAGCCACTGGGCTTCTGCAGGTGTGTTGCAGAGTAGGACTGATAGTGGAAAGTCTTGACAGTGAGGAAGGCAGAGCAGTGAGCTAAAGTGTTTTAACAGTAATTTGGTTTCAAAACATAAGTATAGAATTATCATAGGACCTAGCATTTTGCTTCTAGGTGTATACCTATGAGAACTAAAAACATTCACAACAGAAACTTGTACATGAATGTTCATAATAGCATTATTCATAATAGCCAAGAAGTGGAAAATTCCAAATGTCCATCAATTGATGTATAAATTAAAAATGCGGGCCAGATTTGATGGCTCATGCCTGTAATCCCAGTGCTTTGGGAGACTGAAGTGGGAGGCTCACTTGAGACCAGGGTTCAAGACCAACCTGGGAAACATGGTGAAACCCCATCTCAAGCAGAAAAATACAAAAATTAGCTGAGCATTCTGTGTGTGCCTGTAGTCCTAACTACTTGGGATGGCTGAGGTGGGAAGATGTCTTGAGCCTGGGAGGTAGAGGTTGGAGGTTGCAATGAGCTGAGATCGTGCCATTGCACTCTACCCTGGGTGACAGAGCCAGATCCTATCTCAAAAAAAAAGGTGGGGCTGGACGTGGTGGCTCACACCTGTAATCTCAGCACTTTGGGAGGCCAAGGCTGGTGGATCATGAGGTCAAGAGATTGAGACCATCCTGGCCAACATGGTGAAACCCTGTCTCTACTAAAATACAAAAATTAGCTGGGTGTGATGTTGTGCGCCTGTAGTCCCAGCTATTCAGGAAGCTGAGGCAGGAGAATTGTTTGAACTTGGGAGGCAGAGGTTGCAGTGAGCCAAGATCACACCACTGCACTTTAGCCTGGTTCCTGGGAGACAGCAAGACTCTGTCTCAAAAAATAAAATAAAATAAAATAAAATAAAATAAAATAAAATAAAATAAAATAAGTGGCATGTTTGTATAATGAAATCTTATTTATTTGTTTGTTTGAGACGGAGTCTTGCTCTGTTGCCAGGCTGGAGTGCAGTGGCACGATCTTGGCTCATTGCAACTTTTGCCTCCTGGGTTCAAGCGATTCTCCTGCCTCAGCCTCCTGAGTAGCTGGCACTACAGCTGTGTGCCACCACACCCAGCTAATTTTTGTATTTTTAGTAGAGACAGGGTTTCACCTCGCTGGCCAGGATGGTCTCCATCTCTTGACCTAGTGATCTGCCTGACTCAGCCTCCCAAAGTGCTGGGATTACAGGTGTGAGCCACTGTGCCTGGCCCAGTGGAATCTTATTTAGCCATTAAATGGAGTTAAGTATTGATAGATACCACAACATGGATAAACCTTGAAAACATTATGCTAAGTTGAAAAGGCTACATGTTGTATGATTCCATTTATATGAAATGTCCAGAATAGGCAAATCTATAGAGACAGAAACTATATTAGTGGTTGCCAGGGTGTGAGGGGAGAGGCTAATTAGAAGTTACTGCTAATGGATATGGGATTTCTTTTTGGGGGTAATGAAAATATTCTGAACAATTAGATTGTGGTGATGATTACACAACCTTGTAGATATATTAAAAATCACTGAATTATAAAATTTAAAAGGAATAATTGTATGGCATGTGAATTATATTTCAATATAAACACAGGTAATTTTTTTTTTTTTGAGGCAGTATCTCACTCTATCATCATCCAGGCTGGAGTGTAGTGGCAGAATCACGGCTCACTGCAGCCTTGACCTCCCAGGCTCTAGCAATTCTCCCACTTCAGCCTCCTGAGTACCTGGGGCTACAGACCCATGGTACCATGCCTGGCCAAGTTTTGTATTTTTTTATTGTAGAGATGGGGTTTTGTGATGTTGCCTAGGCTGGTCTTGAACCCCTGGGCTCAAGTGATCTGCCTGCCTTGGCCTCCCAAAGTTTGGGATTACAGGCATGAGCCACAGTGCTCTGCCAAACATACATAATTTGAGTTTGCTGAGAACTATTGGTTTAACACAGTTATATATAATTATAGTTTTCTTTTCTGATTGGAAGTCTTCTACCAGTACTTTAGCTTACAAAGGTGGGCACATTCCAGTTTTATTTTATTTATTTTATTATTTTATTTTTGAGTCAGGGACTTGCTCTGTTGTACAGGAGGCTGGAGTATGGTGGCACAATCATGGCTCACCGTAGCCTCGACCTCCTGGGCTCAAGTGATTTTCCCACCCCAGCCTGCTGGTGGCTGGGACTACAGGCATGAGCAACCACACACAGCTAATTTTTCTATTTTTTTAATAGACAGAGTCTCACTGTGTTGCCCGTCCTGGTCTTGAACTCCTGGGCTCAAAAGATCCTCCTGCCTCTCAGTCTCCCAAAGTGTTGGGATTATAGGCATGAGGCACTATGCGTGGCCCCATTCCAGTTTTAGATGTGAATCTGAGTATGATCTTAGGCAGGGGCCCATGGATGAATGTGTAGAGGATACAGCATTGTCCTGCTTTGGCTCAAGGGGACTTTTCCTGCGTTTAAGGATTGGCATGGGTGGGTCACTTCCCATAGTCTGAAGGATGTGGGATATAAAGAATGAATTGTTATCTCTGTTCTGATGATATCTTGAATATCACACATTGTAGGCCAAATATAGGTGTTAATCTACTTGGCTTGAATTCTTTGTAGAGAATTCCCTGGGAACCCAATGGTAAAATAGAGAAAGAAGAATAACCTAAGAGGGAGGAGCAATCTGGTGAGAGACATTCTTTTCACTTTTTCACAGATGAGCAATTAAAAACTTGAGGGAAGTTGATTTTTTTAAAACTCTGTAAACAGCTACCTGTGTACTTCCTTATGGCTGGTATTGTATTTTGTGCAATAAGAAGAGAGACTTGGGCTGGGTGTGGTGGCTCATGCCTATAATTCTAGCACTTTGGGAGGCTGAGGTGGGTGGATCACGAGGTCAGGAGTTCAAGACCAGCCTGACCAACATGGGTGAAACCCTGTCTCTACTAAAAATACAAAAATTAGCTGGGTATGGTGGTGCGTGCCTGTAATCCCAGCTATTCAGGAGGCTGAGGCAGGAGAATCACTTGAACCTAGGAGGTGGAGGCTGCAGTGAGCCAAGATCGCGTCACTGCACTCCAGCCTGGGTGACAGAGTGAGACTCTGTCTCAAAAAAAAAAAAGACTTGAGCCATATATTCAAGGTGTTTCCAAATACAACCAGAGGTGAAACAAACATCTGGGATGAATGAGTTCAGGGACTATTATTGTACACAGTCAGAGGAGGTAGAGAGTACTGGGAGCTTGGTAATAAGAGAGGAGGCTTGGGAAACCCATCCTGAGTCTAGGTCCAGAGGGCAGCATGCATTGGGTGAGAGACTCCAGGGAGAGTAAGGCAGGATACATTCTTGTCCTTATACCTCCTTCCCGGTTTCTGTACCTTCTCACTTTTGCTCTACAACAAATAGGCCTTTAGCATCTGTTCTTAGCCTGACCCTGCACTGGACAAAACTGGAAACATGGGCATTATGAAACCTGGGCCATAATTCCAGAAGTACTTAATATATTGGGAGAGGTAGACCTGGAAACAATGGACTCTAATGGCATGGGTCAATTATGTAATAGACAGAAATGGATTTGATAAGTAAGCGTGCTGACTGACTGACTCTGACTTGGGATTAGGTAAACCTACTCCTAAAAAGGCATTGAGACAGGGCCTGGTTAGAGAAACCTGTTAAGGATATTGCCAGAAGGTGAAGCAGAGGTATAGAATGCTACTTTTGGGGTATGGCTGCTTTAGAACCTTTCATTTCATTTTCAGATTTGATGAAAGAATAGGGTATCTGTGGCTGGGTGCTGTGGCTCAAGCGTGTAATCCCAGCACTTTGGGAGGCCAAGGCAGGTGGATCACGAGGTCAGGAGATTGAGACCATCCTGGCTAACATCATGAAACCCTGTCTCTACTAAAAATACAAAAAATTAGCTTGGTGTGGTGGCACAGACCTGTAGCCCCAACTACTCAGGAGGCTGAGGCAGGAGAATTGCTTGAACCCGAGAGGTGGAGGTTGCAGTGAGCTGAGATCACACCACTGCACTCTAGCCTGGTGACAGAGCAAGACTGTCTCAAAAAAAAAAAAAAAAAAAAAAAGAATAAGGCATCTGTGTTCAGGAATCTCTTTATCTCCATAACAATACCTCATGCAGTGCTGGGCTGACTGCAGAAGGCTCTTCTCTGTTCTGTACTTTTCCATTGCTGTTTTTTGAAAGATGAAGCCTGAGAGGTACCAGAGCTATGCCAGCTGCTATGGGGCCAGAAACAGGTGAGGCTTTTAGGTCTGCTAGAGTTAAGGAGTGAGGGGTTTGTTCTCTTCAGGTAGCATAAGGCCTTTGCTATGAAACTGGATAAGTAGCTCACATAGCTTGTTTTTCATTTGGGGCTATTTTCAGCCTTGGAGCCCAGCAATGTGAATGATTGAGATGCTTTTGTGGGGTTCAAGCTTTTGCTAGATCCTGTTTGCCAGGATATTTGCCCAGCCATTATCCAGGACACCAGCTTTTCTGAACAAGCAGCACTGAAAGGAAGAAGCACTTCCCTTTTCTCTCAGTGGGCAGTATAGGAAACGTGAGGGTGGGTGGTCAGTTTAATATTACAGCCTAGGTCTTAAGTAGAGATGCTGTATAGTTTGGAACATTACCATATAGTCTTTTTTTGAATTTCATTGAGACAGAGTCTCACTCTTGCCCAGGCTGGAGTACAGTGGTGTGCTTTCTGCTCACTGCAGTCTCCACCTCCCAGATTCAAGCGATTCTCCTACCTCAGCCTGGAGATTACAGGTGTGTACCACCTGGGATTACAGGTGTGCACCACCACACCCAGCTGATTTTTTGTCGTCTTAGTAGAGACGGGGTTTCACCATGTTGGCCAGCCTGGTCTTGAACTCCTGACCTCAAGAGATTCTACTGCCACACCTCCCAAAGTGCTGGGATTACAGGTGTGAACCACTGTACCCAGCCGCTGTATAGTCTTTAATGCAGTTTTGAGGAACTTATCTGAATTGTGTTTTTCTTGTCATTTCTACTGCCAGGCTTTACTATGGGGGGAGCTCTATAAATGTATAGATCTGCTGCCGGCCAGAGATTGATCTCTTCTGTGCTTGCACACCTCTAGGGTTAACAAAGCAGATGGAGTGGGCTGTACTAAGAGGTGATGCATTAGTGGTCCATATCCAGAAGTGTTCTTGGGAGTTCCCTATTTAGTGAGTGCTTAGTATGTGCCAGGCAGCTGTGGCAACAGTGGGCATTATACTAGGTGCTGAGGTTTTACCTAAGGCAAGATCATTATCTTACCCTTAAGGCCCAACAAATAAACAAATATTTGTGGTTTAATATATGTTGGTCTAAGGAATAAACTATTTTTTTTTTGAGGCGGAGTTTCGCTCGTTACCCAGACTAGAGTGCAATGGCGCGATCTTGGCTCACCGCAACCTCTGCCTCCTGGGTTCAAGCAATTCTCCTGCCTCAGCCTCCCGAGTAGCTGGGATTACAGGCGCGCACCACCATGCCCAACTAATTTTTGTATTTTTAGTAGAGACGGGGTTTCACCTTGTTGACCAGGATGGTCTCGATCTCTTGACCTCGTGATCCACCCGCCTTGGCCTCCCAAAGTGCTGGGATAATAGGCGTGAGCCACCGCTCCTGGCCTAGGAATAAACTATTTTTTAAAGGAACCCAGACACAGGGAGTGTGAGAAGGGAGCTAGCAGTCATTAATGCCTACTATGTGCCAAGTACTCCTTGAGAATAGATAGTCTTTTTTTTCTTACTGCCTTTTAGATGTCTGACCTAGGCCATCCCGCTTACCCTCTCTGGACTGTTAAGTGCTTTCACAGATATTTAAATTTTTTTTTTTTTTTTTTTTGAGACAAGAGTCTCACTTTGTCGCCCAGGCTGGAGTGCAATGGCACCATATTGGCTCACTGCAGCCTTCACCTCCTGGATTGAAGTGATTCTCTCACCTCAGCTTCTGGAGTAGCTGGGATTATAGGCGTGCGCCACGACGCCTGGCTAATTTTTGTATTTTTTTTTTAAGTAGAGATGGGGTTTCACCATGGATACTTAATTTTTTTTTTTTGAGACGAAATTTCACTCTTGTTGTCCAGGCTGGAGTACAATGGTGCGATTTCGGCTCATCACAACATCCGCCTCCTGGGTTCAAGCAATTCTCCTGCCTCAGCCTCCCGAGTAGCTGGGATTACAGGCAAATGCCACCATACTGGTTACTTTTGTATTTGTAGTAGAGATGAGGTTTCTCCATGTTGGTCAGGCTGGTCTTGAAATCCCAACCTCAGGTGATCTGCCTGCCTCAGCCTCCCAAAGTGCTGGGATTACAGGCGTGAGCTACTTGTGTGCAGCAGACACTTAATTTTTAATACAGTCTTCTGAGATTGTTAATGTTACCAATATCTTTGAGATTAGCCTTATCTAGGCTCTTTTTTGAGGGTCTGGCCTCTTAGCCCGGTAGACACCTAACAGGGTAACCTTGTTTTTAGTATTGTGGGGGTGAGTAGAGTTAATCTGAGTCTTTTTAAAGTCACAGGAGATGCAATTGTTTATGCTTGGTGCTGATAATATAGATAAGGATAATATAAGGTGCATAACCTGGAAGAATTACTGCTGAGTGGGGAGACAGGTATATAGGCATTACCGGGTAGTAAATATTAAGTAAAGACAGGCCTTTTTACTTTTTGAGAGGTACATTGGGCAGGGACTTTTACCCTGCGGCTTCAACTCGTCCTTTTTTCCATACCTGTAGCTCCTCATTGGGATCTCCCTTATTACCTGACCATGTGTTTTGACAGTTTCATGAGTGTTACTTTTTCATCAAGATTGCTTACTCCTTGAGAGTAGATATTCTTTTTTTTTCTTATGGCCTCTTAGATATCTGACCTAGGTCATCATCCCACTTACCCTCTCTGGACCTCAGTTGCATTGTCTGTAAAATGAGGCTAATGATAGGTGTTTTGCAATCTGAGAGCAGGGGCCAGTCCAGGTGGTGATCTCTGGAAGTTCATCTAGTTTTGCCAAATCTGTGATTTTTGTGATCATCCTCTTTTGGTTCTTATAGGGCTGGATATCCAGGAGGCTTTGTCACAGAGATAGCTGAAGGTATTTTATGGCACCTCAGAAGTTTTTAGAACTTTCCTGTATTACCCTTGTTAGAGCTACATACCCAGCAGCTTGGCTTCTCCTGGCCAGTCCCTTGGACAGAATCGGTTTTCCCAGCCTGGTAGTGAGGATTTGACTGAAGTTTTAAGCTCAAAAGGATATTGTGGCCAGGTGTGATGCAACTCACCTGTAATCCTAGCTACTCAGGAGGCTGAGGCAGGAGAATCACTTGAACCTGGGAGGCAGAGGTTGCAGTGAGCTGAGATCGCACCACTGTGCTCCAGCCTGGGTGATGGAGAAAGAGTTTATCTTAAAAAAAAAGCATATTGTATTTAATGTATTTTCTAGTATGGCTTCTTTCATTATCAGCTAGGTCAACTAGAGGTAGTGGTTTCCTGATTTTGCTTCTGGAAGGTGTTTTTTGAGCAGTGGGATTGGACCCCACCCTTAGGACTTTCACCTCTCCAGGCATTGGGCCAGAAGTCTAAAACTCCCTGAAATACCATTTATGTACAATACCAACTTGAGCTCTAAGCTTGTAAAATAATCAATATTGGTATGACGGGGTCCCATAGGACCTACCAGGAAGTCACAGGTACTCCGAGCTACAGATAAGTCTACTACTAATTTGACAGTTAATAATAATGCTAATTGTTATGATAAAAATGTATATTGAGTACTTATATGTCATGTACAATTACATATTTCTTTAATTCTCACAGCAGCCAATGACATAGATATTGTTATTATTCTCATTTTATAGAGGAAGAATCTAAAGTCACATGTTTAGTAATTGGTGCAAGTGGGACTTAAACCTAATTAGAAATTTCATGTTCTAATTCCAAAGCCTATGTTTTTTTATTTTTTAAATTAAAAAAAATTTTATTTTTCATATTTTTTTTTGAGATGGAGTCTCACTCTGTTGCCCAGGCTGGAGTACAGTCGTGCCATTTCGGCTCACTGCAACCTCCACCTCCGGGTTCAAGTGATTCTCCTGCCTCAGCTTCCCAAGTAGCTGGGACTACTACAGGTGCATGCCACCACACCCTGATAATTTTTGTATTTTTAGTAGAGACAGGGTTTTGCCATGTTGGCCAGGCTGCTCTCAAACTCCTGACTTCAGGTGATCTGCCTGCCTTGGCCTCTTAAACTGCTAGGATTACAGGTGTGAGCCACTGTCTGGCTCACCATTATATTTTAATTATTTACTTTGATATCCTCCCACCAGACTTTAAATTGCTAGAAGACAGGGACTTATTACTCTTTATTTTATTAAAAAAAGAAGTATTGAGTTATGGCATACATACAATAAAATGAATTAAATGCTTGGTGAATTTTTACCAATGTATTTACCTGTGTAATCAAATCACTACCTAGATCAAGATACATTTCTGCATCTTTCTAGAGTATAGCATAGAGATGAGCAAACATTTTCTGTGGAGGGCCGGATAGTAAATATTTTGGGCTTGATGGGCTGTGTAGCAAGTTGTAGCAGGAAAACAGCCATAGATAATATTTAAATGGACATGTGCAGCTGTGTCTAATAAAACTTTAGTTACAAAAACAAGGTGTTGGGCTAGATTTGGCCTGAGGGCCTCAGTTTGCCAATTCCTGGTCTAGCAGGGTATCCAAAGACAAAATAGAAATTCAGTAAATGTTTGTTGAATTGTAGACAAAGACCTTGATCTTAGAAATTTCTTCTTGATTTTCTAGCAGTGGGGCAGCCTGTATGTCCACGGTAGGGCTGTACTTTGTTTTTTATTTTTTATAGAGATGGGTTTTGGCATCTTGCCCAGGCTGGTCTTGAACTCCTGAGCTCAAGCAATCCACCCACCTCATCCTCCCAAAATGGTAGGGCTGTAATTTTGAGAGGTTCTTTGTAGAACAGGCTGCTTTTTTTTTTTTTTTGGACTCAGTCTCACTCTTGTCTGCCAGGCTGGAGTGCAATGGTGCGATCTCAGCTCACTGCAACCTCCGTTTCCCAGGTTCAAGCAATTCTGCTGCCTTAGCCTCCTGAGTAGCTGGGATTACAGGCACCCACCTCCACACCCAGCTAATATTTTGTACTTTTAGTAGAGATGGGGTTTCACCACATTGGCCCTGCTGGTCTCAAACTCCTGACCTCAGGTGATCTGCCCGCCTTTGTGTCCCAAAGTGCTGGGATTACAGGCGTGAGCCACTGTACCTGGCAGCCTGCCTTTTTATAAGTTGTTTGTTTATAAGGGAATAAAAATGTCATCCCTTTCAGCACTCTCCCAGTTTTGCTGGCTCAAGGTCTTCAGAATCTTCGGGATCCACGAAAGCAATATAGGGGTATGTTTGTATAAATTACCTGAGGCTGTTATGTGTTATTTATTTTGTCCCTGGTGGTTAGCCAGCATGGATGGACAGGGATGCTTAGTAAATATTTGTTTTTGAATGAATAAATGAATTTAAATTGCTTTCAGTATTTTAGCAAGCCTAATGGAAAGTGTATATTTACCTACAATAAAAGTGTCTTTGATTTTGGTTTCAATTATACCAGTTTTGTGTGAATACTAGTTTGCTCATGCTGATTAGTTCTTTGACTGGCGGTTGATGGAATCATAGGACATAAACCTACCCAGTGAGTGAATGACCTTGGACACAGGTACACAGCCAAAATAAGCAACTGGTAGCAGAGCCTGGTGCTTGAATGTCTATATGTTTACTTCCACTTTCTTGCTTATTAGCAATATTATTTGTATATGGTTGATAATTATATATGGTTGGTTAAAATCTGAGTCAACATTTTTTTGTATGTTTTTTGAGACGGAGTCTTGCTCTGTCTCCCAGTCACCCCGATTGGAGGGCAGTGGTGCAATATCAGCTCACTGCAACCTCTGCCTCCTGAGTTCAAGTGATTCTCCTGCCTCAGCCTCCTAAGTAGCTGCGATTATGGGTGTACACCGTCACACCCAGTTAATATTTTTATTTTTTGTAGAGATGGAGTCAATATCAATATCCAAATAAGGTCTACATCATGTTGATTGATCTAAATCTTAAGCCACCGCTGCCTCCTCCTCCTCCCCTTCCTCCTCCTCTGCTGCTGCTGCTGCTGCTGCTTCTCTCCTCCTCCTCCTCCTCCTCTTCTTCTTCCTTTTCCTCTTCCTCTTCCTCCTCTTCCTCTTCTTTCTTCTCTCTTTTTTTAAGCTAAAATCTCACTCTGTCATCCAGGCTGGAGTGCAGTGGCACTATCACAGCTCACTGCAGCCTTGACTTTCTAGCTCAAGTAATCCTCCTACTTCTGTATCCCTAGTAGCTGGGACTGCAGGTGCGTGCCACCATGCTCAGCTAATTTTAGAAATTTTTAGTTTTTTCTTGTATTTTTTGTAGAGATGGGATTTTGCCATGTTGCCCAGGCTGGTCTTAAACTCTTGAGCTCAAGTGGCCTCCCAAAGTGCTGATTACAGGTGTGAGACACCTCGCCTGGCCTAATTTTAACATTGTAGAGATGGGATCTCACTATTTTTCCAAAGCTCCTAGACTTGAGCAGTCCTCCCACCTTGGCCTCACAAAGTGTTTGGATTATAGATGTGAGCCACCATGCCTGACTCTTGAGTCTCTTCTAATCCATAGCTTCCTCCTTGTTTTTTTTTTATTGTAATTTTGTATTGAAGAAACTGGGTCATTTGTCCTGTAGAGTTCCCTGATTTCTGGATTTTGCTGATTGCCTCCCTATGTTGTTATTTAAAACATTCCTATGTCCCTTGTGTTTTCTGTAAATTGGTAGTCAGATCCTAAGACTTGGTCAGATTCAGGTGGTTTTTTTTTCCCCCAAGAATGTTCAATCATATCTGATTCTCTCTTTTTGTGAAGTTAAAATTAATGAGTGGGCTTAAGTGCGTTAGAATATTTCCTATGGCTGGGAGCAGTGGCTCATGCCTGTAATCCCAGCATTTTGGGAGGCCGAGGCGGGTGGATCACGAGGTCAAGAGATCGAGACCATCCTGGTCAACATGGTGAAACCTTGTCTCTACTAAAAATACAAAAAATTAGCTGGGCATGGTGGCGCGTGCCTGTAGTCCCAGCTACTCAGGAGGCTGAGGCAGGAGAATTGCCTCAACCCAGGAGGCGGAGGTTGCGGTGAGCCGAGATTGTGCCATTGCACTCCAGCCTGGGTAACAAGAGCGAAACTCCGTCTAAAAAAAAAAAAAAAAAAAAAAGAATATTTCCTATGAGCTTTTTACCTGATTATTTTAGGAACCATTGATATTTATTATCTGAATACATTATTCTTTGGAGACCTAATTATATATTGGGACTCCTAATTAGATTTAATTTAAAATGTATTCCATATATATAATATTTTTGTTTGTTTGTTTCTTTTGTTTTGAGACAGGGTCTGAGGTCTGGCTCTGTCACCCAGGCTGCAGTGCAGTGGTCTCAGCTCGCTGCAGCCTCCACCTCCTGGGATCAAGCCATCCCCCTACCTTAGCCTCCCTGGTAGCTGGGACTATTGGCACATACCATCATGCCCAGCTAACTTTTGTATTTTTTGTAGAGATGGGGTTTTGCCATGTTGCCCAGGCTGGTCTTAAATTCCTGAGCTCAAGTGATCTGCTCGCTTCCCAAAGTGCAGGGATTGCAGATGTGAGCTACCTTGCCCGGCCAATTTGAACTATATTTGAAAAATAGGGTTCCATTCTTTAAAAATAAGTCTTGAAAACTATTGTATTGTAGCCATTCTCTGACAGCACCAATTATGACGGGAACCAGGAACTATGAAGTGGGGACAGTGACTGTGACTAACTTGTAATATGTTTTCAACTTTTTTTTACTTCCTCATATTTGTTGTTTTTGGCTTATGTTCTTTCTCAACTTAACAGTTAAACTCTTACAACAAAAAGGGCCCACATGTTTTAACTTTTGAAAGGAGAGATGGGTGGACTGTTTTACCCTAGAGCCGGGCGCTTGAGGGAGGGAGTCCCAAGGGGTGGAGCGGGGTTCTGCTTTAATGAGCAGAGGAAGTGGTTAAGTCCCTGGGGCCTGAAGAAGAGCCCAAAAAGTGTCCTTGGAAGCATCTGAGACTAGATACTCTTAGCAGAGCATGGGCCCCTTTTCCTTATCCCTTATTCCACAGCCTTCAGGGTCTCTTTCAGTTGTCCGAAGGGCCTGGCTGATCAGGCTTTAGTTGAGTCACATCTGACATGTTCCAGGCTCAGGGTTCTGGTAGCTGTGTTTAGGGCTGATTCCTAGGAATCACGAGCTGATAACCTCAGGACAAAGAATGAAGGGCTCCTTGTTTTTGACCCTGTTCTTTTTTTTGTTGTTTTTTTGAGACAGGGTCTCGATTTGTTGCCTAGGCTGGAGTGCAGTGGCACGATCTCGGCTCACTGCAACCTCTGCCTCCTAAGTTCAAGCGATTCTCCTGCCTCAGCCTCCCAAATAGCTGGGATTACAGGCACTCACCACCACGCTGCTAGATACAAAAATACAAGTTTTTTGGATTTTTAAAAGTAGAGACAGGGTTTTGCCATGTTGGCCAGGCTGGTCTCAAACGCCTGACCTCAGGTGATCTGCCTGCTTCAGTCTCCCAAAGTGTTGGGATTACAGGCATGAGCCACCGCGCCTGGCAACCCTGTTCTAAGGAAGGCCAAGGGCAGGAACCTCTTAGCAATAGCCTTGGCTGATCCTTGGCCAGCAATACTATATGTGACTCTGGCCAAGAGAAGAACTGCTGTGGAGCACTTGGTGTTCTCTAGCCTTTGTGGAGGTCACACACAAACAGGGCAGGGGAGCAAGGCCTTAATTAGCCAGGGACTCCTGGAGCAAAGCCACTTGGCAGTGTCTCAGCTTCTTGGTGGGACTGGCTCCTTCTCCTAGTGACAGTGCAAATACTCCTTCCCTTTATAGCTTTTAGACCTCCGAGAGATTGGTTTTCTTCCTTGAGCTTCAAGACATTTCTATGCCGTGTATGTAGTTCAGGACTGATTTTAAAAGCTGGATAGGTGGAATGACAAAAATTCCTTCCATCCATGTGGTACTTTTTGGTCACTTACCCACATTTATTTAGTTTCAAACCAACAGTCCTGAAAGTTGTAGATGAAGAAATTAAAGCCCAGAAAGGAGATGCACTTAACTAAGTTTATATAGCTAATTAGACTCTGGATTCCTGGAATAGTGCTCTTTCTTCCATTATATGTGAGATGAGGGGAAAGGAGGAGAATGAGAAATAAAATTGTTTTATGTACTAGGCAATGTATAAGGTGCTTAGTTTAGTTTTCTCACATTTTGTGGTAATTTTCTTTTTTTTTTTTTTTAAGACTCAGCCAAGTTTCAAAATTTTCTTTTTTTAATCTCTATTTTAATGATAGGGAAGCTGAGCTTCAGAGTGGTTGACTTACTCACGATCATAGAGCTAAGAAGTGGCTGAGCCTGGATTCAGATCTAAGTCTATTTGACTTCAGAACCCATGTCTTTTCATCATTATACTGTATTTCTCGATAGTTGTTTATTCTGAAACATCTTGATTGAGCTGCAGATGCAACACTAGGTGGGTACAAGGGATGCAAGGAAGCATAAAATTTAGTAATTTCTTCCCTCATATAATGTGTAATTTGGTGATACTCACTGCTATGACAGAGGCAGTGGTGCATAGGGATAGATAGAGACATGGGGCAATGGGAGATTAGGGGGCCCCCCTAATCATTGGTAGTGGGAGAAATTAACAGAGAAGCCTTCCCAGAAAAGTTGGTACCTTAGCTTGTCTTGCAATAAAGAGCATGGGCCCTAGGGTCAGCTTGCCTGGGTCTCATCACTATAATATTATATGCTAGCTATAGTACTTTGGGCAAGTTACTTAACCTCTCTGTGCCTACTTCCTCATCTATGACATGGAAATTATTGTAAAATCAATTTCATAGAGCTGTGTGAAGATTAAGATCAGATAATCTATGTTGAATATCTAGCAGCTTGCTTGATACATAAGCTCTCTTTAAGTTTTAACCATTGTAACTATTACTATCTAATCTGTGTTTCTACCATATCCTGCTCAAGTTGAGACAAATGAAGTTAGGTAGGCTCTTTTAGCGCTGTTATTGTCAATAAAGTGGAGGTTTTGTCTAGAGTGATTTCAAAATATTTCTTTCAGGGCTAAGATTCTGTCAAAGTAAAAACTACCAAGTTAATTGTTTCCAGGAGGGCAGCTGTCAAGTTTGTATCTCATGACAACCAGATCTGGCTCGAGTTCCCTAAAGCCATCTCTGGTGAGCCCCTGGAAATGCTACCTGATAAAGGCTCCTCTTTCCTCTGCTGCCTTTTCATTGGATCAGCTGAAAGCTAGCCTCTTGGAAAACTGGTCTATTTCTCTCCTCTTCCTTCAAGCTTATTGTGGTGGAGAAAATAATGTAATTTTAGTAGTCCTGGTATTCTTTACTACTTTAGGGTCCTGTCTAGACTGGGTAACTATGGAATAGCAGTACTTTTATATATTTGTACAGTTCTTTTTTGTTTGTTTGTTTTCTGAGAGAGAGTCTGTCCCTCTGTTGCCCAGGCTAGAGTGCAGGGGTGCGATCACAGCTCACTGCAGTCTCCTAGGTGCAAACAATCCTCCCACCTCAGCCTCCCAAGTAGCTGGGACTACAGGCACATCCCACCATGCCTGGCTAATATTTTTATTTTTTGTAGAGATGGCTTCTCACTATGTTGCTTAAGCTGGTCTTGAATTCCTGGAGTCAAGCAATCTTCCCACCTTGGCTTCCCAAAATGTTGGGATTAAAGGCATGAGCTACTGTGCCTGGCCCAGTGCATTGGTTTAAATATAATAAGTGTTCTGGCTAGGCACAGTGGCTCTCACCTGTAATCCCAGCACTTTAGGAGACTGAGGCAGTCAGATCACATGAGGTCCGGAGTTCAAGACCAGCCCTGGCCAACGTGGAGAAACCCTGTCTCTACTAAAAATACAAAAAAATTAGCTGGGCACGGTGGTGCGTGCCTGTAATCCCAGCTACTCAGGAGGCTGAGGCAGGAGAATTGCCTGAACCCAGGAGGCGGAGGTTGCAGTGAGCCGAGATCGCGCCATTGCACTCCAGCCTGGGTAACAAGAGCGAAACTCCGTCTCAAAAAAAAAAAAAACCAAAAATTAGCCAGGCATGGTGGTGCACACCTATAGTCCCAGCTACCTGGGAGGCTGAGGCAGGAGAATGGCTTGAACCTGGTAGGTGGACGCTGCAGTGAGCCGAGATCACACCACTGCCCTCCAGCCTGGGCGACAGAGCGAAACTCTGCCTCAAAAAAAATAACGTAACGTAACGTAACGTAACGTAACGTAACGTAACGTAACGTAACGTAACGTAACAAGTGTTCTTCAGAATGTCAGTATCACATGAAATGGCATTATTATTGTTACTCAGTAAAAGATCTTTGAGATCAAGCTAGGAAAAGCTAGGGGCCTTTAATATGATAAGGAAAAGTGTGCAGGGTTCCCTATATTTTTCTGAACATGTAATCTTTTTGTTATCCTCAAAAAATACCTATTGACTTTTTTTTTTTTTTTTTTTTTTAAGACAGAGTCTTGCTCTGTTACCAGGTGTCAGGCTGGAGTGCAGTGGCGCGATCTCGGCTCACTGCAACTTCTGCCTCCTGGGTTCAAGCAATTCTCCTGCCTCAGCCTCCCGAGTAGCTGGGACTACAGGCACGCATCACCATGCCCAGCTAATTTTTGTATTTTAGTAGAGACGTGGTTTCACCATGTTGGCCAGGATGGTGTCGATCTCTTGACCTTGTGATCTGCCCACTTCAGCCTCCCAAATTGCTGGGATTACAGGTGTGAGCCCCCTCTCCCAGCAAAAAATGCCTATTGACATTTTGTAAGATATCAGTGTTCCACAGAACACAATTAGGTAAATGAACACAGTGTGGCCCCCTGCTTTTCTATTAGTATGACTTGGAGGAGTAGTATGACTAGCTGTCCTTTAGCTGACAAGGTACCTCCATGGCTTCTTTTCCCAAAAAGAAAATGAGATACTTAATGAGAGCTTATTATGTGTCAGAAAATCTCATAAGTGTTCAACATAGATTAATCTTCATGTTCACAACAGCCTTATGAGATTGCTAATATGATTTTCTCCATGTTGTTGTAGAAAGCTAGAGATCTTGGTTAATCCACCAATCCCTGGTTATGTCTCAGACTCAATGGTAGGAGATTTAGCTAATTGGGCATTTATTGTTGGCCTAAGCCTTCTTCATTTTTTCTTTTGAGATAGCGTCTTGCTCTGTGCCTAGGCTGGAGTGCAGTCATGCCTCACTGCAGCCTTGACCTCCTGGGTTCAGGTGATCACTTAAGGTCAGGAGTTAGAGACCAGCCTGGCCCCAGGCTCCAGCCTCCTGAGTAACAGGGACTACAGGCATGTGCCACCATGCACAGCTAATTTTTGGTATTTTTTATAGAGATGAGGTTTTGCCACATTGCCCAGGTTGGTCTCAAAATCGTGAACTCAAGCAATCTTCCCACCTTGGCCTCCCAAAGTGCTGGGATTACAGGTATGAGCCACTGTGGCTGGCCCCCAACATTTCTTAAACATTTATTATTCTGGGATAATGGGGATTTAGTGATGGAAAACCAGACACTGCCTCATGGAACTTAATCTAATAGAGATAATTAGATGTGAGTGTGGAAGTGTAAGTTACAGATTGGGATTTTAGTAGTTAAGGGAAGGCAGATGTTTTTATGAGTTACTGTAGCTTCCTGGGATGGTGTGTCTTAACTAGTCCTTAAAACTCTGTTTAAAGTTTATATACTGCAGAAGCTCAGGGAGGCATTTAGATTGTGAAAATGACCTAAGTGAAGGTAGGAGTGAGCATAGAGCAGCGGTCTCCAACCTTTTTGGCACCAGGGACTGGTTTCATGCAACACAATTTTTCCATCGACCAGGGTTGGGGGTGGAGATGATTTTGGGGTGAAACTGTTCCACTTCAGATCATCAGGCATTAGATTCTTATAAGGAGCACACATGTGCTCCTTATTCCTAAATTCCTCACATGTGCAGTTCTCAATAGGGTTTGCCCTCCTGTGAGAATCTAATGCTGCCACTGATATGACAGGAGGCAGAACTCAGGCAGTAATGCTCGCTTGCCTGCTGCTCATCTCCTTCTGTGTGGCTTGGTTCCTAACAGGCCATGGACTGGTACGGTCTGCAGCCTGGGGGTTGGGGACCCCTGGCATAGGGAATAGAATGCTTGGGAGAAGATGGTATCCTGTACAGCTCTTAGGCATGATACCACCTGTGAGACTCTGCTGAAGGCATTAACTCCTTGGCAGCCGAAGGTAGCATTGCCGGAAGGAGGAGCTGGGCAGATGGCAATTGGTGTTGTGGATAGAGGCAAAGGATCATAAATGTTGGTGAGAAGTTAAAGGATTGGGAGCTGGTGGATTATGGAATGGGAAATGGGACAGGGCAACATTTCACATCTCAGGCTATGAATGACAGAGGGACTTGGAACCTGAATATGTTTGGAACTAAATATATAATTCATTTAAGTACTTACCACATGCCAGGTACTATTCTTTACATTTTTAATGCTAAGCTTATTTAATTTTTATTAGTAGTTTATTTAGATTAGCTTATTTAATCTTTGTACCAACCGTGTGAAAGTAGGTATTATTATTTTACTGTTTGAAAGATGGGAAAACTGGGGCCTAGAGAACTTAAATAATTTGCCCAAACTCACATGGCTAATAAGTGGTAGGTAGAAGTGGGGATTCAGGCCCAGGTAGTAAGTGTTCAGAGTCCTTGTTCCTAATAACTGTGGTATACAATTTTAAGCAGTGAGAAGTCATTATAGATTTCTGCCTAGTGAAGCAACTTGTTTGTATGCAGGACAATTTCCCAAGGCTTGATTAAAGGCAAAAAGGCCAGCCACAGGGTGTTGTATAACCATCTCAGTTGCTGTGGAAGATATATAAAGGTCTTGGAGTTATTTCACAAATTACTTCCTGAGATGACTCTGGCAGTTGGCAGTCCTACCTATCAGCTCAGCCCATTTTATAAATAATTTTCCAAAGAATTTTAATCTTGAGGAAGCTTTCCTCTTTCTATTGAACAGGCTGTTCCAGGCATGGGGCCCCAGGAATCAGGTCATAAATAGCTCTTGTGGGGTCACAGTCCATCTGGAAGCATTTGCAAGAGGGGAAGTTAAACCTATTGAGACTTCCTGTTGTCATTAGAGTTTGCTCTTCTGCTATAGAAGGAGTATCCTTTATTACAACTGATAGTCTGGTTGCTTATCTTGAAAGGTTGGGCAAGTGGGCTGGGGTGCAGAGATGTGAAAGACATAGTCTGTGTCCATGAACAACCTGCAGGTTGACTCCCATAACAAGTGCACTCTATACAGTGTCACGAGTGCTACGAAAGAGGAAGAACATAGAAAATGTGCTTGGAGAGAAAGGAAGGAGGGTCTAAATACTTAGCAAGAGAATCTCAGGGAAGGCATCAAAGATGTCACCCTCTAAGGATGACCAGGGTTGTGCCAGACAGAGTGCCCTGCAGCATATTCTGGGCAGTGTGATTGTGGAAGTGCATGGCATATTCAGTGAATGACGAGTTGTTTCCTGAACTGGAGGTTGGACTACTTGGAGGGAGTAGCACAAGAGGAAGCTAGATGTGTGGGAAGGGCCAGATCCTGAATGACCTTGTATTTTATGGTAAAAAGCTTAAATCTTACTGGAGTTGAGCTTTATTGTCAATATTTAAGATGGATGTGACATGACTAGAGTGTTTTTTTAGGAAGCTCTCTTATATGCCTGTGCTTAGGATGAGTAGATTAGAACTAGAGGCAGGGAAGCCTGCCAGAAGATTTGCAGTAGCAGATGGTGAGACTGGAACAAGGTTAGTGATCATGGGGGTTGGTTTAAATTGTGTGACTAAAGGATGAAGGAGGTAGTGTTGGGTGACTGGGCATTACTATGATGCTGTTAACACATGGAATATAAGAGAGAGAGAGCTGGGGAGGTTAATGTTGGTTTTGAGACGATTATGGGTGATATCCATTAGAAAATATCTGGTAGTTGGGGGAGAAGACATGAGTTTTGGAGTTCCTGAGAGAGGTAGGAATAGACATGGGAATGATGACATCTAAGAAATAGTGGAGACTGTAGAAGTAGATGAGATCCACCTGAGTAAAATTTATAAAATGGGGAAAGGAAGGGGGTTGAGGATAGAGCACAGAGGAACTCTGGTATGTATAGACAGAAAAGTTAGGGAAGGAGCCTGAGGAGGGGCAATCAGAGAGGTAAGAGAAAGTACTATCTGAGAAGCCAGGAATGAGAAGGGTTTCTTTTTTTTTCTTTCTTTTTTTTTTTTTCCTGAACATAGCTGTAAAACTGTTCTGAGAAGAGAAGGGTTTCTAAAAGAAAGCAATAGTGTCTATTGTAGTAGAGAACAAGTAGGGTGAGCCTCAAATGAGGCTACTGAGTCATTGGTGACTGTGGTGAACAGCAGTTTCAGTGGAGGGGTGGGGACGGAAGCTAGACTGTTGTGGCTTAGGGAGTGAGTATGAGGCGAAGATCTAGAAAAAAATACTTTTTTGAGAAATATAGTTGCAAGGGAAGGAAGGAAAGAGGGTGGTATTTTGAAGAGGCAGCAGAGGAGGCAGGTTCAAAGATTTTTTTTTTTTTAAAGGTGGAGGGGTAGAGTGGAGACCTGAGCTGATATAGGTTGAAGGAAGAAGAGATTGAGATGTAATGTAGCTAGTGAAGGTGCCACATTTCTTTGAATACTCCATATTATTGTGGGAGTCTTAAACTGTGCTGTGCTGCTGAAGCCTGCAGTCACTAGAGCATGGGGCAGACAAGGGAGACCTTGTTATTCATAAGTAATCATAGCACCATTTATTGAGTAACCGCTGCCTGCCAGGCATTTTTCTAGGTACATCTAGATACATTAGACACATCTCTAATGCTCACCACAGCTCCCAGAAGTAATTATTGTCACTATTTTCCAAATGCAGAAACAGACAAGTTAAGAAACATTCAGCTAGTTAGTGGTGGAGCCAGTTTCAGCCAGGTTTCTGGAACTCCATGGTGTATTCTTTCTGCTTCCTAGTGCTATTTTTTTTCCCCATTAAATGGAGTTCAATGTTGAAACTCTAAAGAGGGCCCTTGCAGGGGGCAGAGGATGGATGTCCTAGAGGGACAAAGGTAGAGTTCTGGAGCTGGTGCTAGCCTGGAGGGAGCATGACTTAATCTCTGGGATAAGGGAGGAGGGTCTTGGTCTGGTCTTACTCTATCTTTTCTTTACTTTGCCAGTGACTCTGGGGGTTTCAGGCTTTTATTCTATCTTTCTGCGTCTTTCTGTAACTTCTTACCAGGACCCCTGAGGCCCCAGCTGCTGTGTGCTATGGACTGTTACAGAGGAAAAAAAAGGATCAGCCTCCAAGCCCAGAGGGCCTTGTCCTTTTTGACAAGCTGCTCATGAGGAACCGCTGAGCTGTAGCATGGCACTCTCTTTGTCACAGTGGCAGGCTTCTTCCTAAGTATTTTTTTTTTTTTTTTTTTTTTTTTTTTTTGAGACGGAGTTTTGCTCTTGTTACCCAGGCTGGAGTGCAATGGCGCGATCTCGGCTCACCGCAACCTCTGCCTCCTGGGTTCAGGCAATTCTCCTGCCTCAGCCTCCTGAGTAGCTGGGATTACAGGCACGCGCCACCATGCCCAGCTAATTTTTTGTATTTTTAGTAGAGACGGGGTTTCACCATGTTGACCAGGATGGTCTCGATCTCTTGACCTCATGATCCACCCGCCTCGGCCTCCCAAAGTGCTGGGATTACAGGCGTGAGCCACCGCGCCCGGCAGTATTTTTTTTTTGAATTGAATAATTTTGATTCAGTAGAAAGAGCAAATCACTGAGAATTAGAAGACATGATTTCCAGTCTAAGTGATGAACTAGGTTGCCTCAGGCAAGTCATTCTCCCTTTGCATATTTACTTGACTTAAGGTAGGGACTGCATTTTACTCATAGTTGTATCCTGAGCAGCTGGCACATGGCCTGACTGAATAGGTGTCCTGAATAAGTTTATTATGGAGCTAATTAATCTGCTCATATATTAAATGAGGGAATTGGACCTTTTGATTTCTAAAGATTTGTCTAATTCTAAAGTATATTGTTCTATGAGGGCTTATGATGTTTTAATTATAAAATAATAAATACTGTTACTTACTTGGCACCTACTATTTGTTAGGCATTTTGTGAGACTCTTTGCATATTTATTTTATTTAGATGATTTAAAAAAATTTAAAATTTTGTCTTTGTGCTTTAGAAATACTGTGGTCTCTTAGGCTATAAGCTCCATGAGGACAGTACCAGTGCCTGTTCACTACTGTAGACTTAATGCTGAACATAGTGCTAGGCATGTAATGGATGCTCAGTAAGTTTTTGTTGAGCAAAGGAATGAGTAGATGTCTCACCATCCATAAGATAACAATCCTTTAAGATAGGTACTATTAGTCCCATCGTTTGGATAAGAAAATTGAGGCTAAAAGGTCACAGAACTAGTAAATGGCTTAGAGAGAAAAGATTCAAACCCAAATCTAACTGTTAAATTGGTACCTTTACCACTGGACACCAGCGTGCCTTCACTTATCTGATATTTTAATTGCAAATTTGAAAGGAAGGAAGACGGTAAAGAAGGATGCAAGAGCAGAAAGTAACATTTTTCTTGAGGGATGGGGACAGGGTTAGAAGTTGGGCACTGAAGTTTAAAAGTTGGCAAGTATCTCTAATACTTTAAGAATAAAAAGGGGTTTATAAGCTTGGGAAGCTGAGGGGAAAAAGTATAAAAAAGGATTATAATGGCAGTTACTATTCACTGGGAACTTTGTTTATTGAATATCTCATGGCATTACAAGTCCACTTACATAATTTTAACTATCATCTGTTTATTGACAACTCAAATTTGTGTTTCCAGCTTAGATTTCTCCCTGAATTTTAGAGTTGTACATCTAACTTAACCTTTTAATTAGATATCTAATAGGCATTTTAAACTTAAGAAGTTTTACTTACATGGAATCTGTCAGCATATCCTGTTGGTTCTACCTTTAAAATATATCCAAAATCCAGATACTTTTCATTACCTCTGCTCCTACCACCCTGATCTGAGTTACCATCATCTCTTGCCCCTTCCTTCCTTCCTTCCCTCCTTCCTTCCTTCCTTCCTTCTCTCCCTCCCTTCCTTCTCTCCCTCCCTTCCTTCTCTCCCTCCCTTCCTTCTCTCCCCCCTTCCTTCTCTCCCCAACTTCCTTTTCTCCCTCCCTTCCTTCCCTCCTTCCCTCCCTCCCTTCCTCCTTCCCTCCCTCCCTCCTTCCCTCCTTCCTCCCTTCCTCCCTTCCTCTCTTCCTCCCTTCCTCCCTTTCTTCTCTCCCTCCCTTCCTTCTCTCCCTCCTTCGCTCCCTCCTTCCCTCCTTCTCTCCTTCCCTCCCTCCCTCCTTCCTTCCCTCCTTCCTTCCTTCCCTCCCTTCCTCCCTTCCTTCTCTCCCTCCCTTCCTTCTCTCCCTCCCTTTCTTCTCTCCCTCCCTTCCCTCCCTCCCTCCCTCCTTCCTTCCCTCCTTCCTCCCTTCCTTCCCTCCTTCCTCCCTTCCTTCTCTCCTTCCTTCCCTCCTTCCCTCCTTCCCTCCTTCCCTCCTTCCTTCCTTCCTTCCTTCCTTCCTTTCTTCCTTCCTTCCTTCCTTCCTTCCTTCCCAGAGTCTCACTCTGTAGCCCAGGCTAGAGTGCAGTCACATGATCTTGGCTCACTGCAACCTCCGTCTCCCAGGTCCCAGTTCAATCAATTCTCTTGCCTTAGCCTCCCAAGTAGCTGGGATTATAGGCAAGTGCCTCTATTCCCAGCTAATTTTTGTGTTTTTAGTAGAGACGGGGTTTCACCATGTTGGCCAGACTGGTCTTGAACTCCTGACCTCGTGATCCACCCACCTGAGCCTCCCAAAGTGCTGGAATTACAGGCATGAGCCACTGTGCCTGGCTCAGAGTGATCCTTTCAAAATGTAAATCCAAATCATATAACCCTTCTGTTCAAAATTGTTCAGTGGCTTTACAGATCTTTCAGGGGAAAAGCCAAAGCCCTTAGAATGGCCCACAAAGTCACATGTGACTTGGCTTCCAGTTACCTGTCTTAGCCTCATTTCCTCTCCACTTGCTCATCCTGCCCCATTGGTTTTCTTACTATTTGAGCAATAGAGACAGACATACTCTTGCTTCAGGGCCTTTGCATTGTTTCTTTCTTCTTTCCGTAACTTTCTGCATGGCTCATGCCTTATTTCCTTCAGATCTTTTGGTCAAATGTCGACTCAGTGAGGCTTTCTCCTATCATTCTATTTAAAAATAGCAATCCCTCCTCCACAGCATACTGCAACCTCTTTCTCTGTTTTTTATGACAGCATTTATCACCATCTGGCATATTTATTGGTTAGGCTTTCACTTTGCCCCCTACTCCCTGTTAGCTCCATAAGAGCAGGGATTTTTGTTGATGGCTAAATTCTTAGTGCTAGAATACTGACTGGCACATAGCATATACTTAGTAAATATTTGTTGACTGAATAAACAAATGATTGGAAAACCTTTTTGGGCCAGGTATATTTCTTGATGCTTTATATATATTTGTTTACTTGTCTTCACAATAGTCTTGCAGGATACTACTATCATTCTCATTTTACGAATGGGTAAAGTTATTGGCCAAGATTCCATGGCTAGAAAGTTTAAAGCCTAGGCCTATTCTGCTTAATATATTGTCAAGCTCAAATAAAATATTATAGAAGGATGGCTTCTAATTATTGTTGCTTTGCTGCTGAATGGAGTGTGTAAACTACAAGCCTAGAAACCAGAAGAAAGCTGAAGTCTGAATTTCCTGAACTGGCCATTGCTCATTCACTCACTTGGGGAGCAAACTGATATTTGTGACTGTGCTATACCTGGAAGCCTAAAATACACCTGGAAAAAGGCCTTTGTGTGAGTTCTTCCTGAGTACCACTTGACGCATATTTGGCTTGCATACACAGAACGTGAGGGGGGTTTATGATGATTGGGAAGTTTTTCTCCTCTACTGACTCGGGTTGTCAGGGAGAAAAACTTCCCTAGTTGGGGATAGTATTAGTATTACTTTGGGCCAGTTGCTTCATGCCACTTTTCTTTCTTGAGTTCAGTGCCAGCCAAGGCCAGAGTGCAAATCATTCTCAGGGTATATACTGAGGTATGGCTTTCTCTTTGGTATGATGAATGGGGAGGGTAAGGCCAGAGCTGATCTCAAAGTAAGATGAAACTGGGGTCAGTGATGTCTCCAGGGTAAAATGAGGGTGGGATCAAGTGCCGTTCCAACAGAACTTTGTCATTTCAAGAATTCTGTCAGAAAGAAGGTGAGGGAGAATAAGATCTGGATCCAAATTCCCAGCTGACTGGAGGTATGGGTGTAATATATCTCCCTCCTAAGTCCCAAGTACCAGTAACTTTGGGGTGAGGGGCCTGGTGAAGTCCTGGGCTTATGAGAGACCCAGGCAGAGAGAACAGAAGCAGATGTATTTGGTAAGGCTATTCTCAGTAATATGACAGAAGTAGAATAGTAGGAAGTGGAAAAAAAGTGATCTTGTGGTATTATATGGTCAATAACATATGTAGAGTAGAGTGAATAGTGAGGCATGGATTAGAGTGGTACCCAGAGTGAAATGAGACTGGGATCAGAGCTGTTCCCAGGAAATAAGGAAAATATGAGATCTTTCCCTAGGGTGAGATACATCTGTAGGAAATGTGTATGAGGTGACAAAATCATTCCCATGGTGAAAGAGAAAAAAATATGTTTGAACAACCATGAGTAGGAAGGGAAGCATAATGAGAGGAAAGAATTTTAGGGCAACATGTTTAGGAGATGAGGCTAGGGAAACAAACAGATGCCAGATTATAGAAAGCCTTGTCTTATCTTTTTAAGGATTTGAGACTTTTTTCTATGGGCAATGCATAACCACTGAAAAATTTAAAATAAGGGATAGACATGGTCACATTTCCTCCTGGTCATAATGACCTGTGTTCCTAGGGGAGCTGAGGCCAGGAAAGGTTAGAAAAGAATATGGCAGTCTAGGGACTCTAGGCAGATGTTTGTTGAAAGCCAAAAGTATCTGGCATATCCATCTGAGCAGAGATGCCAGAGGACTGGATGAAGCCTGACCTGAGTGAAGTCAGCAGAGGCTTTCCTGGACCTCGTCAAAAACGAAGGTCCAGCTGGGCATGGTGGCACATGCGGTCCCAGCTACTCAGGAGGCTGAGATGGGAGGATTGCTTGAGCCCAGGAGTTCAAGGCCAGGCTAGGCAACATATGACACCCTGTCTCTTAAAAAAAAAAAAATTAGAACTAAAAACCTCTGTGGATGCACGACACTTGCATGTGCTAAATGCCACTGAATTGTTTACTTAAAAATGGATAATGTTATATGAATTTCACCTCAATAAAAGATTAAAACTAAAATCAAACTAACAAATCTACAAATCTCGTCCTGCCTGAGTCTGTGGAATTTGGCCAGGGTTTGCCTTCCTTCTGTAAGGTCTTGGCTTCAGTGGTAGCATTGGGGAGATAAAGATAGGACTAGGTATAATAACAGCAAGGATGAGACTCCAAGGCATGTCTCCTTGTTCATCCTTCCAGTTGGCTGCCAGAATCTTTCTAATAAGTCAATCTAATTGTGGCCCACCCCTACTCAGAAGTCTCTATTCTTTCCTATTTCTCAGAGATTCTAAAATCCAAGCTTCTCAGTCTGGTGTTCCTGGCATTCTATGATCTGGGTTCTGCATATTGTCTTTTCAGCAAACATTTTTCTATGCTTTTATTCATGTTTTTCATTTTCCTTGGAATGTCTCCTTACCTTCTTTTTAAAATTGTTTTTGTGGCCAGGAGCAGTGGCTCACGCCTGTAATACCAACACTTTGGGAGGCCGAGGTGGGCAGATCATGAGGTCAAGAGATTGAGACCATCCTGGCCAACATGGTGAAACCCCATCTCTACTAAAAAATACAAATATTAGCTGGGCATGGTGGTGTGCGCCTGTAGTCCCAGCTACTTAGGAGGCTGAGACAGGAGCATTGCTTGAACCTGGGAGACGGACGTTGCAGTGAGCCGAGCTCACGCCACTGCACTCTAGCCTTGTGCCTGGCGACAGAGCAAGACTCTGTCTCAAAAAAAAATTGTTTTTGTTTCTTTGAGACAGGGTCTCACTCTGTTGCCCCAGCTGCAGAACTCAACCTCCTGAGCTCAAGTGATCTTCCCACCTAACCCTCTTGAGTAGCTGGGACTACAGGCATGTACTGCCATGCCCGGCTAACTTTAAAAGTTTTTTGTAGAGATGGGGTCTCCTTGTGTTGCTCAAGCTGGTCTCAAACTCCTGGACTCAAGTGATCCTCCTGTCTCGGCCTCCCACAGTGCTGGGTGTGAGCCACCACCCCCGGCCTACTTACCGTTTGCTATCTAGTAGACTCTTCATTGTATGTCTCAGTTATCTTGCTGCGTTGTGGTTGCCACACAAGATTGGAAGTTTTGTAAAAACAGAAACACTGCTTTTTTTTTTCTGTACCACTTGGCCTTGTATTGCACAGAGATAGCACTTACTGATTTTTTTTTAGAGCAACTTTTATTTCCACCATAAATACTGAGTCATGAAAGTTAAATAAGTAGGCTTTGTTGTATTGTTCAGTGTAGTGAGGCTCACAGGGGGCATCTATCCATAACTGTCCCTTCCCTCCCCTTCTCCTTCCCTTCCTCCTCCCCCTTCTCCTCCCCCTCCTCCTCCCCCTCCTCCTCCCCCTCCTCCTCCCCCTCCCTTTCCTCTTCCCCTCTTCCCCCTTTTTTTTTCCAAGCTCACCAGCAGGTTTCACTTAACAATAACTTCAAACTTCAGTATAGCTGAAGTTGGGAATAAATTTTTTTTTTGAGACAGAGTTTCACTATTGTTGCCCAGGCTGTAGTGCAGTGGTGCAATTTCGGCCCACTGCAACCTCCACCTCCAGGTTCAAGCGATTCTCCTATCTCAGCCTCCCGAGTAGCTGGGATTACAGGCAACTGCCATGACGTCTTAATAATTTTTTGCATATTTAGTAGAGATGGGGTTTCACCATGTTGGCCAGGCTGGTCTCGAACTCCTGACCTCAAGTAATCCACCCGTCTCAGCCTCCCACAATGTTGGGATTACAGGCATGAGCCATCACTGCACCCAGCCAAATTGTTTGTTTAATAAGATAAAAATATAAAAAAAAAACTCAAGTGATATGAAAGAGATTGCCAATGTGGGCTCTCTCATTATTTCTTTAATGATAGAACACCTGAGTTTTAGCAGGATGCAAGGCTGCTCAGCTTCCTTTGCAACTAAGTGTGGCCACATGTGTCAGTTCTATCCAGGGGGATCCAAGTGGAAATGTTATGTGTGCCATTTCTATATCATATACTTAAAAACAGTATGTGGTGTTTCTCTTTCCCTTTTCCCTTTCTGCTAGCTGGAATATGGTGAGATCTGCAGCACCTTTTTTGATCCCAGAGATGGAAACCTCATTTTCAGTGAGAATGGCAAAGTTCCACTCTCATTTGAGACTGCTTACTGCTAAACTATCAGGAGAGAGAACTAAAGTTTTTGTTTAATCCACTGTATTTGAGGGTCTCTTAGTTATGGCAGCTTTATCTATATCCTGACCAGTACAGTGAGGCATCAAGTTGCTGCAATATCAAGTTGCTTTTTTTTTTTTCTTAAGACAGGGTCTCGCTGTTTCCTAGGCTGCAATCCAGTGGCATCATCACCACTCACTGCAGCCTCGATGCCTCAGACTCAACTGATCCTCCTACCTCAGCCTCCTGAGTAACTGGGACCACAGATGTGCACTACCAAGCCTGGCTAAATTTTTTTTTTTTTTTTGATAGAGATGAGGTCTCACGATGTTGCCCAGGCCAGTCTTGAACTCTTGGGCTCAAGTGGCCCTCCTGCTTCAGCCTTCCAAAGTGCTAGGGTTGCAGGAGTCAGCCACTGTGCCCAGTTTTAATTGCTTTTTGCTGCTATTCCTGGGTATCTCTTAGTCACAGTATGCACTGGGTACCTGACTGTTTCTTGCCTTGCATTCCTTCTAAGCCCTAATTCCTGATGCCTGGATGATACCCTGAACTCTCTCATATACTTAAACAAATTTTATTGAGGTGAAATTCATATAACATTAACCATTTTAAATTAAACATTCAGTACATTCACAATGTTGTATAGCTACCACTTCTATCTAGTTCCAAAACATTTCCATCATTCCAAAGGAAAACTCCTTACCTTTTAAGCAGTTTCTCCCCATTTTCCACTCCCACTGGCAGCCACCAATAGGATTTACCTATTTTGGATATTTCATATAAATGAAATCGTACTGTATGTGACCTTTTGTATCTGGCTTCTTAGAATAACATTTTGGAGCTTAATCTACACTGTAATATGTCGGTACTTTGTTCCTTTTTTTATTATCTTTTTTTGGTGGTAAAATATGTATAACCAAATTTTCCCATTTTAATCACTTATAAGTATACAATTTAATTGCAGTACTTATACTCTCAGTATTGTGCAACTTTCACCACTATCTATTTTAAAAAGTTATTCATCATCCTAAATAGAAACTCTGTACTTATTAAGCAATAACTCCTCATTCCTCCCTCCTGCTAGCCTTTGTTAACTTCCAATCTACTTTTTGTCTTCATGAATTTGCCTATTCTAGATATTTCGTTTAAGTGGAATCATATGATGTTTGTCTTTTTCTGTCTGGCTTATTTCACTTAGCATAATGTTTTCAAGGTCCATCCATGTTGCAACATACATCAGAAAACTTTTTTTTTTTTTAACTGGCTAAATTATGTGTGTATATACATACCACAATTTGTTTATTCTTCTATTGATGGATATTTAGACTGGTTCCACCTTTTGGCTATTGTGAATAGTGCTGCTATGCTATGGACATGCTAGTTACCTGTACTTGTGTGAGTACCTGCTTTCAGTTTTTTGGGGTGTATCATAGGCATGGAATCGTAAAGTTGTATGGTAGCTTTATGTTTAAGTTTTTTTTTTTTTTTTTTAAGACAGGGTTTCACCATGTTGGTCAGGCTGGTCTTGAACTCCCGACCTCAGGTGATCTGCCCGCCTTGGCCTCCAAAGTGCTTGGATTACAGGTGTGAGCCACCACGCCCGGCTGTTATGTTTAAGTTTTTGAGGAACCACCAAACTGTTTTCCACAGTGGCTATACCATTTTACATTCCCATCAACAGTGTGTAAGGGGTTCCAATTTCTCCACATCTTTGCCAGTACTTCTTTTTCTTTTTTTTTTTCTTTTGGTTTTGTTTTTAATTACAGCCATCCTAGTGGGTGTGACATGGTATCTCATTGTGGTTTGAGTTGTGTTTCCCTAATGACTAATGATGTTGATCATCTTTTCATGTACTTGTTGGTCATTTGTATGTCTTCTTTGGAGAATGTGTATTCAAGTTCTTTGTCCATTTAAAATTAATTTTTTTGTTTTTGTTATTAAAATTCCTTATATATTCTGGATACTAGACCCATAATCAGATGTATGATTTGCAAATATTCTCTCCCATTCTATAGGTTGATTTTCACTTTCTTGATGATGTCCTTTGATATATAGAGCTTTAAATTTATTTTTGTTTTTTAGAGACGAGATTTTGCTATGTTGCCAGGCTGGTCTCGAGCTCCTGGGCTCAAGAAATCTACCTGCTTCAGCCTTGCAAAGTGTTGGGATTAATAGGCACGAACCACTGTGCCTGATTTAGTTTTAAATTTTTATAGATTTTAATATGTTCATCTTTTGTTATTGTTGTTTGTGCTTTTGTGTTGTATCTAAAAAAAAATCTGGCCGGGCATGGTAGCTCACACGTATAATCCCAGCACTTTGGGAGGCCGAGGCAGGTGATAACCTGAGGTCAGGAGTTTGAGACTAGCCTGGCCAACATGTGAAACCCTGTTTCTTTTTTCTTTTTTTTTTTAGAGACAGGGTCTCGCTCTGTTGCCCAGGCTGGAGTGCAGTGGCTATTCACAGGTGCAATCCCACTACTTATCAGCACGAGAGTTTTAACCTGATCCGTTTCCAACCTGGGCCGGTTCACCCCTCCTTAGGCAACCTGGTGGTCCTCCGCTCCTGGGAGGTCATCGCGATGCCAAACTTAGTGCAGACACCCAATCGGCATAGCGCACTACAGCCCAGAATTCCTGGGTTCAAGCAATCCTCCCACCTCAGCTTCCCAAGTAGCTGGGACTACAGGCATGTGCCACCACGCCCGGTGTGAAACCCTGTTTCTACTAAAAATGCAAAAAGAATTAGCTGGGTGTTGTGGTGCATGCCTGTAATCCCAGCTACTTGGGAGGCTAAGGCAGGAGAGTCGCTTGAACCTAGGAAGCAGAGGTTGCAGTGAGCTGAGATTGTGCCACTGCACTCCAGTCTGGGCAACAGAGTGATACATCTCAAAATAAATTAAAATAAATGAAATAAATAAAGATTTAAAAATATCTATTGCCAAAGCCAAGGTTATGAAGATTTACTCTGTTTTATGTGTTTGTTCCTATGTTTCACCTCTAAGATTTTATGGTTTAGTGTTTATATTTAAGTCATTGATCCACTTTGAATTAATTTTTGTGTGTAGTGTAAATCTCTTGAACTTTAAACCCTTGAATGTATGCCAATCCAGACAGTATTTATTTTATTTTTTAAAAATTGAGATAGAGTCTTGCTCTGTTGCCCAGGCTGGAGTGCAGTGGCGTGATCGTGGCTCACTGTTAACCTCTGCCTCCCAGGTTCAAGTGATTCTCCTGCCTCAGCCTCCTGAGTAGCTGGGACTACAGGTATGTGTCACCACGCCCAGCTAATTTTTTTGTATTTTTAGTAGAGACGGGGTTTCACTAAACCATGTTGGCCAGGCTGTTCTTGAACTCCTGACCTCAAGTGATCTGCCCACCTTGGCCTCCCAAAGTGCTGGAATTACAGGCATGAGCCACTGCACCCGGCCAGTAATGATTTTTAAGTCTTCACATCCCAGTAGGTATGGAGAGGTGGTTTGACAATGTTTTAGTGTCTGTTGGTTGAAGCTTCTTTCGATAGGGGTAGTTTAGAAGACATTTCCTTCTCCTTGGATCTGATCCACTGATGTGCATTTGATGGGTTTAGGGGCAACTTTGAGAGTAAGGCCACTGACTTTCAGGCTGCCAGTCAGTTGAATGACACACCCTTATGTACGTGTAGTGAGATGCTATGCTATTGGCTTGTCTGTATCTCAGCCTGTGAGGAAAGGGAGCAGGGTGAGGCCTAATTGAAACAAGGCAAAGCTGGCAGGGGTGAGGGGAACAATGTAGTCAGGTAGCAAGTCTGTACTGAGCCCAGTCAGGTTCCCAACCCTGTGTATGGCTTGCTGAGAACTGTGCAAAACAGTAACGATTAGTGAGGAGATAAGGAAATTGGAGATAGAGCCCTTGATTTCAAGTTGGATGGCTTAAGACTCATCACTTCTCTCAGAGCCCGAATGTCTTCGAATATAAAATGTGAATGCTGACTTCACAGGGTTTCTGTTTTTTTTTTGAGACAGGGGTCTGGCTCTGTCGCCCAGGCTGGAATGCAGTGACACTATCTTGGCTCACTGCAACCTTTGCCTCCTGGGCTCAAATGATCTTCCCACCTCAGCTCTCGAGTAGCTGGGACTGCAGGTGCATGCCACCATACCTGGCTAATTTTTGCATTTTTGTAGATACAGGATTTTGCCATGTTGTCCAGGTTGGTGTTAAACTCCTGGACTCAAACAATCACCCGCCTTGGCCTCCGAAAGTGTTGGGACTACAGGTGTGAGCCGCTATACCCAGCCTTGTTTTGTTTTTGAAGATGAGCTGAAGTTATCAGTGGAAAAGTGATTTGGAAACTATAAAATGCTATGCAGATTTGGGAATGTAATGGAGAGTTAAGGACAAGACTAAGTTTTCCAGGAGTTTTTAAAAAGATTCTTCTCATGACTGTGATTCTCAGAAAAGGTTTGAGGCTTATTGACTACATGGTTGATTTTCAATTTTTTATTCAAATAATTTTGCATTTGTTGTAACTCTTTCTTTTGCAGGTAACAGAAATACAATTCAGACTGACTAAATCAAGAGAGGCGCTTTATTGACTGAAGTAACTAAAAAGCCTAGAAGTAGTTCTATTTTTAGACACAGCTACATACAGGGAGTTAAATGATGTCATTAGGACTCACTCTCTCCCGCTTTGGCTCTGCTTTCTTTGTATTGGTGTCATTTTTAGGCAGGCTTTCTTCCATGTAGTGGCAAAGAAAGATATCAGATTTAAATATGCATCCTACCAGCTTATTGAAAGATACAACAGGCCAGGAGTGGAGTGGTGGTTCAAGCCTATAATCCTAGCATTTTGGGAGGCCAAGGCAGGTGGATCACTTGAGCCCGGGAGTTTGAGACCAGCTTGGGCAACATGAGGAAATCCCATATCTACAAAAAATATAAAAATTAGCTGGGCCTGGCAGTGTGCATCTGTAGTCCCAGCTACTCAGGAGACTGAGGTGGGAGGATTGCTTGAACCTGGGAGGTCAAGGCTGCAGTGAGCAAAGATCAGACCACTGTACTCCAGCCTGGGAGACAGAGCCAGACACTGTCTCAAAAACAAACAAACAAACAAACAAACCAAAAAACCCACCAAGAAAGATACAGCATAATACTTCTTTCCTGATGTGCTGGTGGTCCTGGATATGCTTTTGGCTTGTGTCATATGCCCATCCTAAAGTAATCACTGTGGCCAGGAGAATATTGGCCTTTAATTGGTCAACAGAGTTTTATTCTACTCATGGAACCCATGGGTCAGGGTCAGTTTCTCTGGAACCACGTGGATTGAGAGTAGGAAAGAGATGGTTCCCTAAGGGAAGAAGATCAAGGTACATTTACAGAAAGAAAGGTTTGGGAGGTAGGGAAATAGTTTTAAGTCAACAAAATTCATAGATGTTCACTACATAATTGAGCCATTTTGTTAAAAAAAAAAAAGAAGTTTGTTTTCAACATTTAACACTCAACAAAAGTAGAGTTCTACTTGAAGCAGATATTACCAGGAGACCTGGACAGGGGATGCGGGGAGAGGAGGAGTCTACAGAGCATAATTTGAAAACTGCTAGACAGTTTATCCATTAAATATTTGCTTGAGGTGAAATGGTGCTTGATTCCTTTCTTCCCATCTTTCTGACATTTTATAATAAGAGATTGTATTTTCCTTCTAATCAGGAAAAGGGAGGTAAGTAGCAGAGCCAGTCATTGTCTGGGATTGAAGATTCCAAGAATTTTTCTTAGCCCCAACACTAAACTATGTTTTTTTTGTTTGTTTGTTTTGTTTTTTTAAGAAGCCATGAGTCTTTCACATTTAAATAGGGACTCATAGAGAACAGGAATAAGTTGCTTTATAATGTGTTGGTTAATGTAAGTGATGAAACATGTTTGTATCCTTAGCATTTGGCAAGGACTCTATATGGTATGGTGTATAAAGCTGTGAGCTGGATGGCTTCTGTATTGTAAATTGAGTGAGGATGAAAGCTGCCCTCAAATGCTATCCCGTTTACCAGACAGCCAACAACCATTTAATTTTTAAAAAAATTGAAGTAAAAATCACATAACAATTTGGTGGTGGCACAGGCCTATAATCCCTGCTACTTGGGAGGCTGAGGTGGGAGGATCCCTTGAGTCCAAGAGTTCAAGACCAGCCTGGATAACATAGCAAGATTCAGTCTGTACAACAAATTAAAAAATTAGTCAGTCATGATGGCATGCCTCTTTAGCCTGTTCTACTCAGGAGGCTAAGGTGAGAGGATTGCTTGAACCCAGGAGTTTGAGGCTGCACTAAGTTATGATTGTGCCAGTGTACTCCAGCCTGAGCAACAGAACAAGACCCCTGTCTCTTAAAAAAAAATTCACATAGCTGGGCCTGGTGGCTCACACCTGTAATCCCAGCACTTTGGGAGGCTGAGGCAGGCGGAACATGATGTCAGGTGATTGAGACCATCCTGGCCATAGTGAAACCCTGTCTCTACTAAAATATAAAAAATTAGCTGCACGTGGCGCACAGCTATAGTCCCAGCTACTCAGGAGGCTGAGGCAGGGGAATCGCTTGAATCTGGGAGATGGAGGTTGCAGTGAGCCAAGATCTCACCACTGCACTCCAGCCTGGCAAAATAGCAAGACTCCATCTCAAAATTCACATAGCATAATACTTATTATTTTAAAGTGTACTTTTTTTTTTTGCGCGGGGAGAGATGAGGTCTTGCCATATTACCCAGGCTGGTCTCAAACTCATGCCTTCAAGCAATCTTCCTGCCTCAGCCTCCCAAAGTCCTGTGATTATAGGCATGAGTCATTGTGCCCCACCCAATTTAGTGGTTTTCAACAATTTTGTGTAACCATCATTACTATTTAATTTCAGAATATTTTTATCACCCCAAAAAGAAACACTTAATGACCCATTAAGCAGTCATACTCCCTCTTCTCTATCCTCTGGCAACCATTAGTCTACTTTCTGTCTCTGTAAATTTGCCTATTCTGAACATTTCATATAAATGGAATCATGTCTGGTTTCTTTCACTTAGTATGATGTTAATATATATATTTATTTTGTTACTTTTTTATGATACTTTTTAGAAGTAGAATTATCCCACAGACTTACCAAGTGGTCATTTTCTCTATCCCCAAGTGTATAATTGGGATTGACAAACTAAGCAGTTAGAATAGCACCCATATTGGATACTTGACCTGTTGAATAAGAGGTGTCATAGTTGGGAAGGCTAAGTGGAAGCCTTGAAACTACCTCCTGCTCTCCTGGCCAAGATAGTGAATCAAACCTAATACACCTTCTGGGACAGATGGTGGAGATTAGTGCTACTCTTAAGTATTTTTTTTTTTTTGAGATGGAGCCTCACTCTGTTGCCCAGGCTGGAGTGCAATGGTGCGGTCTTGGCTCACTTCAACCTCCACCTCCTGGATTCAGGTGATTATCCTGCCTCAGCCTCTCGAGTAGCTTAGATTACAGGCGCCCGCCATCATGCCCAGCTAATTTTTGTCTTTTTAGTAGAGATGGGGTTTCACCATGTTAACTAGGCTGGTCTTGAACTCCTGACCTCAGATGATATGCCTGCCTTGTCCTCCCAAAGTTCTGGGTCCTGGCCTACCCTTAAGTACCTTAAGATGCAGGATGTTGGTCTCATTTCCTATCTATATTTAATTCATTAGTCTTCCCCTGTAAAACTGGATTGATACAGAGACTGACTGGACTTCAGTAAGTTTAACTTAGTATCCCCAAATGTGGCTGCTATAATGGATTTGATAACTTTACTAGAGCAGGTTATACTATGATATTTGGCTGTTGATTTGGCAAATGAATTATTTTCTGTTTCAATCAGAAAAAAGGATTAACAACGATTTGTATTCATGGGAAACATATCAGTATTCCTTTATGGTTTCTCCCAGGGATATGTAAACAATTCTACTCTGTTTGTCATAATCAGAAGATACCTTGACCATCTGGCCATAGAATATCACTATGATATATTACATTGACAACATCATGCTAATCAGACTGCATTAACACACTGGAGGCCTTGGTAAGATGTGTGTGCTCCACAGTGGATACTGTCACATTCTTTGCCAAACTGGATATATTTGGTTTAAAATATGTCCACAAATTCTTTGATACTCCTTCCATCAAGAGGTGGAGTCTAATTCCCCTCCCTTTGAGCTGGACCTAATAATTTCATTCTAACAAATGGAATAAAGTGAAAATGATAGTGTACAACTTCAGAAATTAGGTCATAAAAGGTACTACAGTTTCCTTCTTGCTTTCTCTCTGTCTCTTGGATCATTCACTCTTGGGAAGCCCATTAATATATTGTGAGGACACTCAAAAGGCCATGTGGAGAACTGGTATGTCCTGACAACAATCAGCATGGTCTTGGTGGGAATGTGAGTGAGCCACCATGAAAGCAAATCCTTCAGCCCTGGTCAAGCCATCAGATGCCTATAGCCCTTTTAAAATGTTTGTTGTTTTAAGCAACTAAATTTTGGGGGTAATTTGTCATGCAGTGATAGATACTAATATGCATTCCTACAAGCAGAATATGAGAATTCTACTTGTCTGACCTCCTTTTCAGCATCTAGTATTTCCCTCTCTTTTTCATTTTAGCCATTCTGGTGAGTGCACGGTGTTACCACATTGTGGTTTAATTTGTTTTTCTCCAGTGACTAATGTATAGAGCATCTTTTGATATATGTATGAATATCTACATACCCATATAGATAGGTATATATTTAATATCTGGATTTATTATTTTGTGATAGTATTTGTTCAATGTTTTTTGCCCAATTTTCCATTAGGTTGTTTATCTTTTTCTTACTAATTTGTAGGAGTTCTTTATGTATGCTGGATAGAAGTCCTTTGTCTCATATGTGCGTTATGAATATCTTTTCTCAGTTTATCAACCTTTTCCTTTATGTGTCCTTAGCCCTTTTTGTGTTCTGTTCAAGAAATCTGACCTCCTGGGATCGTGTCTGGAGAGTGCTTAGTGTTCTGCCAGCTTCACAAAGTGAGGGAAAGCAAGCCTGGCAAGGCACCCTTTCCATTCCCAGCTTGCTCAGTAGCTGGTGATTGGAAGACACTCTGTGACAGTGTTCAGTCCTTGGGCAGGAAAACCTCCTTTAAGGATTCTTCTTTTTTAACTGGATCTGCTTCTTTTCTAAAGAAAAAAAAAAGGTAATTAAAAAAAAAAAAAAACTCTTTGCCTATTCCAAGTTCATAACAATTTTCCCATAATTTTTTATCTAAAAGCTTAATTGTTTCCCCTTTCCCATTAGATCTGCAATCCATCTGAAATAGATATTTTTGTGTATGGTGTGAAGTAATGATTCTAGGTACATTTTTTTTCTTCTGTGGATAATCAATTGATTAACACCATTTACCAAAAAAGCTCATTCTTGGGCCAGGCGCAGTGGCTCATGCCTGTAATTCTAGAACTTTGAGAGGTTGAAGATAGTGGATCACTTGAGGCCAGGAGTTTGAGACCAGCCTGGCCAGCATGATGAAACTCTATTTCTACTAAAAATACAGAAATCAGAAAACGAAAAAAAGATAAAATAAAAAATATATAGCTCAGTAATTTCACAGAAAAATAAAAAATAAAAAATACAAAAATCAGCCATGCTTTGTGGTGTACGCCTGTAATCCCAGCTACTTGGGAGGCTGAGGCACA
The DNA here is from genome assembly GCF_030222135.1 of Aotus nancymaae. NCBI lineage: Eukaryota > Metazoa > Chordata > Mammalia > Primates > Aotidae > Aotus > Aotus nancymaae. The sequence continues at coordinate 55,650,321 of NW_026988473.1, read as the reverse complement.
AGAATTGCTTGAAGCCAGGAGGCGGAGGTTACAGGGAGCTGAGATTGCACCACTGCACTCCAGCCCAGGTGACAGAGTGAGACCCTATCTCAGAAAAAAAAAGGAGAAAGTCATTTTTACTGTACTATAGTGTTACCTTCCTCATAAGGCACATAACCATTATTTGTGGGTCTGTTTCCACACTCTCTATTCTATTGGTCATTTTTGTATCCCGCACTAGTACCACACTGTGCTAATTTTTATTGTAATTATTCTTGATAATTTGGAAGTGTAAGTCGATCAGCTTGTTGTTCTTTAGGACTGCCTTGGCTGTCCCTGGTCCTTTGTTTTGTTTGTTTGTTTGTTTTTTGAGACAGAGTTTCACTTTTATCGCCCAGGCTGCAGTGTAATGGCGCGATCTCAGCTCACTGCAACCTCTGCCTCCTGGGTTCAAGTGATTCTCCTGCTTCAGCCCCCTGAATAGCTGGGATTACAGGCATGTAGAGATGAGGTTTCTCTCTGTTGATCAGGCTGGTATCAAATGCCCGACCTTGGGTGATCTGCCTACCTTGGCCTCCCAAAGTGCTGGGATTACAGGTGTGAACCTCCTTGCTCTGTGGTCCTTTGTATTTCCATATGAATTTTAGAGTTGGTTTGTCAACTTCTGCTAAGAAAACCCCTGTTGGGATTTTGATTGGTTTGCATTGAATCTATAGATGAATTTGGGAGAACTAACAAACCATATGTAGTCATTCAGTTCATGAAGAGAATATGTCCTTCCATTTATTTAGTTGTTTTTTTTTTTTTTTTTTTTTGAGACAGAATCTTGCTCTGTTGCAGGTGTGAGGCTGGAGTGCAGTGGTGCAATCTTGGCTCACTGCAACCTCTACTTCCCAGGTTCAAGCAGTTCTCCTGCTTCAGCCTCCCAAGTAGCTGGGACTATAGGTGCATGCCACCATGCCCAGCTATAGTTTTTTTTTTTTTTTTTTTTTTAATTAGATACAGGGTCTCACTATGTTTCTCAGGCTGGTCTTGAACTTCTGGGCTCAAGTGATCTTCCTGCCTCAGTCTCCCAAAGTGCTGGGATTATAGGCTTGAGACACCATGCCTGGCCTGTTTAGATCTTTAAAATTTTTTTTTCTGTAAGTCTGTAGGTTTTCTTGTAGTGGTCTTATGTATCTTTTATTAGTTTTCTTCCCCTCTAAATATTTGATGTATTTTTGATGCAATAGTAAATAGTATTACTATATTTTAAAGGTCTCATTTTTATAAAATAAACAATTTCAATAAAATCTGTAGTACTCAGCATTTCCAGCTTTAATTTCTTTGCTGTTAATAGCTTGCTTATGAATAATTCAGGAAAGAATTTCATGTGTAGTGCTTTTTCTTTAATCTTACTCATAATCCTTTTAAAATTCCAGTTGAAGCAGCTAATTTATCAGCAGTTACACTTAAGTATTTTTAAAACAAAACTTTTTTTTCTATTATTTAAAAAAATAAATCTTTTTTCAACTAAGGAAATCTTACGCTCTAGAGAATATTTCTTCTCTTGTACATTTTTCCTTTAGTGCCCCTTAAAAGGCAGTTCCTTTTTTATTTCAGTATTTAATAGAATGTAGCAAATATGAAAAGTGTGACTGGAGAGAGATCCAGAATGGCTGATCACTAGCAGCTAGGAATTGTAGCTCCCGGGGAGAGCGCACATAACGAGAGGACGCCACACTTTCAGATGAATTTTTGTTACCCACGAACTGGAGGATTCCCAGCGGAGGAGCCCCATGGGTCACCAGGGCGACTCTTGTGGCTGGCGTCACGTGGTGGTTCTTGGTGCAGAGTGAACGGGACTGGGTCCCCTTTTGATCGACGATTGAAGCTCCGGGAAGGCAGAGTCGCCTATTTGCCTGATTGAGGAGGGGAGTCGGGAGGGAGGCCAACCGGAGGTTCCTAGGCAGAGAAGCACCACGAATCTTGATGCCGCTGTTTTGTCCGGCGCAGTGGGTTGCTTGGATTTCAGCGCTGGGAGTCAACAAGTTGGACGTCCACTCAGAGACCTAATTTGCAAGTAGGCAATTACAAAGACAACAGGTGGATGAACTTACAATGATGGGAAGAAACCAGCATTAAAAAGACTGAGAATACCCAAGATCAGAATGCCTCTCCTTCTACAGGTAATCACAGTTCCTCATCAACAAGAGAACAAGGCCTGATGGAGAAGGAGTGCGTTCCAATAACAGATTTAGGCTTCAGAAAGTGGATAATAAGGAACTTTAGTAAGCTAAAAGAACATGTTCTAGCTCAATGTAAAGAAACTAAGAACTTTCAAAAAAGGTTTGACGAAATGCTAACGAGAATTGACAACTTAGAGAGGAATATAAGTGAATTAATGGAACTGAAGAACCCAATACGAGAACTTCGCGAAGTATGCACAGGTTTTAACAGTCAAATTGATCAAGCAGAAGAAAGGATATCAGAGGTCGAAGACCAACTTAATGAAATGAAACGAGAAGATAAGATTAGAGAAGAAAGAGTAAAAAGGAATGAGCAAAGTCTCCAAGAAATATGGGACTATGTGAAAAGACCTAATTTACGATTGATAGTTATACCTGAATGTAATGAAGAGAATTAATCCAAGTTGGAAAATATTCTTCAGGAAGACTTTCCTAATCTAGTAAGGCAGGACAATACTCAACTCCAGCTAATCCAGAGAACACCACAAAGATATTCCCCAAGTAGAGCAACTCCAAGACACATAATCGCTAGATTCACTAGGGTTGAAATAAAGGAGAAAATTCTAAGGGCAGCTAGAGAGAAAGGTCACGTTACCCATAAAGGGAAGCCTATCAGACTCACAGCAGACCTCTCACCAGAAACCCTACAAACTAGAAGAGAGTGGGGGTCAATATTCAATATCCTCAAAGAAAAGAATTTTCAACCCAGAATCTCATATCCCACCAAACTAAGCTTCATAAGCGAAGGAAAAAGAAAATTTTTCGCGAACAAGCAAGTACTCAGAGATTTTTCATCACCACCAGGCCTGCTTTACAAGAGCTTCTGAAAGAAGCACTACAAACAAAAAGGAACAACCAGTATCAGGCATCCCAAAAACTTACCAAAACCAAAAGAGTATCTATATAATGAAGAATCTACATCAACTAATGGGAAAATAGCCAGCTAGCATTAAATGACAATATTGAACTCACAAATATTAATATTAATTCTAAATTTAAATGGATTAAATGCCCCAATCAAAGACACAGACAGGTAAATTGAATAAAAAGTCAAAACTCATCGGTATGCTGTATCCAGATCTATTTCACAAGCAACGACATACAAAGATTAAAAACAAAGGAATGGAGGAAGATTCACCAATTAAATGGAGAGCAAAAAAACAAAAAAAAACAGGAGTGGTAACTTTCGTCTCTCACAAAATAGACTTTAATAGTAACAAAGACTAAAGAAACAAAGAAGGACATTACATAATGGTAAAAAGATCAATGCAACAACAGGAGTTAATGATTATAAATATATATGCACCCAATACAGGAGCACCCAGATACATAAGACAAGTTCTTAATGACTTATAAAGAGACCTGGACTCCTGCACAATAATAGCGGGAGATTTTGACACCACATTGATAATATTCGACGGATCAATGACATAGAAAAGTAATAGGGACATCTGTGATTTGAACTTAGATCTGGAATAAGTAAACTTAGTGAATATTTATAGAATTCTCCACCCTAGGTCCACAGAACATACATTTTTCTCAGTATCATATTACACCTATTTTGAAACTGACTACATAATTGGAAGTAAATCACTCTTCAGCATTTGCATAGCATTTCACAGACTTAAATGAAATATTGGTTGGCTGTTTGTTTGTTATTTTCTTCCCTTATTCCTTCCTGTCTCTGTTGTTAAGCACAATTAACGGCATAAAAGGTTTTTAATACCTATTTTTAGATTGCATTCCAGCCCGGGCAATAGAGCAAGAATCCTGTTCTCTCTCCCCCTTTTTCTTTCTCTTTCTTTCTTTCTCTCATTAAAAAAAAAAAAAAAAGCCAGCAAACAGGGTCAATCATTTTTGCCATTAAATTTAGAATAGGCTATGCCATCAACTTGTGTGGCTTTAGATATTCATTTAAACAGTTCTAAAACAGTATGCGGCAGTTTCCTTATTGTCAAGAATAACTATACAATCACACAAATGTGGGATGTAGCATACACATTGTAGAATACAATCATTTCTATTGCCTTGTTATTTCTGTGATAAATGCAGAGAATCTGATATTGAATATTGGAAATAGAACCCCAGTGGCTAGAAGCTGGCTCTAAATAAAAAAAACAAAAACAAAAACAAAGTGTGAATGGAAAAGAAACAGCAATCACTTTTATTAGCCAGGATAAGGAGATATTTGGTGATTTTTGTTGTTTGGACGAAGTTTGTATTTTTTTCTACCTTGAGGCATGATTATAGAGTGGTTTTGTTGTTTCTTGATCCATTATAATCACAGAGTGACCTCATCTAATGTTGAATGTTGTTGTTCTGTAAAACTGTTTACGTTCAGCATGACTTCAAGGCCTAGTGAGTGCCAGACCAGTGTTTAGCTACTAATTTTTCCACTAGTAAACCAGGTTCATAGCTGTAAAAATATGTTAGTAAACATACATAAGCCAAAAGAAAAATGGTTTAACTACTTATTGAGAAACAAGAAAAAAAAAAAAAGAATGTAGCAAATACTCTTAACTGGCACATGAAAGAAAACTTGTATCTTACTTTCTAGAAAATCTCTCATGTTCTATAATTTATAATATTATTTGTCTTCCAAATCTTAATTTTTAATATATATTTTATAACAGTATTTACTGACAAAGGAATGCAGTTTAAAAAATATTGCTTTCTTTGTACTGTTTAATCCACTTTATTACTGTAGCAAGAAAGAATAAATGTTTCATCGATAATATGTGCCTTTTGTTTTTCATTATTAAGGACATGTGTAAAGAGAATTCTTAGCACCTGATTGAATATCTTCAGACTTTAAACACTACAGAAAAATTATAAAAGTTTATCTTCAGGTATAATTTTTAGATGTGTTTTTTATCATGATAGCTTTACTTTATCATTATTTAATGTAATGGTCAACAAATTATGCCTGCTTCTATAAATAAAGTTTTATTGGAGCACAACCACATTCATTTGATTACATATTGTCTGTGACTACTTTTGTACTACAGTGGCAGGGTTAAATAGTTATAATAGAGGCTGTAAAATATTAACTATCTGGCCCTTTACAGAAAATGTTTGCTGACATCTGATTTAATATATCAAGGCCCAGTAAGGATTCAGTTCATTGTTAATAATACATTTAAATCCATTCAGTATTCTAAGTATCTTTTGGTAGTTTTGAATTTTTTTTGCCAACTTATTGTTTGAACCAGTTAAATTGTTTTCGCCCTGTAATATAGCTTACAGAGAGCTTGTATTAGGTATAGAAGGGTCAGCTTTGTCACTTAGTATTTATTTTTGTTTGTAATTTTGATATTATCTTCAACCTATGGGGGTTGTTTTTCATATTCATTTACTTATTTGCAAACATCCTTTAAGATAATTTATGTGGTAAAATTTGATTTAGTTGAGAAAAAAATATAAGCCATAATTTATAAGTACCTTGAAAGCAAATGAGTGACTGCAGACACTGATGTTCTTCCTTGCACACTGTGGAGCTCCCATCTCTATTCTCAGGATAACTCATATGTGGTAAGTGATACAGAAATACATGACATACAGACCCAGAGAGGGCACCATTGTTAGTCTGTACAGTTAACATTGGTAAAGCATAATTCTTATATTTTAAGATTAGAAACAATTATGAAATAACAGTTTTAGTTTTTCTTTCTGTGCTTCATTGGAAAGTCTTATGCATTCTGCTTTGGAGACCACTGTCTTAATATATACTGTTTGTGTAAATTCTTTCTGAATTCTGAATGTAGGCATAATCCCTGATTATAAATAAAATGTTGTAGTAATATAAGAGTTGAGCTTTAAGTCCAGCAAATACTTTGTGTGGATATTACTGTCAGCAGCTGCAATTAGAGAATCTGTGGGCCAAACAAAGCCTTACTCAGATGCTTTACCTGTTTTTGTCCTGTGTGGACAGTCATCTTTCTTCCAATAAAATTTTGTATCTGCAGCTAATTAAATAAAGAATTTAACCTTAGGTTGGAGGATAGAGGACTGTGTCTTCCTGCCAATCTATAACCTGCCAGAACCACCCCAGTGAGGAAGGCTACCACCTAAAAGGCCTCAATAGGTAGCAATTTACTTTAGGGAGTTGACAGATGTTTAAGTATGAAATCATACTGTCTGGGTTCAAATTCTGGTCTCCTCCTGTTATAAGCTGTGTATTCCTAGGCAAGTTCATTTGACCACTTTGTGCCTCAGTTTCCTCTTATGTTAAATAGGGAGAATGGCATCTAACTTTTAAGGTTGTTGTGAAAAATTAGTTAATCCATATTAAGCGCTTAGCATACTATCTAGCACATATGAAGAGCTCAATGAATGTTTAGTTAACTTTCTGGCAGTTCAGATTTGGTCAGTTCACTGAGAACGTTTATCTTTGAACAGACTCATATTAACCAACTTCATGAGGCTGATGTGGTAAAACTATAATGCCAATTTGTAAGTCTACCTCAGGAAGTAGAACTGTCACATGTACTGGATTCCCTGTGTTGTTAATGACCAGTACATTTTCAACCTTTGCATAACACTGTGGAACACAAACATCCTAATCATGAAGGTTATGTTGAACATAGGGTATGAATTAGGGACATTCATTAGCTGAATCCAGTGTTTTGTGTATAATGCCAAAGTGGCTAAAGTAAATATTTATTACCCTTTCCTGTTTTTAAGGAATTTCTTTACCAAAAATGCCAGCTATTTACTTGTAACCTTTTTCAAAGTTTGCCCTAGGCTCTTTTGGTCTTCTCTACTCACCATGGACTTTGTCTCTGAAGAGTTTGTGATGCAGAGAAGCAGGGTACAGTGATGGTGGTGTAGGTAGCAAATTGAGTTCCTGGGGCAGAAGTGCCAGTTATATTATAGTGTCTATAGATAGTGGAGGTTGGCAGTGGAAACAGGTGTACTGATCAGACTAGTTTGCTACCTGGTTTTAGGCACTTTTCTTGGCATTGATGCCTGGTTTTTCACTTCTCTTTAAGTCTGAGTTACTCTTTTGATAAGTTCTTTTTCTCCTCAAACTAGCTAGAATCAGTTGGTTTGCTAACTTTGCAATCTAAGTTGTTCTTGCAACTAAGAACCCTGATAATATAGCAGCTACAATCTCCTGATGCATTTGTCTTGCAATACAGATAGAAAGGTCATGGGAAAGCAACTGAAATATTTGAACTTTATTGGCTTCTTCTCCTCTTGAGGGTGTTAGGATCACCCTATTCCCAGGGCCTAGATTTGTGCCTGGCATATAGTAAATGCTTAGTAAACCTTTGTGGAATAAATGAATGATGGGTACTCCCAATACATATCTGCTATTCTCCTTTTTCTCAGCTTTCACGGTTGACTGATCTCCCTAAGGAAGGACATGTTTTTTTCTTTAGATATGCTAATACAGATGTAATCCTGTATAACAGTGCAATATTTTTTTTTGAGATGGAGTCTTGCTCTGTCACCCAGGCTGGAGTGCAGTGGCACGATCTTGGCTCACTGCAACCTCTGCCGCCCAGGTTGACGTGGTTCTCCTGCCTCAGCCTCCCGAGTAGCTGGGACTACAGGTGTGCGCCACCACACTCAGTTAATTTTTTGTATTTTTAGTGGAGACGGAGTTTCACCATGTTGGCCAGGCTTGTCTCAAACTCCTGACCTCAGGCAGTCCACCCACCTGGGCCTCACAAAGTACAGATGAGAGCCACTGCATCTGGCCAATGATTCTTGTTAAATTTTCTACAGACATCCTGCTTTGTTTTTCCTATGATGGTTTGCTAAGATTGGGAAAGGCAGGAAATACAGTTCCTTTTTTTCCTTCTTTTCCTTTCTTTTTTATGTTAAAGCAGGCAGATTTCTGCTCTAGATCTGCATGTTAAGGAACTGTGAGGAAACTGGCAGTTAGCACCCCATATTCTGATCCCATGAAGTAATTTGCTTGCATTTACTGAGCCCCTGTTGTATGTTATGAGATAATGGCATTCTGAGGCTGGAGGTGCCAGGATTTTGAGAGATCGGGATGACTTGTTGCCAGTTTATTATTGCCTCTCTTCTGGGTGGGGTGGCTGAAGCTCGTGCAGAGAGTAGTACACCTGGGATCCCTGTCTTTCTGTCTCTAGAACACAGTGCTTTAGACTTGGGCTTATATATAAATCAGAGCTGGGACTTTGAGATGAAGATTTGTGAGTTCATCAAGATATTGGGATCATCTGGCCTAGTCTCGTTGAGTTTCACATGTAGAAACAAGCCTAGAGAACAGTGATGTGTTTAAGATCACCATCATGAGTAGAGTGGGTCTCTGAAGATACTTCCCAAGCCAAATTGAAGTACCTAAAAAGGCTAAGCTTTTTTTTTTTTTTTTTTTTTTTTTTTTAAAGAGAGAGGAAAATAGGAAAGAGGAAAAAGGAAGAGAAAGAGAGAGACAGAATGGGGAGGAGGGAGAAGGAAAAGAGAGGGAGAGAGAATGGGAGTATTGATTTCTTGCCCAGGCTAGAATGCAATTTAGTAATGGGTATTGAAAACCTCTTTTATACTGATAATTATACTTAATGATGTAGCCAGGAAGGAATAAGGGAAGAAGATAACAAACAAACAGCCAACCAATATTTAATTTAAACCTATGAAATGCTATGCGATTACTGAGGAGTGATTTACTTCCAATTATATAGTCACCTTTGGAATAGGTGTGAGGTGGTAATGTATGTTTTGTGTATTTGAAGTGGAGAGTTCTATAAATGTTTATTAAGTTTACTTGTTCCGGGTCTGAGTTCAAGTTCTGAATATCCTTGTTAATTTTCTATCTCGTTGATCTATAGAATCGTTAGCTCTTCTTGTTGCACTGATCCTTTTGCCATTATGTAATGTCATTCCTCGCCTCTTTTGATCTTTGTTGCTTTAAAGTCTACTTTATCAGAGGCGAGAATTGCATCTCCTGCTTTTTGTTTATTGGTTTATTTTTACTCTCTGTTTGATTGGTAAATCTTCCTCCTTCTCTCTGAGTCTTTGTGTATTGTTGCACAGAAGATGGGCCCGGATGCAGCATACCGATGGGTTTTGGCTTTTTATCCAATTAAGATATATATAAGTTTAATACCGGCGTTTGATGCTAGCTGGCTGTTTTGCCCATTAGTTGATGTAAATTTTTTATTGTGTTAAAGTTCTTTGCTTTTTGATGTATTTTTGGAAAGGCTGATATTGGTAGTTCCTTCATATGTATAGTGCTTCTTTCAGAAGCTCTTGTAAAGCAGGCCTGGTGGTGGTGAACTCTCTAAGTACTTGTTTGTTCGCAAAAGATTTAATTTTTCCTTCGCTCATAAAGCTTAGTTTGGCTGGATAGGAAATTCTGGGTTGAAAGTTCTTTTCTTTAAGGATGTTAAATATTGGTCCCCACTCTTTTCTGGCTTGTAGGGTTTCTGCTGAGAGATCTGCTGTAAGTCTGATAGGTTTCCCTTTATGGGTAACCTGACCTTTCTCTCTGGCTGCCCTTAGTATTTTCTCCTTCATTTCAACCCTAATAAATCTGGCGATTATGTGCCTTGGGGTTGGTCTTCTTGAAGAGTATCTTTGTGGTGTTCTCTGTATTACCTGGAGTTGAATATTACCCTGCCTTGCCAGGTTGGGAAAATTTTCCTGAATGATATCCTGAAGAGTATTTTCCAACTTGGATTCATTCTCTTCATCACATTCAGGTACACCTATCAAACGTAAATTAGGTCTTTTCACATAGTCCCATATTTCCTGGAGACTTTGCTCATTCCTTTTCATCCTTTTTTCTGCATTCTTGTCTTCTCGTTTCATTTCACTGAGCTGGTCCTCGACTTCTGATATCTTTCCTTCTGCTTGATCAATTCGACTGTTTAGACTTGTGCATGCTTCGCGAAGTTCTCGTGTTGTGTTTTTCAGCTCCATCAATTCACTTATATTCTTCTCTAAATTGTCCATTCTCGTTAACAGTTCGTCAAACCTTTTTTCAAGGTTCTTAGTTTCTTTGCATTGGGTTAGAACAAGTTCTTTTAATTCACAGAAGTTTCTTATCACCCACGTTTTGAAACCTGCTTCTGTTATTGGAACACAGGTGTAATCTATTAAGCCTTGTTCCGTTACTGATGAGGAATTGCAATCCCCTGTAGAGGGAGAGGCATTCTGATTTTGAGTATTCTCTACCTTTTTACGCTGGTTTCTTCCCTTCATTATATATTTGTCTGTCTGTCGTCTTTATAATTACCGACTTTCTAACTGGGTCTCTGACGTCCAACTTGTTGATTCCCTGTGCCGAAATCTGAGCAATCCACTGAGCCGGCCAAAACAGCGGTGTTAAGATTGATGGTGCTTTTCTGCCCGGCAATCTCCGGACTCTGCACCAAGAACTGGCGTGCTAAGGCACCAGCCAAACCGCCACGCCGGTCACAAGAGTCGCCCTGGCGACCCGTGGAGCTCTTCCACTGGGAATCTCCCGGTCTGTGAGCAACAAATATTCGTCTGAAAGTGTGGCGTCCTCTCGTTCTTTGCTCTTTCACTGGGAGGTACGTGCCCGAGCTGCTAATCATCAGCCATCTTGGATCTCTCTCAAGGCTAAGCTTTATTTAAGGCTTACTGTAACACAAAGCTAGAAGAGTTGAGGAGGGTGAGGGAAGGGTCAACACTTTACTTCTGGTTGCTTTGCTTTACTCCTGCGTTTTATTGTTCAGAGTGGACTCCAATCTCTGATCTGAAATTGAACCCAGTCCTAAACTGCTTATCTATTACCAGGTTTACAGACAACAGTCCTGTGCCCTTCTGGATACATGACTGGTCTATTAATAGATCTGAAGTTCTGGGAGAGCCTCAGCTCTTCCCCCACCCTTCTACTTCCAGCAGCCTGCTTGCTGGTAATTTCTTCAGTGCCCAGACAACTGGACAGAGAATGGAAACAGGGCAATCTGCCCATCCCCTTTTAGGAGGTAAGGCAGGCTCAGGTGTATGTAAGTAGCTCTGGCCTCATAGGTGTCTGTGCTGCATCAGGTCAAGTGGAAATGCTTACCATTTAGGAGGAAATAATTACATTTTGCTCTGGATGAGATTTAAAAAAAACCCAAACATGTATTTGACCTTCACTATATGTAAGGCAGTATACTAGGCACTTTGCATGTGTTTACCACAATCTTCCCTGAACCTTGTGAGATAGATATTCTCATTTTATAGAGGAGACGACTAAAACTCAGAAAGATTGACTTAGTAACCTAATGTTACTCGGCTGGCAATACTAAAATCCAGGCCTTCTGACTTTGTCCTTCAAAAATGACAGCTTCCCTGTTTATAACTTTCGATAGTAAAATTGGGCTAGGATAATTTGGCCATGCTATCTTTGGGGACACTTGTATTATTGAATTATCTCACGTAGCTCAGGAAAATGGGGGCAAACATGAAGGGAGGGGAATAAGGCCTATCAGCCTGTGGGTAACAAAGGTAGCTCAGTGGATGGGTATAGCAGGATAATACCTACTATATAGGTCCATGTGACCTTAGTGAACGCAAGTCAGATAGTGGCTGTCCTGCAGTTTAATAAACCATATTTCTTAGCTTGGCCTACAAGGTATTCAGAATTTGGGTTCCTACTTCATCCCACGTTATGTCTTCTTACTTCCTATCATACAAACTGTTCTTCATTCTATTGTTTTCCAGATCCGCTGCCATCTTTCATGCATGGGCATTTGTTGGCTCTATTAAGGTTCTAGTAAAAAAAGTAACTGGGGCCAGCTTAGGGCTGAGCAGACAGTTTTGAATCTCCATTTACTCCATAATCGTTTTGGACTGGAGCTCTGTCATTCATTCATTCATGTATTCAATCACTCTAACATAGGACACTACCTCTGTGCCAGGTACTTTACTAGTCCATGGTAATCAGAATAATGAACAAGATAGTTATGGTTCCTGCTTTCCTAGAGCAAGGCAAAAATGAACAAAATAATCATAATGAAGTCTGATGAATGTCATGAAGTACAAATAAGGGATGTGATGAGACAGTGCATATAGCAGAGGAACCTAATATTGTTTAGGGTGTTAGGAAAGACTTGACATTACCTGAGGAGGTGACATTTAAGTTGGACCTGAAGATTGAGAGAAAATAATTAAGTAAAGGTTAAGAAAGGTAATTTGAGAGAGAGATCCAAGATGGCTGATCACTAGCAGCTCGGGATTGTAGCTCCCAGTGAAAGCACAGAGAACGAGAGGACGCCACACTTTCAGATGAATTTTTGTTGCTCATGGACCAAGAGATTCCCAGTGGAGGAGCCCCACGGGTCGCCAGGGTGACTCTTGTGGCCGGTGCGGCAGTTTTTCTGGCGCCTCGGCGCGTGCCGCTCAGCGCGGCAGTTCTTGGTGCAGAGTCTGGAGATTCCCAGGCAGAAAAGCACCATCAATCTTAACACCGCTGTTTTGGCTGGCGCAGTGGATTGCTCAGATTTCGGCACTGGGAATCGACAAGTTGGACGTCCGCTCAGAGACCTAGTTAGAAAGTCGGTAATTACAAAGACGGCAGAGGGATAAATATATAATGAAGGGAAGAAACCAGTCTAAAAAGGCAGAGAATACTAAAAATCAGAATGCCTCTCCCTCTACAGAGGATCACAGTTCCTCATCAGCAACGGAACAAGGCTTAATGGAGAACGAGTGTGTTCCATTATCAGAAGCAGGTTTCAAAAGGTGGGTGATAAGAAACTTCTGGGACTTAAAAGGACTTGTTCTAACCCAATGCAAAGAAACTAACCTTGAAAAAAGGTTTGATGAAATGTTAACGAGAATGGACAATTTAGAGAGGAATATAAGTGAATTGATGGAGCTGAAAAACACAACACGAGAACTTCGCAAAGTATGCACAAGTTTAAACAGTCAAATTGATCAAGCAGAAGAAAGGATATCAGAAGTCGAGGACCAGCTCAGTGAAATGAAACGAGAAGACAAGGTTGGAGAAAAAAGGATAAAAAGGAATGAGCAAAGTCTCCAGGAAATATGGGACTATGTGAAAAGACCTAATTTACGTTTGATAGGTGTACCTGAATGTGATGAAGAGAATGAATCCAAGTTGGAAAATACTCTTCAGGATATCATTCAGGAAAACTTTCCCAACCTAGCAAGGCAGGGTAATATTCAATTCCAGGTAATACAGAGAACACCACAAAGATACTCTTCAAGAAGACCAACCCCAAGGCACATAATCGCCAGATTTATTAGGGTTGAAATGAAGGAGAAAATACTAAGGGCAGCCAGAGAGAAAGGTCAGGTTACCCACAAAGGGAAACCTATCAGACTTACAGCAGATCTCTCAGTAAAAACCCTACAAGCCAGAAAAGAGTGGGGACCAATATTTAACATCCTTAAAGAAAAGAACTTTCTACCCAGAATTTCATATCCAGCCAAACTAAGCTTTACAAGCGAAGGAAAAATTAAATCTTTTGCGAACAAACAAGTACTTAGAGATTTCACCACCACCAGGCCTGCTTTACAAGAGCTTCTGAAAGAAGCACTATACATATAAAGGAACAACTAATATCAGCCTTTCCAAAAATATATCAAAAAGCAAAGAGCATCAACACACTGAAAAAATTACACCAACTAATGGGCAAAACAGCCAGCTAGCATCAAACGGCAGTATTAAACTCATATATATTCAAATTGGACAAAAAGTCAAAACCCATCTGTATGCTACATCCAGACCCATCTCACATGCAACGATACACAAAGACTCAAAACAAAGGGATGGAGGAAGATTTACCAACCAAACAGAGAGTAAAAATAAACAAATAAATAAAAAGTAGGAGATGCAGTTCTCGCCTCTGATAAAATAGACTTTAAAGCAACAAAGATCAAAAGAGGCAAAGAAGGACATTCAAAAGGATCAATGTAACAAGAAGAGCTAACGATTCTATAGATCAATGAGACAGAAAATTAACAAGGACATCCAGGACTTGAACTCAGACCCGGAACAAGTAAACTTAATAAACATTTATAGAACTGTCCACTTTAAATACACAAAACACACATTACCACCTCACACCTATTCCAAAAGTGACTACATAATTGGAAGTAAATCACTCCTCAGTAATCGCATAGTATTTCATAGGTTTAAATGAAATATTGGTTGGCTGCTTGTTTGTTATTTTCTTCCCTTATTCCTTCCTGTCTACATCATTAAGTATAATTATTGGTATAAAAGAGGTTTTCAATACCCATTTCTAAACTGCATTCTAGCCTGGGCAAGAAAGCAACACTCCCATTCTCTCTCTCTCTTTCTCTTCTTCATTCTTTCTTTCTTTCTTTCTTCCTTTCTTTCTTCCTTTTTTTTTAAAAAAAAAAAAAGAAAAATTCAAGGAATTCAGAAAAAAAAAAAAAAAAGAAAGGTAATTTTAGGCAGCTGCAAGGGTATTCAAAGGCTTAAAGGCCAGGCAATAAAGATAAAGCCATGTCCATATCAGTTCATTTACTCAGCAATCATTTACAACTGGTGGATTATGTCATTCAGTGTGCTAGGTTCTGGGAACATAAAAAACATTAAGACATGGTCCCTACCTGGCCTGGATAAACTCAGTAAGGAGTAGTGATGTCACTCCTTAGTAACCAGGGTGCTAAGGTCACCCTAGATCTTAGACTTACTTTCCTGGGTCCCATATGATAGGACTTGACACCTTTAGAAAAACTACCTGCCCTTGAGTGTTTGATCCATCTGTCAACCCAAGAGGACATGGACCTCAGATGAAAACTTGCAGCATTTATTCTTATCCCTGGCTTCACACTTCCCAGATCCATGATTAGTGGGGCTCTGCTATAGACTGAATGTTTGTGTCCTCTAAATTTCATACATTAAAATCCTAACCCCTAATGTGATGGTATTAGAAAGTCGTAGAGTAAATGGACCTGAGAGCAATAATAAGCATTCCCCTAGCATAAGCCTCTATGGCAGACACACCTGAGTCTGTGTTCCAAGCTAGGGAATCTGGGAGTGGCCAATCCAGAGATTTCGTTCCTTGTCTATAAGTAATATCTGAGCCTTAGCCTATCCATGGAAAATGGGCCATACAGGGGATTGAAGCCCTGAGTTTTGGGTTGAATGAAGGCCATCAGGTGGAGGTTTTTGAAAGGAAGGTGTTAAGTGAAAATGCTTTGTAAATTGCATGCTGTTTGCAAGCTGTTGCAATTTTCCTTGTGCAACAGTGCAACATTGTGGCCCTGGTTAAAGGGAAGGGAAGTTATTGAAACACAGTCTGTGTGCCTCAGGCGAAGTGATTTGTATTCTTTACTTCATTTAATACTCCCTATAATGATCTGAAGTAAGTACTATTATTCTCATTTACAGATGAGGAGACTGAAGTTTAGTGAACTAAGTAAACTAGTAAGTAGTGATTTGGGGTTAGAATTTAGGTCCAACTCTAAAGTCTATGTTTCTCTCTCCCATCCAGCTGTTTCCCAATGTAGTTGCAGACTTCAGATCTTGCATGTCATCTTGTTTCCATGGCTTCTTTGGCCTTGTGTACCTTGACTTATTTGCCTTGCCTCATTGTGTCACAAATCTAAGGATTCTCAGCATGGCTGAGGCTCAGGAATATATCCTGTTTGGGAGATAATCTAGAGTCTTTTTTTTTTTTTTCATCTACAATGTATTTTTGTGTTTAACATGAGGCAACATTATAATTGGAGTCGTTTTAAAAGAGTAAGTTAGCTCTAAATTTGTTGGGCTAATCCAGTTCCCACAGCATTCTCAGGAAGTTGGAAGATGGAGATGGCTCACTAGAAAGAGTTTGAATGAAAAAGGCATTGGGGCTTGGCTTGGTGGGAGGAGCTTCCCTCAGCCTTTCTAAATTGCATGGCTATGGAGGTTGGTTGGATCTTTGTAAGTTAGTACTTAATGTCCCTTTTCCAGGGACCTAAGTTTTTCTTTTCTCTCTTTCCCCTAGAAGCTCTGCCTCATCATCTGGAGATTCTGGAGCTACTGACATTAGTGTGGAAAGACTTTTCCTTCCCAGAGTTGTCAGGGTTGTCTCTGGGGTGGGAAAAGAGTCTATGTATTAGGCAGAATCCAGGGAATGGTGGGAGAGGAAGTGGAATATATATTTGTGTCTTCAATAGCTTTTCAGCAATCTTTTCCTCCTTTCTTCTTCTGGAGACTTTGCAGTCTCATTTGAGAAGTAGGTTCCTAAATAACATGAGGCTGCCACACTCACCCATTCTGTGTTCCAACTCTGCTTCCTTTTCCTGAAGGATGACAGGGTTTTTCATATTTTGAGTAGTCTTTGTACATTCTGTTCCCTCTGTCAGGTATATCCGTCCCATCTTTACCCCATGTGTACCTACTTATCCTTGAAGGCCCAGTTTGATCTCGTCTCTCTGGAAGTAGTCATACTCACTTTTGTGCCTCCATAGCACTTTGTACAGGCCTTTTATATAGTCTTATTCACTTAGCTTTCTGCTTCACTCTCCACATCTTGAACCTCTGAAGAGCAAGAGGTGGAGTTAGTTTTATCTCTTTTTAGCAAGCACAGGGTATAAGGGAGACTAGAGTCTCAATAATTATAGAATTGAACAATTCAATTCATTACTTCAGTACCTTGGGATACTGATGCCCAAACCAAAAGTAGATGATTGTATACAACTAACTTGTATACTTCCATCAACTAAAAATTTTATCTTCCATAATTCAGTGTTTTGTGTTTCTCCCAGGCCCCATAGCCCTTCAAACATGCATTGCGGTAGTTGACTTCGAGGGAGAACAGAGCACAGATGTTGTCTTTGCCTACTTTGCCCTTCACCTCACAGCACTCTTCTAAGCCCCTGGGCTTGACCCAAGGAATGAGTAGGGAGGAAATGCCAGAAATGAGCCACTCTTGGCATCCTGACTCCTTGGTTGGCAGGTTTGGCCCTCTGGGGCAGTGCAAGGTGAGAAAATGGAAATAAACCTGTTTCCTGTAACAGCAGCTGAAAGGAATCTCTGTCATCTTTTTGCAGCTGCAGCTGCAGCAATGAGATACTTGCCTCATTGCATTCTGCGTCTCTATGAGAAAACCAATTATTCTTTTAAATTGACTCTCTTGGCTTGTCCTGAGAGTTCTCACAGGGCTGAGGGCCTGAAACAAGTCATCTTACACTTGTTTTTCTACCATTGTCAGGCCACAGACTATGAGATTGTGTACCCTTAGCCCTTCATTTTATACATGAGGAAACTGAGGCCCACCATGGGCATAGGACTAACTAGTTGGATGACTAGTGTCAGATAAGGCTAGACCCTGGTCTTCCAACTCCCTGCAAGGTACTCTCTTCATTATACCTTGCTGTCTCTGATATCACTTTCTTTTTTATGTTTGTAATGCCTGTAGATTACAAAGTTGGTGAGGCTGAAGTAACCAGGAAACCTAGTTTCTTTTTGTTCTGTCACCTTCCTAGTTTCTGGACATCTGGGCACAGGAGACATTTGGGAAGACTTAGCGAAGGAGTGAATAAAAAACAAAGTTGACCCAGGAAAACCTCATGGTCTAAGCCAGAAGAAGACTAATGAAAGCAGATCCCTCCCAGTTTCACTGGACATCTTTGGTTTTGATGATGATTCCTGTGGTTCGATTTTCCCAGTGTTAAATGCAACCTTGGCTGGAGCGTGGAAGAAGTATGGATTGTAACCATGGTATTTTATCTGGTGAAAACCAGGTCTGTAATTAAATGTCTGTGAAAATACCACACCTGGGCTAACTGAGAATGCCTTTGAGTCTTCAGATGCCTCCTTTATTCCCTAGCAGCAATCACAGGACACAGAGATTGTGTGCATCATTGAAAACTACATTATACATAGGTAACATTTATTGAATGCTTACTATGTTTTTTGGAACTTGTTAAGATATTTACAATTCTTTAATCTTCACAATTATCCATGAGTAGTTACTATAATTCTTTTAATGGACTTTATATAATATACTCATTTTAAGTGCTCAGTTTGAGTTCTGACAAATGCATTACATGCCTGTGTAACTTCTCACCTACAATCAAGATACAGAACATTTTCATCAGTAGGTACTTTTGTTATCCTCATTCTACAAAGAGGAAAACTGAAGTACAGAGAAGTTAAGTGACTTGTGCAGGGTCCCATGGTAATAGAATCAGCATTTGAATCCATGCTGTGTGACTCCAGAGTCTATATCCTTCTGTATTGTACTACCTTTTATCTCTTAATTTGTGGTCAAGCCATTGCCCCTTTTGTCCTGGTGGACAAGTGCATTAAGGACTAAGATGGCATAGACTTAAAGTCTAAGCACTAAAGAGGGGTGTTAGGGAGCAAGAGGCCCAGAAATAGGCAGTGGGGAAGAATGAGATGGCTATCTCAGTACCCCTACAGCTCCAGGACCCAAAGAAGTCAGAACAGTGTGCCTTTTGCCCAGCCTTTGCTTCTCCAGGCCTGTGAAAAATAGGAAAGACTAGGGAGTCTTATAATAAGATTACCAGTATGATGTAGTATTTGAAAAAAGGACTGGTTCCTAGGCTTACATAACTGGGATATAGAAATATAGAAAATGAGAAGAGATGATAGTCTCATATGTTCTGAGAGTGATCTTAGTAGTGGCTGCAGCCCATTCTGGACTTGGCACTATAGAGGCAACATAGACAGTCCCAAGATGGAGAGTGGCCTTGAAATCCAGTCCTTTGAGGAGAGGTTGAAGGAGCCAAGACTGGATGCCCTGAAGTGAACATGTAATCCTTGGCTTTATATCCTTGAAAAGTTGTTCTTTGGCAGAGAAAACCAACTTGTTTTTCTTTGTGGCTTCAGAAGGGATAATTAGAACCCTGTGGGTGGGATGGTGTAGAGTATTTTGGAAAAATTAAAGTACAACGAATATAACATATCTCATTAACTTGGAGTATAAATAAGATTAGATCTTTTTTCACTATTAAAAATAATCTCTGCAGCTGGGTGCAGTGGACCACACTTGTAATCCCACTACTTTGGGGAGGCTGAGGCAGGCAGATCGCTTGAGTCCAGGAGTTTGAGACTAGCCTGAGTGACATGGCAAAACCCCATCTCTACAAAAAAACAGAAAAATTAGCTGGGTGTGGTGGCATGCATCTGTAGTCCTAGCTACTTGTGAGGCTGAGGTGGGAGGACCACCTGAGCCCAGGAGGAGGAGGTTGCAGTTAGCTGAGATGACACCATTGCACTCCATCCTGGGCAACAGACTGAGACTACATCTCAATAATCATCATCATCATCATCATTATCATCATCATCATCATCATCTCTGGAATGATTGTGAAATTATCTGAAAATTTAGTATATTTCCTTTGGGGCCTTTCTTCTTCCCTCTTTCTCTTTCTTAAGTATTCAAAAACTCTAAGGGCTTATTCAATCCAAAGGGGTCAGGCTTAGGTCCAAGTAGAGAACTAAAGAATCTTATTGGCCTGCTAGTGGGCCCCATATTTAGCTTCTGTTGGTGCTGCACAGTATGGCTTTTAAAAATGAATCTTTCACAGAATGTGGTTTCCTTATTTACTATAGCCACAAGAACCTGATTCTGCATAAATCACAGTGGTTATTGAGGGAGGATGATAGCAGTCCTTCAGTGTCACTCTTGGCCCTAGGATTCACTTTGCTTGAGCTCTCAAGGTGAATGTTCAACTTTATATGTATATAAGCTCTTCCACTGGAGGAAGAAACTCCCACAGTTTTCCATTTGGCTAAGTCTAGAAGTATTTCTTGCTTCCACCACGTTCTAGCTCTAGAACTAGCCTTCTCTCATCATCATTTGGTTATAATATTGAGCTTGGGACATCCCTTCAGCTTGAGATCTTACTGTTGGCTACTGGTGTCCCTTTAACTTCACCTAGGATCTCAGTCTGTTAGAGAATTTATTTTATTTTATTATATTTTTGAAATGGAGTCTTGCTTTGTCACCCAGGCTGGAGTGCAGTGGTGTGGTCTCGGCTCACTGCAACCCCCACCTCCCGGGTTCAAGCGATTCTCTTGCCTCAGCCCCCCAAGTAATTGGGATTACAGGCACCCGCCATCATGCCCAGCTAATTTTTTTTTTTTGTATTTGTAGTAGAGACATGGTTTTGCCATGTTGGTCAGGCTGGTCTTGAACTCCTGACCTCAAATGATCCACCTGCCTCAGCCTCCCAAAGTGCTGGGATTACAGGCATAAGCCATCATGCCCTGCCTATTAGAGAAATTCTAATAACATTGA
This sequence comes from Aotus nancymaae, assembly GCF_030222135.1. NCBI lineage: Eukaryota > Metazoa > Chordata > Mammalia > Primates > Aotidae > Aotus > Aotus nancymaae. The sequence goes on along the minus strand of NW_026988473.1, from coordinate 55,629,935 downwards.
ACTTCAGAAGTAAGGGGGTGTCAAAGTTTCTGTCTCTCCCTAGGAGGCTTTAGACCCTATGCATATTTGTATTCATTTTCTTTGGCTTTGCATTCCAAGGAGTGTTGAGAACAGTCTTTGCCAAGTCACAAAATATCCTGTTGTATCCTTTTCCCCAAGGGCAGTGTGTGCTCATTTGCTTTATGTTTTATGGTTAAAAGAGGGCTCTTCAAGAGTGAGGGTCTGCCCCAGAATGATTTAATGTTTTTAAACGTTAAAAGGGGCTTACAGGAAGGACTGACAGTTTTAAAATGACAGTTTAAGACCAGCCACATGGTTCATGCCTGTAATCCCAGCACTCTGGGAGGCCGAGGTGGGCGGATCACCTGAGGTCAGGAGTTTGAGAGTAGCCTGGCCAACATGGAGAAACCCTGTATCTACTAAAAACATAAAAATGAGCTGGGTGTGGTGGCATATGCCTGTAATCCCAGCTACTCAGGAGGCTGAGGCAGGAGAATCACTTGAATCTGGGAGGCAGAGGTTGCAATGAGCTGAGATCGTGCCACTGCACTCCAGCCTGGGTGACAGAGCGAGACTCTGTCTCAAAAGAGCCAAAAAAAGTTTAAGACCATCATCCAGAATGAGCAAGGTTAACATTAGAAGATGTGAGAAGGGGGAACTGGGCCATGCAGTCTGAACCGGTATCTTGAAACCCCTTTCTCCTAGGAGGGACTCTTATTAATTTTCTCTATAGTACCATACTAACTTCAGCAAGGTACTATTCTCCCTTTCTGTTTGGCCCCAAGTTGGGCAAAAGAACTTTCCTGTATTTCCATATAACTGAGCCTTACACAGAATATTTAGACAAGAATTTTCTAAAAACTAAGGGATAGCAATAGAATTAATTGAAACTAGATAGTCTAGCTTGTAAAATGCTGCTCGATCTCAGGGACTGTCAGAGGATATATACGTAGGCAGTGCCATCATGATTATCTGATTATGATGGAAGAGAGAGGAGAGAGGTGTGAGTTAGGTTGAGTTGACTTCTAAAGATCCTTCTAGCTCTGAGATTCTGTGATTCTTTTAGGCTTTTCCAAACTGAAAATTCTAGAACTTACTTTGTGCTGTGATTCTTGCAAATCTTACAGGCCCAACAGTGGGGTCAGGAAAGTTGGTGACTATAACATAGTTGAGGTTACCACTGATCTCATTTCTGCATTTCTCCTAACCACTGCATTCCACTTAGGCCAGAGAAATACAGATGTAAAATATAGGTTCTTTTATGTATGTTTTACCGCAATTAAAAAAATGCAGCTTTATTCTTGTTTACAGTGTTAGTCTGTCCTTTCTCATTTGACCCTCCCAACACCTTGTGATATAGGCAAGAAAGTGCTTATTAAAGTCATTTTAGAGAAGAAGAAATTGAGATTCAGAGAAGTTAAATAATTTACACACTAGATTACTAGTGTCCAGATTACACACTAGATTAACTGGTATCCTCAGTGGTCTTAATAAATACTTGTTAAGGGCTGGGCGTGGTTGCTCACGCCTGTAATCCCAGCACTTTGGGAGGCCAAGGTGGGAAGATCACCTGAGGTCGGGAGTTCGAGACCAGCCTGACCAACATGGAGAAACCCCATCTCTATTAAAAATACAAAATTAGCTGGGCGTGGTGGCACATGCCTGTAATCCCAGCTACTCAGGAGGCTGAGGTAGGAGAATCTCTTGAACCCAGGAGGTGGAGGTTGTAGTGAGCTGAGATCGTGCCATTGCACTCCAGCCTGGGCAATAAGAGCGAAACTCCTTCTCAAAAATAAATAAATTAATTAATTAATAAATACTTGTTAAATAAATGAATGAATCAGAACATAGAACTGGGAACAAAGAAGATTATATGTTTCCTTGGCCTGTATTTTTCTTTCCCTATTCTTCTGAGCTGCCTGGGGGGCTTTCTCTGAGCACCTTTTGGGTTGACTGTTTTTGGTTGACCTTCTCTTTGGGATTCCCTTGTTCTGTAGCTGAAGCTATGTGCACTTGTTAGAGATCATCATCCCTATTGTGTTCCCTAAGGAGTGGGAAGGAAAAAAACACTCCACCCACTGTAATTCTTTTTTTGTTACTTGTTTTCTGGGATCTTCATATCATTGCTGACATGAGTGACTCATAGACTTCACTGTGTGATTTTCTTGGTTAAGAGACCTTTTTCCTTAACTCTAGAAGAAATTAGTTAATAGTTGTATATGGTTAAAGCACAGCTGTTTAGCAGCTTTACCCAGAACACAACAGTTCTGTCTTCTAGCTGAGCCCAGACTTATCAATTTGGTTTGGCCAAAACTCTGTGTGCCTAGCTCTGTGTTAGGTGTTATAGGGGAAGCTGTTGGTGTGAGGGGAGTAGAGGGGGTCAGGGTCCAGTTGGGGAGATAAGACATACATAACTAGGAAAATAGTTTGAGGCAGTTTAAATAAAATGCAAAATGAAATTGTATACATGTAAATATTTGAATGTGGGGAATAGATCATAAGGGGCTGAGAAGGTATAGCAGAAAGAGTGTATGCTTTAGAACTGTAGGCCATTGGCAAGTTAACATAATTCTCTGAACTACTTTTTCCTTTTCTGTAAAATTGGGATAACAGCAGACTCAACGGAGTTGTGAGGAATAATGAGGTGATGTGCACAAAGCACCAACACAGTAGCTGATACATCATGGTAGGCATCGAACTATTGGGAAGCAGCATACCCCCATGCACTGACCGCCTCCCCACGGACCCTTTCAAGGAGCCTTCCTGAAGGACCTAAACCGGAAAGGTTGGTTAGCATTCGGAGAAAGAGAAAAATGGGGATGGCAAGCCATGAAGGAACAGGTCTCACAGAGAATGTCAATCTTTGGGGACTGAAGGATACATGGAAGAAGCAGTGGAGTAAAATTAAAGAGACAGAGAAGTTTGGACTTTATTTAAAGAGATGTTTTTATAGGAAGTGTTTTTATGCCTTATGCACATGTGTTTATATTTATAGAAAGGCCTTTCTTGTACTCTTCAGTGTAGTGTAGTAGCTAAGAGTTTGGACTCCAGAGCCAGACTGCCTGTCTCCATATGCCACCACTTAGTTTACTCCTCTGTGCCTCAGTTTCATGGCTGAGAAATGGAGAGGGTTGCTGTGAGGATGAATGAGGTAACAAATATAAAGTGCTTAGAATAGTGCCTGACACAGAATGCTACATACATGTAAGGTGCTATGATTTTTATTGTTATTATTTACATGAAACAAAACTTTTACAAAAGAGTGCATGCCTCTACTGATGAACTCTGATAATTAGCAGCCAAAAACAAAAATGATCCACTGACTGAGGGATTGATATCTACAGTTTGAAGACTTATGCTGTAGGTAATGAAGATCCATGAAAGTGGTAAGCAAGGTGAGGCCTGCATAAAGTCATATTAAACAAAACAGATCTGACTGGGAGGTGCAGGATTAATTAAAGGGAGGAGAGTTGGCAGTGGATTCTTGAGATAGGGTGTGTCCATGTTAAATTATCTAGCAGTACAAAACATTTGTTATATTTGAAAGTAATTCCTGGTACGGTTAAGCAATAGATGTGTAGGACTTGGGCAGCCTTGTCAAAGAACTTGAGTTCTGGTGAAAAGAATGCAGCAGTATTGTAGCAAACAGTATTTCCATAGAAGAAATACACACACACGAGAGAGAGAGAGAGTGTGTGTGTCTCAGTGTTGCCCAGGCTGGAGTGCAGTGGTGTGGCTCGCTGTAGTCTTGACCTCTTGGGCTAAAGTGATCCTCCCATCTCAGCCTCCTGAGTACCTGGAACTACAGGTGTGCACCACCAAACCCAGCAAATTTTTTATTTTTGTAGAGAGAGGGTCTTATGTTGTTGCCCAGACTGGTCTCGAACTCCTGGGGTCAAGCATTCCTCTTGCCTCTGCCTCCCAAAGTTCTGGGATTATAGTCAGGAGCCACCAAGCCCTGTCTATACATATTTTTGAGTATATAAAATGATCAAAAATAGGCTTTAATTACATCTCAATTAAAAAAATGTTCAAATACAAATAGAGTGATCACTGAAGACTGTAAAGGCAGGAAGGTCTCATTAGAGGAGGTAGTACTTGGATTGGGTTTGAAGGTAGGGTAGAATTTGATCATCAGTGGGCGCTGCATGGAGATAAGAATGGATGTGGTTTGTGATCAAGTTAGCAGCCAAACCAGGACTTCAACCTGGTCTGTCTATTCCAGTGAGCTGTGCAGAGAAGCACTCCTTAAATGGCTATGTAATATCTAGACCACGTGTAGCAGGCAGTCTCACTATGTGAGTGGCATAAGGAGCACCCATTTCCTGGGCAGAGAGGTCTGAGGTGTCTGGATGGCGCATTTTCAGCTTCTTTGTAGATTTCTAAGTCCCATAAGGGCCAGGCTAATCTGTGGCATTCAGGGTAGTGTTGAGGGTGGGAAAGAATAGACACAGTTGCCCTCTTCCATTTGGATGTGACTCAGGAGAGTTCTTGAGAACCTACCCCATCTTTTTGCAGTGCTGCCTGTGCTGTGGGTCTAGAGTGGGCTTAGCTGGAACATGGATTTGGTGATGGATCGGTAGGGTGGCAGTCACTACTGGATTTTGTTTTTTTCTTTAAATGAAGTGTGGTTTAGGTATGGGCCGTTTTCTTTGTTCTGTGTTTGTACAGCATTAAAGGACTGTTATCTTCATCTTTGGCCAAGTGAAGGTTAAAACCTCCAAAGGTTGCATTTGAACTGGATCATTTATCATTTTGACTGACTTTAAGTCTCACGTCTTAAGGCCATTTGTGGTACCAGCAGAGTGCTTTATGAGGTAATGTGTCCCTAGCTGCTGTGGCGACTAGTATGCAAGGCAGGAATTAAGTGTTTGAGAGCAAGATACAGAAACCTCTTGTAGAGTCTCAAGCTTATGCTTAGAACTGTTTGAGTGCAGAGTAGTTAGGTACTTTACAGAGTTTGATGGACTTTACCTGGAATAGACACCCCAGAAGGATGATATCATTGCTAAAGCAACCAGGGTTATATCATTTCTTTTACTCCAAGGCAACCCTTCTGCTAGGAGCCTGGGACCTTCTAGTCTGCCCTTAGAGACCTTGCCAGGTGTGTCTGTGCATGCCCAGCATTCTGTCATCTAGATATTTCATATTCTCTAAGGCTAAGCTCTGAGGGCATCTTCTTTGGGAAGCCTTTCCCTGACTCCTAGGAAAGAATTAGTCAACTTACTTCCACAGAAGCTGGTATATCCCTTGATTGTAGATGTTTCCTAGTAGAAAATGGGGGAGTACTCACATGGTAAGATTGCTACATGCAGTCTAAATATTACATGACCATTAAAGGAGTGCTTTTCTGCATAGTTCACTGGAATAGAGAAACTGGGTTGAAGTCCTTGTTTGGCTGCTAACTTGATCAGACATCATACCCATTCTTACCTCCATGCAATGCCTCTTGATTACCTGTCTTCCTTACCAGACAATAAAGCCTGTAAGCTAGTAAGCTTTTTTGTTTTTTCTGGTAAAGTTATTGTGCTTTAATAAAAAAAAAAAAATTATTGCTCAATATAGGTTTTTCCAAAAGAGCCATAGGCCAATTCACAGTTTAAAAAAAATCTTGTAGGCCAGGTGCAGTGGCTCACACCTGTAATCCCAGCATATGGGGAGGCCAAGGTGGGAGGATCATTTGAGCCCAGGAGTTCAAGGCTAGCCTGGGCAACAGGATAGACCCTGTCTCTCTAAAAAACAAAAACCAACCAAGCAAAAAATTATCCTAGAATAGATGGAAAATTATGCTAAGGAACAAAGACAACTTTCCTTTCATTTTTCCTTTGCAAATCTTAACACAGTCATATCACTAAGACTTAAGAAAACAAATAATCACTTATATACACAAGATTCACATAGATGATAGAAGCAAATGAATTAGTCAAAGGATATCTTTACCTATAATGAAGTAAAAGCTAGAAAGTAAACTTTTTGAAGACAGAGATTTTTTTTTAAAGTAGTATGACTCTAACAACCTAATATAGGTTATGTACAGAATAGACATCAATAATGAATGAACAGATGAATTAATGAGTTAGTGATGGATTTTTAGCACCTTTTCTCTCTTTGTAGGAACTTAAAATCCCAACTGAGTTGATTGGAGGAAGGGGCCTTAGACTGGGGTCAAATTCTATGTTTTCTGTGCTGACTTGAGATAATATGAAATGTTCTCCTTTTACAGGGTGTTTCCCCTGGCTTTTCTTTTCAGCATTCCTTTCTTTTCTTTAATTACCATTTAAAGATTTGTATGCTGTGGATGAGCTGATGGAAGGGAATGTTTCCCTGAGGACATGGCTTCTCATAGCAGCCAAGGTTTTGTGCCTGATTAACTCACTGATTGAATCACCATCCTCTGGAGGCACCAAGGAAGGGAGCATGAGTATATTTAAGCAGCCAGAACTCTATGTGCCTGTATAGTCGGAGTGGAGGGAGAAGTGGGATGGGAGTGACGGTAAGATGAAAAGAGAATGGTCAGATAAATCTAGTTTCTAACTCTTCCTCAATACTATGTTTTGGATTTTCCTTTTTGTGACCTAGAGTCAGAGCAGTCTAGTAGAAAGAACACAAGTAAGAGACTTTCTTCTGTCACCAACTCACCGTGCCACCTAGGACAAATCACTGCTGCTGTGTGGGCCTCATTTGTCAAGTAAGATCAGAAATCTCTGCTCTCTCTGACTCCTTGAATTGTAGTGAGCATCGGTGAGATGTTGGATGAGAGAACTCTGCACAATAGAGGTGATGGTACCCTAATTAGAGGTCACTATCCCATCGTTTCTTGCTAGGGTCTTCCTATCTCTGGAGGACTCAGCTACTGTAGCCCAGTCCTTGATGCTCAATTTACTCTTTCTGTTCTTTCCAGTCGCTATCTAGTCACTCTTCATTATATAATATAGGTGATCCAGTTGTCTCAGCAAGGCCCTCCATATCCTCTGACTTCCCTCTATCAGAGTACTCACCAGGCTGTCTTACCATTGCTTGTTTGGAGGTAGCTATTAGGAATATAGGCTTTGGAATCAAGCTGTCTGGATTTGAATCCTTACTTTTACAACTCACTGGCTGTGTGCTCTTGAGTAAGTTACTTATCTCTCTCTGCCTTAGTTTCCTATCTGTAAAATGAGGAGAATAATAGCAACTGCCTCACTGGCGGTTATTGTGAGAGTGCCTTATTTAAATAAGGCAGTATATATGGAGAGTGTAGACTAGTGCCTGGCATATGGTAAGCATCCAAAAATGTTGTGTAGGCCAGGCATGGTGGCTTATGCCTGCAATCTCAACACTTTGAGAGGCCAAGGTGGGCATATCACCTGAGGTCAGGAGTTTGACATCAGCCTGGCCAACGTGGTGAAACCCCGTCTCTACTTAAAAAAAAAAAAAAAAAATGCTAGGCATGGTGGTGCATGCCTAAAATCCCAGCTACTTGGGATGCTGAGGCAGGAGAATTGCTTGAACCCGTGAGGCAGAGATTGCGGTGAGCCAAACTTGCACCACTACACTCCAACCTGGGCGACACAGTAAGACTGTGTCTCAAAAACAACAAAAAAATGTTGTGTATTATAATAATCATTGTTACTTAACTGCCTCTTCCCTGATTGAAACTCTCTTAGGCCAGGGACCATATCTATTTTATTATTATATCTATAGTCCTTAGCACAGGTGTATTAGGCTATTCTTGAATTGTTATAAAGAAATTTCCAAGACTGGGTAATTTATAAAGAAAAGAAGTTTAATTGGCTCACAGTTCTGCAGGCATTACAGGAAGCATGGTGCTAGCAACTCTCAGCTTCTAGGGAAGCCTCAGGAAGCTTAGAATCATGATGAAAGGCAAAGAGGGAGCAGACACTTACCATTGTAAAAGCAGGAGCAAGATAGAGAGTGGGGTGGGGAGAGGTGCCATACACTCTTAACCAGATCTTGTGAGAACTATCAGGAAGACAACATCAAGGGGAGGGATCCTCCCCCATGACCCACACACCTCCCACCACACCCTACCTCCAGCATAGGGAAGTACAATTCAACATGAAATTTGGGTAGGGACGAATATCCAAACTATATCAATGGGGTTGGAACAGCAGGCACTGGATAGGAATTTCTTGAATAAGAGTATACATTTGAATATTGAATTTGCCATATATAGTACTAATTTTATGAGCATGAGCAAGAGACTTGCCCTCTCTAAACCCCAGTTTTCATATCTGTTAAATGGGAATAAAAATATTTGTCTTGTGGGCCTGATGTGAGAATTAAATAAATATGAAATGCCAGGAAGTGTGTAAATGTCATTCCCCTCCATACCTGTTGCCTGTGTACGTGTGGAGCCCAAGAATCTGCTGGCTACTCTAGTACCCTTATAGTGAGCTGAACCCGGAGTTGCTTCTGAGGTGGTGCTTTCTGGATATTTGGCCTAGGACAAAGAAAGTAAGCATACTTTGGGATTATTCTTAGCATTTTTGGCCTTTTCTATCTGCTTGCCCCGCTTGTTCTTCCTTGGATACTAGGTTCCTAAAATAGCCAGAATATTTTTCTGCCTCTTAATTTTCCAAATGTCTTAAGCAATCAGAAGCATTTTTGTTTTGGCTCCTTTAGGCTGGCTCTATTTGGTCCTGTCATTCTTTGTTAGCCATTACCATATCCTGCTCATATCCTGTTTCTTGACCTGCTATACTTTTTCTAGGGCTGAAACACTACCCATATCACGCCAGGTAAATCACTTTATTTGGCTCACTCTAACCAGTGGGAAGCATACTGGCCTGTGAGGTAGAAGCCTTGAGTTCCAGTGCTGGCTCTGTCAAAGTCTGACTGTGTGACATTGGGCATGGCCCTTTCCCTCTCTGTGTTTCAGGCTCTTATCATTAAAATGAATGATTTGAACCAACTCAGTGATTTCTAAGAGTCCTTAAGTTCTGTATTTGAGTTTGGAGAAATCACTTCTCTTTTGGGGGGTCTTAGTTTCCTCATCTGTAAAACTAAGTATGTTGACCTGAATAATTTACAAAAGCATGTCTAAGCCTGAATATTTTCTCCTTATTCTTAGTGGTTGGTTTTCTTTTTTTCTTTCTGCCTTATATTGCTTTCTAGAACATTTCTGTGACAGTTAACAGCTGTGGACAGGAAACCCTCAAACACTTCTAACTTGGCAAATGCTGCTGCTCCTCTGAACCTCATCCCAGCCCATTTCCTGTGTTTACAACCTTTGAGTTTTGCACTTAGTGACAGGCCTGACAGGTCATATTGTAGTTCTCTCTCTCTAGCCTGGTGCCGGTTAGACCAAAATGAGCAACAATTTGAGTGTCAGAAGACAGAGTTTCAGTCTCTGCGTGGCTGCGTGACCTTATGCAAGTGACCTCCCCTCTCACTCTAACCAGTGGGAAGCATACTGGCCTGTGAGGTAGAAGCCTGGAGTTCCAGTGCTGGCTCTGCCCTCTCAGGGTTTTTTTTCCCCCACATACTCTATCCTACAAGGGACGTGGTAGGCTACCTTTGCATTTCCTATATTGGACAAAATAAGAGGAAGAAAGGAAGCCAAACAGCTATCCCAGGCTCAGATTGGCAGCAGAGATGTGTTAAGGTGGGGAGCTGGTGTCACCAAATTGCCCAGTAAATCAGATGTGTGGTTGGTAACCAGGTAGGCATCTGTATGCGTTTATTCTTATCAAGGCTCTGGAAACAGATGGTATCTCACTTCCATCCCTACTTTCACCATATATATGACCTTTGGCAACTTACTCACTGTATCTGGGCTTCAGTTTTCTCATCTTATATTGGAGATAATAAAAGTACTGACTTTACAAAGTTTCAAAGAGACAACATATGTAGAAGTGCTTAACATAGTTCCTGACATGTTCATCAGCTCTTTCTCCCTTAACAGTTACAGTATTCTTTTCCTTTTTTGAGATGAAGTCTTGCTCTGTTGCCAGGCTGGAGTGCAGTGGTGCAATCTTGGCTCGCTGCAATCTTTGCCTCATGGGTTCTAGTGATTCTCCTGCCTCAGCCTCCTGAGTAGCTGGGATCATAGGTGCATGCCACCATGCCCAGCTAATTTTGTTGTATTTTTAGTAGAGATGGGGTTTCACCATGTTGGCCAAGATGGTCTCAATCTCCTGACCTTGTGATCCACCCTCACCTCCCAAAGTGCTGGGATTACAGGCATGAGCCACCGCTACCGGCTGACAGGTACAGTATTCTTAATTCTGTTATTGTGGAGAAAGCAAAAAGACACTTAAGTTCCAGTCTAGAGGACCTAACAGGCCACAAGAGAACATAATTCAGTTAGGGTTAGAAGAGCTTTTATGAGGTGGTCCCTTGCCCAGTGTAGGCTCAGTACTCTGACCTCAAAATGGGAGACTTATAGGACATGGAGTAGTTAAAGAAGGTGTCCTAGTGGCAGCAGGGCTTTCCCTCCTGGGTCTTGACGTGTCAAAAAGTATTAGACACAAAGAGCTAGAGAGAGAATAATTCTAGATGCCTATCCACCTTTCTCAAGCTCTCATGCTTTGTTTTGTATAGGTCAGTTTCCCATACATCTCCCTTTCTCTTCTAGGCAGTTAGTATCTAAGGGGTTTATCTTTTCTTTTTTTAATATAAAAGAGAAAAAAATTAAGGGATGAGGAGAACCTAACATTTATTAAGAACAAGCTAGTTTTACTTGAATCTGTAGACTATGTAGTTTGCTTGCATAATCATACATATTTAGAAAAGTACATTATTATGGCACATTTTACAGATGAAAAAATAGTGCCTTCAAAAGGTTAGACAGCTTTTCCAGCTCTACATTAGCAAATTATGATGACAAATCAAAGGAGCCCTACATGAGCCATTTTGGAAGATATGTATAATTGAGTAGGTCTCAGTGTGCTTATTCATCCAAGTTCTCAACCTGTAATAGTCTGGTTTGTACGCTTATCTTCCAGATATGTCTATCTTATTCCTAGATCCAAGCTGTACTCACGTCCTGCTCTTAGCAGTTATTCCCAATCCTCTAAATCTCCAGTTCTACGATGAATTTAGATTCTACCCTCCTACCCTAACCTTAGATCCCTTAATTCTCTTCTCAAATATTTACCAAGCATCTACTGTATGCCAGACTAGAAACGAACGCAAATACCAATTCCTGCTTAGATATTTCAGTGTGGTAGTTAGACAATTACAACAAAGATAACATGGTAATAATTGAACACTTACTATGTGCCATGCTCTATTTGAAGTACTTTATATGTATTAACTCATTTAATTGTCACAACCCGATGAGGTAGGTACTGTTTTCTACTTATTTTACAGATAGAAATGTAGGCATAGAGAATTTAAGTAATTGGTCCAAATTGTGATAAAGAGAAGTACAGGGACTATAGGAGCACAGAAGAGGGACTTCTAATCAAACCTCAGAGGTCAGTATAGAGAAGCCTCCTAGAGAAATTAGAAAAAACCTGAGTAGAATCTTGAAACCTGAGTAGGAATTAGTCAGGTGTAGAATGGGGCAAGGATATTGAGGGCAGTGGGAACATCATGTACAAAGCCACAAAGTGAGCCTTGCATATTTATGGAATTGTAAGTAATTTAGTATGGTGGAGTGCAGGGTATATGTGAGCTGGTGAGTGGCAGGAGATAAGGCTAGAAAATGCTATAGAGACAGCTTTTTGAAAAAGTCTTATATGCTTTTCTAAATTATATTCATTACAAAGGCCAAGCGTCCCCAGTCTTGGGGATTTGAATCCCTAAAAGGGATCATGGAGGGATGTCTCATGAATCCATGTTGTTTATTCAGCCGTTTTTCAAGTAGTGGTTAGTAAAAGCACAACTATCATTACATGGAGCTCTTTGGAGTTCCTCACTGAAAAAAGTTAGGAATCACTGTTTTAGGAGTTGGGGAACCCTGTGAAGGATTTTTTAAATTAAAATTTTCATTGAGATAATTGTAGATTTACATGGAGTTCTAAGAAACAATATGGAGAGATCATTAGAAAACCTTGCAGTTTCCTTCATGGTAACATTTTGGACAAACTGTAGTATATCATGGCCAGGATATTGACATTGATAAAATCCACTGATCTTGTTCAGAGTTCCCAGTTTTACTTGTACTCACCTATGTATATAAAGTTCTATTCCAACAACACAAAGATCCTTCCTGTTCTTTTATAACCAACCCATCTCCTTTCAACCCCCTTCCTGATTCCTAACTTCTCTCTGCCTTCCATTTCTAGAATTTTGTTCTTTCAGAAATGTTATATAAATGGAATCACAGAGTATATAACCTTTTGGAATCAGCTTCTTTCTTTCTTTTTTTTAAAGACGGGGTTTCACCATGTTGGTCAGGCTGGTCTTGAACTCCTGACCTCAAGTGATCCACCTGCCTTGGCCTCCCAAGTGCTGGGATTACAGGCGTGAGCCACCACACCCAACCTTCTTTTTTTTCTTTGCTCATTTCAGTTCCTTGGAAAGTCATCCAAGTTGTGTGTATCAATTGGTCATGCTTTTTTTTTTTTTTTTTTTAAAGACGGAGTCTTGCTCTGTTGCCCAAGCTGGAGTGCAGTGGTTCTGTCTCAGCTCATTGCAACCTCTGCCTCCTGGGTTCAAGCGATTCTCCTGCTCAGCCTCTTGAATAGCTGGGATTACAGGTACACACCACCACGCCCTGTAATTTTTGTATTTATAGCAGAGACAGGGTTTCACCATGTTGGTCAGGCTGGTTTCGAACTCCTGACCTAATGATCTGCCCATCTTGGCGTCCCAAAGTGCTGAGATTACAGGCATAAGTCACTGCACCTGGCCAGTCATTCCTTTTTATTGCTGAGTAGTGTACCATTGTATATAAGTACTGGAGTTTAATCATTTGCTTGTTGAATATATGGGCTGCTTCCAGTTTTGGCTATTACAATTAAAGTTTCTGTGAACATTTATGTACAGGTTTTTGTGTGAATCTGAGAAATATTTTATTCAGGAGGTTTGTCTAGTCAGATTTGAATTTTATTTTATTTTATTTTTTTGAGACAAGGTCTCACTCTGTCCTCTGCCACCTGGGCTGGAGTTCAGTGGTGCAATCATAGCCCACTGCAGCTTCAAACTCCAGATTCCTGGGCTCAGCTTCAAGATCCTCCTGCCTCAGCCTCCTGAGCAGCTGGGCCTACAAGTACATAACACCATACCAAGTTAATTTTTAAATTTTTATTTTGTAGAGACAGAGTCTTGCTTTGTTGCCCAGGCTGATCTTGAACTCCTGGCTCAAGTGATCCTCCCACCTCAGTCTCTCAAGGTATTGGGATTACAGGTATGAACCACTGTGCCTGGCCCAGATTTGAATTTTAGAAAAATTGTACTCACTGCTTGGTAGAGGATGAGTTTGAAAGAAACTAGAACAGAGACAGGGAGAACAGTGAGGAAATTGTTGTAACCCATGCAAGAGATGTAGAAGCCTGAACTGCTTTGCCGTAGAGGTATCACCCTCAGAAATCAGATCAAACTTGTCCAGAAGAGGGAGCAGGGCTAGGGAGCCTGGGCTGCCAGGAGTCTCACACACTTCATTCTGGATAGTCTCCTTTCAGGGAAGACACTCTGAGAAAGGCATCTTGTGAGAAAAGGCTGCTCTTCAGCTGCAGGAAGAGAGTCAGAACCTGGTTCCTAGAATGATCATCTTGACTGCAACACTGTTTAGTAGATGCTCTTGGTTATCTTCTCCTAAGAAAAGACGAAGAGGGGCCAGTTATCTTTCTTTTATTGTCTGAGTAGAGGCTTATGTGGGGCAGAAAGATAATGAGAAGCTCTCTCCTAGTTCATGTCTCTTTTGGAGCCCAGGAATGTGTTCTCTTCTAATCAGCCAGCAAGAGGCCTGGGAGATTTGAGTCTGTCTTATTACTAAGGAAACTGGAATCCACACTGTTTTTACCTCATGCAGTGGTGTGCCTGTTTTCTCAGTGTTTATATTTTCAAGGCATTTATCACTGTGCTTTTAGAGCCATTGTGATTGGGACTGATTGTTGGGAGCCAACCTTACTGATTGAACCCAGAAGGGTATAATCTTAGAGGGTCCACTGATAGGTTGGTCGTGTCCCCTAGGCATTGTCCTTTATCTGGGAAAGTCCTTGGCTGCCCACTCCAACACTTTTAGAAAACTTTTCCCAGCAGAAAGCCATTTGAGTTGTCTGTAATTATTTTTTTGGCTCTCTCAGACCCTGATGAGTGCTGGTAAGGTCACAAGAACGTTTGGGTGAGGCGCCAGTCAGAGAATTTGGGGTAGCTTTTGAATAAGTTTGTGTTCATTTAATTCTTCTGGGGTTGTCTTGCTTCTTGGAAACATGTGGAATCCCAAACTTGGGATACCAAATCTTCAAAATCAGTATGCAACTTTCAGTTGTCTCTAGACCAGATATTGTGCTGCCTAGCACTGGGCCAGACACAGGGGAACACCAGAAGAATCAAAGACTCTCCTTGTTATTCTTGGGAAGATAAGACTTCAGGACCAGGCATGGTGACTCATGCTTGTAATCCCAGTACTTTGGGAGGCCGAGGCAGGTGGATTGCTTGAGCCCAGGGGTTCAGTACCAGACTGGACAACTTGATGAAACTTCGACTCTACAAAAAATGCAAAAATTAGCCAAGCACAGTGGTACATGCCTATAGTCTTAGCTATTTGGGAGGCTGAGCCTGGGAGATAGAAGCTGCAGTGAGCCATGATCTTGCCACTGCAGTCCAGCCTGGGCGACAGAATGAGACCCTGTCTCAAAAATAAACAAACAAACAAAGAAATATAAAATAAAGACTTCCAGGATAACCAGAGACTAGAAAACTGACAAATGAACAACTAACATTTGTGTAGAGCATTACTATTTTTCAAAAGATTTTACTGATTTTTCAGGTAAGAACATTAGGAGTAGTCAATGTGTAGGAAAGTTGGAATTCAAAGACCTGTATTTGCTACCTCTGCAAATTCAGTACGTATTTTAATAATTGGGGATTGGGGAAAGGGGGTCCTGGAGGCAAGAGAAGTGTGTGTTACTGTTTGATTTCCTAGTGACTTTGCCTAGTTCAGCTAGTTCAGTCATCAGTAAAAAGCTGCTTAAAAGTGTTAAATAAGTGTGGAAATGGGTATTTCAGCATGTGGACACTGAACTGAGAGTCAGTCAGACACTTTCAATTTAGTAAGGAAGGTCATAGAAACAAAAGGGCAGGCAAATAGGCTGTCTAGCAGGAGTCTGAAGCCCTATGGGAGACCAAGGAGTAGACAAAGGGTATCATAACAGCTGGACAGCTCCTGCACCAGAAACTCCTGTTATTGAGGTCAAGGCCTGCTTGGTGGTAACTAGCTGTAGGGATTAGCCATTTTCTTCTGGAAGGAGGCTTCCTGTGAGATCAAAATTTGAAGAAAAGAATGCTTAGAGGAGGAGGAAGGTAGAAATGGGACACAGGAAGGAATAGCTGAGTGAACCCCTGAGAAGAGATAGCCAGAGACTTCTCTTCTAGCAGGTGATTAGGTTTAACAGAAGCATATTCTTTTGCTCTTTTTGTTCTCCCAGCATGGTGTGCTAGAGACCCGGTTTTCCTTCTCCAGTGATTCTTAAACTTTATATTTAAGTTCTAATGAGAAAGAGGTCTTTGGCTAGTTTGTTTCAGAGGATTGAACACTAAAGAATTTAAGGCAAAGCCAGGATGTTTGAGGAATGGTACAAGCCCACATAGGGCTTCTTGTATTTGCTGTTAATAGACAAAAAATACCCTGATGGAACCCCTGCTTCCTCACCCCCCAGCCCTTGCTTTGTTGCCTTGGAAAGTAAGAGTTAATAATGCTCAACCAGATCACCCAACTTTAGCCTTGCCATGGGACGTGGTGTAGAAAGTTAGTGTGGGTTCTAATCTGGTTCTGCCACTTCTTTGCTGGCCAACCTAGGGCAAAACATGCCGTTTTATGGCTTCAATTTTCTTCCCTAGGTGTTAAAAGAGCAATGGCCCTCGAGGCTCTCCAAATCTCCTTCAATTCTGCCATTTAGAGTCTGAGTATAAGCCAGGCGCGGTGGCTCACGCCTGTAATCCCAGCACTTAGGGAGGCCGAGGCGGGTGGATCACGAGGTCAAGAGATCGAGACCATCCTGGTAAACCTGGTGAAACCCCGTCTCTACTAAAAATACAAAAAATTAGCTGGGCATGGTGGCGCATGCCTGTAATCCCAGCTACTCAGGAGGCTGAGGCAGGAGAATTGCCTGAACCCAGAAGGCGGAGGTTGCGGTGAGCCGAGATCGCGCCATTGCACTCCAGCCTGGGTAACAAGAGCGAAACTCCATCTCAAAACAAAACAAAACAAAACAAAACAACAACAAAAAACAAAATAGAGTCTGAATATAATAAGTGATCTCAACATCTATTATTCCCATTCTATGCCAGGAGGTTTTGCAAGATTAGTAAGAAGAATGCTTTGATTTCCTGATTTATTTATTTATTTTTTTTTGAGACAGGGTCTCGCTCTGTTGCTGAGGCTGAAGTACAGTGGCATGCTCATAGCTCACTGCAGTCTTGACCTCCCAGGCCCTAGCAATCCTCTCACCACAGCCTCCCTAGTAGCTGGCACCATAGGTGTGTGCCATCACTCCCAGCTATTTTTTGTAGAGACGGAGTTTCCCTATGTTGCCCAGGCTGGTCTCGAACTCCCAGGGTCAGGTGATCCTTGGCCTCCCAAAGTTCTGGGATTACAGGCATGAGCCACCATGCCTGACCTGACTTCCTGATCTCTTTTTTTTTTTTTTGAGACGGAGTCTCGCTATGTCGCCAGCCTGGCATGCAGTGGCATGATCTCGGCTCACTGCAACCTCTGGCTTCTGGATTCAAGCAACTCTCTTGCCTCAGCCTCCTGAGTAGCTAGGACTACAGCTGTGCACCACCACACCTAGCTAATTTTTGTATTTTTAGTAGAGACGGGGTTTCACCATGTTGGCCCGGATGGTCTCAATCTCTTGACCTCATGATCTGCCCACCTTAGCCCCCAAGCCAAGCTGTGTAAGATGCTGTGCTCCTTACCCTTGGGCTTTCTTTGTTTGGCTTGCCCTTCCTTCTGCTCCCACTCTCTTCTACCTGTTTTTCAGTGGTATCTCCTGCTACTATGGTCTCTTGTCTCTTGCTATATTTTACTTTGTATTTTTGTAATTCATATACTGTGCTCATTCTCCTAGCACTTTTTGAGAGCAAAGGATAGTGTTTATTCATCTATTTTTGAATTTGTTCATTCAACAAGTTTTTTTGGGCATTTTTTTTTCAGGAACTTTATTTTTTTATTTTTTAAAAATATATTTTATTGCACTTTAGGTTCTAGGGTACAGTGCAGAACATGCAGGATTGTTGCATAGGTACATACATGGCAATGCGGTTTGCTGCCTCCATCCCCGTCACCTATATCTGGCATTTCTCCCCATGTCATCCCTCCCCAACTCCCTACCCCACACTGTCTCTCCCCTAGTCCCCCCCAACAGACCCCAGTGTGTGATGCTCCCCTCCCTGTGTCCATGTGTTCTCATTGTTCAACACCTGCCTATGAATGAGAACATGTGGTGTTTGATTTTCTGTTTTTGTGTCAGGTTGCTAAGAAGGATGGTTTCCAGATTCATCCATGTCCCTACAAAGGACATGAACTCATCGTTTTTTATGGCTGCATAGTATTCCATGGTGTATATGTGCCACATTTTCCTTGTCCAGTCTATCGTTGATGGGCATTTGTGTTGGTTCCAGGTCTTTGCTATTGTAAACAGTACCACAGTGAACATATGTGTGCATGTGTCTTTATAATAGAATGATTTATAAACCTTTGGATATATACCCAGTATATATATAATGGGATTACTGGGTCAAATGGAATCTCTATTCCTAGATCCTTGAGGAATCACCACACTGTCTTCCATAATGGTTGAACTACTTTACACTCCCACCAACAGTGTAGAAGTGTTCCTATTTCGCCATATCCTCTCCAGCATCTGTTGTTGCCAGATTTTTTTTTTGAGACGGAGTTTTGCTCTTGTTACCCAGTCTAGAGTGCAATGGCGCGATCTCGGCTCACCGCAATCTCCGCCTCCTGGGTTCAAGCAATTCTCCTGCCTCAGCCTCCTGAGTAGCTGGGATTACAGGCATGCGCCACCATGCCCAGCTAATTTTTTGTGTTTTTAGTAGAGACGGGGTTTCACCATGTTGACCAGGATGGTCTCGATCTCTTGACCTCGTGATCCACCCGCCTCAGCCTTCCAAAGTGCTGGGATTACAGGTGTGAGCCACAGTGGCCGGCCCTGTTGCCAGATTTTTTTAATGATTGCCATTCTAACTGGCGTGAGCTGGTGTCTCAATGTGATTTTGATTTGCATTTCTCTAATAACCAGTGATGATGAGCATTTTTTCACGTTTGTTGGCCTCATATAAGTCTTCTTTTGAAAAGTGTCTTGTTTATATCCTTCGCCCACTTTTGAATGGGTTTGGTTGTTTTTTTCTTGTAAATCTGTTTTAGTTCTTTGTAGATTCTGGATATTAGCCCTTTGTCAGATGGGTAGATTGCAAAAAATTTTTCCCATTCTGTTGGTTGCCAGTTCGCTCTAATGATTGTTTCTTTTGCTGTGCAGAAGCTGTGGAGTTTAATTAGATCCCATTTGTCTATTTTGGCTTTTGTTGCCAATGCTTTTGGTGTTTTAGTCATGAAGTCCTTGCCTATGCCTATGTCCTGAATGGTTTTGCCTAGGTTTTCTTCTAGGGTTTTTATGGTGTTAGGTCTTCTGTTTAAGTCTTTAATCCATCTGGAGTTAATTTTAGTGTAAGGTATCAAAAAGGGATCCAGTTTCTGCTTTCTGCACATGGCTAGCCAGTTTTCCCAACACCATTTATTAAAGAGGGAGTCCTTTCCCCATTGCTTGTTTTGTCAGTTTTGTCAAAGGTCAGATGGTTGCAGATGTGTGGCGTTGCCTCCAAGGCCTCTGTTCTGTTCCATTGGTCTATATCTCTGTTTTGGTACCAGTACCATGCTGTTTTGATTACTGTAGCCTTGTAGTGTAGTTTGAAGTCAGGTAGCATGATGCCTCCAGCTTCGTTCTTTTGGCTTAGGATTGTCTTGGCTATGTGGGCTCTCTTTTGGTTCCATATGAAGTTTAAGTTGTTTTTTTCCAGTTCTGTGGAGAGAGTCATAGGTAGCTTGATGGGGATAGCGTTGAATCTATAAATTACTTTGGGCAGTATGGCCATTTTCACAGTATTGATTCTTCCTAACCATGAGCATGGACTGTTTTTCCCTCTGTTTGTGTCCTCTGTTATTTCCTTGAACAGTGGTTTATAGTTCTTGAAGAGGTCCTTTACATCCTTTGTTAGTTGTATTCCTAGATATTTTATTCTCTTTGTAACAATTGTGAATGGCAGTTTGTTCTTGATTTGGCTCTCTTTAAGTCTGTTATTGGTGTATAAGAATGCTTGTGATTTCTGCACTTGATTTTATATCCTGAGACTTTGCTGAAGTTGCTTATCAGTTTCAGGAGATTTTGGGCTGAGACAATGGGGTCTTCTAAATATACAGTCATGTCGTCTGCAAATAGAGACAATTTGACTTCCTCCTTTCCTAATTGAATACCCTTTGTATATTTTTCTTGCCTGATTACTCTGGCTAGAACTTCCAATACTATGTTGAATAGGAGTGGTGAGAGAGGGAATCCTTGTCTAGTGCCAGATTTCAAAGGGAATGCTTCCAGTTTTTGCCCATTCAGTATGATATTGGCTGTTGGTTTGTCATAAATAGCTTTTATTATTTTGAGATACATTCTATTGATACCTAGTTTATTGAGAATTTTTAGCATAAAGAGCTGTTGAATTTGGTCAAAGGCCTTTTCTGCATCTATTGAGATAATCATGTGGTTTTTGTCTTTGGTTCTGTTTATGTGGTGAATTACATTTATAGACTTGCATATGTTGAACCAGCCTTGCATCCCCAGGATGTAGCCTACTTGATCATGATGGATAAGCTATTTAATATGCTGTTGCACTCAGTTTGCCAGTATTTTATTGAAGATTTTTGCATCTATGTTGATCATGGATATTGGCCTGAAGTTTTCTTTTTTTGTTGAGTCTCTGCCAGGTTTTGGTATCTGGATGATGTTGGTCTCAAAATGATTTGGGAAGGATTCCCTCTTTTTGTATTGATTGGAATAGTTTCAGAAGGAGTGATACCAGCTCCTCTTTGTATGTCTGGTAGAATTCAGCCGTGAGCCCATCTGGACCTGGGTTTTTTGGTTGGTAGGCTATTAATTGCTGCCTCAACTTCAGCCCTTGTTATTGGTCTATTCAGGGTTTCAACTTCTTCCTGGTTTAGGCTTGGGAGGGTACAAGTGTCCAGGAATTTATCCATGTCTTGCAGTTGTACTGGTTTGTGTGCATAGAGTTGTTTGTAGTAATCTCTGATGGTAGTTTGTATTTCTGTGGAATTGGTGGTGATATCCCCTTTATCATTTTTTATTGCATCTATTTGATTGTTCTCCCTTTTCTTTTTTATTAATCTGGCTGGTGGTCTGTCTATTTTGTTGATCTTTTCAAGAAACCAGCTCCTGTATTTGTTAATTTTTTGAAGGGTTTTTTGTGTCTCTTATCTCCTTCAGTTCTGCTCTGATCTTAGTTATATCTTGTCTTCTGCTAGCTTTTGAGTTTTTTTGATCTTTCTTCTCTAGCTCTTTCAATTTTGATGATAGGGTGTCAATTTTAGATCTTTCCTTGCTTCTCATATGGGCATTTATTGCTATAAATTTTCCTCTAGACACTGCTTTAAATGTGTCCCAGAGATTGTAGTACATTGTGTCTTCGTTCTCATTGGTTTCGAAGAACATCTTTTTTTCTGTCTTCATTTCATTGTTTATCCAGTCAACGTTCAATAGCCAGTTGTTCAGTTTCCATGAAGTTGTGCGGTTCTGAGTGAATTTCTTAATCCTGAGTTCTAATTTGATTGCACTGTGGTCTGAGAGACAGTTTGTTGCGATTTCCATTCTTTTGCATTTGCTGAGGAGTGATTCACTTCCAGTTGTGTGGGCAGTTTTAGAGTAGGTGTGATGTGGTGCTGAGAGGAATGTATATTTTGTGGATTTGGGGTGGAGAGTTCTGTAAATGTCTATTGGGTTTGCTTGGTCCAGATCTGAGTTCAAGTCCTGGATATCATTGTTAATTTTCTGTCTTGTTGATCTGTCTAATACTGGCAGTGGAGTGTTAAAGTCTCCCACTATTATTGTGTGTGAGTCTAAGTCTCTTTGTGGGTCGTTAAGAACTTGCGTTATGTATCTGAGTGCTCCTATATTGGGTGTGTATATATTTAGGATTGTTAGCTTTTCCTGATGCACTGAGCCTTTTACCATCATGTAATGCCCTTCTTTGTCTCTTTTGGTCTTTGTTGGTTTAAAGTCTATTTTACCAGAGACTAGGATTGCAACTCCTGCTTTTTTTTGCTCTCCATTTTCTTGATCAATCTTCCTCCATCACTTTATTTTCAGCCTATTTGTGTCCTTGCATGTGAGATGGGTTTCCTGGATACAGCACATTGACGGGTTTTGACTTTTTACCCAATCTGCCAGTCTGTGTCTTTGATTGGGGCATTTAGCCCATTTACATTTAAGGTTAATATTGTTATGTGTGAAATTGATCCTGCCATTTTGATGCTAGGTGATTGTTTTGCCCATTAGTTGATGCAGTTTCTTCATTGTGTCAATGCTCTTTACCATTTGATACGTTTTTGGAGTGGCTGGTACTGTTTTGTCCTTTCTATGTTTAGTGCTTCTTTCAGGAGCTCTTGTAAGGCAGGCCTGGTGGTGATGAAACCTCTGAACAACTGCTTGTTTGTAAAGGATTTTCTTTCTCCTTCGCTTATGAAGCTTAGTTTGGCTGGATATGAAATTCTAGGTTCAAAGTTCTTTTCTTTAAGGATGTTGAATATTGGCCCCACTCTCTTCTGGCTTGTAGAGTTTCTGCAGAGAGAGCCGCTGTGAGTCTGATGGGCTTCCCTTTGTGGGTAACCCAACCTTTCTCTCTGGCTGCCCTTAACATTTTTTCCTTCATTTCAACCCTGGTGAGTCTGATGATTATGTGCCTTAGGGTTGCTCTTCTTGAGGATTATCTTTGTGGTGTTCTCTGTATTTCCTGGACTTGAATATTGGCCTGCCTTGCTAGGTTGGGGAAGTTCTCTTGGATAATATCCTGAAGAGTGTTTTCCAGATTGCATTCATTCTCTCCGTCGTATTCAGGTACACCTATCAAACGTAGATTAGGTCTTTTCACATAATCCCATATTTCTTGGAGGCTTTGTTTATTTCTTTTCACTCTTTTTTCTCTAATCTTGCCTTCTCGTTTTATTTCATTGAGTTGATCTTCAATCTCTTATATCTTTTCTTCTGCTTGGCCAATTTGGCTATTGAAACCTGTGTATGCTTTGCAAAGTTCTCATGTTGTGTTTTTCAGCTCCATCAGTTCATTTATATTCTTCTCTAAGCTGTTTATTCTCATTAGCATTTCGTCAGACCTTTTTTCAAGGTTCTTAGTTTCTTTGCATTGGGTTAGCACATGTTCTTTTAGCTTAGAGAAGTTTGTTATTACCCAGTTTATGAAGCCTGTTTCTGTCAATTCATCATACTCATTCTCCATCCAGACTTGTTCCCTTGCTGGTGAGGAGTTGTGATCCCTTGGAAGAGGAGAGGCATTCTGGTTTTGGGTGTTTTCATCCTTTTTGTGCTGGTTTCTTCCCATCTTTGTGGATTTATCTACCTGTGGTCTTTGTTGTTGGTGACTTTCAGTTGGTGTCTCTGAGTGGATGTCCTTTTCATCGATGATGAAGTTATTTCTGTTTCTTAGTTTTCCTTCTATCAGTCAGGCCCCTCTGCTGTAGGACTGCTGGAGGTCCACTCCAAACGCTGCTTGCCTGTGGATCATCTGCAGCAGCTGTGGAACAGTAAGGGTTGCTGTTGCTCCCAGTTTCTTCTTCTGTTATCTTTGTCCCAGAAGGGTACCTGCCAGATACTAGCCTCAGCTCTCCTTTATGAAGTGTCTCTTCGGATATATGGGGATCAGGGAGCTGCTTGAGGAGACGGTCTTTCCCTTAAAGGAGCTCAAGTGTTGAGCTGTGAGCTCCTTTGTTCCGTTCAGAGCTTCTAGGCATGTATGTTTAACTCTGCTGCAGCAGAACTCATAACCGCCTTTTTTTCCCAGGTGCTCTGTCCTGTGAAGGTGGGGCTTTTTAATAAGTTCCTGACATGCTGCTGCCTTTTTTCAGAGATGCCCTGCCCAGCAAGGAGGTAGTCTAGTCACAGTCTGCCAGCAAAGGCATTGCTCAGCTGCCATGAGCTCTCCTCAGCTGCTGTGTGATCTTCCTTGTGGTTTTGTTTATAGATGTATAGTTAGAACTGCCTCGGTAATGGCGGACTGTCTCTGTAATGACGGACTGCCTCAGTAATGGCGGAGTGCGTTGGTAATGGTGGAGTGCCTCGGTAATGGTGGACTGTCTCAGTAATGGCAGACTGCCTTGGTAGTGGTGGACTGCCTCGGTAATGGCGGACACCCTTCCCCACACAGAGCTGGACCATGCTGGGTCCAGCTGTGCTTGCTGTGAAACTCTCAATCCAGAGCATTTCAGATTGCTGGTCTTTGTGGGGGTGGGACCGGCCGAGCCAGATCACCTGGCTCCTTGTTTCTGCCCCCATTTTTTCAGTTGAATGGGCAACTCTGTCTCCCAGGCGTTCCAGGTGCCAGTTGAAATGGCCACCCAGATTTGTGTGAGTTTTTGTGCGGAGACCTGCTGTGCCAGCTGCAACAGCAGTTGTGGAGACTCGTGGCACTTTTCCACTTGGGAATCTCCTGGTCTGTGGGAAGTAGAAGCTTGTTTGGAAATGTGGTGATCACTCACCCTCTGTGTTCTCACTGGGAACTACATTCCAGAGCTGTTCCTGTTTGGCCATCTTGGATTGTCTCGGCATTTGTTTTTTCATTCAACAAATGTTCATTGAAGCCTAACTATTGTGCTAGGAACTAAGCTAGGTGCTAGCAGTCAGGATTCAGCCATGAACAAGACAACCATGGTTTCTACCACTGTGGAGCTTGCAATTTAGCAGAGAAGATAGACATTCAGCAAATTATCACAGAAATAATTACTATTGTGAAATGTGCTGTAAATGAAAAATGTAGGTTGCTTTGAAGAATGTATAATATGGGCCTAAGCAGTTTGGGTGGGAGAGTGAGTCAGGTTCTTTGAAGAAATGATACTTAAATGGAGATCAACAGCGTGAGTCAGAATTTGCAGGTTAAGAAAGAAGTAAGAGCCTTCCATTTAGGAATAATTCTGAGTGGTTCTTGATCTGGGCTGCACTCTACTCTCACCAAGAACAAGAGAGTATGTGGATCACTTGGACATCTTATGCATGACTGGTGGAGTGTAAAGTGATATGCCTACTTTGAAAAACAATTTAACAGTTACTTAAAATGTTAAACATACTTTTATTGTATAACACATCAGTTCCCCACCCTGGATATTTGCTCAAGAAAAATGAAAACATACGTTCACATGAAGATTTATACATGAATACTCATAACAGCTTTATTTGTAATACCAAAAACTGATGAATGGATAAACAAATGGTGGTATAGCCATTCAATGGAATACTACTTAGCAATAAAATAGAACAAACTACTGATTCATGTGACAACATGGTTGAATCTCAAATCATGCTGAGTAAAAGAAGCTAGGTTTAAAAGGGTAGAGTACATACTGATGGTTCCATTTAATTTGAAATTCTAGAACAGGCAAAACTAGTTTATAGTAATGGAAATTGGATCAGTGATTGTGTCGGGAGGGAGAATGAGGGTTGGCAGTGAAGGAGCAAGTAAGAATATTCTGGGGTGATGGAAAGGTTCTGCATCTTGACTGGGGTGGTCGTTACACAGGTATGTATGTTCATCCAACACATTAAAATGTGCATTTAAAATGAGTGCATTTTATTACTTGTAACTGTACCTTAAAAATATTTATGCCTCATTTTTATAAGGGTCAAAAACAGGTAAAACTCGTCTATGATGATACAAGTCAGAATGTTACTATGGGGTGTGGGTACTCATGGTAGTATTGACTGGAAAGGAGCAAGAAGGATGGAGCCTTCCTGGAAATGTTCTATATTTTTTGTTTCAGTGGTAGTTACATGAACATACAGATTACATAAAAATTGAATATATAATGTAAAAATATATATGTAAAATTGTCTGTATATTTACTTATGCTCATTCCTGTATATATGTTATATCTCTATTAATGAAAAAAAAAACAAACAAACCAAAAACCCAGCTTTTGCCTGGCCCCATTCAAAGAGATACTGATTTAATTGATCTGGGGTAGGACCTGGGCATCAGCAATTTAAGAGCTCAAGTGATTCTACTGTGCAACCAGAGTTGAGAACTACTGCTCTATGTGAAAAGGCTGAGAAGGGAAGAAATGGCATGTCAAGAAGGCTCATAAAAAGCAGGAGTTTCACTTCTCTTTTATTTAAAAAATTTTATTATTTTTTACTGCTTCTTGTGCAGCAGGGCTACCTCATAAGCAGTGTGACCTGAGTAGTCAGGAGTTTCACTTCTAATACACAGTTATTTTTATTTTATTTTTTATTTATTTATTTTCATTTTTTATTATTATTTTTGAGACAGAGTCTCGGTCTGTCACCAGACTGGAGTGCAGTGGCACAATCTTGGCTCACTACAACCTCCACCTCCCGGGTTCAAGTGATCCTCCTGCCTTAGCCTCCTCAGTAGCAGGGACTACAGTCATGCACCACCATGCTTGGCTAATTTTTTCTTTTTTGGTATTTTTAGTAGAGATGGGGTTTCACCATGTTGGCCAGGATGGTCTCTATCTCTTGACCTTGTAATCCGCCCACCTCAGCCTCCCAAAGTGCTGGGATTGTAGGCATGAGCCACCATGCCCAGCCCAATATGAGGTTATAGAAAAAAAAAAAAAAAAGCAGGAGTTACTGGAGATGAAATCAGAAAGATGGCAGGTGTCAGATCATTCTGGGCCTTGCAGGCCACATTAAGAAATTTTACTTTATCTTAAGAACAATGAGAAATTTTTGAAAGGTTATAAACAGAGACTGACTAGGTTGGATTTTCAGCTGGTATACACTAGCATTGCCTATAGCTAGCTTTTCTGCTGATTGGTCATTAAGTAATTAGATTATCTTCTCTGGGAGTGGCATGCTGTGTGGAGAGTAAGATTTGGAATAGTTAAGGGATATTGAATTAGGCTTGGTGATTGATTAAATGTGGGAAGTGAAGGAGAGTGAGATGTCAAGGTTTCTGACATAAGCACCTGGAAAAGTAGGAAAGTTAGGGGAAAAGTGAGTTTAGAATTGAAACTTACTAGTTCAGATGCCTGAGAGACATCCATGTGATGTCTACTAGGTAGTTAGGTTCTGTGGATTTCTGTGGGTCCTAAGTGAAACTTGAACCAGAAACATAATTATGGGACTTGGTAATAGTAATTTCTTTAAATAGAAGGCATGAGAAGAGGTAAAATCACTTTAGGAAAGAGTGTATGTAGTAAGAAGACAGCCCAGAATTTATTTAAAAATTCTGACATTTAAAATTCATGTAGAAGACCAGCTATGGTGGCTCACGCCTGTAATTCCAACACTTCGAGAGGCTAAGGCAGGAGGATCACTTGAACTCAAAGGGTAGAGGCTGCAGTGAACCATGATGATGCAACTGCACTTCAATCTGGGTGACAGAGCAAGACCTTGTCTCAAAAAAAAAAAAAAGAAGTAAGGTAGAGAGGAGAAACCTACCTTGCATATTAGGGAAAGCCAAGATTTACTCATTCATTTAGCAAATTCTCTATTGAATACCTACTATGTGTAACCTTTGGGATACTGTAGTGAACAAAAAAGCATCTACTCTTGTGGACCTTACTTTTAGTAGAGGGAGATAGATGATGAGCAAACCAAGGAATAAATATATCATGTGCCAGGTGGAATCAAATGCTATGAAAAATGAGAATCATGAGCTATGCCCTCAGATATCTTCAAATAACTATAGTTATAAACTGACTGAGGTAAGGTCATATGAGGTACAAAGTCAGAAATGCTGGTGGAACTCAGAAGTATATCTCATTGCGATGCTCAACATGGAGCTGTATATATAGTTGATGTTGTAGATTGTTATTATTATTATTAATTTTGAGACAGGGTCTTGTTTTGTCACCAAGGCTGGAGTGCAGTGTCATGATCATGGCTCACACAGCCTGAACTCCTGGGCTCAAACAGTCCTCCACTTCAACCTCCCAAGTAACTGGGACTACAGGTGCACACCACTACACTGGGCTAATTTTTAAGTATTTTTTCTTCCTTTGTAGAGACGGGATCTCACTATGTTGACCAGGCTGCTTTTGAACTCTTGGCCTCATGTGATCTTCCTACCTTGGCCCCCAAAGTGCTGAAATGACAGGCATGAGCCACCAAGCCTGGCCAATGGATTAATTTTTGATGAGTGACCTCAGGGAGAAAAGTGAGCTTGGTCAAAAGTCAGAACTTAGAAGCTGGGTGCGGTGGCAAAAGCCTGTAATCCTAGCTATTTGAGAGGCTGAGGCAGGAGGATTGCTTGAGCCAGGAGTTTGAAACCAGCCTGGGCAACATAACAAGACCCTCTCTCAAAAAGAAAAAAGGAATTAAGAGCTTAGAATCTGTAGTGATTTGTGTTAGTATTGCTTGGACAGCTGGAACCAGTGCCAGCTTTGTCCAGAAGAAAAGGTCTTTTGAATTCCTACCCCCTGCTGAGAAGAGCTGGGCCTCTTGTTGGATATGAGGACATGATGTTCTAACAGGCGCAGGAACGTCTCTCAGATAGGTAGAGTTTTGCCTAGCCTAGGGATATGACTCCTTTCTCTGTGGCTAGGCCTGCTGTATGCCTCAGCTGAGATGTTATATTTCATTGGGGACCTTTTTTGGATAACTCTAGTTCTCAAACATATTCCTTTTTTAAGATTTCACATTTCTATGGCCAGGTGCAGTGGCTCACGCCTGTAATTCCAGAACTTTGAGAGGCCAAGGCAGGTGGATCACCTTAGGCCAGGAGTTTGAGACCAGCCTGGCCAACATGGTGAAACCCGTCTCTTCTAAAAATACAAAAGTTAGCCAGGTGTGGCAATGGGCACCTGTAATTCCAGCTACTTGGGAGGCTGAGGCAGGAGAATCGCTTAAACCTGGGAGGCAGAGGTTACAGTGAGCTGAGATCGTGCCTTTACACTCCAGCCTGGGAGACAAGAGCGAAACTCTGTCTCAAAAAAGAAGAAAAAAAAAAGACTTTACATCTGTCCAGAGTGTCCATCCCTCATTCCTCCCTCACCTCATCCCCATTCTAGGCCCCATGCTATTTTATCTCTGCAAATTCAGGGTCCTTGGCTAAATTTGAAAATCTTCCCAGGACTAGTGTTCTCCAGTCTTCGTCTTTTGATTCCTTTCAGAGAGTGAGAGTGGATTCTAATCCCATCAATAATAGTTGCAGAATTTGCTAGTCCTGGCTGAGGAATAAGAGATGAAGTGGGAGAAGCTTTTCTTTCTGGTGGGGCCCCTGCTGGTAAAACTTGCCAATTTCCAATTCATCCTCCAGGGATGAATTACTCTTTAGTGATAAGAAACAGAAAGTGGTTGGGAAAGTCGAGGCATTAGATGGACAGTAGATATTGATGGTGGGAATTGGTGGATTGTATTCAAGAATTCCCTTGCCTTTTGGGGAGATACAGTTTTTAAATTAATTAATTCATGCATTCTTCATTCATTCATTTATTCATTTAGCCAGCACATACTGATTTCATACTTGACAGGGTAGATGTTAGTGATAGTATTATAATGGGCCCTTGGGGATAGAGTGAATCAAGCTTGGTTCTTACCACTTGGATGTGGCATGTGAACAACTTATAACATGAGAACTAATATGACAGAGCTATGCACAAAGTGCTTTGGAGCATAGAACAGTGAACAGTGAATGATTAGTTCTGCCTGGAGAAAGGTGAGGAGATTTGGACATGAGGGAAAGGACTTTGTGGTTCTGTCTGCAAAGTGTAGTCTTGAGACCATGGCAGGTGGGAACAAAGTCTTTTCAGGGCATCCAGGAGATCAAGCCATTTCATAATAATATTAACATATTATTTGCCTTAGAAAAAACTGTATACCTTTGTACTAATGTTGCAAAAACATTTTTAGGTAAAACTGCTGGTACCTTAACACAAATCAAAGCAGTGGCACCAAAGTACTAGTAATGACAGTATTCCTCACCTCCACGCACTATCAGTTAAAAAAAAAAGTTTTCAACAAAGAAGTAGAAGTCATTAATTTCGTTGAATTGCATCCCATGAATTCATGCCTTTTAGTATTCTGTGTGATGAAATAGTAAGTATGCATAAAGCATTTCTGCTACATGTAGAAGTTTGATGATTATCTCAAACACTTGTGCAATTGAGCTGTAAGTTGATATACCTCCTTTTTTTTTTCAGGTAGCACTATTATTAGTATATATATATATTTGAAGTATATATACTTCAAAGAATACTTGACTGGTAATTCTGGTTATTCAGTATTTTGCAGACATTTTCTTGAAAATAAGTGAAACGCATCTTCTACTTTAAGGAAAACAACTGGTAGTATTAGTTGCCAATGATAAAATTCTAGCTTTTAAGTGAAAACTGGATTTTAGAAAACTTGTATCTGTCATTGTGAAATTGACAGTTTTTCTGGATTAAAAGCTTTTCTGATGAAATCAGTGGTGATATTAATAATTGTGACTATTTTGATATTGTATAAATGAAAGTGTCAACACTTGGAAGCTCTGCAGTAACTCCTAACCAATAGTTTCCAAATGACAAGTGCATCATGTTACAAAATCATGCATGTATAAAAGATCCATTCAAAGTATAAGATAGACCAATGGATTTTAATGTTACAGAGTACAAAAAGTTTATTCGTATAGTTTGGGATTTCACATTGCAACTAGCCTTTAAGAAACCTAGCACTTGTTGAGTTTGAGTATAGTCTCATATAATATCCACAATTGTCTGACTAGTAAAATGCTCCTGTCTTTCCCAGCTGCATATCTATGTTTTGATCTTCAGTCAAAATAATACCTCATAATAGGTTGAATGTAGCTATAAATCTGTCTTCTATTAAGCCAGACATTTAAAAGATTTGCAAAAACGTAAAACAATTCTATCCTACTCATGATTTTTTTCAGAAAACAATTATTTTCCTTAAAAATATTATTTACATTCACATGTAAGAGATTTATTATTGTTTTAAAATGAATTAATGAAAGCCTGGATAGCAGCAAC
Source organism: Aotus nancymaae (assembly GCF_030222135.1). NCBI lineage: Eukaryota > Metazoa > Chordata > Mammalia > Primates > Aotidae > Aotus > Aotus nancymaae. The sequence goes on along the minus strand of NW_026988473.1, from coordinate 55,599,580 downwards.
AGCCTGGCTATCACCACTATGTCCCTGAAAGCTGACTTTTTTTTTGGGGGGAGGGGACAGAGTCTCGCTATTGCCCAGGCTGGAGTACAGTGGTGCAATCACAGCTCACTACAACCTCAGCATCCTGCGCTCAAGTGATCCTCCTCCTTCAGCCTCCTAAGTAGCTGGGACTACAGGCATGCACCACCATGCCTGGCTTTTATAGAGACAGGGTCTCACTATGTTGCCAGGCTGATTTTGAACTCCTGGGCTCAAGCAATGCCTCAGCCTCCCAAAGTGCTGGGATTATACGTATGAGCCACTGTGCCTGGCCCTGCAGGCGGATTTTGACAGTGTTGCAGAAGATGTGAGGAAGCTGAAAACAAGACCAGATGAGGAAGAACTGAAACTACTCTATGGGCTTTACAAACAAGTTATAACTGGGGACATTAATATTGAGTGTCCAGGAATGCTAGATTTAAAAGGCAAGGCCAATGGGAAGCATTGAACTTCCAAAAAGGGGTATCAAAGGTGTGATAAGTGCCTATATTTCTCTTTCTTTTTTTTGAGGCAGAATCTTGCTGTGTCGCCCAGGCTGGAGTGCAGTGGTGCGATCTCGGCTCACTGCGACCTTTGCCTCCTGGGTTCAGTAATTCCCCTGCCTCAGCCTCGTGAATAGTTGGGATTACAGGCGTGTGCCACCATGCCTGGCTAATTTTTTTTGTATTTTTAGTAGAGATGAGGGTTCCCCATGTTGGTCAGGCTGGTCTCGAACGCCTTACCCCGTGATTCGCCCGCCTCGGCCTCCCAAAGTACTGGGATTACAGGCATGAGCCACAGTGCCCGGCTGAGTGCCTACATTTCTAAGCAAAGAAGCTGATAGAAAAAGATGGAGTTTAGGATAAAGCATATATGAAAATTGTCCTTTGGAAGCCTTCATAATAGTATCATGATCTAACATTTAGAGGGGGAAATGTACTTTTAACTCTATGTATCATGTACATTTTTGCGATTAGCATGAATTGTAATACTTAATTAGGAGTATACTGAAACTACCTAGTTAACTAAACTGTGGTTCTTAAATTAGGTATCTGTAAAAGCTCTTTTAGAAAAGTATCTTATTTTTTATTTTTATAGATTTAGGGGGTACAAGTGCAGTTTTATTACATGGATATATTGTGTATTGGTGAAGCCTGGGCTTTTAGTATACCCATTACCCAAATAGGGTGGTTTCTTGTCTCTTACCGTCCTTCCACCTGCTCCCCACCCACCCCCCCGCCACTTTTCCAAGTCTCCACTGCCTCCAGGGACTCTCCACACCCCCCTGTACACATTATTTGGTTTCAACTTGTAGGTGGGAACATATGGTGTTTGATTTTCTGTTTCTTAGTTGTTTCACTTGAGATAGTGGCCTCCAGTTCCATCCACATTGCTGCAAAAGACCTTCTTTTATGGCTGAGTAGTATCGTGTGTGTGTGTGTGTGTGTGTGTGTGTGTGTGTGTGTGTAATATTTTCTTTATGCAGTCATCCATTGATGGACACTAGAGTTGATTCCATGTCTTTGCTACTGTGAATAGTGCCACAACAGACATGAGTGGTAGGGTTATCTTTGTATAATGATTTCTTATCCTTTCTTATCCTTTGGCTAGCTGCCTAGTTTTGGTTCTTTGGGAGATCTCCATACTGTTTTCCGTTTTCCATAGAGGTTGTATTGGTTTGCATTCCTCCAACAGTGTATTCCCTTTTCTCTGCATCCTCACCAACATCTGTTGTTTTTTAACTTTTTAGAAAAGTCTTGCTCTGGTAGCATGTATACAAAGACTTTAACAATTGTCTGTTCTTTTGACTTACCTGTTTGTTTGTCTACAATGAGTTTAGTGTTACTCGTGTAATAAAAACAGATTATTAGGAAAAAATAAAATAAATTAATAACTAATTATAACAATTTGTTTTTCCTTTTTTCAAAATTCTGTGGAAATTTTATTTGAAATGCCCTGATCTATACTTTATGAAACATTATCAATCTAGAAAAAAAATCTTGCTGAGGCAGTTTGCAGAAGTTTTATGTTGCTAAATATTCATTAAGGCAATGTAGGTAGGTAGTTTTTAACTTTTATTTTGAGTTCAGGGGTACACGTGCAGGTTTGTTATAGGTAAGCTTATGACATGGGGTTTGTTGTACAGATTATTTCATCACCCAGGTGTTAATCCTAGTACCCATTAGTTATTTTTCCTCATCCTCTTCCCCCTCCCACCCTCCATCCTCTGAAAGGCCCCAGTGTGTGTTGTTTCCCTCTGCGTGTCCATGTGCTATCACCATTTAGCTCCTACTTAGAAGTGAGAACATGTGGTATTTGGTTTCCTGTTCCTGTATTAGTTTGCTAAGGATAATGGTCTCCAGTTCCATTTGTGTTCCTGCAAAGGACATGATCTTGTTCTTTTTTATGGCTGCATGTGTTTTACTTTCTAATATGTAAATATTAAACAGTTCTTTGGAATTGAAAAATGTTAAGCTTATAAAAGGGTCCTAAGACCAAAAAGTTTAAAAACATATGCCTGTGGTATTTTCTTTGCCTAAAACTCTTCTTTTTTTCTCTAGAGAAATCTAGAGAAATAATTGTAGAGTTAATATTTAGATATTCATTTAAAAAAAATTTACTGAGCATCTTATCAAGAACCTGGCTCTTTGCTTGCTATTGGGGACATGGTACCAGTCCCTTATGGAGATCACAGTCTGGTGGGGAAGACACGTTAAACAGATAATTGCAACCCAGTATAATAAATGTTACCAGTGATAGCATATAAATGTTGTGGGAGTTCGGGCTACTGTCAGAGTCTTGCAAAGAGCCACTTGCCCACTCACCTGGAACCTATGACTGATCAGGTTGATTGGATTATACCTCCTATATTTGATTCTTTATAGACAGGGAAAGTGGCTGAAGTTAACAGAAGATGGGAACTGTTTACTTGCTGTTCTGGGGGTAAAGAGGATACTACAAATGTATTAAATATCAGCCTTACTCCAGGCCCTATGTTGGGTGTTTTAACAAATGTGATTTTATTTTTAAAAAGTCTGTGCAGCAGATTATTATCCTCATTCTGCAAATGAGAAATTGGAGTCTCAGAGAAATTAAACAACTTGTCCAATATCATATGATTTATAATTAGTGAAAATGGGATTTTGATATGTGTTCTGACTCTAAGTCCCGGCTTTTTCACTGTAGTTATGCATTGCTTAAATGGATGGCTCTTTGAAGGTATTTCCAGAGAGTTGTGGGAAACCTTGCCAGATTGGAATGTGTAAGAGAAAGTAGGAAAGGTCTCAGGAAGAACAGAGAGACAGCTTAAGACATGCTTGGTTGAAGGAGTTATTTGTGAGTTTTGGCTGGCATGGCTTTTTTGTACAGGATTCAACGGCCATAGGGGAATCAAGCCTTTGTACTCCCTAGCCCTCAATCTCTTTAATCCTTCTCTATGTCAGCTGATGCTAGCAGCAAAGGTCACCTGTCTGTCTGATCAGGTTACAGACCAGAGCCTGGGTATTTGAAGCCCAAACTTCTTGGACCTTGTAGGTCCTTGGGAAAGGTGCTGGTTAATTGACCTTAGGCCAATGGTACCCAGCCCGGAGGCCCCAAACCCTAGAGCTTGATAAATTATTTCCATTATTTTAAAAAGCCTATTAGAAGTTGTGCTTTACTTGGGATAAGCCTGTGTATACATATAGGCTAATGAAAAGATTGGATTTCTATATCTCTTTATTTATTTATTTATTTATTTATTTTTTGAGACAGGGTCTTGCTCTATTGCCCAGGCTGGTGTTCAGTGGCACAAACATGGATCACTGCAGCTCGACCTTGTGGGCTCAAGTGATTTTCCTACCTCGGCCTCCTGAGAGCTGGGACCACAGGTGTGCACCATCATACCTGGCTAATTTTTTTAATTTTTGTAAAAACAGGGTTTCACCATGTTACCCAGGCTAGTCTTTAACTCTTGGGCTCAAGGGAATTCCTGCCTCAGCCTCCCAAAGTGCTGGAATTATAGGTGTGAGCCACCACCCCCAGCCTTGGATTTCTTTCTTTTAGTGCAATTCAATATGATTTAGGTGTGCTACCTATGATATTCTGTAACAGGGTTCAGCAAACTATGGCCTGTTGACCAAATCCAGTTCACGCCTGCTTTTATAAATAAAGTTTTATTAGAACACTTTCAAGCTCATTCATTTATATTTTGTCTGTGGATGCTTTTGTGCTACAATGGCACAGTTAAGTTGTGCAACAGAGACTACATGGCCCACAAATTCTAAATTGTTTATTATCTGGTCCTTTACAGAAAAAGTTAGCTGATACTTAATTATGATTCTTTCTATCATGGTACTTAGCACATAGTGTTTTAATTGCCTGTCCCTCCCACTTTTATAATTAACCTTCTGAGAGAAAAATGAAGTATGATTCATATCTTTATGCCCATGCTGATCGTAGGGCTTCATATATGAAGAACATTCAATAAATGTCTAAATGGGCATATCATGGGCTAATTAAAAAGCTCTAATATACAATTATATATATTTTTATTGGTGAGGAAGTTGAGAAACAATTCCTTAATCTTTGGGTGTATTCTGCTCTCTCCCTAAGTTCCCACCACCCCTTCATCCCACTTCCCAATTTGGTACAACAAATGTCGAGGGAAATAAGTTTATGTAGAGATATTTCTTTTTGTATGCATACTGTTCATTGTATTTTTTTCTTTTACAAAACTGTTGCAGGCTGGGTGTGGTGGCTCACGCCTGTAATCCCAGCACTTTGGGAGGCTGAGGTGGGCGGATCGCTTGAGGTCAGGAGTTTGAGACCAGCCTGGCTAACATGGTGAAACCCCGTCTCTACTAAAAATACAGCATGGCGGTATGTGCCTATAATCTCAGCTACTTGGGAGGCTGAGGCAGGAGAATTGCTTGAGCCCGGGGGGCAGAGGTTGCAGTGAGTGGAAATCATGCTACTGGGCTTCAACCTGGGCATCAGGGTGAGACTGTGTCTCAAAAAACAAAAAAAGAAAAACAAAAATAACTCTGTTGCTTAATGTTCTTTTTGCTCATGTTATTACCTGTGGCTTCTAAAAGATGAAAGCAACCCAAGGCCAGCTATCTGGTCACCCTAGCAAAAAGGCAATGGTGAAGATGAGATTTTGAAGTGCTAACCTGGGAGTCAGCAAACTTGGGGTCTCACTGTGGCTCTTCATCTGCTTGTGACTTTGGCACATCATTTAACATCTGTGAGCTTCAATGTTCAACATACCTATATTGAGTCACATCTGGGACACTTTAAAATTTAATATTTATACTCATCCCTTATTTTGAAAAGGATTTGAATAACTGGCAAGAAGTAGAGAAGTGACCTGTCTGGTCTTATCACTGTCTCTGGCTGGCAGACAAGTAGATGATTAAATGGATTAGGATATTTTAGGTCTTTGATTAGTGCCTTCTAAAAGGCGTCATAACCACAACCTCTTCACCCTGTCCTTTCTGTCCTGTGACAACTTCTTCTATTACCTAGGAAGTCAAGATCTATCTTCTTTGAGGGTCATCTGGAGACTATTTTGCCTAGGAAGTAGTTGTCAAGATCCAGGGCAAAAGGAAAGAGGAATTTTAACATAGGAATTGGAAGAAAAACTAGAAACTTCAGTCAAAATGCCTTTTTCAAATAGTGACTTTGAGGCATGGAGAAGAGAAATGACCTCCTTAGATCACATGGTAGAGCTAAGCCTAGATTTCAGGCTCTTTCTGTTATGTGCATCATTCAGACTAGGTGTTTTCCAGGCTTGTAAGAGAGGATTAGGTGTCATAGAAAGAGCTAAGGTGGCCTAGGCTCTTGTGCTGGTTTTACTGCTGCATGAACATGTGATGATGGGCAGAGAAAACCGTATCCCAGACCACATAAGGTGTTGTATCAGATGAGCTCAAGGCCTTCAGATATCTAAAAAAATATTTGCCTGATATAGCTGTCTGTGAGAAGGCATGAGATGTGAGATGTTTCCCCAGTCAGCCTATGGCTGACCTTATATGTATCAGCAGTGACAAAATGAACAAAAACGAAAATTGCACATTATTTGGGCACTGGGCCTAATTAGCTGTTGTTCTGTTTCCAGAAAGATTACACTGATTTACATTTGTTTATTTGACTGATTAAAAATAATACCTCATTTGAATATGTATTTCTTTGATTACTAATGAGGCCAGACTTTTTCCTGTGTTCATTAACTATTTATATTTTCTCTCATTTGTGAGTTACTGATGCACATTCTTGTCTAGATCCCAACATATTCCTACTCCTATGTGAGACTTCCCTGCCAGGAAACTATTAGGATGATAAAAAGCATTGCCCTTGCGGGGAAGCTCAGCATTTTCTTGGGGAGACACTTAAAGGCTAGATGAAACACTTCTGTCACTGTGCAAGTAGCTAGTTAAGGGCCTACATGAGGAGTCAAATGCTAGAAGCTAAGGATGCCAACACAGGCAGGTGATAGGTTTTGGGTGATAGGTTCTAGGTGGCAGTTCTGAGTAATGTTGTCTCTTGCTTTTCATACACAGAGTTTTGCCGAATTGACAAGCCCCTGTGTCACAGTGAGGATGAGAAACTCAGCTTCGAGGCAGTCCGTAACATCCACAAGCTGATGGATGATGATGCCAATGGTGATGTGGATGTGGAAGAAAGTGATGAGGTGAGCTCTCTCATCCTGCTATGGCTCTTTTTTCTTCCTGTGTGAAACAGTCCTTGAAAGCTGCTTAGACAGACTATTCCCTGTGGAGAGATGTTCTCTGGGAACTCATCCCCATCAGGGAAGGTGGCTCCCAGCAGAGCAGCCCTCCAGGAGTTAGCCTGTCAGAGTGTAGGCTTTATGTGTATGTCTGTGCCTGGGTTGGCTCCTGCCTGCCTATTGGCTAGTTGCATAACACTGATTGAGCTGTGTTGTTTGGGAGGGAGAGGGATCCCAAGGCTGGTCTCTGTGATTTCCTTGGATCCTTATTGCAATCCTGCTATAGATGGAGGGCATCAGTCTGTTCTCAGCCCTGTGTTGGCATGTGGGATAGAAGTTAAGACACCCAGATCCTGCCCTCTGGGAATTTATACTCTATTTGGGAAGAGGAAACAAATCTTTTTAGAAAGATCATTCTAAATTCCAGGCTGAAGTTTTTGGGAGCCAGTTGAGTGGTCTAGATAGTAAGAGCTAGAGGAGTCTCTAAATGGAAAAAAGCTCTATTGTTGTTTCATCCTTTAGCATTATTGTACCTACAGCTCAGCAGATCCCAGAGAATAAGCCATTATGTGTGAAAATATTTAAAGGTTTCTTCATTTAAAGCTCAACATATACCAGTAGCTTGGTGAAGCTACCAAGTTATGCCAAATCTTCAATAGTGATGTAGTTATATCATGATGGGGGAGATACCCTACCCTCTCCTCCTTCCTGCCAGCCTACCTTTGAGTTTCGAGTTCAGTTTTGGATCCCACATTGTCAGAAGGATTTGGAACAATGAGGGCCTAAACAGAGAGGAGTGACATGAGTGATAAAGTATGGAAACTATGAAACAAAGAGCATTCAATACAATTATGTTTATTAAGTGTCTATGTACCATGCACTGTACTAGGCATGGAGATGAGACTGTAAATAAGACAGATACAGTCTGTCTTTATATAACTTAAAGTCTAGTGAAGAGACTTTAGCCTGGAGAAGAGGAGACTTAGGTAATATAATTTCTATCTTTAAATACTTAAAAAGTAAAGAAATCAGACCTAAGTAATGATGATAGTAACAGTGAAAACCATGATACTAGCTATCATTGATTGAATTCTTACTTTATGTCAGTCACAGTGTTAAGCTTTTTGCATAGTTACTCTTTTAACTTCAACAGACTTTTGAAGTTGATATTATTACCAGGGAATGGAGCCTTAGAAAGGTTAAACATTTTGCTCAGGGGCACAGTGGATATCAGTGCAGATCTGATTTCAAAGCCCATGCTCTTAAGTAATGCTGTATTGTTTCTCCTATACTTAGAGCAGAACCAGACCCAAAGTAAAGTGGGGAAAGTAAAAAGTAGGCATTTTCTTTTAGAATAAATAATTGACTAACAGTGAGAGCTATCTTGTCATAGAAGAGGCTTCTTTGGTAGATAGTGACCTCTCTATCACTGAAGATGGGCAAATAGAATTGAGAACTCCACTGAATCTGGGTGTGGTGGCTCATGTTTGTAATCCCAGCACTTCAGGAGGTCAAGGCAGGAGAATATCTTGAGGCCAAGAATTTGAGACTAGCCTGGACAACATAGTGAGACCCTGTCTCTACAAAAAAAAAAAAAAAATTGGTTGGGTATGGTGGCATACACCTGTAGTCTCAGCTACTCTGGAGGCTGAGGCAGGAGGAGCTTGAGCCCAGGAGGTCGAAGCTGTGGTGAGCTTTGATCATTGCTTTCCAGACTTGGCAACAGAGCAAGACCCTGTCTCGTAAAAAAAAAACAAAAAAAACGACCAAAACACAGAATCCACTGATTGGTCAGCAGAGGGGATTTGTCTATAAGGATGAACCAGATAATGTTAAAGGAATTTAAAGGAAGAGAAAAACAGACTTCTTGGAGAAAAAGTAAAATTTGGATATAATGGAAAGAGTTGGGCTTACTGAGTAGTGGAGAATCAGTGTGAGAAAAGCTGTAGAGGTAATAAGAAACATAGTGGGTTGGTTTGGTTAGATAGAGGGACTGTGGTAGAAAACCATAGAACAAAAAGTTGGAAAGGATAGTGGGGCTCAGGCTCAGATATGTATACTTGTTGAACCAGGCAACTGTAGGTTCTTGAGCAAGGACAATGATCATGATGCAAGTATCTGAAATTTGGTTACATCCAGAAGTGTCTCTGACCTATAAAGGATCAAAATTTTATTTGTCTATGCTGAAAATAGAGCCATGTTCTTGGGGGTGAATGAGGCCTAGTGGTGTCCTGATCATTGTCCCAGGGCCTGGCCACAAAACCAGGGAATGGATGAAGAAGGTGATAATAACCCAAGATCTGTAAATTCTTGGATGTCTTTGTTGTCTGCTCCTCGTCGTTTTCTTTTTCTTTCACATTCTGTTGAATTGCTTTGTCAATGAGGGGAGGAATAAAATGTTCTTTTTAGAGGAATGTTACCACAACAAAAAGCTCATCAGCACAAACTGTTCCAAAATAAGACAAAAGCTGTTACCCTACTCTTCTCTGCACCAGTGGTGAGCTGTTCTTTTTCAGTTTAGTTTTTGCCTTGCCTTGGTTTCCACTGCTTTCCCTGCAATCTCAGGCCTCTCATGGTTAAAGAGGGCAGCTGGTCTAGGTTTGCATGATCAATCACAAGCTACCTTCCTGAGAGAGAAAGTAGCAAAATGTGTCTGCTTAAGTCAGTTTATTTTTTATTTATTTTATTTATTTATTTATTTTGAGACAGAGTCTTGCTCTGTCGCCAGGCGCCGGGCTGGAGTGCAGTGGTGCAATCCTGGCTCGCTGCAACCGCTGTCTCCCGGGTTCAAGCAATTTTGCCTCAGCCTCCCAAGTAGCTGGGACTACAGGCGTGCACCACCACACCCAGCTAATTTTTGTATTTTAGTAGAGACGGGGTTTCACCTGCCTCTACTAAAGAGACAGCCAGGATGGTCTCTATTTCTTGACCTTGTGATCCGCCTGCCTCGGCCTCCCAAAGAAGTCAGTTTAAACATGTATGAGATAGCCTTGGAGTTCAGGATCTAACTAGAAAGTTGCGTAGATATTGGGCAGGGCATGGTGGCTCACACCTGTAATCCCACTACTTTGGGAGGCTGAGGCAGGTGGATCACTTGAGGTCAGGAGTTCGAGACCAGCCTGACCAATATGGTGAAACCCCACATTTTTGTAAACATACAAAAACTAGCCAGGCATGGTGGCTCATGGCTGTAATCTCAGCTACTCTGGAGGCTGAGGCAGAAGAATCACTTGAACCCAGGAGGTGGAGGTTACAGTGAGCAGAGATCATGCCACTGCACTCCAGCCTGGGTGACAGAGGGAGATTCTGTCTCAAAAAAAAAAAAAAAGTTGGGTAGGTATCTCAGGGCTTAGAATATTTTGTAATGGATGATGGGGTACCAGAAACCCTGGTTCTTTTGGCCATCAAGAGGGTTTTTTTTTTTCTATTCATTAAAACTTTAATTCCACTTGCTAAATTTAATAGATGTGTACTTAACAATTATGCTTGGATTGTTTATGAAAATTTCATAAGACATTAAACAAAGCTAGCCATTATCTCATTTCCCTGTTAACTATTTTTATAGCACATGCATGTTAGGCAAGTATAAAAAAAAATTACAAAAGCAAAAAACCTAAAAAAAAAAAGAAGTTAAATACATGGGTTTCTTTTGTTTCCTTTTGCTTTACTGCTATGCTTGACATACACGAAGTAACGAATATCAAGCAATTCATTTTTACCTCATCTTTACTTTTACATTTGTTCTTAGGTTGCCAAAAACATTTAAATACAAATAAAACGAGTGTAGCAAAAATAATGAAAGGTAACAGCAGGTAACTTTATGGATATTGGAATGTGAACTGTTTCTGCCCTTATCCAGAGTAAAATGGGTCACAACTTTGTCTAAAGGAACACTTTTGCAGCTGTAGTCAAAGGTGTGTACATTGAGATTGAGTATTCCAAAAAAAATAAAAAAAATAAAAAAAATTCAACCTGAGAAGGTGTAAAAAAAAAAAAAAAAGAGATTGAGTATTCCACAGATATACATGGTTTAGCATGTGGTATCCATGGGATATCTGTTTCTACCACAGTCTTTTAAGTGCTTCAAACCTTAAAGTACCCACAATTACTACATCTGCGATGATCCTTTTTACTCCCCATCAGTACAAACAAATATGTAGGCATTTTTCTTTGGTTAGACATGGAAGCAGTTTTAACACTGGCCCTTGTGAAGCCACAATGTAGCAAAAGTACTATGCCAAACATTTATAACCTTTATAGAAATTCCACATCCCCATATTGGCCACTGTAAGATGAAAACAGATAACTCCCTAAATGTTAACTGGCTCTACTCCCCTATATTAAACATAAAAACCACATGGGAAATACAAAAATTCAAATAGAAGTAACACAAACCTGTCATAAATCATAAACAAAAACTCTTTATGGGACAGCATGGATGACAAATGGTCTACTATGTAAATTTTAGAATGAGGCAGACAAAAGTGGGAAGGCCAGTTAATTTTCCCCTCCTTCTCCTACTTCAGTTTCATTTCCCTGGGTATCCAATGAAGGACCTGAGATTTTTTTATAAGCCATCTAAAAGCCTTGCTGATCACTCAGAACCTTAGTAGAAGTCTGAAGGGGTGCTCTATTGAGGTTTCTTGTATTCAACCTCATACTGTAAACTTTTTGCATAACTGAACTGTAACCCCAGCACTAGATCTTTTAAAATTTTCGCCATTTCTTGGTGAGGCATGGTGGCTCATGCCTATAATCCCAGCACTTTGGGAGGCCGAGGCTGGTGGATCACGAGGTCAGGAGTTCAAGACCAGCCTGGCTAGCACGGTGAAACCCCGTCTCTACCAAAAATACAAAAAAATTAGCCGGACATGGTGGTACGTACCTGTAATGCCAGCTGCTCGGGAGGCTGAGTCAGGAGAATTACTTGAACCCAGGAGGCGGAGGTTGCAGTGAGCCGAGATCGAGCCACTGCACTCTAGCCTGGGCAATAGAGCAAGATTTTGTCTCAAAAAACAAATTTTTTTTAAAGCCATTTCTGAAGTCTTTCTTCCTACAGAAATTGTGACTAGAGTGTTAAATTTTCTTTGTATGAATCAAAGCATGTCTTCAGGCCCTCTTGCACTATTACCCCAGTACCTAGATTCCTATATACATTCTTATGATTGCTTCTTATAATTTTCCTATCTCTTCTTTGATTTATTCTCATTTCTTTTTGTAAAAGACACATTTATCTAGCATCATGATCAAACGATTACATTTAGCAATCAACAGCATGAGTAAAAAAATTACCTACATTAAAACTCTTTGTTAGCATGCTTTACGTTTTCCACAGAACAGAAACTAAAATAACCTGTTATACAATTAGTCACAAATACAGTCCTACAATTTTTTGCCTATACACATAAGTATTGTCTAAAACATGTCTTCTTTGTAGCAGCTAGGCCCTGCCACCACTGTGCTTGGCTGAGTTTACCAATCCGTTGTAACCTGTAGCTTCCTTGTCTCTTCTCTCTTCCTCTCTCCTGCCAAGCATTTTCCTGGCTTATTAAAATCTTTTCCTGGTAATTAAAATCTTCTGCCACTGCCACAGCTACTGCTGCTACTGGAACCGCCATAGCTGCCTTGGTTTTGTGGTTTGGCCACCATAGAATCCAAAGTTTCTGCCTCTAAAGTTTCCTCCCTTCATGCATCCAAAACTTGAGGACTGATTGTTATAATTGCCAAAATTATTGTAGCTTCCACCATCTCCAAAATTGCTTCTACTGCCACCAAAGCTGCCTCTGCCTCCACCATTGTTAAAGCTGTCATAGCTGACACTCCTGCTGTAGCTACTGTCCTGATTCCCATAATCCTGCCTCTGCTTCCATAGCCTTTGCTCCCTCAAGAGTAACCAGGCTGCCCCTCTCTAACCACCAAATTATAGCCATCCCCATTGCCACCAGATCCACTACCACCATGGCTGCTACTAAAGTCACCACAACCACTGAAGTTTCTCCTCCGTGACCAAAGTTGTCATTCCCACCAAAACCACCTCCATGATCACCACCAGTTTCCAGAACCACTTTGGTCTCTTTGGCTACATGAAGCACTAGCCATCTCTTGCTTCGACAGAGCTTTCCTAACTTCATAGTTGTGGCCATTCACAGTATGGTATTTCTTTTTTTTTTTTCCTTTTTCAAGTGATCTCCCATCTCAGCCTCCTGAGTAGCTGGGACTACAGGTGCACACCACCATACCTGGCTAATCTTTGTATTTTTTGTAGAGACGAGGTCTTGCCATGCTGTCCAGGGTGGTCTTGAACTCCTGAGCAAGTCATCCATGCCTTGGCCTCCCAAAGTGCTGGAATTACCAGGATGAGCCACTGCACCCAGCCAGTAATTCTTTTAAAAATACTTATTTTGAGACAAAGTCTCACTTTGTTGGCCAGACTGGAGTTCAGTGGTGTAAGCATGGCTCACTGTAGTCTTGACCTTCCCAGCCTCAAGCGATCTTCCTGTCTCAGCCTCTTGAGTAGCTGAGACTACAGGTACATGCCACCATACCCAGCTAATTTAAAAAAAAAAATTTAAAATTTAAAATTTATCTTTTTAAAAGCCTCCAACAAATACCCTTTTCATAGTTAAATGGGCACTTGGTGTTTGAGAATCTTCTCTTGATACAGCTCTTCTGTCCACCTTATGTAACTTTGCATTCATGGCTGCATCCACCTCCTTAACAGTGGTGTATGTGACAAACGCAAAGCCCCTAGAGCTCTTGGTGTTTGGATCTCTCATTACCACAGTCTGTGAGTGCTCCCTGTTGCTCAGAATGGCTCATTGGACTCTCATTGGTCATTTCAAAGCTCAGCTCTCTGATGAAGAACTTCTGCAACTGTGTGGCCTCTTTAAGAGACTCTGACTGGCCAGGCGCAGTGGCTCAAGCCTATAATCCCAGCACTTTGGGAGGCCGAGGCGGGTGGATCACGAGGTCAAGAGATCGAGACCATCCTGGTCAACAAGGTGAAACCCCGTCTCTACTAAAAATGCAAAAATTAGCTGGGCATGGTGGCACGTGCCTGTAGTCCCAGCTACTGAGGCAGGAGAATTGCTTGAACCCAGGAGGCGGAGGCTGCGGTGAGCCAAGATCGTGCTATTGCACTCCAGCCTGGGTAACAAGAGTGAAACTCCGTCTCAAAAAAAAAAAAGAGACTCTGACTTAGACATGACAGCAGTGTGAAGAGAGACTTTAATGATGAAGAGAGACTTTAATGGGCAGAAAAAGCCATTCTCATTTCTTATTGCTGAATCTACCTAACTGTGAAATTAGACTTAGGGCAAACAGACTCAGTAGAAATTGTATAGAAAAATATATAATCAGGCTGGTTGTGGTGGCTCACACCTGTAATCTGAATACTTTGGGAGGTGGAGGCAGGAGGATTGCTTGAGCCCAGGAGTTCAAGACCAGCCTGGATAACACAGGGAGACTCTGTCTCTACCAAAAAAAAAAAAAAAAAGTCAGATGTTGGCACAGAGACCCTAAAAGAGATGTTTTAAGAGTATCTTAAGGAAAAAAGAAAAAGAAAAATATATTATAGTTTGTGTAAGGGCAGCTAGTTTGGTTACTTAAGTGCCATCTTTGCTTGCTTCTCTTCTGGATAGCTGAGGCTATGTATTGTAGGCCCTTCAGATGTGCAAGATGGCTCTACTGGTGATGGTGTTCTTCTTGCAGAGCTGGCAGGCAGTTCTACCAGGCTGGCAGTATAAGAATTCATGACCTGGTCGGGTGCGGTGGCTCACACCTGTAATCCCAGCATTTTGGGAGGCTGAGGCGGGTAGATCATGAGATCAAGAGATTGAGACCATCCTGGCTAACATGGTGAAACCCCGTCTCTACTAAAAATACAAAAATTAGCTGGGCGTGGTGGTGTGTGCCTGTAGTCCCAGCTACTCAGGAGGCTGAGGCAGGAGAATTGCTTGAACCCAGGAGGTGGAAGTTGCAGTGAGTCAAGATTGTGCCACTGTACTCCAGCCTGGCACCTGGCGACAGAGCAAGACTCTGTCTCCAAAAAAATAAATAAATAAAATAAAGACAGAAAAGAATTCATGACCTGTGTTCTATTCAAGCCTCTGATGGGATTTGCTCCATGGGCAAAAGATTTGTTGTAATGGGATAGTACTGTTAGGTTGTCCTTAACAGTATGAGGTGGGCAGACAAGGGCCTACCTAAGACCATTGTCCCCTTGACTGGACCAGATATTTTGAGAGCAGTGCTGTTTTCTTTTCTGGAGCCTACATGGCAAATCAGGGCATTTATTCAGTCATTAAATAAATTCTTATTTAATACCTATTAAAGCCAGGTACTATTCGAAGGCTAGGGATTCCACAGTGTACAAAACAGGTAAGATCCCTGCTTTTATGAGCTTGCATTCTAGTGATGTATATGTCACAGGTGATTAAGTGATAAGAAAACTTTGAAATTAGGCAGAACTGTGATCAGATTATAGTAGTCTAGTGACTTTTCCCTTTGGTTTTCTCAGGGTAAAGTGGTACTTAATGATCCCTACAATTGCAGGGTTGTTGTCAGGATTAAGTGAGAAAATTGCTATTTAAAGTTCCCAATACAAATAAAGAACTCTCAAAACTCGACAATAGAAAATAAGCCAGGCCAGGTACGGTGGCTCACGCCTGTAATACCAGCACTTTGGGAGGCCGACAGGGGCAGATTACTTGAGGTCAGGAGTTTGAGACCAGCCTGGTCAAAATGGCAAAACCCTGTCTCTACTGAAAATACAAAAAAAAAATTAGCTGGTGTGGTGGCACACACCTGTAATCCCAGCTACTGAGAAGGCTGAGGCAGGAGAATCACTTGAAGCCAGGAGGTGGAGGTTGCAGTGAGCTGAGATTGAGCCACTGCATTCCAGATTGGGTGACAAAGCAAGACTCTATATGGGAAAAAGAAAAAAAAGAAGAAGAAGAAAATAAGCCACTTAATAACAAATGGGAAAAGATTGAACAGACTTCAAAGTAGATACATGGATGACTAATAAACTGTGAAAAGATGCTCAATATTATTTAACTGTTAGGGAAGTGCGAATTAAAACCATAATGAGGTAATACCACACTCTTGTTAGAATGGCTAAAAATCAAAAATGGACAATATCAAGTTCTGGACAAGGAGGAAGAGCCACTGGGACATGGGAATGTAAGATAATACAGCCAGTCTGAAAAATTTGATAGTTTCTTACAAAGTTAAATATATGTCCCAGCAATTCTACCTCTAGGTATTTACCCTATACATAAATGAAACTTTATATTCACAGCAGAACCTGTATGTGAATGTTTATATGATCTTTATTCATACTCACCAAAAACTGGACATAACCCAAATGTCCTTCAATGTGTGAATGGATAAACAAACTGTGGAAACCTACTCAGCAATAAAAAGACATGAATTTTTTGGATCAACACCTGTGGGGAAAAGCAAAACAAAACAAAAAGCAAAACAAAGACATGAACTACTAATATTCACAACATATGTGAATCTCAGAGGCATTATTTGAGGGAAAGAAACCAGTCTCAAAAAATTACATACTATGTGATTCTTTTTATATGACAGTCTGAGAAAGGCAAAACTATAGGGATGGAGACTAGGTCAGTGGTTATCAGGGGTTAGTAGTGTGGGGAGGGTTTGACTACAAAGGGAAAGCATGGAAAAATTTTTTGGGAGTATTAGAACTGTTCTGTGTCCAGATTGCAAGGGCAGTTACATGAATCTATTAATAAATATGTATTAAAACTCATAGAACTATGAACTAAAAAGTTAAATTTTATTATATGTTAATTTTGTTAATAAGTTCCCGGCATAATACCTGACACATGATTCAAGCTCGGTGAATGCTAGCTACTTTCCCTTTTCTCTTTCCTCTGTGTTTCCAGGAAACTGACTAGTATCTGACAGTTGTATTTTTATTAGACAGGGTCTCACTATGTTGCCTAGGCTGGTCTTGAACTCCTGGGCTCAAGAAATTTTCCTGCCTCAGTTCTCCAAAGTTCTGGGATTATGTGTATGAGCCAACCACACCTGGCCTGACAATTTTTTTTTTTTTTTTTTTTTTTTGAGATGGAGTCTTACTCTGTCGCCCAGGCTGGAGTCCAGTGTTCTTGGCTCACTGCAACCTCTTCCTCTGCCTCCTGGGTTCAAGTGATTCTCCTGCGTCAGCCTCCCAAGTAGCTGGAACTATAGGCGTGTACTACCACACCCAGCTAATTTTCTTATTTTTAGTTGAGATGGGGTTTCGCCTTGGTAGTCAGGCTGATCTTGAGCTCCTGACCTCTGGTGATCTGCCCGCCTTGGCCTCCCAAAGTGCTGGGATTACAGGCGTGAGCCACCGCGCCTGGCCCCTGACGATTGTATTTTAATGTTTGTATGATGTATTTTGAGCCCCTTTAGGGAAAGAACTGCTCTTATCTGGTTTGTCTCTGTTTTCCCCAATGCCCAACAGAGCCTGTTATATATAGAATATGTGCTTAATCACTGTGTTGAATGACTGACCAATATTGCTATAGCATTCTGCTATGGGAGTCTTAGCGAGGGTGTGATCACACATTTTAGGGAATAAGGATGAGTAGGTAGCAGTATGAATCCAGGAAGCTACAAGATCTGCTTAGGACTTCTGTTTGTGCTTGTGGTATGTGGTGTAGAAGTATAACACAGGGTTATGAACTTATGCTCTAGAATCATACAGACTCCATTCTGCCTTTTACAAGCTGTGGAAACTTAGAGAAGTTACGTAATCCCTTTCCATCTCAGTTTCTTCATTAGAAATTGGAGAAATAATAGTAGTAGGCCTTTAATGAAGTTGCTGCAAATATTAAATGAATAATTGCCTATAAAGCACTTAATACAATGCCTGACACATAGAAGAGGCTCAATGAAAGTTTTTATAGTTATTATTATCATTAGAAAGAACATATATTTTGATGCAAGCAAGCCTGTATTCAAAACTTGGCTTCACCACTTACTGGCTACACAACTTTAGACAAATAACCTCAATTTTCTGAGCCTTGATTTTTTTTTAAAAGCTATTTGAGGAGGGATGTTGTAGGGATATTGTGAGAAATTAATGTATGCGAAGCCCCTAGCACAATGCCTGGTTCATGATAGGTGCTAAAGCCATGTGTTTTTCTCCCTCAACATGAGGGTAAAATATTGAGGGCTGGCCTGTATAGTGAAATTCCAGATCAGCTCTATCACCATCCCATGGCACCACAGCGTTCAGCCATGGGAGCCACTCCCAGCAGTGTGACTGACTTGACTAAGACCAGGACACTGCAGGAGGTTGAGGTAGTTCTATTTTTGCCTAAGTGGTTGATATTAAGAGGGAGGGCATAATAGAACAGGATCACACATTTAGAGGGACTACAACTTTTCTGGCAGCTTACCCAGCCTCCTACATATGCCTGTGTACTTTTAAAAAGGTCTGGCTTTTGGGCCAGGCGTGGTGCCTCATGCCTGTAATCCCAGCACTTTGAGAGGCTGAGGTGGGCAGATCACTTGAGGTCAGGAGTTCAAGACCAGCCTGGCCAACATGGTGAAACCCTGTCTCTACTAAAAATACAAAAATTAGCTGGGCTTGGTGGTGGATGCCTGTAATCTCAGCTGCTTGGGAGACTGAGGCATGAGAATCGCTTGTACCCCAGGGAGGCAGAGGTTGCAGTGAGCTGAGATCGTGCCACTGTACTCCAGCCTGAGTGACAGAGTAGAACTGTCACAAGACCTGTTTAGAGTTTAGTGGGGTTGAAATAGACTTGTTTTCCATTGTCCCACCCAGAGGCATGCTATGTCTTAGGAGGCTGTGAGAGTTCAGGAAGCTGGCACCAGATGGAATCAGAGCTAAGAGAGCTAAACCCTGAGGGGAGCAGTCAGCAGGTTCACTTGCAATATCTAAAGTGCCAGAAGGAACTTGGACTTGATAGGTAGTAGTATATAGGGAGAGAGTAGGAAGCCCAGTGCTGTGGCTAATAGGGGCCAAATTGGATGAAGATAAGTAGCTGTGTTATTCACAAAAGTTATTACCATAATGAATAATAATTGTATTCCCTTTCAGGCTTTGGGCCTCATATCCTTATATTCAGATAGCTGTAGACAACACTTAAGTGTTCTGCCTCCAGTCTCTCCTGGAAAGCCTTGTTGTACATACTGCCAGTGATCTTCCTAACCTACATTTGGGTTCTGTGTCTCCTGCATGATTTCCTTTTCCTGTTTCCTTTAACTTCCTGTACCTTGCACTCCATCTCTTAAAATCCAACTTTAGCCTTTCTTTGTTTCTTATTTAAATATGTTTTTAAAGAGTCGGGGTCTCGCTCTGTCATCCAGGCTGGAGTATAGTGGCATAATCATGGCTCACTGTAGCCTTGAACTCCTGGTCTCAAATGATCCTTCTACCTCAGCCTCCTAAGTAGCTAGGACTACAGATGGGCACCACCACACTAGGCTAACTATTTTTGTAGAGACAGGGTCTTGCTATGTTGCCAAGTCTGGTCTTGAACTCCCGGTTTCAAGCGATCCCTCTACCTTAGCCTCTCAAGTTGCTAGGGATTACAGGTGAGAGCCACTGCACCCTGGCTACCTTTGTTAATTCTCTAGACATACCTCCTACCACTTTGGTCTGGCTCCAATCTTCTTTGTCTTATAAACATTTTGTGTTTATTTCCAGTTCCCCTTCTTTGCTCAGGTAGTTCTCCTTACCTGGAATTAACCTCTTGTACCTCTCCCCCACCTCTAGCCCTGTCTGTATCAATCTTAGTTGTCCTCTGGAATGGGCCAGCTTCATTTTTTATGAACCTTCCCTGACTTTCCCATCCCCACTGATTTTCCTCATCTCACTACTGACTCCCATAGCACATAATCTCTGTTGCTCAATTTAGCACTTAATCAGAAATTACCTTCCTTTGTGCCCTAATGATTTTGATTGTATTCTTTTGTCTATAAATTTGTCTTTCTGCACTAATAATGATATTATTATTAGTAGTATTTTTTGAGATGCAGTCTCGCTCTGTCGCCAGGCTGGAGTGCAATGGCACCATCTTGGCTCACTGCAATCTCTGTCTCCCGGGTTCAAGTGATTCTCTTGCTTTAGCCTCCTGAGTAGCTGGGACTACAGGCATGCGCCACCATGCCAGCTAATTTTTGTATTTTTAGTAGAGACAGGGTTTCACAATGTTGGCCAGGATGGTCTCGATCTCTTGGCCTTGTGTTCTGCCCGCCTCAGCCTTCCAAAGTGCTGGGATTATAGGCATGAGTCATGGCGCCTGGCCATACTGGCATTATTAAAGTACAGCTCATTAGATTACTTCTACCATGTGCCAAGCCAAGCTTATTACATATGAAGTTTTGTTTATTTCTTAACTACTCTGTGAACTAGGTGTTATTAACGCCATTTTAGACATGATAAAACTATAAATGAGTGGCTTACCTTTGTTTACTTAATTAGTCTAAATGCTGATCTGCCCTTCAACACTCCCACCATTTGGCTTTAGTTCATCCTACTAGTTCATGTTATACTGCATTTTCTTGCTCTATGCTATAACCACCCCAAACATGCTCTTCATATCTTATGACTATGCCCCTGTTCCAGTTAAATCCTTATCCTGGCACTTCTCTCCCTCCTACTTTGCCTGTAAAAATTTCACTCAAGCCAGGCTTGGTGGTTCAGGCCTATAATCTCAGCTACTTGGGAGGTTGAGATAGGAGGATCACTTGAGGCCAGGAGTTCTAGACCAGCCTGGACAACATAACAGGACCCCATCTCTTAAAAAAACCCACACATTTCAGTGGAATTACTGGAATAAAACAATGACAAAAACAACAAATAGAAACAAAAGGGAAAATAAATTTTATTTGTCCACCAAGGCATAGATCAGGGTTTCTCAACCTCAGCATTGTTGATATTTTGGGCCAGATAGTTCTTTGTTGTGGGGAGCTGTCCTGTACACTGTAGGATGTTTGTAGCAACCCTAGCCTCTACACACTGGATGCCAGTAGCAAACCTTTTCTTTTTCCCTTCCAGTTTGGCAACCAAAAATATTGCCAGTTACAATTGTCAGTTGTCAGTTTTCATGCTGTCCCTCGTTGAGAACTACTGGCCTACAATAAGTGTTGCTTCATCAAAGAAACCTTGTTTGTTCCCCTACAGTGGGAAGTAATCCTCTCTCATGTTCTAGAGTACTTGGCATGAACCTCATGTTTGGCATGTTGCTCTGTTCTGTATTGTAACTGGGTCCATCCTTATCTGTCCTACCAGATTGTGGGTTCCTCTAGAGGGCATGAACTAGGTTTTATTCATTACTGTTTCTCATAACATTGTGTTTGGTTCAGGGCCTTTCTCATAAAGGTGCTGAGTTGAGGTTTTTTAAATTTTGAATTTGAAAACAAAGATGCTATCTTATTATTTTATGCCCTTTAAATTGTTCCTCTAGTGCAAAGGAGGAGTACAGAGTGGGCTGGTCAATGGTACTGGAGACAGAGTGCTTTGGACTTACAAGTTCCCTGTCAGGATAAAAGCTGAAGTCAGTGTTGGGTTGTTTTTCTGGAGTTGCTAGAGTCTGGGCTCTAGACGTGTTAGTGTGTGACCCATATGTCTGATCTCCTCTTTGACCCTCTTCCCTACTCTTCTGCCTTATGTTATGAATCACATGCAGAATCTGAATGGAGGTAAGATTACTGTACTTAAAATAATAGAAAAGACTTTGAGAATAACACATACTGTAGGGGCACAAGTGAAGAAGAAAAAAGGAGAACACTGAGGATGCTGAAAGGCTATGTAGTAGAACAAAAGTATGTACTTTTAGAGCAAGAAAGCTGATGGTTTTAGGTATACTTTTGAAAATTATTAGTTGTTTGAATTTGAAAAATTTCTCTCTCTCTTTCCTTCCTTTTCTTTTCTTTTTTGAAATAGAGTTTTGCTCTGTCACCCAGGCTGGAGTACAGTGGCATGATAACAGCTTACTGCAGCCTCAAACTTCTGGGCTCAAGCAATATCTTCTTACTACAGCCTCCTGAGTAGCTGGGATTACAGGTGCATGCCATCATGCCCAGATAATTTTTTTGTTTTTTGTAGAGATGAGGTTTCACCATGTTGCCCAGGCTGGTCTCAAACTCCTGAGCTCAAGCAGTCTCTGCCTACCTCAGCCTCCCAAAGTCCTGGGATTGTAAACATGAGTCACTGCACCCAGCCTGGAAAATTTCTTAAACTCTGTGAACTTTTCCTTACCATCAAATAGGTCTGTAATTCCTACCTTGAGAGATTATAGCAAAGATGAAATGAAATCATGTATATTAAGTACCCAGCCTGTGATCTAGTTTACAGTAGTAGTATTACTACTTCTTCTCCTACTACCATTGCTATGATATGCTAGACTTGTGCTGTGTACTCTTGCCTACACTCTCTCATCCTTACAAGAAACCTCTGAGACAGACATTAATTTTTTCCATATAACCAATAAGGAAAGAGACTGAACTCATAGTTAACCATTTTTGAGGTTATTGCAACTCAGATCTGCCTCAGGCTGATGATAATGTTCTAAAGTTAGATTGTGGTGATAGTTGTACACTTCTGTGAATATACTAAAAACTATTGGGTTTTATACTACAATTAGTATGTGAATTAAATCTCAATAAAGATGTTTTTTAAAAAAGCGCCACTGCATTGATTGGAGTGTTGGTCACCTTTAATTTGCCTTTCTGTAGCCCAACCCATAACAGTCCTTAGGGCCCTACAGAAAGCACTTTGAAAGTCATGTTAATTTTTATCCCCATTTTTTAAAAAAAATTTTTGAGACAGAGTCTCGCTGTGTTGCCCAGGCAGGAGTGCAGTGGTGTAATCTCTGCTCACTGCTGCCTCCACCTCCTGGGTTCAAGTGATTCTCATGCCTCAGCTTCCAGAGTAGCTGGGACTACAGGCATGCATCACCACACCTGGCTAATGGTTTTGTTTTTAGTAGAGATGGGGTTTCGCTGTGTTGGCCAGGCTGGTCTCGAACTCTTGGCCTCCAGTAATTGGTCCGCCTTGGCCTCCCAAACTGTTGGGATTATAAGCGTGAGCACTGTGCCCGACCTCTATCTCCATTTCCCTTACCTCCAACTTTGATAGAGATGCAGTGGTGCTTTCAAGTCTGAAGAGTACCATGGTCACTGGAAGCATATCCCTGGTTAGCTAACTGACAGCGAGGTTACCTCATTTCCTGGGCAGGTATAGATGCCTTTTGAGGACATCAAACTGAAGAGTCCTGGAGCGTTCTCTTTTGGAGAATTTCTCCATCTCTCCCTCTTTTTCTTCCATCCCTTTTTTTCATAGTTAATACTGCTTTTGGTCCCTGGACCCAATTCTGAACATAATTTTCTTTCTTTCTTTCTTTTTTTTTTTTTGAGTCCGAGTCTCGCACTGTCTCCTGGGCTGCTGCAACCTCCACCTCCCAGGTTCAAGCCTCCCGAGTAGCTGGGATTATAGGTGCCTGCTACCACACCTGGCTAATTTTTTGTATTTTTAGTAGAGACAGAGTTTCACTATGGTGGCCAGGCTGATCTCAAACTCCTGACCTTGTGATCTGCTCACCTTGGCCCCCCGAAGTGCTGGGATTACAGGCATGAGCCACTGCACCCAGCCTGAACATAATTTTCTTTGCTTTCCCTGCACATAGCTTTGACAGCCTGGAGATACTGCTGCTGCTGCTTTTTCTCCTCCTCCTCCTCCTCCTCCTCTTTCTCTTTTCTTTTTATTTGCTTTTTGTTTTTTGAGATGGAATTTCACTCTTATTGCCCAGGCTGGAGTGCAGTGGTGCAATCTTAGCTCACTACAACCTCTGTCTCCTGGGTTCAAGTGATTCTCCTGCTTCAGCCTCCCGAGTAGCTGGGATTACAGGCATGTGCAACCATGCCTAGCTAATTTTTGTATTTTTAGTAGAGACAGGGTTTCACCATGTTAGTCAGGCTGGTCTTGAACTCCTGACCTCAAGTGATCCTCCTGCCTCAGCCTCCCAAAATGCTAGGACTAAAGGCGTGCGCCACTGCACCCAGGCTCTTTCTCCTTTCTTTCTTTCTTTCTTTTTTTTTTTTTGAGATAGAGTTTTGCTCTTGTTACCCAGGCTGGAGTGCAATGGCACGATCTCGGCTCACCGCAACCTCCGTCTCCTGGGTTCAAGCAATTCTCCTACCTCAGCCTCCCGAGTAGCTGGGACTACAGGCTGCGCCACCATGCCCAGCTAATTGTTGTATTTTTAGTAGAGACGGGGTTTCACCATGTTGACCAGGATGGTCTCGATCTCTTGACCTCGTGATCCACCCGCCTTGGCCTCCCAAAGTGCTGGGATTACAGGTGTGAGCAACTGCGCCCGGCCTCTTTCTCCTTTCTTAAAAAAATTTACTATATACAAATTAACTTCAGCATTGGTTTCTGATATATACATTGTGTTGCTACAGTAATTCTTTGACTTCAGTTTGGAGGCACCTCTCTGCTTTTTTTCTTTCTAGTTCTCTGCCTGTATCCTGGTGCAGTCATCATCTTATCTCCTATTTCATGGAACATTCTGACCCCCTGCTCTTAATTCAGGCAAAGCCCAGACCGAAGCCTGCTCAGGCGCTTTGGACAGAACAGACACTGTTGGCACCATGAATGACATCATTTTTCAGGTGAAACCTGCTCCTTAGGCTAAAGAAATGTCCTGATCTCATTCTTCCTTGTAAATACTTATAGGGTGGCTGTAGCATTCACCAACCAGTAGTGACTCATAATGAGTTTATAGGCCACAACTTCCACTGAGTTCAAGTTTTTTAGCCCTGCTTATGTATTCAGTCCTAACTTTTGTGAGTTTCTTATAATAACTTTAGAATAAACTATTTGGACTTTGACTTTTTAAAAGTCTAAGTATGAGCTTTAGAGTCTAACCTGAGTTCAAATCCAAACTTTGCAATGTACTAAGTATATGGTCAAGTGATTTGGAGACTCACACTTTCCTCTTACACTTTCCTCATCTATTAAGTAGAGATGGAAATAGGATGATACTCTTTTCCATTAACAAGCCCTAGGCTAGTGAGAGAGACAAATAAATAATAGCAGTGACAATAGCACATTTTAAGGGCTGTAATGGTAGTATGTACAGAGTCTGTGGGAGTTTCCGGAGGAATCAGGATGCAGTAATCTTATGTGTACTGGTGTAGCAGAAAACATATTGTCAGCCAGCACTCAGGCAAGGGTACCAGTTCCCAGACAACCTGTGCTACACATCAGCAAGAGTAGACATAGTTTGCAATCTGTCCCAGTGCCTTAGCCAGATACAAGATGAGGCAGCAGCTCCCCCAGATGGTACACCTCATGTTTCCAGAAAAACCCAGACAGTGGCTTGCTTTGACAGGGAAATTCTTTCTTACTAAGCAGGCTGTTGTTTTTCTTCCCCCTCTCTTTGTTGTTGAGTCTGCTTTGTCTATTCTGGATGGTAATCCTGTTGATGACAGGGATTAGATATATTTGTAAGACTTGTTTGTGTATGTGTCTATATATATATATATGTACATATCTGTATGTGCCTTTGTGTTTGTGTTTTTTTTTGTATGTGTGTATATACATCATTTTGTGCTTGTGTGGGTATGTGTCTTTCTGTATTTAGATGTATCTGTATGACAAGAAGTGAAGGGAGAGGAGGAACACTGAGCCAAGGAAGTAGGGGCTGAGAGAAAGCCCATAAATGAGGTTGAGGATCAAGGAGAAGGTTAGGGACAAAGGGTTTAGCCTGAAGTATAATACATAGGACCTGGAAGTAAAAGCAGAACCAGAAATGTAATCAGCAGCCCAAAGATGCTGTTAGTCTAGGCAGAATCTGGGCCCCACAAAGTGGTAGGCAGAATGCAGTTATCTAGTAACCAGGAATGGTCAAGCTAGCAGAGAGAGAAAAGCCATGCTTCAGGTATTAAAAACTTCTGACTCTTCCTGTCTAAGGAGGAATTGGCAGCTGGCTCCCAAGGCTCTGCTTCCCTTCAGACCTAACTGGTGTTTGTGTTTGTTTGACTATATATGTGTTTTTTCAAGTCCTTCTGTGCATGTCTGTATCTGCATATGTCTCACATTCACTTTACTTAAGGTTCGGTGAGTTTCCTTTCATTCATTCTTGTATTCTTCTCCTCACTTATAAATACCTCCTTTGAAATCTTTCTTACTTTTTTGATGTGCTCCTTGCCTTCCTCCTTTCTTTCTTTTGCAAACATATTTACTGTGTGTTTTGTGCTAGATGCTGAATATGCAAAGCATATCCATTTAAAGACTAATAAGATTAATTTTCTACCTACAAAGGTCTTACATATTACTGAGGCAGAAAAACATACATATTTAATCTTGATAGAAATTGTAAGAAGAGATGAGCTCTGTATGCTGTGGAAGTACAGAAAAGAGTTAACCTATCTGAGGATGACAGGAAAGACTACCCAGAAAAGGTGTTGCCTGATATGAATTTTGAGAGATAAATAGGGGTTTACATAGGAGGGGGCTGAGAATGATATATCATGTGGAGTAACAAGTATGATGTCCTTGGGAATCTGTGGTTCAGTGGTTCTTTTAACTTGAGCAAATGTAATACTGGGGCAGGGAAGGAGAGCTTGGGAATAAGATTAGAAAGGCTGGCTCTAGCCAGATTTGTGTGCCATAATGAGGAACTTGGATTTCATTCCAAAGATGATGAGCTAGAAGTAAACAGAGCTGGCCCTAATTCTGACTGAAGGTATGCCAGGAGCAGGTTTTGCAGAGGAGGTGAAGTTGGAACTTGGTTTTTAAGGATGAACAGGAGTTTACTAGATGAAGATAGGAAGAAGAGCATTCCAGGAAAGGGGAACTTAATGAGTAAGGCAGGAGGCAAAAAATATGGTAAGTTTGGGAGACATCAAGTAGGGAGGTATCTAGAGAATAGTTATTTCATCTATAAGATAGGGACACCAGTAACATATACCTTCAGTGGCTTATGTGGGGCTTGAAAAAGAGATTGATTTACAAAGAATCCTTTGTAAACCATAGAGCTGTGTGCAAATTTCTATAGTTTTTGTGTTATCAAGTTTCTTCTAATTTTTTGTCTGTCCCAACATGGATCAGGCCTTCTCAGGTATATATCCACATAGGCAAACACCTCAGTAGTTTGGCACTGACTGGATGAGAGGCATGCCCTCTTTCTTTCTTTCTTTTCTTTCTTTCTTTCTCTTTCTTTCTTTCTTTCTTTCTTTCTTTCTTTCTCTTTCTTTCTTTTTTTTTATTGTACTTTAGGTTTTGGGGTACATGTGCAGATCATGCAGGATTGTTGCATAGTTACACACATGACAATGTGGTTTACTGCCTCCATCCCCCTGTCACCTACATCTGGCATTTCTCCCCATGTTATCTCCCCACTCCCCTGCTGTCCCTCCCTTGGCCCCCTAACAGATCCCAGTGCGTGATGCTCCCCTACCTGTGTCCATGTGTTCTCATTGTTCATCACCCGCCTATGAGTGAGAACATGCAGTGTTTGATTTTCTGTTCTTGTGTCAGTTTGCTGAGAATGATGGTTTCCAGATTCATCCATGTCCCTACAAAGGATACAAACTCGTCATTTTTTATGGCTGCATAGTACTCCATGGTGTATATGTGCCACATTTTCCTTGTCCATTCTATTGTCAAAGGGCATTTGTGTTGGTTCCAGGTCTTTGCTATTGTAAACAGTGCCACTATGAACATACATGTGCATGTGTCTTTATAAAAGAATGATTTATAATCCTTTGGGTATATACCTAGTAATGAGATTGCTGGGTCAAATGGAATTTCTATTTCTAGGTCCTTGAGGAATCGCCACACTATCTTCCACAATGGTTGAACTAACTACCTTATACTCCCACCAACAGTGTAAAAGTGTTCCTATTTCTCCACATCCTCTCCAGCATCTGTTGTCTCCAGATTTTTTAATGATCGCCATTCTAACTGGAGTGAGATGGTATCTCAATGTGGTTTTGATTTGCATTTCTCTAATAATCAGTGATGATGAGCATTTTTTCATATGTTTGTTAGCTTCATATATGTCTTCTTTTGAAAAGTGTCTGTTTGTATCCTTCGCCCACTTTTGGATGGATTTGTTTTGTTTTTTTTTTTTTTTTTTGTAAATCTGTTTTAGTTCTTTGTAGATTCTGGATATTAGTCCTTTGTTAGATGGGTAGATTGCAAAAATTTTTTCCCATTCTGTTGGTTGCTGGTTCACTCTAATGATTGTTTCTTTTGCTGTACAGAATCTCTGGAGTTTAATTAGATCTCACTTGTCTATTTTGGCTTTTGTTGTCAGTGCTTTTGGTGTTTTAGTCATGAAGTCCTTGCCTATGCCTATGTCCTGAATGGTTTTGCCTAGGTTTTCTTCTAGAGTTTTATGGTGTTAGGTCTTATATTTAAGGCTTTAATACATCTGGAGTTAATTTTGGTGTGAGGTGTCAGGAAGGGATCCAGTTTCTGCTTTCTGCACACTGCTAGCCATTTTCCCAACACCATTTATTAAACAGGGAATCCTTTCCCCATTGCTTGTTTTTGTCAAAGATCAGATGGTTGTAGATGTGTGGTGTTGCCTCCAGGGCTTCTGTTCTGTTCCATTGGTCTATATCTCTGTTTTGGTTCCAGTACTATGCTGTTTTGATTACTGTAGCCTTGCAGTGTAGTTTGAAGTCAGGTAGCATGATGCCTCTGGCTTTGTTCTTTTGGCTTACGATTATCTTGGCTATGCGAGCTCTCTTTTGGTTCCATGTAAAGTTTAAGGTGGTTTTTTCCAGTTCTGTGAAGAAGGTCATTGGTAGCTTAATGGGGATAGCATTGAATCTGTAAATTACTTTGGGCAGTATGGCCATTTTCACGATATTGATTCTTCCTAACCATGAGCATGGAATGTTTCTACATCTGTTTGTGTCCTCTGTTATTTCCTTGAGCAGTGGTTTGTAGTTCTCCTTGAAGAGGTCCTTTACATCCTTTGTTAGTTATATTCCTAGGTATTTTATTCTCTTTGTAGCAGTTGTGAATGGGAGTTTGCTCATGATTTAACTCTCTGTCCGTTATTGGTATATAGGAATGCTTGTAATTTCTGCACATTGATTTTGTATCCTGAGACTTTGCTGAAGTTGCTTTTCAGTTTAAGGAGATTTTGGGCTGGGATGATAGAGTCTTCTAAATATACAATCATGTCTAGAGACAATTTGACTTCTTCCTTTCCTAATTGAATACCCTTTATTTATTTATTTTTTCTTGCCTAATTGCTCTGGCTAGAACTTCCAATACTATATTGAATGGGAGTGGTGAGAGAGGGCATCCTTGTCTAGTGCCGGATTTCAAAGGTAATGCTTCCAGGTTTTGCCCATTCAGTATCATATTGGCTGTAGGTTTGTCATAAATAGCTTTTATTGTTTTGAGATATGTTCCTTTGATACCTAGTTTATTGAGAATTTTTAGCATAAAGGGCTGTTGAATTCTGTCAAAGGCCTTCTCTGCATCTATTGAGATAATCATGTGGTTTTTGTCTTTGGTTCTGTTTATGTGGTGAATTACGTTTATAGACTTGCATATGTTGAACCAGCCTTGCATCCCCAGGATGAAGCCTACTTGATCGTGATGGATAAGCTTTTTGATATGCTGTTGCACTCGGTTTGCCAGTATTTTATTGAAGATTTTTGCATCTATGTTGATCATGGATATTGGCCTGAAGTTTTCTTTTTTTGTTGAGTCTGCCAGGTTTTGGTATCAGGATGATGTTGGTCTTATAAAATGATTTGGGAAGGATTCCGTCTTTTTGTATTGTTTGGAATAGTTTCAAGAAGGAGTGGTGCCAGCTCCTCTTTGTATGTCTGGTAGAATTCAGCTGTGAACCTGTCTGGACCTGGACTTTTTTTGGTTGGTAGGCTATTAATTGCTGCCTGAACTTCAGCCCTTGTTATTGGTCTATTCAAGGTTTCAACTTCTTCCTGGTTTAGGCTTGGGAGGGTGCAGGTGTCCAGGAATTTATTCATTTCTTCCAGGTTTACTGGTTTATGTGCATAAAATTATTTGTAGTAATCTCTGGTTGTATTTCTGTGGAATCAGTGGTGATATCCCCTTTATCATTTTTTATTGCATCTATTTAATTCTTCTCTCTTTTCTTGTTTATTAATCTGGCTAGTGGTCTGTCTATTTTGTTGATCCTTTCAAAAAATCAGCTCCTGTATTTATTGATTTTTTTGAAGGGTTTTTTGTGTCTCTGTCTCCTTCGGTTCTGCTCTGATCTTAGTTATTTCTTGTCTTCTTCTAGCTTTTGAGTTTTTTTGATGTTGCTCCTCTAGCTCTTTCAATTTTGACAATAGGGTATCAATTTTAGATCTTTCTTCATTTCTCATGTGGGCATTTATTGCTATAAATTTCCCTCTAGACACCGCTTTAAATGTGTCCCAGAGATTCTGGTACATTGTGTCTTTGTTCTTGTTGGTTTCGAAGAACATCTTCATTTCATTGTTTATCCAGTCGACATTCAGGAGCCAGTTGTTCAGTTTCCATGAAGCTGTGTGGTTCTGAGTTAGTTTCTTAATTCTGAGTTCTAATTTGATTGCCCTGTGGTCTGGGAGACTGTTTGTTATGATTTCCGTTCTTTTGCATTTGCTGAGGAGTGATTTACTTCCAATTGTGTGGTCAATTTTAGAGTAGGTGCAATGTGGTGCTGAAAAGAATATATTCTGTGGTTTTGGGGTGGAGATTTCTGTAGATGTCTATTAGGTCCACTTGGTCCAGATCTGAGTTCAAGTCCTGGATATCGTTGTTAATTTTCTGCCTTGTTGATCTGTCTAATATTGACAGTGGAGTGTTAAAGTCTCTCACTATTATTGTGTGGGAGTGTAAGTTTCTTTGTAAGTCATTAAGAACTTGCTTTATGTATCTGGGTGCTCCTGTATTGGGTGCGTATTTAGGATCATTAGCTCTTCTTGTTGTATTGATCCTTTACCATTATGTAATGCCCTTCTTTGTCTCTTTTGGTCTTTATTGGTTTAAAGTCCATTTTATCAGAGACTAAGATTGCAACTCCTGCTTTTTTTTGCTCTCCATTTGCTTGATAAATCTTCCTCCATCTCTTTATTTTGAGCCTATCTGTGTCCTTTCACCCGAGATGGGTTTCCTGAATACAGCACACTGATGGGTCTTGACTTTTTATCCAATTCGCCAGTCTACATGTTTTGATTGGGGCATTTAGCCCATTTACATTTAAGGTTAATATTGTTATGTGTGAATTTGATCCTGCCATTTGATGCCATCCGGATGTTTTGCCCGTTAGTCGATTCATTTTTTTCTTTGTGTCAATGGTCTTTACCATTTGGTAAGTTTTTGGAGTGGCTGGTACTGGTTGTTCCTTTCCTTGTTTAGTGCTTCCTTCAGGAGCTCTTGTAAGGCAGGCCTGGTGGTGATGAAATCTCTCAGCAATTGCTTGTCCATAAAGGATTTTCTTTCTTCTTTGCTTATGAAGCTTAGTTTTGCTGGATATGAAATTCTAGTTTGAAAGTTCTTTTCTTTAAGGATGTTGAATGTTGGTCCCCACTCTCTTCTGGATTATAGGGTTTCTGTGGAGAGATCCGCTGTGAGTCTGATGGGCTTCCCTTTGTGAGTAACTCGACCTTTTTCTCTGGCTGCCCTTAGCACTTTTTTTTCCCTTCATTTCAACCCTGGTGAATCTGATGATTATGTTCCTTGGGGTTGCTCTTCTTGAGGAATGTCTTTGTGGTGTTCTCTGTATTTCCTGGACTTGAATGGTGTCCAGGCTTGCTAGGCTGGGGAAGTTCTCCTGTATAATATCCTGAAGAGTGTTTTCCAGCTTGGATTC
Organism: Aotus nancymaae; assembly: GCF_030222135.1. Lineage (NCBI taxonomy): Eukaryota > Metazoa > Chordata > Mammalia > Primates > Aotidae > Aotus > Aotus nancymaae. The sequence goes on along the minus strand of NW_026988473.1, from coordinate 55,568,002 downwards.
ATTCTCTCTGTCACATTCTCTCTGGCTGCCCTTAGCATTTTTTTCCTTCATTTCAACTCTGGTGAATCTGACGATTATGTGCAGAGATGCTGGGCAGGTACTTTTAAGTCTGCTGCAGTGGAACTTGTAACTGCCTCTTTTCCCAGGTGCTCTGTCCTTGGAAGGTCGGCTTTATTTATAAGTTACTGTCGTGATGCTGCCTTTTTTCACAGATGCCCTGCCCCGCAGGGAGTAGTCTAGTCACAGTCTGCCAGCAGAGGTGTTGCTGAGCTGCACAGGCTCTGCCCAGCTGCTGTGTGAACTGCCTTGGTAGTGGCGGACTGCCTTGGTAGTGGTGGTCGCCCTTCCCCTCATTGAGCTGGACCATCCTGGGTCCAGCTGCACTTGCTGGGAAACTCTCAATCCAGAGCCTTTCGGATTGCTTGTTACATGGGGGTGGTACGCACCGAGCCAGATTGCCTGGCTCCCTGTCTCTGCCCCCTCCCTTTCAGTTGAATGGGCAGCTCTGTCTCCCTGGCATTCCAGGCGCCAGTTGAAATGGCTGCCCAGATTTGTGTGAGTTTCTGTGCGCCAACACGGCACTGGCTGAAACCACTGTGCTGAAAACTCTTGGTACTTTTCGGCCCGGGAATCTCCTGGTCTGTGGGCAGTGGAAATTTGTTTGGAAATGCGGTAGGCACTTACCCTCTGCGTTGTTCTTGCTGGGAACTGCACTCCGGAGCTGTTCCTATTTGACCATCTTGGATCCTCCCCACACCCTCCTTCATCTAGCCTCTTGGTATCTTGAGAAGAGAGAGGCAAGATTAGAAGTCTCTGGGAAGTCACTGGTAACATTAGAAGTTGCTGGGTCCCTTGACAAGGGGGATCATACTATTTATTCTTGTTTATCCTCAGCCACTAGGTTTCTCCTCAGGTAAACAGTATAAATAGTATAAGCCCCCTTGTCAAGGGGCCCTAGATTCACAATAGTCAAACACAAATGAAGCACTTTCTACATGTAGGCACTGTGAAGGACTGTGCCTTAAATAATCTCCTTTTCTCCACATTGTAACTGTGAGGTAGTTTGCATTTTACGGGCTCTAGGTGACATAGTGGTAAATGGCAGAAATGTGATTCAAGACATTATCTGTGAAAATCTTTTTCTTATATGACACGTCATAAGCTTTCTGACTTCTCTGAATGTTGAGCAAGCTGTGTGATCAGTTGAGAGTGGAAAACTTTGTGTGGTCCTAGGCAGTATGGGGATGGAGGAGTTGGAGAGAAAGTTGCTGGGCTCTGTCTTTGGGATTGAGTGATAGCACTTTCCTCCACATAGAACAGTGGTTCTTGCCTTGAAGGACAGACTCTCTTCTGTATATCTGTCTCTCACCTAGATGCTTTCAATATGTCTGATTAATCTGTGTGTCCTTAGTTGTCAGCACAAGACCTGTCACATAGTAACTACTCAGTAAATGGTGGCTAGGCAAATGAAAGAACAAATGCTGTTTAACAAAGGCTTCTGGAACTCCTAATACCTACACTACTTTTCTGCCTTCTCTTCTGTGTAGTTCAATAGGCTAATAGAATATTTCATCCTTAACACATACCTATACATGCACATACACACACACACGTGTGTGTATATATATATGTATATATTTTGTATTGCTCATTGACACATAAGCCTAAATCATCCCTCTTAGAATTGATTAGATGCCAGAAGCTTCTTGGGAGAGGCATGAGTTTGTTTTATTCTCTTGTATTCTTTGTCCATAAGCCTCTTCCCATACCCCCCATCACTGCCCAGAGGTGAGTGTCATTTGTAAGGAAGATGTGGTAAGCTCTGTTTTTGCCAAGTAGATTGAAGTGGGTGTTCTATTTTGCAAATGGAGTTCTAGAGGTTTTCCTGCTGTTGAATGTTTGGCTGGGTTTGTGATCCTCTCAGTGTGTTGGAAAACCATGCATAGGGATGGTAGCGTGAAGGAAAACCAAGCGGGGAATCAAAGTTGCCTTTTGTTCATGGGAATTGTTAAGGAGAGAGATTTCCCTAGCACCTGAAACCAGAGCAGAGGGTGGATTTGTTATATTTAGTCCAGGGATCAGCAAAGTGTTTTTTCATATAGCCTGCAAACTAAAAATGATTTTTATGTTTTTTCCTTTCATAATTGAGATTTTATTGGTTGAGGATCTGTACAGACATTTCAATTTGTAAACAGTTCTTAACATATGTACTGAAAATCTAAAAAGCCATGTATTGTAATTCTTTTTTAAAGTTATTTCAGTGACTTTCCAGCTTAAAATTTGGAAGCAAATTGTCCTTAACAGGCTATCAAGTATCAGTATCTTCACATGTTGATAAGCTGTTACATACGTCCCACCAATTCACAACTGAATAGCATATACACTACATATTCAAATTTTAAATCTTTCACAGCACAATAACAAAGTTATTAAGAAAACAGGACTACCACACCAAAGATGTTACAGAGTGTACACAATTCTGACAGAGAGAGCCATGATCAAGGAGTAGATGTCTTTAGGAAACAATTCTGCTAAAAAACAACTTGGGAATAGAAGTAATTTAAAATGCTTAAGACATTAAATGCAGGACTGACTCCGTATTGTCATTTAATATGGTTTGTATTATAGAATATAAAAACTAATCCCCCATCTATGCAATGTTAAGCTGACATCTGAGACAGTCAAAACCTCCCATAATTCAGCATCCCACACTATTTTGTGGTTGTACCAAAAAATAAACAACCATTGAATGATTTCACCTCTTAAAAAAAGAATTTATACTTAAAAAATGAGATGAGATGGGATTCCCTTCTTCTTAAAAATGTTTCTAGAGCTACTAAACAACTTGCATTTACAAAATAGTTGATAGAAATATTCCTCTAAATTGTACAAGAAGAGGGACAGGGACCACTGATAAGACATGGTATATGGTATTAATCAAACTTGGCTTCTTTCTCTCCTGCTTCATCAGAGGCTAGATTCTCCTCAGTTTTCATTTCCCCGTTTTCTGCAGATAAATGTTCTTTAGTTTCTTGGTTAGGCACTTCGGCCTGCTTTCCCTTTGCTCCCCTTTTTCCTTTTGTTTGCACTTTTTTGTCTGAAGATTTGTCCTTCGCTGCTGCCTTTTTTGGCTTCGCTTCCACTTTTGCAGGAGCAGGCTTAGCAGACAACCACGCCTATCTCCTCTTGGACTATTCCTTGGCAGCCTCTTTGGCGGAGCTAACCTTCCTTTTGGGCATCCTGGCGGCGCAATGAGAGCCTTTGCAAAGCTGGGCTGCCTGGTCACTGCTGCTCCTCCCACTGCCCGAGCTGCTGAGACCCACAGCAGGAGCAGTGGGAGAACCCTGATTTTTACATTTTTAAATAGTTTAGGGAGAAATCTCAAGAAGAATTTCAAGATGTGAAATTTATATGAAATTGAAATTTAACTGTCCATAAATAACGTTTTATTGGCATACAGCCACTCTCATTCATTTACATATTGTCTATTGCTGCTTTTACACAAGAATAGCAGAGTTGAGTAGTTGTGACAGAGACCATATGGATCACCAAGCCTAAAATATTTACTGTCTGACTCTTTACAGAAAAAGTTTTCTGGCCTCTAGTCTAATCTACCAATTAAAAAAAAAACAGCTTTACCGAGTGATAATTCACATTACTGTGCAATTCACCCATTTTTAGTATACAATTCAATGGGTTTTAGTATATTCACAGATATGTGCAACCACCACCTCAGTCAATTTAAAAACATTTTTGTCACTTCAAAAAGAAACCACGTACACATTAGCTATTGTTCTTCTCTCTCCCCATTACCCCCAGCCTAAGCAACCACGAATCTCCTTTCTCTTTCTGTAGATTTGCCTATTATGGACATTTCATGTAAATACAATCATATAATATGTAATCCATTATAACTGGCTCTTTTCACTTAGCATGTTTTCAAGGTGCATTCATGTTGTATCAGTACTGCCTGTATGTGTTTGTGTACATATATCTGTACTTTATTTCTTTTCATAGCCAAATAATATTCTGTTGCATGGACATACCATTTTTGTTTAGCCATTCATCAATTTATAGACATCTGGTTTGTTTCACCTTTTGGCTATTATGAATACTGCTGCTATAGACTTATGTATAAGTTTTTGTGTGGACATGTGCTTTGTGTTTTGTTTGGATGTATATTTTCATTTCTCTTGGGTATATAAATATTAATAGAATCGCTGGGTCATATGGTAACTGTGTTTACCTGTTTTAGGAACTGCCAGAGTGTTTTCCATATAAAAATGGTTCAAGTGGCTAAACTATTACATTCCTGCCAGCAGTGTATGAGGGAGCTTATCTTTCCACATGCTTATCAACACTTGTTATTCTCTGACTTTTTGATTACAGTCATCCTAGTTGGCATAATGTAATATCTCAGCATGATTTTGATTTACATTTCTCTGATGACTAATGACATCGAACATCTTTTCATGTGCTTAATGGTTATTTGCACATCTTCTTTAGAGAAATATTAGATCCTTTGATAATTTATTTTATTTTTATTAATATTTTAAAATATTTCCTTCTTAATTTTATATTCATGGGGTACATGTGCAGGTTTGTTACAAGGGTATATTGTGTGATGCTGAGGTTTTGGTTTCTGTTGATTTTCTTATGCAAATAGTGACCATAGCATCCAATAGGAATTTTTTTCAGTCCTTCTCCCTATCACCTCTCCTTTTGGAGACCCCAGTGTCTATTGTTCACATCTTTCTGTCTGTGTGTACCCGAGATTTAGCTCCCAATTTTAAGTGAGAACATGCCATTTCTGGTTTTCTGACTGCATTAATTCACATAGGATAATGGCCTCCAGTTGCATTCATATTGCTGCACAGGATTTTCATTCCTTTCCATGGTCAATATGTACCACATTATTTTCTTTTTTCTTTCTTTCTTTTTTTTTTTTTTTTTTTTGAGACAGGGTCTTGCTCTGTCACCTAGGCTGGAGTGCAGTGGGTGATTCTAACTCACTGCAGCCTCAATCTCCTGGGCTCAAGTGATCTTCCCACTTAAGCTTCCTGAGTAGCTAGAACTACAGGCATGTACCACTGTGCCTGGCTAATTTTTTTGTATTGTTTTGTAGATACAGGATTTTGTCATGTTTCCCAGACTGGTCTTGAACTCCTGAGCTCAAGGTATCCTCCCCTCTTGGCCTCCCAAAGTGCTGGGATTACAGGTGTGAGCCACTGTGCCAGGCCTGTACCACATGTTATTTATCCAGTCCACTGGATAAAGAATCTTGATGGGCATCTAGGTTGATTCCATGTCTTTGCTATTGTGAATAGTGCTACAATGAACATTAAGAGTGCACATGTCTTTTGAGTAGAATGATTTATTTTCCTTCGGGTATGTATACAGTAATGGAATTGCTGGGTTGAATGGTAGCTCTATTTTTAGTACTCTGAGAAATCTCAAAACTGCTTTCCACAGTGGCTGGAATGATTTACATTCCCATTAACTGTGTATAAGTGTTCCATTTTCTCTGCAACCTTGCCAACATCTTTTTTTTTTTTTACTTTTTAATAATAACTTTGTGGCCTGATACAGTGGCTGATGCCTGTAATCCCAGCATTTTGGGTGGTGGGTAGATTGTTTGAAGCCAGGAGTTTGAGACCAGCTGGGCTAACATGGTGAAACTTGCTGTCTATAAAACAATACAAAAATTAGCTGGTCATGGTGGTGTGTGCCTGTAATCCCAGCTACTTAGGAGGCTGAGACATGAGAATGGCTTGAACCTGGGAGGCAGAGGTTGCAGTGAGCTGAGATTGGGCCACTGCACTTCAGCCTGGGTGACAGAGTGAAACAAAAAAACAAGCAAACAATTTTGCCCATTTTTAAATTGGGTTGTCTTTTTGGTATTGAGTTGTTAAAGTTCTTTATATATTCTAGATACAAATCCCTTATGAGAGATGTGATTTGAAAATATTTTCTCCCATTCTGTTGGTTGTTTTTTCACTTTATGTGTCCTTTGAAGGACAGAAGTTTTTAATTTTGATGAAGTCCAGTTTATTTATTTTTTTGCTGTTGTTGCTGCTCATGATTTTGAGGTCATATCTAAGAAATCATTGCCAAATGCAAGGTCATGATGACTTACTCCTGTGTTTTCTTCTAAGAGTTTTAAAGGCATCTGAAGCTTAATGTGCACCAAGCTGGATTCTAAATATTATGTCGTCCAAACCTGCTGTATACACTGCCTTCCTCATCTCAGTTGAAGGCAAATTCATTGTTTCAATTGCCTAGGCAAAAAATATTCTAAACAATTCATGATTTTTCTCAACTTTACATTTATTGGTAAATCCTGTGGGTTCTTCCTTCAAAATATATACAAAATAAAATCATTTCTCACTGTCATTCCATTGCAGGCATCAAGGCTCCATAGTCTCCTAGCAGATAACCATGTCTACATTTGTTCTCAATGTAGCAGCTAGAGAGCTTTTTTGAAAAAAACATAAACCAGATCATTTCACTCCTCTGCTCAAAAGCTTGTGATAACTCCATTTTTTGTTTGGTGTGAAAGAGTCTCCACAAAAGTGGAGGCCCTCTGTGAGCTGGTCCTCACTTATCCTGATCTTCTCTCTGACTTGTATTCCCCTTGGTTACTCACTATAGCCACATTCTTGCTATTCCTTCATATTCTTTTGTATTCCTGCTTTAGGGCCTTGGTTCTAGCTCTTGCCCCTGCCTGGACTATTCTTTCCTTAGATATTTACTTTATGCCCTCATATTTCCGTATTAAATATACTTTGTGGCTGGCATGATGGCTCATGCCTGTAATCCCAGCACTTTGGGAGGCCAAGGCGGGCAGATCACTTGAGGTCAGGAGTTAGAGACCAGCATGGCCAACCTGGTGAAACCCGGTCTACTAAAAATACAAAATTACCTGGGCATGGTAGCATATGCCTGTGATCCCAGCTACTTGATGAGGCAGAAATGTTTGAATCCAGGAGGTGGAGGTTATGGTGAGCAGAGATTGTGCCACTGCACTCCAGCCTGGGTGACAGAGGGAGACTCTGTCTCAAAAAAACAACAAAACAAAACCCCCAAAAATATACTTTGTCATTTGTCATACTTCATCTTATCAAAGAGACCTTTCCCAGACCACTCTATTTAATAATGAAATCTGCACCTCTACTCCATTCCTGGCGCCCAGATCTTCATTATGAATCACTTTTAAATTAATATTTTTTAATTTTAAAGAACTTATCATCATCTGGATTTTATTATTTAATCACTTATTATTTTATTATTTATTGCCTAGAATATAAAGTTCATAAGGGAAAGGAATCTGTTTTGTTTACTGCTATATCTTCAGTACCTAGAACAGTACCTGGCTCAGTGTTGGTACTTTTTTGTATGGATTCAAAGTACTATCTGGGGTCATTTACTAGCCTTAAGCACTTTCTTCAGTATTTTTTTTGTAAGGTGTGTTAGTTAGCAATGAATTTTCTCAGTGTTTGTTTATCTGGAAATGTCTTTATTTTGCCTTCATTTTTTCATGAGAGTTTTGCTGGATGTAGAGTTCTTGGTTGACATCCCCCTTCTTCAATGAGCCCTTTGACCGTGTTATCCCTTTGTTTTCTGGCATCCATTATTTTGGTGAGAAGTTAACTGTTAATCTTACTGGGGTTCACGTGTATGATGAGTCATTTTTCTCTTGCTGCTTTCAAAGTTTTCTCATTGCCTTTGATGTTTAGCATTTTACTTAATGTGTCTATTTGTGGATCTCTTTGCATTTATTCCATTTGGAGTTTATTAGCTTTTCTTGATGGGTAGATTAATGTTTTTCAAAACACTTGGGAGATTTTTCAGCCATTACTTCTTTGAATACTTTTCCTTTTTCTTTTTTTTCTCTTCTTTTTGAGATAGTCTCACTCTGTCTCCAAAGCTGGAGTGCAGTGGCACAATCTCAGCTCACACCAACCTCTGCCTCCTGGGTTCAAGCGATTCTTGTGTCTCAGCCTCCCTGAGTAGCTGGGATCACAGGCGTGTGCCACCACACCCAGCCAATTTTTTTATTTTTAGTAGAGATGTGGTTTCACCATGTTGTCCAGGCTGGTTTTTAACTCCTGGCCTCAAGCGATCCACCCACCTTGTCCTCTCACAGGCATGAGCCTTCCTGCTTCTTTTTTGTTATCTTCCCCTTTTGGTATTCATATTATGCATACGTTGGTGTGATTAATGGTGTTCTACATTTCTCTGAGGCTCTATTGATTTTTCTTCATTCCATCTTCTCTGTTTTTAGGGTTGTATAATCTCTATCAGTCTCTCTTGAAGTTTGCTAATTCTTTCTTCTGCCAGTTCAGATCTACTATTTAGCCTCTCTCCTAATTTTCCATTTCATTTATTATACTTTTCAACTCCAGAACATCCATTTGGTTCTTTTTTTTAAAACAGCAATTTCTATCTCTTTATTGACATTCTTTATTTGATGTGACATTGACATCATGCATTCCTTTACGTCTTTAATCATGATTTTTTTTTTCAGTCTTGGACATATTTATAATGGCTAATACATAGTCTTTTTCTGTTAAATCTGACATCTGGTCCCTCTTACTGAAAGTTTCTGTTGCCTGCTTTTTTTCTGGTATATGGGTCACACTTTCCAGTTTCTTTGTATGTTTTGTTTGTTTGTTTTGAAGCAGAACACTTTCGATAATATATTGTAGCAACTTTGGGTACTTGTCTGATTCCTCCGGGGCCTATTATTATTTTCCTGTTTTTTTGTTTAATGACTGGCTAGACTGTTTAAGTGGTTGATCCCTCTCCTCCCACAGCAGGGTGAATCCTCTGATGTTGCTCCACAGAGGACTTTGGTAGGCCCACAGTCATCTTTGAATGATAATGGTTTGGGCAGAACTTTGACTATCTCTTTCCCTGGTGCCACATCCAGCTTTTTAGGTTCACTAATTGCCATCTGATTGTTCTGCTCTTTTCAACAGTGCCCTGAAGCATAAATTGCTTCCCAGACTAATCCAATTATGTTAGGGTTCCTTTGATGGCCTAGTTCCTGAGGTCAGTGTTTGAGATTTGTTCTTTTTTGATTTGTTTTGGAGACAAGAGTCCCACTCTTTCACCCAGGCTGCAGTGCAGTAGCATGATCATGGCTCACTGTAGCCTCACCCTCCTGGACTCCAGTGATCCTCCTACCTCAGCCACATGAGTAACTCGGACCACAGGTGTGTGCCACGACACCTGGCTTCCTTTTGTTTTTTTTTTGTTTTTTGTTTTTTTTTTTAGTGCTGGGATATATATGCAGGCCTGGCTAGTTTTTAAATTTTTTGTAGAGAAGGGGTCTCCCTATCTTGCCCAGGCTGGTAAAATTTGTTCTTACTCCAAGAGACTCCTCCCAGCTGTCTCTTTCCCTAGTTATCTCCATCAAATTCTCTAGTTTACAGTTTAGCGTATATCTCCAGTGAATCTACTATTTTTTTCCTTTTACCACAACTTCTACTATTTTGAGAATACCCTACCCTTAGTCTTGAACTTCTCTACACTCTGTTGAGATGAGATCATTTTCCCTGTGAAGAGATTAAGAGCTTTTTGTTTATAGCCTGCTTCCTCTGCCAGGCAAAATCCTTTAGTCATAGTTCTGGAGCTGGGGTGGGGGACAATGACATGCTTCTGAGTGACACCACCACTTTAGGAGCTGAGGACTTGGTAGAGGGGTGGCAGTAGCCTCAGGTCTTTTTGGCTTGCTTCTTCCAGATTGTAATCAGCATCTTATGAGCCAAGGCAATGCCAGTTGTGGCCCTAGTATTCTTAGTGGCACTGCATTCAAGGTAAAGCTCCTGTCCTATGAGTGGGGGCTAAGCGGGACAAAAGAGGCCCGCCTTTTAGTTGCAGTCACTTAGAACTTAGCCTCAGTAACAGGTAGCTGGCGGGGGAGGATCAGAAACGCTAATATCCTGCTCAGGACATTCCAGACAACTAACTCTTTAACAAGGAGCTTAAGAGAGAAGAAGGTCTGTGTTTTTAGCTGCATCAGTGTGGAGTGGAGTGTCTTGTCATTGAGTTGGGAGAGGCAAGGCAGGGAACAGGTCTTGGTTTACATACTGTGGACTCTGGCTGTTCTTAGTAGATTTTCTTAAACATCCGTTTCTTCATTGGCTGTATGCCTTTAAGACCATTTCCAGAAACTTTAAATGGTTGCTTTTGAAAAATGAGTTTCACCAGTTTTACTGCAGAGTGGGTCTGTGGAACTTCTCATGCTGTCACCAGAAGTCCCTTCTAACCCATCAATTTTGTAACTGTCCTTTCTCATAATGCATTCTCTCCAGTGCTAGTAGATGTGGCAGTATTGACCCCAATTAAGAAGATAATCTCTTGCCTCTGGGGAAATACTTTCTAATTAGTGACCTATTTCTGTCCTTCTTTCATAAAACAAAGGTTCCCCAGACAGTAGTCCTTGGCTAGCTTGAATACTTTGGTCCTGACAGTTTGTAAGACTGGAGAAGTTAGAGTTTCCGTCTTTGCCATTCTTGCCATTCTGGCAAGCTGAAACTTTTAATGCTGCCTCTAGGATTTGACCTGTATCATGTGCCTGATGTTTTGGTGAGGCATCAAGGATGATTCAATGATAAGAACTGAGCTTTATCATTTACCTCAGAGGGATTCTCTCTATCTACATATGTTCTAGGTGCTGGAAATAACGGAGTGAAAGAAAAGGTAATGTTGCTGCCTTTGAAGAAGTTCCCCTAGTAGTGGAGATAGCCATAAAACAGATAAGGACACTATAATTTATTAAGTGGATACTGTGAGGCACAGCGGCTTGCACCAGTAGTACCAGCTACTTGGGAGGCTGAGGTAGGAGAATTGTGTGAGCACAGAGTTTAAGTCCAGCCTTAGCAACATATCCAAACCCTGTCTTTAAAAAAATAAAATGTTAAGAGTGAACACTGTGATAGAGTTGCAGAAGAGGATGACCTAAGTCAGCTTTTCCCATGTTACAGTCACTGACACATAATCTGGATCTCAACAGATGACTAGGAGTGATAAGGAGAATATTTTAAATAAGGGAATAGCATGCACAAAGATATTGTACTGGTAAAAAGCCTGGTACCTTCAGAGAGTTTTAAGTAATTCATTATCATAGGGAATGGGAGGAAGTGGTAATTGATACATTGAGGAAGACCAGCCCATAGAGGAGGGAGGGTCTTGCATAAAGTTGTGAAGCTTTGATTTGAAATGGAGTTAAAGCTTTCAAAGTATCATAGAGTAAAACAGAAAGGACCTTAGAGGTTAGTAGACTGCAATGTCTTGTCTTAACTATCTCCATTCCTGACCTCTTGACACATGAACTTTGTATACCAAGCACTTAGAAAATATCCATTTTCTACCTCCTCTGTAGGTCTTCCTTACATATGAGGGATCAGCATCACTGTAATAATGGGCCCTAGGATTGTACATTCTTAGTATCTTTATATTCTTCTTAAAACATATTACATACACAAAGACAGGAGAGCTTATTTTGTGCCAGGCACTATTCTAAGGTATTTAGTTGAATTTACTTATTTATACTTTCCTCAACATGAGAGTTATTAGGTTTTGTGCTACTGTCTTCATTTTACAAATAATGCAAGTTATACACTGAGGGTAAGTGGTGGAATGAAGATTCACACCCACTTAGCCGGGTCTAGAATCAAACTCTAAACAAAATGCTACACTGAATCCAAGCTAGTGTAACCCTCTGCCTCCTGGCTAAATATCTTTGGCTGATAATTTGGGGACCTTTTTCTTTCTTCTATTCAACAGATAACTATGTCTTGACTAGCTATGTCTTGTGAGCTAAGTTCTCTGCTGCATATAATAGGACAAACTCAAGAGACACTCCTTCAGTTATTTAATAACCACACACCCTGCTCTGTGCCAGACCCTACGCTTGGAGATGGGTTTATGGAACTAAATTAATTATTCATTTGTGTATTCCAGAAAATTTGCAAGATGCTGGGTGAAGAATAAATGATAAATAAAATATAGTATCTATTTTTGAGTTGCTTAGGGAGAGTAAGAGGGGGATAATTAAATAGTAATTATAGAATATTGGGATAAATACTGTCATTGATGTACACCCTGAGAACTAAGGGAACAAATAGGATAGGTCAATGAACTCACCTGGGAGAGATCTAGAAAACTTCACAGAAGACAGTGACTTTTTCCTTAATAGACAAAGAGGGGGAGAAAGCATTTTTAAATGGAGCACCTTGTGCAAAATCTTGAGGGTATAAAAGATCATGGTTTGGTCAAGGAGCATGAAATAGCTTGAGGTGTCTAGAGCAGGCAACTTTTTCTATAAGGGATTAGATAGTAATTATTTTAGACTTTGATAGCCATAGAGTCTCTGTTACAAATACTCAACTTTGTAGCATGAAAGCAGCCACAGAAAATAATACATTAATGTGTGAGCCTGGCTATGTTTCAGTAAAACTTTATTTATGGGGCTGGGCATGGTGGCTCATGCCTGTAATCCCAGCACTTCAGGAGGCTGAGGCGGGCAGGCGGATCACCTGAGGTCGGGAGTTCGAGACTAGTCTGACTAACATGGAGAAACCCCATCTCTACTAAAAATACAAAATTAGCCAGACATCATGGTGCATACTTTTAATCCCAGCTACTTGGGAGGCTGAGGCAGGAGAATTGCTTGAACCTGGGAGGCGGAAGTTGTGGTGAGCTGAGATTGCGCCATTGCACTCCAGCCTGGGCAGCAAGAGTGAAACTCCATCTCAAAACAAACAAATAAACAAACAAAGAAAACTTTATTTATGAAAACTGGCTAGGCATGATGGCTCATGCCTATAATCTCATCACTTTGGGAAGCCAAGGCAGGAGGATTGCTTGAGTCTGTGAGTTTGAGACCAGCCTGGGCAAAATATGGCCTGTCTCTACAAAAAAAAAAAGAAAAAATTAGCCAGGCATTAGTGACGTGTGCCTGTATTCCAAGCTACTTGGGAGGCTGAGGCAGGAGGATTGCTTACGCCCAGGAGGCTGCAGTGAGACATGTTCATGCCACTGCACTTCAGCCTGGGTGATAGAGGGAGACTCAGTCTCAAAACCAACAAACAGCAAGCTGTATTTGGCTTATGGCCATAGTTTTCTGACCTCAGATCTGGTGTGTGAGGTGTCTGGTAGGGAGGGAGAGTGGCCAGGAAGGTCCCTAGGAAGTTGATTTGTCATATTGTAAAAGGCTTTGAATGCCAGGCCAACAAGTTAGGGCTTTATCTTGTGGGTAATGAGGAGCCATGAGATGTTAAGTAAAGGAGTTGATATAGATATTTACTTTTAAGATCATTCTAGTGTCTAATATGGTAGATAGACTGGCAAAAAAGAGACTAGATGTACAAAGATAAGTGAGAAATGACTGCCCTATCCCTGCCTTTGAGCAACAGCTTCTGATCTCAGTGAAGACAGATATTTCACCCATGAAACATCCATGTCCTAGAACTCTGTAAATGACATTTAGAGCTATTCTACCTGAAATATGGTATGTTTCCTTGTTAGATGTTCAAGAGGTGAATAAGAGTTGGTAAAATACCTAGACCTGAAACATGTGACTTATAGATTTGATATGGCTAGGTTCTGTGTCCCCACGAAATCCTCGTATTGAATTGTAATCCCCAGTGTTGGAGGTGGGCCTGGTAGGAGTGATTGGATTATGGGGGTGGTGTTCTCATGAATGGTTTAGCACCATCCCCCTTAGTATTGTGTAGTGAGTGAGTTCTCATGAGATCTGGTCATTTAAAAGTGTGTAGCACCTCACCGCCTTGCTCTCTCTTCCTCCTGCTCTGGCTGTGTAAGGTGTATCTGTTTCCCTTTCACCTTCTGGCATGATTGTAAGTTTCCCGAGGCCTCCTCAGGAGCAGAAGCTGCTATGCTTCCTGTACAGCCTGTGGAACTGTGAGCTAATTAAACCTCTTTTCCTTACCAGTCTCAGGTATTTCTTTTCTTTTTTTGGCAGAATCTTGCTCTATTGCCCAGGCTGGAGTACAGTAGCACAATCTTGGCTCACTGCAACCTCTGCCTCCTGAATTCAAGCGATTCTCCTGCCTCAGCCTCCCAGGTAGCTGGGATTACAGGCACATGCCACGATGTCAGCTATTTTTTGTATTTTTAGTAGAGATGGGATTTTACCATGTTGGCCAGGCTGGTCTTGAACTCCTGACCTCAAGTGATCTGCCCACCTCGGCCTCCCAAAGTGCTGGGATTACAGGCATGAACCACTGCGCCCGACCACAAGTATTTCTTTATAGCAATGCAAGAATGGACTAATGTAGGGTTCTAAATATTTTGGGCTGGGTAGGAGTTGGGGAGCAGCAGGGAAAGTGGGAATGGAGGTGGTGCGATTTGGTTTGGGAAACATAAAAGGTAAGTAGTAGGGAACAAGGTTGGAAAGGGGAGGGAAGAGTTATTGATTCTAAGGAAGAACCCAGGAAAGCCATCCAGATTGCTGTACCCAAAGGTGTGCTGCTCTTCTTCTGGCTTTCTGTCAGTGAATTCTGTTCTCTGGTGGATCAAGCTGACTGGGCCTATTTTGTAGAAATTATAGAGAGAGGTCTTCCCTCTTCTCTGCTCCCACTCTCACTACTTCACTACTGCTTAACACTTGGAATGGGTTTATGCTTTGTGTCACCTTCTGGGAGATCACTTTTTTGAGCGCATGGAACTAAATATACCTAGTGACAGCTGGTGCCTTGGCTCTTTGGAGAGCTATTGAGCTGTAGTTCTAGCCAATGCTGCATTCCTCATGGTAAGGCAAGACTCTTTAGGGAGCCTCCTTAGGTCTTCTTGAGAGAAGAGCTGCTTGTTCTATGTCTGAAACAGTAAATCCTTTTAGTGGGAGCCAAAAGCTGCCCGTTTAACTTTGTTATTACCTTTTGTTCCTTTTAAACTTTGTCTTAAATCAGACTTTAGCTCTTAGCTGGATGTGGGACAGTTTTCAGAGTAAGATGTGGTAATGCCTACTTCAAGTATATTGGACATCAAAGTTATAGCTCAACACAATATTCTTGGGTGCAATGCTTATGACTGAGTAACTGGGAACTTCTATCAGGAGTATATGGTTTGGCAGAGGAGATAGACATCTCATAAGATTGATAAAGGTATGCACAGGCACCATGGGAGCATAGAAGAGGCCACCTTTGATCAAGAATCTTTTTCTGTTACTTTCTTGTCCTTATCTCACTCTCCTTCCAATAATAATCTCAATTAACATCTGAATTGTGCTTTAAAATTCGTAGTACTTTAGTGTACAACAGGAATTACAAACTGGCCCTGAGGGGCCAGAAAGCATTATAACTGAGTAATGTGTGCTGTATAAATGCATATGCATGAATCTGTGAGTGGTGAGAGCTGTGGCAAACTGGAGAGCACATGCCTCTTTGGAAGGAGCAGCTCTGGCAGATTGTTGCCATGTAGTTATGTCAATCCAGGGGCGGTTCTAAGAGGTAGGGGATTGAGGCCTCCATTAGCTCCTTTAGCACCAACTCCCCAACCTTTAAGATACTCCAAATTATATAATATATATATACATACACATATATAATGTGAGTTATACATATATAAATATGTATTTTATATATAGTCATATGCCACATAAGGACATTCAGTCAACAATGGGCCACATAAACAATGTGGTTCCATAAGATTATAATATCATATTTTTACTATATCTTTTCTATGTTTAGTTATGTTTAGATACACAAATACTACTGTGTTACAACTCCCTACAATATTCAGTACAGTAATGTGTTGTACAGGTTTGTAGCCTAGGAGCAATAGGCTATTTCATATTACCTGGGTGTGTAGTAGGCTATTAATAAAAACAAGTAAGATAATTATTTACCTGCTTATTTCAGTTCAGGGTTGAGAGTATCCAGAGCTTATCCTAGCAGCTTAGGGTACAAGGTGGGCACCAACCCTGGATAGGATGCCATTCTATTGCAGGGCACACTCACACACACACTCTCACTCATTCAGGCTAGGACCATGTAGACATGCCAGCTCACCTAAAATGCACATCTTTGGGATGTGAGAGGAAATCAGAGAACCCAGAGAAAACCCATGCACATATGGGGAGAACATGCAAACTCCACACAGACAGTAGGCCCAGCTGGGAATTGATTTTTTTTCATCGACATTATAACAAAATGACATTGAAAGAAATGGTGTTATTTGAGGAGCTGCTGTATATATTTATTCTTTGATATGGACGATTGATTTTTTTCCTTAAGTTTAAAAGGTTAATAAAAACATCTTCATAAAAAGTTGCATTTTAAAATTAATTTGTGGCTGGGTGTGGTGGCTCATGCTTGTAATCCCAGTACTTTGGATGACCAAAGCTGGGTGATCACTTGAGGTCAGGAGTTTGAGACCAGCCCAGCCAACATGGTGAAACCCTGCCTCCACTAAAAACACAAAAATTAGGTTGGCATGATGGTGGGCGCCTGTAATCCCAGCTACTCAGGAGGCTGAGGCAGGAGAATTGCTTGAACCTGGGGGACAGAGGTTGCAGTGAGCCGAGATCACACCACTGCATTCCAGCCTGGGCGACAGAGTGAGACTCCATCTAAAAAAAAAAAAAAAAGAATAAATAAATGTAAAATAAAATTAATTTGTAATGAATAATCTTCATAAAAATAGTGTGTGTGCTATGCAATGCAACCTCATGACAAGTCCCTTAGCTGTCACTCTCCCTTTCCAATTGAATTGTTAGTCCTTAAGCCACTCCTGTATAAAATTCTAAAGTCATTTGAGCTTACTGTGGCTAGATCTTTTGATTTTTTTTTTTTTTTTTTTTTTTTGACACAGGGTCTTGCTCTGTTGCCCAGGCTGGAGCGCAGGTTGTATGATCACAGCTCACCACAGCCTTAACCTCTGGGGTTCAAATGATCCTCCCACCTCAGCCTCTCAAGTAGTTGGGACCACAAGTGCACACCACCACATGTGGCTAATTTTAAATTTTTTTGTAGAGATAGGGTTTCACTATGTTGTCCAGACTGGTCTTGAACTCCTGGGCTCAAGCAATCTTCCCACCTTGGCCTCCCGAAGTGCTGAGATTTAAGGCATAAGCCTTAAATTTTACTAAAAGTCCACTTTCTCAGGCTTTTAAACAAATCAAACCTCTTTTGATTTGCCTAAAAGATAGCCTGAGTGAACTTTTAGTGAAATTTTCTGATTTTTTTTTTTTTTTTTGAGACTTTTTGAGATGGAGTCTGGCTCTGTCACCCAGGCTGGAGAGTGCAGTGGCACGATCTTGGCTTACTGCAACCTCTGCCTCCCAGGTTTAAGCAATTCTTCTGCCTCAGCCTCCCAAGTAGCTGGAATTGCAGGCATGCGTTACCCTGCCCAGCTAATTTTTGTATTTTTTAGTAGAGACAGGGTTTCACCATTTGGCCAGTCTGGTCTTAAACTCCTGACCTCAGGTGATCCACCCGCCTCAGCCTCCCAAAATGCTGAGATTACAGATGTGAGCTACCATGCCCGGCCAAAATTCTCTGATTTTAAAATTTAGGTTCAGGTTTGTAAAATGCTGTGCAGGCCAGTAAAAGACAAATGCAAAGGCAATTTATGACTTCTGCAAACATGTCTCATTTAATCCTTACCATGCCCAAAGGAGGGGCATTATTAACCCTAATTTTGAGAGGAAAATAGGCTCAGAGAGGCAAAGTAGCTTGCCCAACAGTCACACAGCAAGTAAGTAGCCCGTTTCTGTGGGTTCTGAATTTCTGACTCTTCAGGCCTGATTGTTGCAGCTTCATTTCTTTATTTTCTAAAGCGGTCCCATTCAGCATAGATACCTTCCTTCAAGTAGAGCTTCTATTCACCACTTCCTCATTTGGCATCATCTTCTTGCCGACCTTGTTTTCTGACCCTACTCCTTTTTTGTGTGCTTTGTGGCACCAGTAGGGTCTACATGTGAGTCCCTGTGCAGATCTTCCTTGCATTTTCTTTCTGAGTTTCTCTGCTCTCCACATACCTCGGTGATCAGGCTTGACTATAAAAATCAGTCTATTTCTTTTTGGTTTCCTATAAGCAGCTGGTATCTCACGTCAGATGGTTTCCTGGAGTTATCTGATAATGGCAGAAAATCCTCTTCCTTGGAGATTTTGGTGTTTCTGCTCCCAAGGCCTGCTTATGATAGCTGTCTCTCTAGTCTTAGATTAAGAGGTTCTAGGTTGGAGCCTGTGAGGACCAAAGAAGGGTATATCTTGAAGGACCTGATTAATCAAACCTAAAAAATTATGAGAATAGCAGATTTTATCTCTAAATTATATCCCAATCCTGACAATTTCTCATCACTTCCACAGCTACCACCTTGTTTCAAGCCACCATTAGCACACGTTATTGCAGTAGCCACCTGGGTGATTTCTCTGCATCTACCCTTTCCCTTTTACAGTCTACTTTTTAACACAGTATCCAGAGAAATCCTCTTAAAAATATAAATGTGATCATGCTATACCTCTGTTCAGCTCCCATCCCTGTAACAGCTCCCATCCCAGAGTGAAAAATCAAAGTCTTGATAATAGCCTAAAAAGGAGGCTCTCTGTTCTGGAACTCTGTGGCTTCTTTGAGTTCATCTCCTGCTAGTCACCACCTTATTCATTTCTCACCAGCCATACTGGCCTTCTTGTTATAACATACCAAGTATGTTCTCTTGCCTCAGGGACTTTGCATTTACCCCTCTCCATTCTTGGGTTACTCTTCTTCCAGTTATTCTGCATGCCTTTCTCCCACACCTTCTTCAAATATTTGCTTTAAAATCACCTTCTTGCCTTTTGCTTTGGTTGCACTCCTGAAGGAAAGATGGCGCTCTTGTTGGATCTGCTCAAACCAGCATGGTCTGATCTGGAAATATTGCCTCAATATGTGTCTTTAGTGTTGCCATCAGTATGTGAAGGATATAGATTTCATTAAGTTGGACTAAGTGGTCTTTCTCGAATGAATTATCTAAGGCATCCACCCATTGAAAAATCATATTACCTGTTTGTACATGAAATAAAAATGAAGAAAATGAAGTCAGCTTCTTAATGATATCTTGATTCCTCTCATTAAAATGACAAACTGTGAATACCACTACTCTTAGCATTCCCTATTACTCTTCCCTGCTTACTTTTTTGTTTATTTAAATTTAATTTTATTTAAAAACATTTTTAAAGTTTTATTTTATTTGTAATTGACACATAACAGTTGTACATATTGGCCGGGCATGGTGGCTGATGCCTGTAATCCCAGCACTTTGAGAGGCTGAGGCAGAAGGATTGCTTGAACTCAGGAGTTCGAGACCAGCCTGGGCAACATAGTGAGACCTTGTCTCTACAAAAAATCCAAAAAATAGCTGGGTATGGTGGTGCACACCCATAGTCCAACTTACTTGGGAAGTTGAGGCAGTTGGATCACCTATCTTGGGTGACACAGTGAGACCCTGTCTCAAAAAAAACAAAACCCCACCAACCAACCAACCATCCAAAAAAATTGTACATATTTATAGGATACAGTATGATGTTTTGATACATGTATACAATGTATAATGATCAAATTAGGGGATAATTAGTATATCTGTCATCTCAAACATATATCATTTCTTTGTGGTAAACATTCAAAATCCTTTCTTCTAGCCATTTTGAAATATACACTATATTATTATTAACTAAAATCATCCTACTGTGCAATGGAACACTAGAACTTAAAAACTTATCCTCCTAATTGTAAATTTGTACCTGTTGACCAGTCTCTCCCCATCTTCCCATTCACCCTTCCCAGATTCTGGTAACCACTATCCTGTTCTCTACTTCTATGAGATCAACTTTTTAAGATTCCATATATGAGTGAGAACATGTGGTATTTGATTTTTTGTGCCTGGATTATTTCACTTAGCATAATGTCCTCAAGGCACATCCATGTTGCCACAAATGGCAGAGTTTCATTCTTTTTTTTAATGGTTGAATAGTATGCCATTGTGTAAATATATCACATTTTCTTTAAACATTCATTTGCTGATGGGCCTTGAGGTTGATTCTATATCTTGGCTATTGTGAATAGTGCTGCAGTGAACATGGAAGTGCAGATGTCTTTTCAACATGCTGATTTCATTTCCTTTGGATTTGTACCCAATAGTGGGATTGCTGGATCATATGGTAGTTCTATTTTTCATTTTTTGAGGAACCTCCATACTGTTTTATTAGGTTTTTTTTTTTTTTGTAGCTGTTGTAAATAGGATTGCTGTTTTGATTTCTTTTTCAGATTTGTTTACTAGTTTTAACAGTTTTTTGGTGGCGTCTGTAGGTTTTTCTAGATTTAATATCATGTTGTTGGCTGGGCACGGTGGCTCACACCTATAATTCCAGCACTTTGGGAAGCTGAGGTGGTTGGATTCCTTGAGATCAGGCATTTGAGACCAGCCTGGGTAACATGGTGAAATCTCGTCTCTACCAAAAATACAAAATATTAGCCAGGTGGGATGGTGTGCACACCTGTAGTCCCAGCTACTTGGGAGACTGAGATGGGAGGATTGCTTGAGGCCCAGGAGGTGGAGGTTGCAGTCAGCTGAGATCATGCCACTGCACTCCAGCCTGGGTGACAGAGAGTAAGACCCTGTCTCAAAAAAAAAAAAAAAGATCATGTTGTCTGCATGCAGGGGCAGTTTGACTTCCTCCTTTCCAATTTGGATGCCCTTTCTTTCTTTCTCTTGCTTAATTTCTCTGGCTAGGACTTTTAGTACTATGTTGAATAATAGTGGTGAATGAGGGCATCCTCGTCTTGTTCCAGATTTTAGAGGAAAAGCTTTCAGCTTTTCCCTGTTCAGTATATTAGATGTGGGTTTGTCATATATGGACTCTATTGTGTTGAGGTATATTCCTTCTATACCCAAATTGCT
Source organism: Aotus nancymaae (assembly GCF_030222135.1). Taxonomy (NCBI): domain Eukaryota; kingdom Metazoa; phylum Chordata; class Mammalia; order Primates; family Aotidae; genus Aotus; species Aotus nancymaae. Next base: position 55,547,094 of record NW_026988473.1, on the reverse strand, counting down.
GAAAGTTTTTCTTTTTTTTTTTTTTAAAGAGACAGGATCTCTCTCTGTCACCAAGGCTGGAGTGCAGTAGTGCAATCACAGTTCACTGCAGCCTCAAACTCCTGGGCTCAAGCAATTCTCCTGCTTCAGCCTCCCAAGTTGTTAGGACTACAGGTGTGTGCCACCACACCTGGCTAATTTAAAACTTCTTTTCATAGAGACAGAGTCTTATTATGTTGCCCAGGCTGATCTCAAACACCTGGCCTCAAACTATCCTCCTGCCTTGGCCTCCCAAGGCACTGGGATTATAGGCATGAACCATCATACCTGGCTGAAAGATTTTATTATGAAGGGATGTCCTGCTTTATTTATATTGTCTCTCTCACTCCAGTTGGATGATGAGGATAAAGATTCTTGTTTGTTTTGTTTAGTACTTACGGCCTCTCTAGTACTGGGAATTATATCTAGTACACAGAATCCTCATTGACTATCTGTTGAATAAATGAGTGAATGATTGAATGTATTAATTTATGGTCCTAGACTTGCTATCTTAGAATTCCTGTGACTATATCTAGGGAATCTGAGACCATCTATTCATGTAGTGAGCAACATATACTGACATTACTCTGGGTCACACTCTTTCCTGGACAAGGAAAAATGGATGAGACATTGCCTAAAAATTCCACTAAAATGTGTTCTTATGAGAGTAGTGACCAGAATTGCATTTCTTTTTTGATTTTGAGGGTCTGTGGAAAGCAATGGTCAGTGTTTAGTCTGATACATATGAATGAGATTAACGATCAAGCTATATGAGTATCTCTGGAGTTAATTACCAGTTCAATTTCTAAAAGCTTTGATTTCCTTTATTTTCTTCTTTCTTGTTAAAGTGTATTATGAAAAAAATTTCCAGATAATTAAAGGACATTATATGTAGTGCTGGGGAAAAATTTGGATTTTAACATCAGACTAAATACTAACTCCATGACTTGTCAGCTATAACCTTGAGCAAGTGTTTCAATTATCTAATGCTGTGTAACAAACTTCCTTATAACTGTGACTTAACACAGCAACAAGATTAATTTTGCTCACAGGTCTGCAATCTTGGCATGGCTCAATAGGGATAGCTCATCTGCATCTATTCAGTGTCAGGCGAACTGATTGCAGAGCTGGGGGCTGGAATCACCTGAGGTCCCAGTCACTCACTTACCTGACCCCTGAGCTGGAAGACCCAAACAGCTGGGGCTACTCACACATTTCTATCTCTACATAGTCTTTCCACATGGTATCTCCAGCAGGGTGGCTTCAGGGTAGCCAGGCTTCTTACATGTTGGCTTAGGATCCCTCAGGCATGTGTCCCAAAAGAGAGGAAGCCAGGTGAAATTTGTATTGCCTTTCCTAGCCTAGACTTGGGTGTCATGCAACATCACTGCTGCCACATTCTATTTGTTCGAAGATGAGTCACTAATGTCAGCCTATATTAAAGGGGAGGGAAATCTACCTTTAATGGGAGGGTTGTCCAATAATTTGTGGACATGTTTTAAAATCATCACAGTGAATTAACCTGGTCTAAACCTAATGTGATTTGGAGCAAATGGCACTATCTTCAAGAGTATTACTGTTCTCATTTATAAAATAAATATGATAATTCATTGGTTGTGAAGATTTGATGAAAAAATATTGCGGAAATTATTAGAATATTGCTTAGTATAAGAATACTCAAACATTTAAAATTTTCCCTTTTTTCTTTCCTCTTTTAGTTTATTAATTTTCAGTTAACTGTCATGTGTTATCTTTCATAATAAAAAATATGAGGAAGGAATTTCTAATTTATATATATTTTTCAAGTGAGACATGAAACAAAGAGGAAGTGACAACTAGATGGCAGCTAAGACATATGCACAAGGAAGGATACATGAGTGATGTGATACCCTTGTGTGTTGGGTAGATGGAATGTGTTGTGGCTAGCTAGAGGCAGGTGACCTTCGTGGAGATCTTGATGGGCTGACTCCTTGGTATCTCTTGTGACTTGTATACTTTTTCCCTTGCAGTTCCTGAGGGAAGACCTTAATTACCATGACCCAACAGTGAAACACAGCACCTTCCATGGTGAGGATAAGCTCATCAGCGTGGAGGACCTATGGAAGGCATGGAAGTCATCAGAAGGTAATAGGCAGCCTGGTCATCAATCCTAGTTGCGGGAAGGTTGAGAGAAGAGAGAAGCAGCAACTTGGCCTTAAAACGACATGAATATAAAATGCTTAGTAAAGGGCAAATTATTGAAATGATTCTACAAACAGTCACTAAATAAGACTGAATATAGTCACTGTGCTGGACACGGGGGAAGGTTCTCCAGATTTGGAGTTCTTTTTCATTAGAATACTTTTTGAATTCTATCTTATTCCTACCCCTTTCCACACACACCTGACCCTGGCATAGGAATCTTCCAGATTTTGCTGCTTCATCTCCAGAGATAGGGAGCTTACTGGTCTCTTGAGGCAGCCTCTTTCTTCTCCAGCTTCCCACTTAGTCCCAGCTCTGCTGAGTCCTAGACAATTCAAAGATTGAGTGAGGGTACAGACTCTCTTCTTTTCTATATCATCTTGGTTGAAAGCTTTTCTTTTGCTTTTTTTTTGAGATGGAGTCACGCAGGCTGGAGTGCAGTGGCCATCTCGGCTCACTGCAACCTCCGCCTCCCGGGTCCTAGCGATTCTCCTGCCTCAGCCTCTTGAGTAGCTGGGACTATAGGCATGCACCACTATGCCCGGCTAATTTTTGTAAGTTTCTGTATTTTTAGTAGAGACAGGGTTTCACCATATTGGTCAGGCTGGTCTTGAACTCCTAACCTCGTGATCCACCCACCTCAGGCTCCCAAAGTGCTGGGATTACAGGCGTGAGCCACCGTGCCCAGCCAGTTGAAAGCTTTTTTATACCATCTTGGTTGAAAGCAATAGTGTAGAGTAGACTCTCTCCTGAGTTTTCTCTTTTCCAGGTTAAGTAGCCCTACTTCTTGAAGAAAAAATTTTCTCAGCCTCCTTCTCATCTTGATTTCCTGCCTATAAACACTTTTGTTAATGTGTTTCTTAGATCCTATAGTTGGCTGTAGACCTCCAAGTGTGATTTTATCATCACAGAGGTGAACAGGATTGTCACTTTCTTGGTTCTGAATCCTGTGCATTTGTTAATGCAGTCTGATTAGATACATGATTAGACCCATCTAATCATGGGTCACTCTACTGACCCATGTTGAGCTTAATGAAAACTTTAGATTTGTGTAAAACTGCAAAATCATGATTACCATTTTTTTTTCTGGAGCATTTACTTCAGAGTTCTTAGTGAAAGGGCATGTGTGAGACTTGACAGGGAAGGGAAAAACAGGACTTTAGCTTCCTCTCTATATCTGTGGCTAGGGCACAGATACCAACAAGGCTGGAAGTAATCTCTCTTCCCAGGGTCTCTTAGGGCAGGTTCTGATGCTAACAGGGGTTAGACATAAGTAACCACCAGGGTCTCTAGTTTTTAATTTGAGGAACCTTAGGCCTAGATGTATAAAGTTACTTGTTCATTATCATGCATTTAGTAGAGTCAGAACTTTGGCTTGGAACTTCAGCTCTGTAGGCCGATGCTTTTCAGTACCCTCTTGGTTGAAAGCATTAGTCTAGAGAAGACTAGTTTTAGTAGAAATGAGGCAGTTTCTATTTTTATTTACATTTTAATTTAGGCTTATAGAATTTGAGATCTGAAAGGGATCATCTATATTATAGATGGAGAGCATTAAATTTGAAACAGGAAGACCTGGATTCTAATCCTGATTATGGGATGGACAGGCTGATGCTTCCTGTTAACTCTATGTTTATCAATGTAGAAAAAACATTAGGCAGCTGTAGGAGAGAGCTTCCTAGATATCTTTGGAAGCTGAGTTTTTTTCTAGGGCTTTTCTTTAATAGCTCTTGAGCAACTCAGGCTGCCTACTGATGAAGATCAAGCCAGTGACATGAGCTTTGGAACTATACCAGCAGTGCCAGGAAAAAAAAAATCTTTTATTAGCATCATTTAGTTTTTGCTTTCTTATTTTTCTCTAATAACATGAGGACAGGGTGGCTGGTTTTTAAGAGAGGATTTCAAAAGTAGGAACTTAGAATTAGAGATGGCAGGGAGAGCATTCTGGCCTTTTCTGAAAGCTCACATAGAAGTATCTAGGAAAGGAAAGTGAGAGGGCAGAAACAGAGGGACTGAATCATAATGCTAGAAAACAGCTCCAGGCAGTTTTCTGGTAAGGACTTTATTTTTGGACTCAGCAACTATTTGGAACACTTCCAGTGTGTTCTAAATTACAGGAAAATGGCAGACAATGGAGTGAGGTTTTTTTGGGGAGAGTCTTCATTAACCATGAGTGGAGAAAAGCCTTTCAATGCACAGTGATGTAGTTCACAGTTAAGATGAGAAATGATATATATGAACCATTTTTGAATTTGCTCACTGTGTGTTATACCTGGTGATTTGACAGACCAAAATGCGAAGTTTTATATGTCCTCTTCCTCTCAATGATTTGCTTCATTATTCAGAGAAAGTCCCCTAATCTCTCTGGAGTGATGATTTCCAGAGCTACAAAAAGTATGTAATATTCTGGCACTGGCTCAAACTGGTGGTACTGAGTTTAGCTAGATGATGTAGATGTCAGCAGTGGTCATTTGTGTTCAGAATGTTAGCTGGCTAGTGTCAGTACCATCTGTGTGATTAGCATTGTTAACATTTTCTGAGTTATGTTGGGAGCCAGTCTTTTCTCTGTGTTATATAGATCTTCGCAGAAAAGCTTTCTAAGCTCTATCTTAGCCAGCTCTGGACTTTAGTAATAAAAACAGCAGCAGAAACAACAAAAACTCAAAAACTACTTTAACATTTATATAGTATTTAATATATGCTAAGCACTGTTTCTAAATGTTTTACATATATTAACTTGTTTATTTCTCACAAAATCTGTATGAATTGTAGATACTTTGATTATATAGAATTAGCACAGAATTCACAAGTTAAGATCACAGCCCCCAATAAGGCTACTCTCACTTCAGACATTAGCCATAATTTCAAGCTGTTCCCAGGCCACCTGCACTTCCGACCAGCTGGCTACAATTCATGTATTACCATGGCCTTCTCAGATTTGATAATTAACTAGAACTACTCACAGAACTCAGGAAAGCCCTATACTTACGATTATAATTTTATTATAAAAGATACAAATCAGGACCAGCCAAAAGAAGAAATGCATAGGGCAAGATCTGGGAGGGTCCTGAATATGACACTTTTTTGTCTTCTCCTTGTTGAATCAGGACTCATCTCCCTTTCTAGCACATCGTTGTGTTTGCCAGCCAGGAAACTCAACTGAACTTTGGGGTCCAGGGTTTTTCTTAGGGTTTCATTACATAGGCATGTTTGATTGAATTATTGGGCACATGATTGAACTTGATTTCCAGCTCCCTTTTTCTCCCTAAAAGTCAGGTTGATATCACCTGGCTTGGAGCCCCAACTCTCTAATCCCATGGTTGATTTTTCTAGTGACCTGCCCTCATCCTGAGTCATCTTATTAGCCTGAACTCATGTGGTCCAAAGGGCTCACCATGAATCATAAAGACATCCCTATCACTGGGAATATTCCAAAAATTCAGTGGGTACCTCTTAGTAACCCACGACAAAGATCTGCCAAATTCTTTATTATACAACATTGAGTAATTAAGTATGGAAGAACTGGTCAAGCAGATTGAAGAAAGACCAAGAATGAAGGCAACACCAGGAATCCCAGCAGCAGAGTCTAGGGGATTGGCCTTTTCTAATTAAATACATTCATGTGACTCAGCTTTATTCATTTTTTATTTCTAAGTGTCTTTGCTCAAGAGTCAGATATGACAAGGGAAGAATCAGATTGGCATAGTGTGGATTACAGATTTAAACAGGGTGGTAAAAGTGGGAGTGTGTGTGTAGGGTTTGGAGAGAGCTGCAATTTCCAGCCCCTACAGGATCATATGAGGTTGGAGGAGTGGCAACCTTTAAAGGAATGGTGGCTGGGTAGATTGAGAAATAGAATTACTGTTTGCATATATGACCCATTGGAAACAGTAACAGTGTCATTTTTAGAGAGGAATGATGGGAGGCACTGACCTAAGGGAATTCTCCTCTAAAGCATGGCTTTCGTTGTTTCTAAGCAAAGTGCATCATTACTGTTTCTCCTCTCCTTTCCTGGACACTAGATTTTAAATGATGCTATCTGCTAAACAAAGTATATTTCTGTTTTTGAGACAGAGTCTCACTCTGTAGCCCAGGCCGGAGTGCAGTGGCATGGTCTTGGCTCACTGCAGCCTCTACCTCCTGGGTTCAAGGATTCTCCTGTCTCAGCCTCCTGAGTAGCTGGGATTACAAGCATGCACCATCATGCCCAACTAATTTTTGTATTTTTAATAGAGATGGGATTTTGCCATGTTGGCCAGGCTGGTCTCTAACTCCTGATCTCAAGTGATCCACCCGCCTCAGCCTCCCAGAATGTTGGGATTACAGGCGTGAGCCACTGTGCTTGGCCAATATTTCTTAAGTAATAATTTCCTTCCCCATTTTAATGAATCAGGACTTCCTATCAATCTTTTATTCCATGTAATATGATTGCAGCTAACAGCAAAAGAACCTGGTAGTCTAGTGTGCCTGTGGACTTTGCTACAGGAGTTGTTTCAAAAAGTTTTTGTTTCCAAAAGCCTGGTAGAAAATAAACATTACAATAAGTAAGTTCACAGATTTCCCTTTCTGTCTGTGCTACTCACTGGAGCACAGGACTTTTCTGCAGGAAGCAGTGGAGTAGTACAGCAGGTTCCTGAATAATATCACTTCATTCAGCCTTGTTTGATTATAACGCTGATGAAAATAAAAAATTGCTTCTCAGGCCGGGCGCGGTGGCTCACACCTGTAATCCCAGCACTTTGGGAGGCCGAGGCGGGTGGATCACGAGGTCAAGAGATCGAGACCATCCTGGTCAACATGGTGAAACCCCGTCTCTACTAAAAATACAAAAAAATTAGCTGGGCATGGTGGCGCGTGCCTGTAATCTCAGCTACTCGGGAGGCTGAGGCAGGAGAATTGCCTGAACCCAGGTGGTGGAGGTTGCGGTGAGCCGAGATCACGCCATTGCACTCCAGCCTGGGTAACAAGAGCGAAACTCCGTCTTCACAAAAAAAAAAAAAAAATTGCTTCTCAACTGGGGCTACTGTCTGTGTGTGGAGTTTGCACATTCTCTCCATGTCTGTATGGGTTTTCTCCAGGTAAATCAGTTTCCTCCCACATTCCAAAGATGTGCACTTTAGGTGAACTGGCGTGTCTAAATGGTCCCAGTCTGAGTGAGGGGGAGAGAGAGAGAGGTTGTGTGTGTGTGCGTGTGCGCGTGCGCATGCACGTGCATGTGTGTGTGTATGCCCTGCAATGGAATGACATCTGATCTAGGATTGGTTCCCACCTGGTGCCCTGAGCTGCCTAGGATAGGCTCCAGCTACTCTCAATCTTGAACTGAAATAAGTAGGTAAATAATTATCTTACTTGTTTTACTCTTACTTAAATGTATGTACAGCTCACATTTATTTCATTGTTTAATATTAGAAGTGTTTTGTAAGTTTGGTGATATTTTTGTGACCAGAAATATGACATAGGAACTTCATCCTTGTTTATATCAATTAGCCTCTGGTAAAATTGGTTTTGTTATACCTTGTTTTGCTTAAAGTTGTAGTTTCCAACAACCCATTGATGACATTAATTGAGGACTTGCTGTGCTGGAGAGCTAGGAAGCTTTTAGAAAGAACATCCAGGCCTGGTACAGTGGCTTACACCTGTAATCCTAGCACTTTGGGAGGTTGAGGCGGGTGGATCACTTGAGGTCAGGAGTTTGAGACCAGCCCAACCAACGTGGTAAAACCCTGTCTCTACTAAAAATACAAAAATTAACCAGGTGTGGTGGTGGGCACCTATAATCCCAGCTACTTGGGAGGCTGAGGCGGGAGAATCGCTTGAACCCAGGGGATGGAGGTTGCAGTAAACTGAGATCATGCCACTGCACTGTAACCTGGGTGAAAAGGAGAAACTCCATCAAGAGAAAAAGAAAAGAAAGAAAAAAAGCCAAGCAAGCAAGCAAGCACCCAGCAGAGCTGCTGACCTCTTTGTTGACATAACACAGGGAGGCCAGGTGGCATCAGACTTCTGTCTAAACCATTTCAAAAGTCAGATTAGTATCAAAGACTTGGCAGCCTGTTTTTGCTTTTACATAAATCCAATGAGAGAGATGTTTATTATTATTTTTTAGTCATTTAAAAATAATTTTCTAAGTGAATCATGAAGTCATTTAGTTAAAAACCTCAGACATTAATTGTTTGCTGCTGTATTTTTTTGAAGAATCATACAGTTGGCTTTGTCTTTCCCTTACATTCTTTTGGATAATTTTTTTTTCCTGAGGATAAAAACAACTAGCATCTATGTAGTGATTTAACGTTTATCACATTTTATATTTATTTTAAATAGACACTTGAGGATAAAAGGTTTTACTTGCATCTCTATTTATTTATTTATTTATTTATTTATTTTTTTGAGACGGAGTTTCGCTCTTGTTACCCAGGCTGGAGTGCAATGGTGCGATCTCAGCTCGCTGCAACCTCCGCCTTCTGGGTTCAGGCAATTCTCCTGCTTCAGCCTCCTTAGTAGCTGGGATTACAGGCACGTGCCACCATGCCCAGCTAATTTTTTGTATTTTTAGTAGAGACAGGGTTTCACCATGTTGACCAGGATGGTCTCGATCACTTGACCTTGTGATCCACCCGCCTCGGCCTCCCGCATCCCCATTTAATAAATAAGAACACTGAGTATCTCTCACCTGAGGGTTCTACCTCTTTAATATATCTTATGTGCATCTCTTATGATGCTGCCTTAGCTCAACTTTATTATCTTTTTAAAAAGATATTTATTGAGTTGTAATTGTCATACAAAAAGGTATAATTCTCTAAAGTTTACTGTTTTTAAGGTTTTGATACATGTATACAATTGTGAAACCATCACTGCATTAAAGACAGTGAATATATTCATCACCCCTAAAAGTTTTCTCATAGCCCTTTGTAGTCTCTGCTCCCCAGCAACCACTGATGTACTTTCTGCCATAGATTAGTTTGCATTTGCTAGAGTTTTATGTACATTGAGTTCTATAATATGTACTGTTTTTTTAAATAACCTGGCCACTTTCACTCAGTGTAATTATTTTGAGGTTCATTCATGTTTTGCATGTGTAAATAGTTAATTCCTTTTTATTGCTTAGTAGTAGTCCATTGTAGAGACATACCACAATTCATTTACCTATTTATCTATTGGGAGACATTGAACTGCTTTTAGTTTTTGGCTATTACAAATAAAGCTGCTATGAACATTCACATGCAAGTCTTTGTATGGACATGTATTTTCTTTTCTCTTAGGTAAATATCTAGGAGTGGAATGACTAGATCATATGGTAGGTATATGTTTTTAAGAAACTGTTATACTGTTTTCTAAAATAGTTGTATTTTTTTTTTACTCCCACCAGCCGTATATGACATTTTCAATTCTTTCACATATTGGCAAACATTTGGTATGGTCAATGCTTAATTTTAGCCATTCTGATAGTGTAATGATATCTCATCTCATTTTATTTTGTATTTGCCTAATGACTAATAATGTTGAGCATCTTTTTATGTACATGTTTCCAATTATATCTTTTTTATTTATTTATTTTTTTGAGATGGAGTCTCACACTGTTGCCCAGACTGGAGTGCAATGGTGCAATCTCGGCTTTCTGCAACCTTCGCCTCCTGGGTTCAAGTGATTCTCCTGCCTCAGCCTCCTGAGTAGCTGGGATTATGGGTGCCCACCATGCCCAGCTAATTTTGTTTGTATTTTTAGTTGAGACGGGGTTTCACTATGTTCGCCAGGCTGGTCTTTAACTCCTAACTTCATGATCTGCCTGCCTTGGCCTCCCAAAGTGCTGGGATTGTAAGCGTGAGCCACTGCGCCTGACTGACATTTGTATCTCTTTCTTGGTAGAGCATTTGTCAGATCTTTTGTCTGCTTTTTATTGGGTTGTTTTTTTGAGTTTTGAGAAATCTTTATATATTCTGAATTTAAGTCTTTTATCAAATATATACTTTGCTAAGAGTTTCTTCCAATCTGTGGCTTGTCCTATCATTCTTTTAACAGTGTCTTTTGAAGAGCAGAAAGTTGTAATTTTGATGAAGTCCAGTTCATCAATTTGTTTTTTAATAGATCATGCTTTTGGTATTGTATCTAACAAACCCTTTGCCTAACCCAGGGTCACACAAATATTTCTTTTTTTTTTTTTTGAGACAGAACCTTGCTCCATCGCCAGGCGCCAGGCTGGAGTGCAGTGGCGCGATCTCGGCTCACTGCAACCTCTGCCTCCTGGGTTCAAGCAATACTCCTGCCTCAGCCTCCTGAGTAGCTGGGACTACAGGCGTGTGCCACCACGCCCAGCTAATTTTTGTATTTTCAGTACAGATGGGGTTTCACCATGTTGGCCAGGATGGTCTCAGTCTCTTGACCTCGTGATCCGCCTATCTTGGCCTCCCAAAGTGCTGGGATTACAGGTGTGAGCCACCGTGCCTGGCCACACAAAGATTTCTTTCTGTTTCTCTCTAGAAGTTTTGTAGTTTTATGTTTTACATTTAGATCTGTAATTCATTTTTTATTAATTTTTTTATGTGGTGTGAAGTGTGGAACTTAGTACTTTATTGGGCTTACACACAGTCTCAATTGTTTTAGAACTCTTTGTTGAAATTCTGTTCGTTTCTCCGTTGCATTGCCTCGCCTCTCATCTTTTGTCAAAAGTCAGTTGTTTAAGCTGGGTGCAGTAGCACACACTGTAGTCCCAGCTATTCAGGTGGCTAAGATGGGGGTGGGTGGAAACTGCTTGAGCCCAGGAGATGAAGTCCAGCCTGGGCAGCATAGCAAGTTGTTCTAAAAAACAAACAAAAAAAGTCTCGAATTGTTTGTATAAGCGTGAGTTTCTTTTTGGACTCTCTATTATGATACACTGATCTATTTGTCTGTCTTTATGCCCGTACCGTGCTGTTCTGATTACCATAGAATTATAATAATTCTTTCAATCAGGTAGTGATAGCCCTCCAACTTTGTTCTTCTTTTTCAAGTTGTTTTGACTATTTCAGGTCCTTGAATAAACTTGTCAATTTCTACAAAAAAGCCTAGTGGGATTTTGAATAGGATTGCATTGAATCTGTAGATGAGTTTGAGAAAACTGACATCTTCACAATACTGATGTTCTTTCAACCCATAAGCAAAGTACATCCTTCAGGTTATCCTTGAGCTTGGGTAGTTTGTGTCTTTCAAGAAATTTGTCTCACCATCTGTGGTCATTGTAAAACAAAAAAAGAAGAAGAAGAAAGAAATTTGTCTATTTCACCTAAGTTGTCAAATTAACTGGTATATGTTCATAAAATTCCTTTATCATTTTAATGTCTATAAAATGCATAATAATGTGTCATTACTGATCTTGATAATTTGTGTCTTCTTTTTTTTCCTGACTGGTCTTGTTAGATCATTGTTAATTTTACAAAGCCAGTGTTTAGTTTTATTGATTTTTCTTTGGTTTCTATTTCATTGATTTCCACTGTGATCTGTATTATTTTCTTTTATCTGCTACTTTGGGTATAATTTGCTCTTTTATTTTTTAGTTTGGCAAGGTGAAAACCAAGGTCACTGATTTGAGACCTTTCTTCTTTTCTAATACAGAATTTAGTGCTGTAGATCTCCCTTCACTACTGATTTAGCAGCATTTCCCAAATTCTAGTGTATTGTGTGTGTGTGTGTGTGTGTTTCTCTTTTCCAACTGATTTATTAGTAGCACAGACAGAATAAAAATACCTAGAACGAAGACACAACTAATGGCAAATGTTCTTCTGTTACATTTTTTCTTGATACAATCTTCAATAACTTAGTATCTCTTAATAAGATGTTCTAATTTGAGAGATTCTTTTTGCCCTGGAAATGCCTACCTTTAAAATCTGTTTTAGACCTTACATCCATTCAGTATTGGTTCATCACTGTATTGGATGAAATGTTGTGCTTTATTTTCATTTCACTCAAAATATCTTCTATTTCCTTTTTGACATCTTTAGTTCACAAGTTATTTAGAAGGAAGTGATTTCGTTTCCAAATATTTGGAACTCTTTTAGACTTTTTTGGTTATTGATCTCTAATTTAATTCCATTGTGATCAGAGTTTATCCTTTTTGTGACTTGAGTCCTTTAAAAAAGTTTAAGATTCTTTTCTTTTCTTTTTTTTTTTTTGAGACGGAGTTTCGCTCTTGTTACCCAGACTGGAGTGCAATGGCACAATCTCGGCTCACCGCAACCTCCGCCTCCTGGGTTCAGGCAATTCTCCTGCCTCAGCCTCCTGAGTAGCTGGGATTACAGGCACGCGCCACCATGCCCAGCTAATTTTTTGTATTTTTAGTAGAGACGGGGTTTCACCATGTTGACCAGGATGGTCTCGATCTCTTGACCTCGTGATTCACCCGCCTCGGTCTCCCTAAGTGCTGGGATTACAGGCGTGAGCCACTGTGCCAGGCATGATTTTTTTCTTTCATGTCCCAGGACATGGTCTATCTTGGTAGATATTCCATGTGCACTTGCAAGTGTTCTGTTGAGTGGCGATTTCTACAAATGTCAATCAAGTCTTTTTTTTGCTTTTTTTTTTTTCAACTTTTAAGTTTCAGGGCACAGGTGCAGGATGTGCAGGTTTGTTATATAGGTAAACGTGTGTTTTCTGCACAGATAACCCATCAGCTAGGTGTTAAGCCCTGCAGCCGTTAGCTATTCTTCCTGATGCTCTTCCTCCTCCCACTCCCTTGACAGTATGTATTGTTCCTCCCCTATGTGTCTATGTGTTCCTATCGTCGAGCTCTCACTTATAAGTGAGAACATGCACTGTTTGGTTTTCTGTTCTTGCATTAGTTTGCTGAAGATAACAGCTTCCAACTCTATTCATGTCCCTGCAAAGGACATGATCTTGTTTCTTTTTATGGCTGCATAGTATTCCATGGTATATATGTAGCACATTTTCTTTATCTTTATCCAGTCTATCATTGATGGGCATTTGAGTTGATTCCATGTCTTTGCTATTGTGAATAGTGCTGCAGTGAACATACACGTGCATTTATCTTTATAATAAAATGGTTTATATTCCTTTGGGTGTATACCTAGTAATGAGATTGCTGGGTCAAATGGTGTTTCTGCTTCTAGATCTTTGAGGAATTGCCACAGTGTCTTCCACAATGGTGAACTAATTTACATTCACACCAACAGTGTAAAAGTGTTCCTTTTTCTCTACAACCTTGCCAGCATCTGTTGTTTCTTGACTTTTTAATAATTGCCATTCGGTGGCGATCATTAAAAAATCTGGAGACAACAGATACTGGTGAGGATGTGGAGAAATAGGAACACTTTTACACTGTTGGTGGGAGTGTAAATTAGTTCAACCATTGTGGAAGACAGTGTGGCGATTCCTCAAGGACCTAGAAATAGAAATTCCATTTGACTCAGCAATCGCATTACTGGGTATATAGCCAAAGGATTATAAATCATTCTACTATAAGGACACATGCACATGAATGTTGATTGCAGCACTGTTTACAATAGCAAAGACCTGGAACCAACCCAAATGCCCATCGATGATAGACTGGACAGGGAAAATGTGGCACATATACACCATGGAATATTATGTAGCCATCAAAAACGATGAGTTCGTGTCCTTTGCAGGGACATGGATGAACCTGGAAACCATAATTCTCAGCAAACTGACACAAGAACAGAAAATCAAACACTGCATGTTCTCACTCATAGGCGGGTGTTGAACAATGCGAACACATGGACACAGGGAGGGGAGCACTATACACTGGGGTCTGTTGGGGGGAAACAGGGGAGGGAGAGCGGGGGCTGGGGAGTTGGGGAGAGAGAGCATGGGGAGAAATGCCACATATAGGTGAAGGGGAGGAAGGCAGCAAATCACACTGCCACGTATGCACCTATGCAACAACCTTGCATGTTCTTCACATGTACCCCAAAACCTAAAATGCAATTAAAAAAAAAATAATAATAATTGCCATTCTGACTGGTATGAGGTGGTATCTCACTGTGGTTCTGATTTGTATTTATCTAATGATCAGTGATGTTGAGCTTTTTTCATGTTTTTTGGTCGCATGAATATCTTTTTTTGAGAAGTATCTGTTCATATCCTTTGCCCACTTTTTAATGGGGGTGTTTATTTTTTCTTTGTAAATTTGTTTAAGTTCCTTGTAGACTCAGGATTTTAGACCTTTGTAGATGGGTAGATTGCAAAACTTTTCTCCCATTCTCTACCATTCAGGACATAGACACAGGCAAAGTTTTCATGATGAAAATGCCAAAAGCAAATCCAACAAAAGCAAACATTGACAAATGGGATCTGATTAAAGAGCTTCTATTACAGCAAAAGTAGCTATCACCAGAGTGGACAGACAACCTACAGAATGGGAGAAAATTAGGTCATGTTGGTTGCTGGTGTTGTTCAAGTCTACGTATCTTTGTTGATTTTCTGCCTACTTGTTCTCTTTTCTTCTTTTCTGTTCTTTTTGAGATGGAGTCTCTGTTGCCCAAGCTGGAGTTCAGTGGCATGATCTTAGCTCACTGCAACCTCCGCCTCTGCTTCCTGGGTTCAGGCAATTCTCCTGTCTCAGCCTCCTGGGTAGCTGGGATTACGGGTGTACACCACCATGCCCGGCTAGTTTTTGTATTTTTAGTAGAGGCTGGGGTTTCACCGTGTTGACTGGTCTCGAACTCCTGACCTCCAGTGATCTGCCCTCCTCAACCTCCCAAAGTGCTGGAATTACAGGCATGAGCCCCTGCAACCAGCCTGCCTACTTGTTCTATCATTTATTAGAGAGGAGTATTTAAGTTTCCAGTAATAACTGTGGATTTGCCTGTTTTTCCTTGTAGTTTCTGCTTCATGTATTTTGAAGCTCTGTTACTAGGTGCATAAAGATTTAGGATGATTATTTCTTAGTGACTAACTGACTCCTTTAGCATTATGAAATGACCTTCTTTATCCTTGGTGGTAGTCTTTGCTCTGAAATCTACTTTGATAAAAATATAGCTGTCTTTTGACTATTGTTAGTTTGGAATGTCTTTTTCCATCCGTCTACATTTAATCTATTTGTATTTTTATATTTAAAGTGCATTTCCTATAGGTACATCTAGTTGTGTCCTATGTATATATTTTTTCAATGTGACAGTATCTGTTAATTGCATTATTTAGACCATTTATGTTTGGTGTGATTATTAATATGATTAATCAAATATGATTGATATGATTATTAATATGATAAGATAATTTAGTTCGTCCATTATCTTGCTGTTTGTTTTCTGTTTGCTCTGTTCTTTAATTCCTTTTCCTACCTTTTCTACTTTCTTTTGGATTGAGTATTTTTTATAATTGGATTATATCTTTTTTTGTTGGCTTATTAGCTATAACTGGCATTTTAGTAGTTGCTTTAGAAGATACAAAATATGTATCTTTAACTCAAGTCTTTTTTTTTTTTTTAAATTTGAGACAGAGTCTTGCTCTGTCATCCAGGCTGGAGTGCAGTGGTGCGATCTTGGCTAACTGCAACCTCTGTTTCTCGAGTTCAAGAGATTCTCATGCTCCAGCCTCCTGAGTAGCTGGAATTACAGATGTACACCACTACGCCCAGCTAATTTTTGTATTTTTAACAGAGATGAGGTTTTGCCATATTGGCCGGGCTGGTCTTGAACTCCTGACCTCAAGTGATCTGCCTGCCTCGACTTTCCAAAGTGCTGGTATTACAGATGTGAGCCACTGCACTGGACCTACTTTCAAGAATTATATCATGTCACATATAGTATAAGAAGCTTACAGTATGGATGAGCATGGTGGCTTATGCCTGTAATCCCAGCACTTTGGGAGGTTGAGGCAGGCGGATTGCCTGAGGTCAGGAGTTTGAGACCAGCCTGACCAACATGGAGAAACACCGTCTCTACTAAAAATACAAAATTAGTCAGGCATGGTGGCACATGCCTGTAATCCCAGCTACTTGGGAGGCGGAGGCAGGAGAATCACTTGAACCTGGGAGGCAGAGGTTGTGATGAGCAGAGATCGCACCATTGCACTCCAGCCTGGGCAACAAGAGTGAAACTCTTTCTCAAAAAAAAAAAAAAGGAGAAGCTTACAGTAGTGTATTTCCCTCTCTCAACCTTAGATTTTACTCCTTCTCTGTGGCTTAGAAATTCAAGGCTATAAGCTAGGGCAATTGTATAAGTTCCCTCATTTGTTTCCCATGTCTCAAGAATGGAAATGTTCATTGTAGAGTGATGTCCAGTGTCCTGAAAACCATTATGTCATATATGTTGTCTTTTGGAGAAGGGGTAATTTTAATTCAGGAGGGAGGGTAAATTCCATCTCTGTTACTTCAACTTACTCTGAAACAGAAGTGTCAGCTGAATCATCTTTTGCTTGGGCTGTTGTTCTTCGTATATTGTTATTCTTGACCTAGCCTAGCTCTGCTGCTATCTGTCTTTCACTTGGTTCCAGATCTGACCAGGTCTCTACTTATATTTTTCAGTGTTTCCCCCATATATGAAACAAACGAGTTAGGACATCAAATTTCTGAGTATAAGAAATATTCTTAAATGGAAGCTGAAGAAATAAAGATACTGTTAAAGATGTTACAAGTAAATACCTGTATAGTAATAAATAGTAATCATATGTTATTTTGAAAGAATAAATATTGGCTTTCCTATTGGTCAGGTAACACCAGTTTGTGTAGGAATAGCGCTAAGCTTAGATTACAACTGCTGTCTCATTTGAGACTCAACAAAATAAGATGCCAAAAGCTTAGTAATTATTGATGAAAAATTTATTATAGAAAATGTTGGCTCGGTGTGGTGGCTCATGCCTGCCATTCCAGCTCTTTGAAAGGCTGAGGCAGGAGGATCACTTGAGTCCCAGAGGTTGAGGCTGCAATAAGCTATGATCATGCCACTGTACTTCAGCCTGGGTGACAGAACGAAACCCTATCTCTAAAAAAGAGAAAGAAAATGTCAATGATTTTTTTTTTTAAAGTTTGTCTGTGAAGTGTTAGATACATTGAAATTAAATGTCCATCTGTAATCTCAAAATGAATTATCTTACTTGGGGAAAAAGACTAATATGTACACATAAATAAAAATCTGATGATATTTTATTTTATTGTATTGTATTTTTTGATGGAGTCTCACTCTGTTGCCCAGGCTGGAGTGCGGTGGTGTGATCTTGGCTCACTGCAACCTCTGTCTTCCAGGTTCAAGTGATTCTCCTGCCTCAGCCTTCCAAGTAGCTGGCATTACAGGCACCCACCATGACCCAGCTAATTTTTTTTATTTTTAGTAGAGATGGGTTTTCACCATGTTGGCCAGGCTGGTCTTGAACTCCTGACCTCAGGTGATCTGCCCTCCTCAGCCTCCCAAAGTGCTGGGATTATAGGTGTGAGCCACCATACCCGGCCTGGATGATATTTTATATCTTAAGAGTTTATTTATATTTTAATGCTGTAGTTTTTTGTTATTCCTTATCTACCTCTGTAGTATTGGCACCAGAAGGGAGTGTTTTTCTCCTATAATTTATGTAAACATTTCTGTGTTAAAAATTTACTGAGTTCCTTCTGTATACCAGGCATTGTGCTAGATGAATTTAGCATACAAGTTCCTTGCTTATTTCTCTGATGTACTTATTTTCCATCATTCCATACCACATCTCCTCTGGAAGTATACTGCTATATGAGCAGTTCCTAGGATATGTTATTCTTTTTCATCCCATGGTGCTTTCAGATATGCTGTTTCCTCTGTTCATTTTTCTCCTTTGTTGATCTGTTTAAGACTCAATTTAAATATCCCTTTCTTTAAGACATTTTCCCTGAAAACCATGGGCCAAGTTAGGTGTCTTCTTCTGTGTTCCCATGTACCCTATCTCTTCACAGCTCTTAGCACACTAATTGCAATGATTTGTTCCCCTACCTATTTTTCCATCAGACTGCTGGAGTACAGCATTTTATATGATTCTATCTCTTAATGCTTAGCACAGGGCCTGGGCCAGAGTAGGGATTCAGCTCACAAAGGTGTGTTGTTGGCTGTTCCATTGTGTGATCTTGGTAAGTTGTTTGGCCCACCCAACATTTCAGAGCTCCTAGGTTCTCTTACTACTCTGCAGCCATCCTGCCAGACTTTCTCTAACCTGGCTCTACTAGCGTTGTAGTTGCTCTATAGGTGGTCTTAAATAGCATGTCCTGTTGGACCCTGGGAGACCTGTTTTTCGCCTGGTAGCCTAGTCGGCCTATCACATGAGATCTAGGCCAGATTATTTTTGCAGCATTGGTTCAGGGTTTGGTAATGACATCAGATTAGAAAACAAAGACCTCTACCTCACTCTAGTCCCAGCTAAGAAGCTGCTAGTGGGAACCAGAAGTAAGCTGCTTA
The DNA here is from genome assembly GCF_030222135.1 of Aotus nancymaae. Lineage (NCBI taxonomy): Eukaryota > Metazoa > Chordata > Mammalia > Primates > Aotidae > Aotus > Aotus nancymaae. The sequence goes on along the minus strand of NW_026988473.1, from coordinate 55,528,540 downwards.
AAGAGACAATTCACAGTTCCAGGTCACACACTGTCTTTAGGAAGGGCCACTTTGGAAGGATTTGATAGCTGCCTTGGTGTGCTGTTATCCAGAGTAGACAAATAAGAAGCTGGGCTTTGTGATGCCTTTTCTGATTCTGTCAATCACTCCTTTCTCTGTGCTTTCACATCACCTTATATATCCCTGTGACCTAGCATTTATCACACTATATTATATTCATTTGTTTCCTTTTATATTTCCCTCTCTCGAAGAGAGCCCTTGAAGATTGAGATCATGCATATTCATCTCTGTGCTGGTTAACTTACCCTTTACCTGCTAGAGTAGAAGCCAATAAAAGCTTAGTGAATGAATGAATAAATGAATGGTGATAATCATAGCTGATTTTTTTTTACACTTACAGTATGCTAGGAGCTTCCCTTTACTACATTTTTATGATGTGAAAACTCTGATTTTCATCATTTTACAGGTTACAAAAATGAGGCACAAAAGATTGAGTAACTTGCCCATGGTCTTATGTCTAGTTAGTAGCAGATTGCATATTCAAAGCAAGACACCTGGTTTCAAAGTTCACATCTTTTTTTTTGAGATGGGGTCTTCTCTGTCACTCAGGCTGGAGTGCAGTGGCGCAATCTTGGCTCACTCTAGCCTCGACCTCCAGGTGATCCTTCCATTTCAGCCTCCCAAGTATCTGGTACTACAGGTGTGTGTCATCACATGCAACTAATTTTTTTTTATTTTTTGTAGAGATAAGGTCTCACTTTGTTGCCCAGGCTGGTCTTGAACTCCTGGCCTCAAGCGATCCTCCTGCCTTGGCTTCCCAAAGTATTAGGATTATAGGTGTGAGCCACCACACTTGGCCAAAGCTCACATTCTTAACCACTGTGCTATATGTGACTAGCTGACTAAAGGCTGACTAAGAGACCAACTAACTGACTAACAGCTGTGTGTGAAGGAGGGCCAAAGAAAGTACCGACAACCTTCCTGCCAGATCTCATTCTCTTGAGATATGGATTTGAAACCACAAAAGTAGATGAGGGCTTCATCTGGAGGCACCACAGATCCATTTTGGGAAAGAGATACTGATTCAGGAATCCATTTCTTATTACTTATTCCTTCCCTGGCAAGAGAAAAGATTGGCCAAGGCCAAGTGTTTGCCCTGGCACATCCCTGGATGAATTGCTATAGCTCAAGTGCTAGGGAGTGATATTGTTCCTTCTGCCTGGTATGCCCTTCCCTCAAATGTCCACATGGCTCACACCTTTATTTCATTTTCTGCTCAAATATCACTTCATCAGAGAGGGCTTCCCTGATCTGACATAATACAATATAGCACTATTTCTTATTCTTTTATTCCCTTATAGCTTAATTTTTCTTCATTATACTTATCACCATCTGACTTATAATTATTCATTTTTAGTGTTTTATGTTGTCTCTCTTCACCAGAATATAAGCACCATGACATCTGTGACTCTTGTTTTGTGTATTGTTGTATCTTTACCTCTTAGTGGTGCCTGGCAAATAGTAGCTGCTCAATAAATGTTTTTCCCCCCGATGAATATATTATTTTAGAGTTTGAGACCACTTGTTTTCAAGGGTCTTTGTCATTTGGCATCAGCAATACCTCATTCTCCTTGACCCTATACATAACTCTTGGACTCCAGACAAACTAGAGTCAATGTTCTCTGAGTATGCTCCACATCTTATAGGTCTGTGTCTTTGTTCATGATTCTTTCCTTTGGCAGATCTGCATCTCTGTTCATCCAGATTGTGACAAGTCCTTAATATCCACTCCTTTTTGAATGAAGGTACATATGAAGAAAAAATTACTACTGAGTTTATATTAAATCCTAGGCATCTTCAAACACATTAGCTCATTTAATTCAACAACTCTGGAAGACAGATATTGCTAAATTGTAAGCTACATGGGAGTAGAGATCTCTCTCTTAATCACCACTCTATTCCCAGTGCCTGGTTTCAGAATAGAACGAAATAAATGCTTGTTGAATGCAAAATGAATATTTTACAGAAAGGAAAATTGAGGTTCATAATGGTTAAGTGATTTACCAAAGCTGGTCCATGGCAGATAGAATAGGCAAGGTCTTCCTTCAAATTCAGTGTTTTTTTTTTTTTTGAGACGGAGTTTCGCTCTTGTTACCCAGGCTGGAGTGCAATGGCACGATCTCGGCTCACCGCAACCTCCGCCTCCTGGGTTCAAGCAATTCTCCTGCCTCAGCCTCCCGAGTAGCTGGGACTACAGGCACGCACCACCATGCCCAGCTAATTTTTGTATTTTTAGTAGAGACGGGGTTTCACCTTATTGACCAGGATGGTCTCAATCTCTTGACCTCGTGATCCACCCGCCTCGGCCTCCCGAAGTGCTGGGATTACAGGCGTTAGCCACCGCGCCTGGCCTCAAATTCAGTGTTTTTTATAATACATCCTAAAATAAAAAAAATCAGTGTTCTAAAATGCCAGGGGTTTGGCAGTCTTTAATAACTTTAGTTTTTGTAGCTACCTCTGAAGAAAACAGGAGATTTTATTGATTTTTACATGAAAATTATTCTGAAACGTAAAAGGTTTGTTCCTATCTATAAAACTTAGTATGGAGGCCAGGATATATCTTTACTACCAAGATGCTAACTGTATGTCAGTTTCTGGGATTCTTTGTGGATATGTGTCAGATGATAAGTACTTTTTAATTTGTTTTATACCTCCCCGCTTTACCTCCATAAGAAGTCTGTGGGGGTAAGTGATACTTTTGGTAAGAAAACATAATATAAATACTGATAGGATGGACAACAAGTGATCCAGGACCCACAGGTTGCCATTATTTGTTCATTCGAAGAAGATGCTAGAGGTAGTATTTATATTGTACTTATTTTTATCTCATTATTTAATTTTTATGTATGTTTTACAATCTACCTAATGTTAGTAAATGAATCTAATTTATAAACACATACACATATATTGGCAACAAGGCATTTTTTTTTTTTTTTTTTTTAAGACAGAGTCTTGGTTTGTCACCCAGGCTAGAGTGCAGTGGCGTAATCTCGGCTCATTGCAACCTTCGCCACCCAGGTTCAAGCAATTCTCTTGCCTCAGCCTCCTGAGCAGCTGGGATTACAGGCAGGCACCACCACGCCTGGCTTATTTTTGTTTTTTCAGTAGTGACAGGGTTTCACCATGTTGGTCAGGCTGGTCCTGTTCTCCTGACCTCATGATCTGCTCACCTCAGCCTCCCAAAGTGCTGGAATTACAGGCATGAACCACCACACCCAGCCCCTGTACAAGGCTTTTTTACAGGTAGATTATGTCATTAAAAAGATTGGAGATATACAGTTAAGTCACCCTGTGCATCTCTCTTATGAAGGATGGTTTGTTGTGCATAACTCAGGGGTTAGCCTTCTCTGATTCTGTGTAGCATTGTTTGTGATTTTGCCCAGAGATGTAGTCATTGATATGGCTAGGGACCACATGGACAGGCTCAGGGGATGGGAGACTTATGACGTTTGGACGTTGACTCTTGGTTACATGTCCTCCTGGGATTTGAACATGTGAGTCATTTGGAGTCTGCATCTGTACTAAGCTCTCCTTGCCAAATTCTGCAGCCTGTCACTGATAGCCACAGCTCTCTGTACTTACTGTTGCCTTCTTCCTCACTCTGGCCCAGGGATTCTTCCCATTTTCTCTTTTGGAATGAGAAAACAGAACAAGTTTTTTAACTTTTAGGTACTTGAACCTTGGGTCCAGGGAACCTGGATGTATCAGCTGGACTGATCTTGAGTGAGATCTTCATGTTGGAACTCAGGGTTGCTATCTGAGATACAGATGTTATAGAGGATACAGCCCATCCTGGCTCATTTTGTTCAGACTGAAGTGACTCCAGGCGGACACCGTGGTGCCAAACCCTACCTAGATAGGGCATCTGCCTAGGTAACAGAATTATATATACATATAAAAACAAAAAACAAACCAAAACTGTCTTGAGACTTGTTCTGACATGCTGAAGCTATTATCCTTTTCCCCTACAACTTAGTTATATAGGGACTGATTACTCTAGAGTCCATCTTTAATGGAGTGTATTGGCCCTCTTAGAGACCCTGTGCCTCACTTAATTCAGTGTTTAGAGCAGTGGTTCTCAGCTGGGGGCAGTTTTACCCTTCCATGGGACATTGAACAAAATCTGGAGACATTTTTTAATTGTTATGATTGGCAGCATGCTACTGGCATCCAGTAGGTAGATGCCAGCGATGTTGTTAAGCATCCTGTGATGCACAGGACAGCCCCCACAAGGAAGAATTATCTTATCTAAAATGTCATTGGTGCAGAGACTCAGAAACCCTAGTCTAGAGTGACTTCTGCCTGTCACCACTGTGGTGTAGGGTGCTGATAGAGGAGTTTCTGTACGCCAAGATTCTATGCCCAGGCTTGTATCAAGGCATCCTCCCAGTAGACAAAAGGCCCTTGATGTACTGCTGGCCTTAGGCCTTTCTAGCAATAAAAAAGTGGCCTTCTTTCCACTCTACATGCCAAATAGAAAGGCCCCTTTGTGCTGGATGAGGCCTAGTTCCCTTGGCAGCAGTGGCAGGAGTGTGTTGTTCTTTGTACTTTACAGGCTAGCACTTGTCTATCTGCCTCATATCTGTGTGTCACTCACTTATGCCTTCATTACCTGACACTCCAGACCATAGTAAACGATAACATCTGTAATGCATTAGGATATATATTTATTTTCAGGAATAATATATTCTAGTCCATTTTACTTTACTTCTCTCGCACTTTTTTTTTTTTTCGAATCAGGGTCTTACTCTGTCACCCAGGCTGGAGTGCACTGTTGCATTTCAGCTCACTGCAACCTCTGCCTCCCAGACTTAAGCGATCCTCTCACCTCAGCCTCCTGAGTAGCTGGGACTATAGGCATGTACCACCACTCCCAGCTAATTTTTTTGGTATTTTTTTTGTAGAGATGGGGTTTTGTCATGTTTCCCAGGTTGGTCTTGAATCCCTGGGCACAAGCGATTCACCTGCCTCAGCCTCCCAATGTGCTGGGATTACAGGCATGAGCCACCAAGCCCATCTCTCAACACTTCCTTTTTTTTTTTTTTTTTTTGAGACAGAGTTTTGCTCTGTTGCCCAGGCTGGAGTGCAGTGGTGTGATCTCAGCTCACTGCAACCTCTGCCTTCCAGGTTCAAGCAATACTCCCATCTCAACCTCCCAATTAGCTGGAATTAGAGGCATATGCTACCATGCCCAGCTCATTTTTGTATTTTTAGTAGAGATGGGATTTCACCATGTTGGCCAGGGTGGTCTCGAACTCCTGACCTCAGATGATCCATCCACCTGGCCTCCCAAAATGCTGGGATTACAGGTGTGAGCCACCATACCTGGCTTTTTTTTTTTTTTTTTTTTTTTTGAGAAAGTCTCAGTCTGTCATCCAGGCTGGAGTTCAGTGGCACAATCTCAGCTCACTGCAACCTCCACCTCCTGGGTTCAAGCAATTCTCGTGCCTCAGCCTCCTGAGTAGCTGGGATCACAGGCATGTGCCACCCCCTCAACACTAATTTAACCCCAGCTATGTCATCCTTCTTTTCTCAATGGTATCTCTTGGAAATTAATTTATCTTTTTCTTCCAATATATTCTAGTCTGGGAATTAGAAATTTAACCAAGCACTGACTAAGCACCCGTCACTTAAGCTTGTAGTGTCTTGTCTTCTAGGATGCATAGCTGGACACACTGTGTCTGCCTCATTTATTTCCTCTGCCACCTCCCACGCCTCTGCAAATAGTCTAATCTACCTCCAAAGGCACTCAGTTTCCGAGCTTTTGTTCTGAGGTCCAGCATCTTCTTGAGGACTTTAAGAGATTGAGTATTTTTGCCTTCGACTTTATTTTAGTTAGGTTGTCTTCCTGATTATCTGCCTTGCATCACATGCTGGGCTGAGAGGAATAGCTGTTTTTGTTTGTTTTATTTTGTTTTGTTTGTTTTTGAGACAGGGTCTTATTCTGCTGCCCGTGCTGGAGTGCAGTGGTGCAGTCATGGCTCACTGCAACCTTGAACTCCTGAGCTCAAGTTATCCTTCCACTTCAGCCTCCCAAGTAGCTGGGACTATAAGCATGTGCCACCACGCCTGGCTAATTTAAAAAATTTTTCTTTTGTACAAATGGGCTTTTGCTGTGTTCCTCAGGCTTGTCTCAAACTCCTGGCCTCCAGTGATCCTCCTGTCTCAGCCTCCCAAAGTGCTGGGACAGGCATGAACCACCATGTCTGGCCAAATGCTTGTTTTTTTGACAAGCATTTCAGAAGTTACTCATCCATATGAACTGTATATTTTTCTAAGGAGTTTTTGTTGTTGTTTTGAGGCCCACATCAAATCATTTCTGGAACCTCTCATTTAGAGTAGTTCTTATTGATGCCATTGTATATGAAGCTCTTAGTTTAGAAACAGTGGATGAGCAAAAACGAATAGGCATATTCCATGCCTTCAATGTTTTCTGCCTATTAAAGGTAAATTAGGCCAGGCCTGGTGACTCATGCCTATAATCTTATCACTTTGGGAGGCTGAGGTGGGAGAATTGCCAGAGGCCAGGAGTTCTAGACCAGCCTGGGCAACGTAGGGAGATGGGCAACATCTCTACAAAAAGTAAAATAATTTGACCGGGTGTGGTGGCTCACGTCTATAATCCCAACACTTTGGGAGGCTGAGGTGGGAGGATCATTTGAGGCCAGAAGTCTGAGACCAGCTAGCCAACATGGTGAAGCCCTGTCTGTACTGAAAATAGAGAAATTAGCTGGGTGTGGTGGTGTGCACCTGTAATCCTAGCTACTACAGAGACTGAAGCAGGAGAATCACATAAACCCAGGAGGTGGAGGCTGCAGTGAGCTGAGATTGCACCACTACACTCCAGCCTAGGTGATAAAGCAAGACCCTGTTTCAAAAAAACAAAACAAAGACAAAGACAAAAACAAAAACAAAAAAGAGTTAGCCTGACATGATAGTGGTACTTGCCTGTAGTCTTAGCTACTCAGGAGGCTAAGGCAGGCAGCTCTCGAGTCCAGGAGTTCAAGGCTGCAGCAAGCTGTGACCATACCACTGCACTCAAGCCTCGGTGATAGAGCAAGACCTGTCTCTTAAAAGAAAAAAGATATGGATCTTACGAGAAGACAGTGATGAATCTCACCATATCATTCAACTTCAAAACTTTTTTGGCTTCTTGCTGCTTACAGCAGTGGTTTTCAAATTTGAGGAATGTACAAGTTCCTTTTAAGGTAAATAATTCATCTTGGACCTGAAGTGCTGCTTAAACTATTTTTATTATAATGTTATTTAAGTATGTGCAAACATAAAACAAGGTTTAAGTCACTGTATAAAATTTGTATACCAATGCAAACAAAAACAGATTTATGCTTCAAGTAAAAATAAACTTCAGATCCAATAAAATGATGCTTTTTTGCTGAAAATCAGTTGCTTTCAGGCTCTCTTAAGTTCAGCATGTCTGTATTGCTGGGTACCAGGTGATGACTCATTCCTCCCACCATTTTTCTTTATTTAAGCTACTATGAAACTTTGATTCATGATCTCATTTGACCTTCACTGGCCTGGAACGTATTCCTTGTGTATTGTGTATTAAATCTACTTCTACTCCTTCATAATTGACTTTTAACAAAGTATAAGGATAACTTTGTTTTCTGTATGTTGAAACACAATACAGATATCAAAATTATTTTAAAAGGCTACTTTTTATGACTATCCATTTAAAAAATCACATTATAGCCGGGCGTGGTGGCTCACGCCTGTAATCCCAGCACTTTAGGAGGCCGAGGCGGGTGGATCATGAGGTCAATAGATCGAGACCATCCTGGTCAACATGGTGAAACCCCGTCTCTACTAAAAAAAAATACAAAAAATTAGCTGGGCATGGTGGTGCGTGCCTGTAATCCCAGCTACTCAAGAGGCTGAGGCAGGAGAATTGCCTGAACCCAGGAGGCGGAGGTTGCGGTGAGCCAAGATTGTGCCATTGCACTCCAGTCTGGGTAACAAGACTGGAGTCTCAAAAAAAAAAAAAAAAAAAAGAAATATCACATTATATTATTGAGGAATCACTAGCTCTAGTGCTCCATGTATGGTGATGATGCAATTTGCCATATTGCGAATGACCACTCAGTTGTTGCTTCAGTTAGAGTTCATTCCTTTTATGACAGAAAATCATTTCAATCTGATATAAGCAAAAAGGGAAATGTGTTTCTTGCATAAAACTGAAATATCTATGAATAGGGCTTTCTACAGGCATGATCTGACTCAGGGCTTAAATTACGTCGGCTGGATTGTTTTTTTTGAGACAGGGTCTCACTCTGTTGCCCAAGCTGGAGTGCAATGGCACAATTGTGACTTATTGCAACCTTGACCTCCTGGGCTCAAATGATCCTCCCACCTCAGCCTCCTGAGTAGCTGGGACCACAGGCTCACATCACCACACCTGGCTAATTTTATTTATTTTATTTTATTTTATTATTTTATTTTATTTCATTTTTTTTGGAGACGGAGTTTCGCTCTTGTTACCCAGGCTGGAGTGCAATGGCACGATCTTGGCTCACCGCCACCTCCGCCTCCTGGGTTCAGGCAATTCTCCTGCCTCAGCCTCCTGAGTAGCTGGGATTACAGGCATGCGCCACCATGCCCAGCTAATTTTTTGTACTTTTAGTAGAGACGGGGTTTCACCATGTTGACCAGGATGGTCTCGATCTCTTGACCTCATGATCCACCCGCCTCGGCCTCCCAAAGTGCTGGGATTACAGGCGTTAGCCACCGCGCCCGGCATTTAAAAAAAATTTTTTAGTAGAGACAGGGTCAAACTATATTGCCCAGGCTGGTCTTGAACTCTGGAGTTCAAGCAATCCTCCTGCCCTGGCCTCTCAAAGTGCTGGGATTATAGGCATGAGCTACCGTGTCTGGCCTATATTAATTTATCTTGATCAGGGCTGTCTAATAGAACTTTCTACAATAATGGGAATGTTCTATAATTTATGCTGTCCAATATGGTACCCGCTAGCCATATCTAGCTATTGGGCACTTGAAGTTTGGCTAGTGCCATTGAAGAACTGAATTTTTAATATTTAATTTTAATAAATTTAAATAGCCACTTGTGGCTGCTGCACTGCTTGGACAGTGCAGCTTTGAATAATAACATTAAATAAGAGAATGGCTATAAAGTGCTTCCCAGTGTGCGCTATACTAAGCACACAATAGATGTGAGAGGAGGAGAGGTCTATAGATTCTGTCCTGAAACGGGCTGGGCCTCACCTAACTGGCAAGAGCAACCTGAGTTAGGCTCATCCCAGGACAATACTAGGAGCTATCTTAGCATGGTAGTCAAGACTCTTTGTGACATGGCTTCAACTTTCTTCTGCCACTACCTTCCATATATTCTATATTCTAGACCAGGGGTCCCCAACTCTGGGCCATGGACCAGTATTAGTCTATGGCCCAGTAGGTACTGGTCTGTACAACAGGAGATAAGTGGTGGATGAAGGAGCATTGCTGCCTGAACTCCACCTCTTGTCAGATCAGCATCGGGATTAGATTCTCATAGGAGTGCAAACCTATTATGAACTGCACATGTGAGGAATCTAGGTTACGTGCTCCTTATGAGAATTTAACTAATGCCTGATGATCTGAGCTGGAACAGTTTCCTCATAAAACCATCTCCCTGCCCCAGGTCCATGGAAAAATTATCTTCCATGAAACTGGTCCCTCGTGCCAAAATGGTTAGGGACTGCTGTTTCAGACACATCAAATTTCACATCTTTTCTTTTGCACCTGTCTTCATTCTGTATCAAGAACCTTCCTCCCCCCACACCCATGAAGTATTTCAGAAAAGTTTCTACTAATCCTTTATGTTGCAATACATCATCTTCTCTGAGGCTGTCCTTGAACCCCTAGGCAGTTATTTCCTTTCTCCTCTGTGCTCTGTGTATGTTTCTTTATCAGGATCTGTGCTTTACTCATGCTGTTTAGCTTTTGATCTCGTCCATTGGATTGGGAACTAACTTCCTCCAGGCTTGGCACTAAGTAGGCCCCTTATGAATGCTCAGTTGAATAGTTGGATAGATGGATGGATGGATAGTTGATTCTCAACCCGGTTCACAACAGTTTAAAAATATTCCAAAATCAGATTTATTGAGGTATAATTTACATAAAAGATGATACACCTATTTTAAATGTACAGTTGGATGTATTTTGACAGATGTTATCATTTGTGTAACCACCACCACATTCAAGATATAGAATATATCCATCACCTTATAATGTTGCATTTGTGATTTTTCCCAGTCAGTCCCCACCTCCCTTCCTGGCTCCAGCTGACCATTGATCTACTTTCTATCACTATAAATTTGTCTTTTCCAGGATTTCATATAAATAGACTCACCGTGTATACTCCTTTCATACTTAGGATTTTATCGGGCAGAGAGATATTAAACATACAAATATGGTAAATATTAAGGTCAATATGACCATGATGATAAATGCAAGCAGTGCTTGGCATTCTGGAGTCATAGCTTTGCTTGTCTTTTTTCACAGTATACAATTGGACCGTGGATGAGGTGGTACAGTGGCTGATCACATATGTGGAGCTGCCTCAGTATGAGGAGACCTTCCGGAAGCTGCAGCTCAGTGGCCATGCCATGCCAAGGTCAGGAGGGGACTGGATTTTCTTCATTTGAGGGTACAGGGAATGGGCTGGAGTGGGCCTGCCTTCAGATTGCTCTGGCCGGTTAGGTGAGGTTCTGTCCTTTTCAGGGCAGCGTCTATAGATCTTGCCTTTTCTCACATCTGTTGTGCACTTGCTATAAAATATAATGGGCACTTTGCATCCACTCTCTTCTTTAATATTTCTGTCAATCCTGGGAATAGTACTAATAGGTGCCATTTACTGATTGCTTAGTACATGCCAGGCATTCTACTCAACACTATATACAGTATCTCATTTAATTCTTACATCAGTCATGTAAGATGGGTATTATTGTATATAGATGATGAAACTGGTTAAGTAACTTTCCCAAGGTCACAAACATGACTAGTTAGGGGCAAAACTGAGATTTGAATCTGGGTATACATCAAAGCCTGTGGTGTTTCTCTCTTTTTTTTTTCTGTCACGAGGAGCTGCCTCTTTTATCACCCAGGAGCCTCGGGGCTCTTTTAGTCTCCCCTGGGTTATCCATATACAGCTTAGTTATAATAAAAATGGTACAGAGGAGAGGTTAATCGTCATTGGCCCCAGCCTCTTCTCTGGGATGACTCCAACAGCTGTTGTATCATAACTCTTTGCCTCCTTTACATGCTCAATATGCTAGGGCTTGTGCTGGGAGTGGGGAGGGGATGGAGTGCTGCTTGGACTTCTTGTTATGTCAAACTAGTGCCATATGTCATTCAGTCATTAATCCATTTACTTATTCATCCAACAAATATTTACTGGGTACCTGCTCTGTGCCAAGCACTTGTGCTGGGTGCTGGGGATAAAGATGACAACAACCTGCCCTTGCCCTCAAAGGGCTTACTGTCTGGTAAGTGCTGACTATATATAATCCGTCATCTTATTATGTAGGTGCATCTGGTTTTGAGCTTCGGCAAAGGGGAAACGGGGAGGTGAAGCTGTTGGAATGCCCACACATTGCAGTCTCCAGCCACAGAGCTACTGAGCACTGCTGTCCAGGCCTAGCTGAGCTGGCTGTTCCCTCCTCTGCTGCCTGCAGCCTCTTCTTCACAGCTTCTCCCTACTCTGGAGAGAGTAATAATCTTAATGTTTGTACCTCCCTTTATAGAGTGCTTTCCTACCTATTATTTCAGTTGATTCTCACAACTCTGGGAGGAAGAGTATCCCATCTTTTGGGTGAGCAAACTGAATCTCAAATATTTTATAATTTATCCAAGCTGGTAAGTGGCAGAGTTGGGATTTGAACCCAGGTCTGTCATGTTCTAAATGCCCTGTTTTTTTTTTCACTGCATCTTCCTCTTGTGCTATGTGGTTAAAGATAGATTCCTTTCAATATTCAGTTTAGTTCTATTTTATAAAACTTCACTAAGCACCTATACCATGTGCCGTGCTTTCTGCTGGGCCCTGAGGACAAAGAGATGCATTCAATCTGACCCCTGATTTGAGGAGCTCCATGTTTAATAGAAAGGTAGATGATTGATGACTAAGATCCAAGATTTAGGGTTCTTTCTTGCTACCCACAGAAATAGCAATATTGCCTTGTGGATCCCTGGACCATTTTCTTCATGGGGGATATCTATGGCTTGGATTAAAACTGCAAAGCATAGGATAAGAAGTCAGTTCTTAGGTCATGGGTTCACTTAGCATTTTTGTGGCTAGAATTAGAGCCAAGACCAGATCCAGCCAGGCTGGGCACAGGTGTAGGGGATGCCAAGCTGTGGCACCTTAGTGACAGCAGGAAGCATGGGGCCTTCAGTGCTTGGGGTGGAGTGAAGGTGGTTCTAGGCCCATCACTGGCTCACATGGTATGATGAGAATAATCTAGCAGAGTTCATTCTCTGGCTTTGCCACTTACTTGTGTGTGACTTTGGGCAAGTTACTCAACTCTAAGTCTCCGTTTTCTTATCTAGAAAGTGGCATTAATAATGGAACTGAGTTTTTAAGGTTGTTGTGAGGACTGAATGAAATATTGTATGTAAAGTATCAGAACTGTACCAGACACACATTACTTGCTTAGTCAATGTTACCTCTTTTTTCATTTCTTTCATTGCTTAGAAGCAGATAGCATTCCAGTTCATAGGTTTCTTTGAGAAATAGACTATAGAAAAGGTGACAATGTTTATTCTCATTAGTCAGACAAACTGCAGCACATCTGGCAGAAGTACTTTAAAGAGGAACCCCAAGAACTCCCAGGCTTGTAGGAAGCATCTAATTTTACATCAGTTTACACAGAAGGAATCTGAGGTCCTGGGGAAGGAACAAAACAACTTTTGATAGGGCAAGTGAGTCACTAGTAGAGCTGAGATGAGAAGCCAGCTCTGACCACTCCCACTCCCCATCACAGTGCCTCACTGCCTCTCTTATCAGTGGGCTTGATTGCTTTCCAAGGCCAGAGAAGGAAGTAACTATTCCTACACGCTCAGACAGGAGTGTAAATCACACTGTGATGTCAGAAACTTCTTTTCTAGCTGGGGAAATAAAGCTATGCATCAGAAAAGAGCACCAACCTTATAGAGTAGTATGGAATTAAGTGCTTATTTGTGGGACCTAGACCAGTGGATTTCAACCTTTCCTGTCTTTTACCCCTCTCCTCCAATATCCACTGTGTTCCAGCAGAAGAGAACAAAGTTTCATTTTTCCTAGGTCATTTTCTTGTTTACAGGCTCTCTCTCATTAAAGTTATCACTGATAGTATGGGTGGAGGTCATAAAAAATTACAGTAATTTTATTGGAGGTAACTTGTATTGCAGTGACTCAAATACAAGCTAACAGGACTAATTCCATTTTTGTCATCAGTGGTTAATTGAATTTTCTTTTCCTTTTCTATATTTCATTTCAGTAGCACATCAGCAGGTTTATATATAATGACAGTGGGTTTAAGTAGGATAATTCATAAGTCCCAGAGTCACTGGGTCATATGGCCTGACAGTTTGACCTGGGCTGCACAGGAAATGCATTTATAAGTGGTGGGAAGTGGGGACAATATGTAGAGTATATACCCTGGAAGGAGAAGCACAACAGAAAATTTAGTTGGGTGTGGGAATGGCCACAGACAGGTAATCCCTAGAGGATAGGGTGCTTAAGTTGGCGGATATGGAGAAAGGGCTGAACAAATTCTTGGCAAATATTATATGTCCCTCTGTATTCCCTGTTGAGACCCAACTGGTATAGACTCTGTGTTCTAGAGTGCAGAGGGGAGCAATTACTAAGAGCTAAAAGTGTTCCTGGAAGAGGTGGGTAATCCTACCAGGATCCTTGTTGGCTTTACTGGCAGTAAAATGACCAGCTACTCTTTGCCTCAACAGGCTAGCTGTCACCAATACCACCATGACAGGAACTGTGCTGAAGATGACAGACCGGAGCCATCGACAGAAGCTGCAGCTGAAGGCCCTGGATACAGTACTTTTTGGGCCTCCTCTCTGTGAGTCCTGTGTAGAGAAGGGCTACTGCTGTGCCATGGAAACGAAAGCTGTTGTAGTAGATAGGCTAAGGCTCTGGGTCTCCTAGGCACATCTGCAAGGCAGCACCTCCACCATTTCCACCGGTATTAAAGTATGAAAGAATCTTGCATTTTATTTCAGACACATAGCAACATGCATTCATTAAATACTTTAAGGAAATCATCTGCATTGTGTCAGTGTTGTGTTGGACCCTGTAGGAAGACCTGGAATGAATCATGTTCTGCCCTGCAGGGATAACATGAGTGTTCTACAGAGGTACACAGTGCTTCTGAGACCCAGAGGAAGGTTAGTAAAGGTATCCTATAGACAAGATGACATGTGACCTCTGCCTTTAAGGGTGGATAGAGCTCTATTGTATGGAAGTGGCAAAACAGGACATTCTAGGCAGAGTAAACAACCTGAGCAAGACTACAAAAGCTAAAATATGAAACGTATGCTCAGCAATAGAAGTAACCCACTATGGGCTGAAAGCTTTTTAGCTGTTACCTACTTCCATATTTCATTTCAATTGCACATCAGCAGGTTTATATATATAATGACAGTGGGTTATTGTAGACATGTAGAGTACATGAACTGATTAGTGAACATCTTTGTATCATTGAATGACCAAGGAGGACTAAGTCGGTTTTCACTGAAGCAGTAGACACACTCAGGCCTAAGAAAGGGTGGTCTGTTCAGCCAGGGGTAGTTAAAAGAATTAGGTTGTTCAGTCTCTACAGATCTATGTGGTGGGAATGGCCAGCCCTGCCATCCTTTTTCTAATTCTAAGTGAACCAAGGGGGAACAAAAAGTAGTGAGATTTCTTGGAAAATTATTCTTGACCAAACAGGCTCTTAGGGCCCACTTTCTGCTCTTTGGGAATGGCTGGAATCAATTTAGGATGCCGTCTGTAGAATGCTATTGAACCAGGAACAAGTCCAGAGAAGCAGCTGGCAGGCAAGGTCAGAGGCAATATAACATTTCCCTGTCTATGAATATGGCTTGGCAAATGTGCAAGCTGATGTCTCAATACAAGTGGATCTATACTTTTTGAAAGTATGAAACAGAGCAACCTGGGAAAAGACTACTGTTTCCACTTTCTTTGCCACCTTTTTTTGGGGGAGTGGAGGGTACTAGGACACATTTTGCTCATCTTCATTGGTAGGTTTTGAATAATGACACAGTGAATGGTTCTACTCTTTGTGTAAGTCCTAGTCTCTGTATTGAGCAATGGCCCTTCAGTCATTCGCTAACATTTATTGAGTACATTTTGTATACTAGTATAAATAGCAAGGTCCCTGCTCTCAAGTACTTCCATCTAAATGGAGATAGCCATGTCTACAAATACAGTAAAGTGTTAACAAATATAGTAAGTGTTATAGCTATTATATAAGTCTTTCCAAAGTTCAACTGGGGGTGCAAACTAGGGAGGAGTTTCCTATTGGAGTCCAGGAAACTTTATGGAGAAAGTAATTCTTGAGCTGAGTCTTGAAAGATGAGAAGTGGCCTATTAAACTCTCCCTGTTAACAGCTTAAACATCTCTTTGTATATACCAACAAGAACACTTACACCCAACTATAAAAACTAGGCTACTTTTGCAAAGGTTTTCTTCTGTCACCACCTGGCAAGGGAAGGCTTTCAGCAGCCTGAAAATCTTCCTTAGACTTGCAATATATATTATCAAGCTGTATGTGTTCTGTATCAAAATCGGATTTACCATGTCTGAAAGCATACAGTAGAAACTACAGGTTAAAGCAGTCAAGGATTTTATCTGGAAAAATTAGCTAGCATTGGAACCAGAATGCTGGGGACATGGTACTGGGTCTAGGATATCAGAACCAACAAGAGGGGTCCTGGTGGAGCAGGTTAGACTGATACCAGGACAGGGATATTTTTCTCTTAGGCTTATTGTATGTAGCCTGTGTGCTGCATGTGATCTAATCTGAGGAAGGTCAGAGATCAGCAAGAAAACGATCTTCCTGAGACAGGGAGAACACAGGTACTGAAGCTAAGAATATATTTCATGATGACTGGGATAGTTATAATAATAATAGTTTTTTAAAATGGAAAATAACAAGTATTGGCAAAGGTATAGAGAAATTGGAACTTTTGTACATTGCTGGTGAAAAGGTAAAACGCTTCAGCTACTGTATAAAATAATCTGGTGGTTTCTCAAAAATTAGATACAGAGTTACCATAGAACCTTGCAGTTCCATAATTAGGTATATATGCAAAGAGTTGAAAAGAGGTACTCAAACAAGTACGTGTACATGCATGTTCATAGCAGCACATGTCATAAGAGCCAAAAAATAAAACAACCCAAATGTCTATTAATGGATGAATAGATAAATACATTGTGGCTCAATGGAATATTATTCATCTATAAATGGAATGAAGTTCTGATACATGCTACAATGTGGATGAACCTGGAAAATGTTATGCTAAGTGAAAGAAGCCAGACACAAAAGGTCACATATTATATGATTCTATTAATATGAAATAATTAGAATAGATAAATCCACAGAGACAGAATATAGACTGAAAGTTGGCAGGGGTTGGTGGGAGGAGGGAATGGGAAGAAACTGCTTACTGGGTAAGAAAATTTACTGTGGAGTGATAGAAATGTTTTGGGACTAGATAGAGGTGGTGGTTGCATAACATGAATATATTATATGCTACTAAATTGCTTACTTTAAAAGCATAAGCAACAAAAGAAAGAAGAGTTAAACTGGACTTCACCAAAATAAAAAAGTTTTATACTTCAAAGAACGTACCAAGAAAGTGAAAAGACAACCCACAAAATGGAGAATGTATTGGGAAACATTTTTCTGAGAAAGCTCTACTATCCAGAATGTATAAAAAATTCTTGCTAGATGCAGTGGCTCATGCCAGTAATCCCAACACTTTGGGAAGCCGAGGTGGACAGATCACCTGAGGTCAGGAGTTCGACAATAGCCTGGCCAACATGGTGAAACCCCATCTCTACTAAAAAAATACAAGAATTAGCTGGATGTGGTGGCACATGCCTGTAATCCCAGCTATTCAGGAGGCTGAGGCATGAGAATTGCTGGAACCTGGGAGGCAGAGGTTGCAGTGAGCCAAGATCATGCCACTGCACTCCAGCCTGGGCGACAGAGTGAGACCCTGTCTCAAAAAGAAAAAAAAATGCACAAAGGATTTGAACATATATTTATATATTCCATAGTTCAATAGCCAATATACACCTGAAACAATGCTCAACATCATTATCAGAGAAATGCAAATCAAAACCAAAATGAGGTATCACTTTTTACCCACTAGGATATAATAATAAAGACATTAACAAGTGTTGGTGAGGATGTGTAGAAATTAGAACAATAGCCAAAAAGTGGAAGCAACTCAAACGTCTGTCAGTTGATGAATGGAAAAATAAATATGGTATATACATACAATAGAATATATATATATGTATATTTTTTGAAACAGAGTCTCGCTGTCTGCCATGCTGGAGTGCAGTGGTGTGACCTCAGCTCACTGCAAAATCTGTCTCCTGGGCTCAAGCAATTCTTCTGCCTCAGCCTCCTGAGTAGCTGGGATTACAGGCGTGTCCCGCCATGCTCAGCTAATTTTTGTATTTTTAGTAGAAACAGGGTTTCACCATGTTGGCCAGGCTGGTATTGAACTCCTGACCTCAGGCAATCCGCCCACCTCGGCCTCCCAAAGTTCTGGGATTATGGGCGTGAGCCACTGCACCCAGCCTTACAAAAGAATATTAATCAGCTATGAAAAGGAGTGAAGTACTGATACATGCAACAATGTGGATGAACCTTGAAAACAAGCCAAATGAGAGAAGCCAGTCACAGTAGGCCACATATTATACAATTTTGTGATTTCACTTATATAAAATGCCCAAAATAGGCAAATCCATAGAGACAGAAAATAGATTAGTAGATTCTAGGGCTGGGGGGGGATGGGGGAGGCTGTGGGAAATAGGAAGTGACTGCTAATAGATATGGCATTTCTTTTAGGGGTAATGATAATATTCTAACATTAATTGTGCCAATGGTTGCACAACCTTGTGGATATACTACAATCATTGAATTGCACATTTTAAGAGATTTAGAATTTTAGGGTCTGTGAATTATATCTTAATAAATATATAAAGGCATACTTTGTTTTATTGTGCTTTGCTTTATTGCACTTTGCAGATAATTGCATTTTTTACAAGTTGAAGGTTTGTGGCAATCCTGTGTTGATCAAGCTGTTGGTACCACATTTCTAGTAGCATGTGTTCACTATTGAGTTTCTGTATTGGAATTTTTAAGCAATAAGGTATTTTTAAATTAAGTCATGCACATTGTATTTTTAGACATAATGCTATTATATACTTAATAGACTACAATATAATATAAACATAACTTTTATCACTGGGAAACCAAAAATTTTGTGTGACTCACTTTATTGCTGTATTAGCTTTATTGCAGTAGTCTAGAACTGAAATTGCAGTATATTTGAGGTATGCCTGTACAGCTTGATTTTTTTTTTTGTAGCTCCTGGACTTTCATTCAGATGACTTCTAATGCAGTTTAGGAAAGAACCCTGTATTGGGAGGTGACCTTGGTCCCTTTTGAAAATTGCCACTCACTGTGTGAACTTGAGTAGGTCACTTTTCTCAGGGTGTTTTATGATTTGTATCCTGAGATTCCTCCCTACAGTTCCTTTCAGCTGTGACATTTTATGATTTTTGGGAGGAACTCGTTGCTTAATAAGGGTTCTGTATAAAAGACAGGAGGTTTGTTCCTTCCCGGTGTCTGCATCCTGTATTTTTAGGACTTCTGTGCTTGGTCCTTGCCTTATTAAATGACCTTTGACAATTCAGTTCTGCCTGGATTTGGATTTCCTTATCTGTAAAATGGGCTTGGCCATTAAAAGTTCTTACTGGCTCTCTCATTCAAGGATTCTGATAGAGCTGGGTATACGCCTGGAAGCTAAGATTTTTAGAAATCAGCAGCTGTCCTGATGGCAAATATTGTTTTATATTTTTCTACTGATGCTTGTCAAAGGAAAAATTTAAAAATTGCCAGCTGGAATCTGAGGAAAATACTAAGGAGTTCTTTGCCAGGAGACTTCTGAAAGGGGTGGAGGCGTGCCTGCTGGGTGTTTACAAAAAGTCCCTTGATCTCTGCCCCTGTAGGCTTTATTTTCCCCCTCTGAGCGTGGACTAAACATCCTTATTTCAGCGCTATTCTGTAGCACCCATTTAGGACCTAGAGGCCTGTACTGGCTCTGACTTGTGTTCTGAACTTAGGATGAGTTCTTAAGGCTGAGTGAGCAAACACTTAGACCTCATCTTCAGTCATTTAACACATGAACACCCCAGATAACCTAGACCTGTTACAGCTGTGAGCTGTGGCCACCTCACCGAGCCATAATAAAAATCCTGCTATTGGTTTGAGGCTTGACAGATCTCAAATAAAAGGTTTGTCATGCAGTAGCCAAGAGGCTCTGTTGAGGGAACAGGTGCCATCTGTCCGCAGCAGCCTCAGAACTTGGGAAGAGGGAAGAGTGATCAGACTGGCTCAGCACAGGGCCACCTCAAGGTCCATTTTCTGACAGTAGAAGGCATGCTCAGTCCTTCCTATGTGGCTCCAGAGTAGCACACTGCCCTTTATGGCATTTTTCACTCTGCAGAGTTGGCTCTGGGCTTACAGGCCCACCAAGGGCTCTCCAAACAGTACCAGTTTCGAGACATTGGGTGTGTTTGGAGATGTTAGGAGATGTTATCCACCTTCTACTTCTGTTAGAGGAAACAGAGTTCCAGCTTTGAAATCAAGCTGACTGGCTCTATCACTCAGTAGCTTTGTGACCTTGGACACATTTCTAAGGTTCTCTGTGCCCCAATTTCCCCTAAATAAATGGTAGCTACTATTTTTAATTTTTAACATGTGCCTACAGTGTGCTTAGTCCTGGGCTAGGGGTTAGTATGCACTTTGTGCTTTCAGCAGGAATATTGAGAAGAGTGCAGGAGGACTGCAGAATAACTGTTGGGAGTTAGGGGCAGTTCGAGATAGGAAAAGAAAAGACTATTCCTTATCTTCCTTCTCCAGTGGCTCAGAAAATAGGGGAAAGTCCCCAGTGAACAGAAGTGGTTGCTTTTCTGGCAAAGCTTACTTTGATATCTGTAGCTGCATCCTTACCCCATCTCTCTTTTCTGTTATGCTCCAATTTGCCTTTCAAACTTTCTCCAGGATGGTTTTCCAGCCTTTTCTCAGACATGCTCAACTCTTTCCTCTTATTCTCCTGTAGGAACCCACAGCCCTTTGTACCTGCTTTTAATTAAAAACACCCAAAAAACAATGAATACCTTTTATTACTACTGCAGCCTTGGAAATAAACAGAATAAGAATAATAATAAAATTAGGAATTATGAAGAAATAATTTAAATCTTAGAAGTTGATAATTTTATAATTGGTTTAATTATAAATACATTACTAAGTTTTAATTATTCCAATAGTCTTGTTTCTTTTGTCTGTTTAAAGTTAGTAAAACTTTTTTTTCTCTTCCTAGTCATTTGCAGCTGGCTTCCCAGAAATCGGGATAAGGAAGCTACCTTCCTCCTCCTCTTCCTCCTTCTCCTCTTCTTCCTCTTCCTCTTCCTCTTCCTCTTCTTCTTCCTTCTTCCTTCTTCTTCCTTCTTCCTTCTTCTTCCTTCTTCTTTCTTCCTTTTTTTTTTTAAAAAAATTATACTTTAAGTTCTGGGGTACATGTGCAGAATGTGCAGGTTTGTTACATAGGTATACACGTGCCATGGTGGTTTGCTATACCTATCAATCCATCATCTACATTAGGTATTTCTCCTAATGTTATCCCTTCCCTAGTCCCCCTTCCTGGTGTGTGATGTTCCCCTCCCTGTGTCCATGTGTTCTCACTGTTCAACTCCCACTTATGAGTGAGAACATTCGGTGTTTGGTTTTTTGTTCTTGTGTTAGTTTGCTGAGAATGATGGTTTCCAGCTTCATCCGTGCCCTTGCAAAGGACATGAACTCATCCTTTTTTATGGCTTCATAGTATTCCATGGTGTATATATATCCAGTCTGTCATTGATGGGTATTCGGGTTGGTTCCAAGTCTTTGCTATTGTGTACAGTGCCACAATAAATATATGTGTGCATGTGCCTTTATAATAGAATGATCTATAATCTTTTGGGTATATACCTAGTAATGGAATTGCTGGGTCAAATGGAATTTCTATTTCTAGATCCTTGAGGAATCACCACACTGTCTTCCACAGTAGTTGAACTAATTTACACTCCCACCAGCAGCGTAAAAGCATTCCTATTTCTCCACACCCTCTTCAGCATCTGTTGTTTCCTGACTTTTTAATGATTGCCATTCTAACTGGCGTAAGATGGTATCTCACTGTAGTTTTGATTTGCATTTCTCTAATGACCAGTGATGATGAGCTTTCTTTCATTGTTTGTTGGCTGCATAAATGTCATCTTTTGAGAAGTGTCTGTTCATATCCTTTGACCACTTTTTGATGGGGTTGTTCGTTTTTTTCTTGTAAATTTAAGTTCTTTGTAGATTCTGGATATTATCCCTTTGTCAGATGGATAGATTGCAAAATTTTTCTCCCATTCTATAGGTTGCCTGTTCACTCTGATAATAGTTTCTTTTGCTGTGCAGAAGCTCTTAAGTTTAATTAGATCCCATTTGTCAATTTGGCTTTTTTGCCATTGCTTTTTGTATTTTAGTCATGAAGTCTTTGCCCATGCCTATGTCTTGAATGGTATTGCCTAGGTTTTCTTCTAGGGTATTTATGGTTTTAGGTTTTACGTTTAAGTCTTTAGTCCATCTTAATTTTTGTATAAGGTGCAAGGAAAGGGTCCAGTTTCAGTTTTCTGCATATGGCTAGCCAGTTTTCTCAACACCATTTGTTAAATGGGGAATCCCTTCCCCATTGCTTTTGTCAGGTTTGTCAAAGATCAAATGGCTGTAGATGTGTGGCATTATTTCTGAGGCCTCTATTCTGTTCCATTGATCTGTATATCTGTTTCGGTACCAGTACCATGATGTTTAGGTTACTGTAGCCTTGTAGTATAGTTTGAAGTCAGGTAGTATGATGTGATGCCTCCAGTTTTATTCTTTTTGCTTAGGATTGTCTTGGCTATGTGGGCTCTTTTTGGTTCCATATGAAATTTAACGTAGTTTTTTCTAATTCTGTGAAGAAAGTCACTGGTAGCTTGGTGGGGATAGCATTGAATCTATAAATTACTTTGGGCAGTATGGCCATTTTCATGATACTGATTTTTCCTGACCATTACCATGGAATGTTTTTCCATTTGTTTGTGTCCTCTCTCATTTCCTTGAGCAGTGGTTTGTAGTTCTCCTTGAAGAGGTCCTTCACATTCCTTATAAGTTGAATTCCTAGGTATTTAATTCTCTTTGTGGTAATTGTGAATGGGAGTTCACTCATGATTTGGCTCTCTGTTTGTCTGTTATTGGTGTATAGGAATGCTTGGGATTTCTGCAAATTGATTTTGTATCCTGAGACTTTGCTGAAGTTGCTTATCAGCTTAAGGAGATTTTGGCCTGAGACGACTGGGTTTTCTAAATATACAGTCATGTCATCTGCAAACAGAGACAATTTGACTTCTTCTTCTCTTCCTATTTGAATACGCTTTATTTCTTTCTCTTGCCTGACTGCCCTGGCCAGAACTTCTAATACTATGTTGAATAGGAATGGTGAAAAAGGGCATCCTTGTCTTGTGCCAGTTTTCAAAGGGAATTCATCCAACTTTTGCCCTTTCAGTATGATATTGGCTGTGGGTTTGTCATAAATAGCTTATTCTTTTGAGACACATTCCATCAATACCTAGCTTATTGAGAGTTTTTAGCATGAAGGGGTGTTGAATTTATCAAAGGCCTTCTCTGCATCTGTTGAGATAGTCATATGGTTTTTGTTATTGGTTCTGTTTATGTGATGGATTACATTTATTGATTTGCATATGTTGAACCAGCCTTGCATCCCAGGGCTGAAGCTGACTTGATCGTAGTGGATAAGCTTTTTTATGTACTGCTGGTTTCAGTTTGCCAGTATTTTATTGAGGATTTTTCCATCAATGTTCATCATGGATATTGGCCTGAAATTTTCTTTTTTAGTTGTATCTCTGCCAGGTTTTGGTATCAGGATGATACTGGCCTCATAAAATGAGTTAGGGAGGAGTCCCTTTTTTCTACCGTTTAGAATAGTTTCAGAAGGAATGGTATCGCTTCTTCTTCGCACTTCTGGTAGAATTTGACTGTGAATCCGTCTAGTCCTGGACTTTTTTTGGTTGGTAGGCTCTTAATTACTGCCTCAATTTCAGACTTAGTTATGGGCCTATTCAGGGATTCGACTTCTTCCTGGTTTAGACTTGGGAGGGCTTATGTGTCCAGGAATTTATCCATTTCTTCTAGATATTCTACATTATTTGTGTAGAGGTGTTTATAATATTCTCTGATGGTAGTTTGTATTTCTGTGGGATTAGTGGTGATATCTCCTTTATCATTTTTTACTGTGTCTATTAGATTCTTCTCTCTTTTCTTCTTTATTAGTCTGGCTAGTGGTCTATTTTGTTGATTTTTTCAAAAAACCAGCTCCTGGATTCATTAATTCTTTGAAGGTATTTTTGTCTCTGTCTTTGTCTTTGAAGGGTTTTTTGTCTCTGTCTCCTTCAGTTCTGCTCTGATCTTATTTCTTGTCTTCTGCTAGCTTTTGAATTTGTTTGCTCTTACTTCTCTAATTCTTTTAATTGTAATGTTAGGGTGTTTCCTGTTTTTTGTTTTTTGTTTTTTTTGTGGGTATCTAGTGCTATAATTTTCCTTCTAAACACTGCTTCAGATATTCTGGAATGTGGTGTCTTTGTTCTCACTGGTTTCAAAGAACTTAGGTATTTCTGCCTTAATTTCATTATTTACTCAGTAGTCATTCAGGAACAAGTTGTTCAGTTTCCAGTAGTCATGCAGTTTTGAATGAGTTTTTAAATTCTGAGTTTTAATTTGATTGCACAGTGGTCTAAGAGACTGTTACGATTTTTGTTCTTTTGCATTTGCTGAGAAGTGTTTTACTTCCAGTTATGTGGTCAATTTTAGAATAAGTGCGACGTGGTGCTGAGAAGAATGTATATTCTGTGGATTTAGGGTGGAGGGCTCTGTAGATGTCTATTAGATCTGCTTTGTCCAGAGTTGAGTTCAAGTCCTGGATATCCTTGTTAATTTTATGTCTTGTTGATCTGTCTAATATTGACAGTGGGGTCTTAAAGTCTCCCACTATTACTGTGTGGGAGTCTAAGTCTCTTTGTAGGTCTCTAAGAAGTTGCTTTATGAATCTGGGTGCTTCTGTATTGGGTGCATACATATTTAGGATAGTGAACTCTTCTTGTTGCATTGATCCCTTTACCATTATGTAATGCCCTTCTTTGTCTTTTGATCTTTGTTGGTTTAAAGTCTATTTTGTCAGAGACTAGGATTGCAACCCCTGCCTTTTTTATTTGCTCTTCATTTGCTTGGTATGTATTCTTCCATCCCTTTATTTTGAGACTGTGTGTGTCTTTGCACATGAGATGGGTCTCCTGAATACAGCACACCAATGGATCTTGACCGTTTATCCAATTTCCCAGTCTGTGTCTTTTAATTGGAGTATTTAGTCCATTTACATTTAAGGTTAATATTGTTATGTATAAATTTGATCCTGTCATTATGATGCTATCTGGTTATTTTGTCCGTTAGTTGATGCAGTTTCTTCATAGTGTTGATGGTCTTTACAATTTGGTATGTTTTTGCAGTGGCTGGCATCGGTTGTTCCTTTCCATGTTTAGTGCTTCTTTCAGGAGCTCATGTAAGGCAGGCCTGGTGGTGACAAAATCTCTCAGCATTTGCTTGTCTGTAAAGGATTTTATTTCTCCTTCACTTATGAAGCTTAGTTTGGCTGGATATAAAATTCTGGATTCAAAATTCTTCTTTAAGAATGCTGAATATTGGCCCCCACTCTCTTGTAGCTTATAAGATTTCTGCTGGGAGATCCGCTGTTAGTCTGATGAGCTTCCCTTTGTGGGTAACCCAACCTTTCTCTCTGGCTGCCCTTAACATTTTTTCCTTCATTTCAACTTTGGTTAATCTGCCAATTATGTGTCTTGGGGTTGCTCTTCTCAAGGAGTATCTTTGTAGTGTCCTCTGTATTTCCTGAATGTGAATGTTGGCCTGTCTTGTTAGGTTGGGGAAGTTCTCCTGAATAATATTCTAAAGAGTGTTTTCCAGCTGGGTTCCATTCTCCCCGTCACTTTCAGGTGCACCAGTGAAATGTAGGTTTGGTCTTTTCTTTCTTTCTTTCTTTTTTTATTTTTTTTTGAGACAGAGTCTTGCTCTGTCTCACAGGCTAGAGTTCAGTTGTGCAATCTTGGCCTACTGCAACCTCCGCCTCCTGGGTTCAAGCAATTCTCTTGCCTCAGCCTCCTGGGTAGCTGTGATTACAGTTGCCTGCCACAATGCCCAGCTAATTTTTGTATTTTTAGTAGAGACAGTGTTTTACCATGTTGGCCAGACTGGTCTCGAACTCCTGACCTCAGGTGATTCCCCCCACCTCTTCCTCCCAAAGTGCTGGGATTATAGGTGTGAGCCACCGTGCCTGGCTCACATCCACATTCTTAATTATCTCCTGGTATGTCCATCTGAATAATTCTGAGACACCTCAAAGTGCTGTCATTTACACCAACACATTCAGTCTTGTTAGTAGTCACCCATTCTATCTCTTTAGTAATTCTGTGATATTGCATTTTACAGCTGAGGAAGCTGAGGTCTAGATAGGGGAAGCAAATTTCATAACAAATTGGGACAGAGGCAAGCATAGAATCAGACTTCCTAACACTTAGTGTAGGATGTTTCCCCTGATAGCACAAGAATTTCTGTACACAGACCTTATGTTTAATCTTAAGGCCTGATTATTTGGCCTTTGGGTCTTCACTGCCCTGAAGGCAATGCCACTATCAGCTTCCAGGATATTGTGTGGGGGAAAACTCAGGTCCTGGAACTCTTAGCGTCAAGAGTTCCAAGAGTCTAGCTTGAGCTAGATCAGGGCCATATAGACATCTCCACTGTAAGACATGTTTGCTTGTAACAAAACAGAAACAATATTTGCTGTGTGAATATGAAAGTTGTAATGAGGAAGTGTGGTGTAGCAGAAAGACAATGTGGTTGGGCAAATCTGGATTTAAACCCAGCTGTGTCACTTTTTATGAACTCTAGCAAGTCAGTATCCCTTATAGAACCTCAGTTTCTTGGTCTACAGAATGGGAATACTAATAACCTATTTTGCATAGTAATTGTGAGGATAAGAGATGATGAATATAAATGCCTGATAGGTTTTATATTTTCTCTATTTCCCTTCCTTTTTTATATGGATTAAGGGAAGGGAGATATTATCATACTTGAAGCTTATTAGTAAAGAATCAATCCTTCCAAGATTTATTGAGTGACGTCTGTATGCTGGTTGATGTTATGCTGCGCACTGGCATATATAGTCCAGTGATGATCACTAGGAACCTTAAAGAGTAAATCGACCGTGTTACACTCATCTTCTTTCTACCAAGCTTGGTAGCTCATGGATGTGACAGGTAGTATTTCTGGACTTCAGCTATGCATTTGACAAGGCAGAGGGTTGGATAGGATGGATATTTGTATATTTAAGTGGAGTCAAAACTGGTTGAAGGAATCCAGTGTGTACTGATAGGTGATAGAAACAATATTACCTTAGAGGGAGGGACTGACTGTTAAATCTTATCTTTGGCCTTGGTTATTCAGTATTCTTATTCATGACTTGGATGAGAATATGAAGCTGGGCAAAATAATAGATCTGATTCCAAACTGACCTGGATAAGGTAGAATAAGAAACCAAATGAAATTACTAGGCCCAATTTGCATGCCCACCTTAAGTACTTTGAAGTATTGGAATAGGGGAAGGTGCTCGTTGCATGGAGTCTTGTTTGAACAAGGATACTGTTGACTTTTGGTAAGAATATAAAGGCGATATTGAAGTTGAGAAACCCTAGGAAACCAAGATTAAAAGTCCTTAACAAACAGGGGAGACAAAGAGTACCCCAGGTTCTGGTAGTGGTTGTGGAGGAGGCAGGTATGTTCTAGAAAGGAAGGCAACTCACTGTGCTGCAGAAATATCTCCTCTTGGAACCTGAAAGACAGGAGAGTGCGGGCTTGAGTATGGCTAGACTTGTAGCCTGCCTGGAGGCTAGGGGACAGCCACTAGAGGACCCTCAGTTTTCTTTCAGAGAGCCTGGAATAAACATATGAGTGACATGGTCACCACTCTGACCTAGTAACTCCCCTCCCTTGGGTGGAAATAGGATGTGTTAATCTGTCTTTGGTCCCATCTCATCCTCATTTCCTGCTGTTTAGCCTTTCTGTAAGGAGCTATGATGATAACTCTTTTTGTCAAATATGGGCATCAATATCATATGGTTTCTTTTTCTGGTGTCTTGACCCTCCCTTAACTTGGTGGCTCTACCTGGGTCCTTTTGGATTTCCACCGGCCTCCATGTCCTTACTATGTCCAAGGATCATGCCAGTCCTACCTCCTCCTTAGCTATCTAAGGGCAACTTACTGTACACAGTCATGTCATTAGCCCTGGCATAACTCTCTTTTTTCCCTCTTTCCCTGACTCTCACATCTAGGGCTCCTCTGAGCCCACAGCACGACCTAGACAGAGGATCTCTGTCTCCTGACAGCCGTCTCCTTCTTATAATGCCCCTTTCAAGTCTCTTGTGTTGTGGCACAGAGCCCAGATCTGGTATACCAGGAATAATGTTAGTTCCAGAAGTGCCTCTGTCCTAATTGGCTAAGTTTTTAGGATATGGCTTTTGCTTTTTATCTTTTGGTGTCATTTTTTTGGTTTAGCATTTAAATTTTGCTCTGGACACTGGGCATTCTTTGAACCCCAGCTGATGGCTGAGGCCCTCATGCTTCACTGAATTGCTACCAGGTGTTCTCTGGAAGTAGCACTGGCCCTCAATTGCTAATAGGTATAATGTCTCATCATACCAATCTCTTGATGCTATCCTGTTCTACTGAGTCTCTGGATTTTACAATAGCCTAGAAATGTTCTCCATTGGTTGAGACTTCTGGACCTTTCCCTGATCTGTGCCAAGAATGGCCTGGTAGTCCAGGAGACCTAGTTCCTATAGTGGTTTCAGTCCTACAGCCAGACCTGAGGCTCTGGTGACGTTGCTTTATATCCTTTATACCAGCAATCTCCATTTACCTACTGTAGCACTTTAGAATTGCCTAGCCTGTAGGATGTAAGCCACTACATCTGGGCGTATGGGCTCATCCTAGCCCAGAGATGGCTGGGGTATATAGAGAAGGCACTAGTTCTCTCATCTTCACTGCATCTTATGGAAGTGTGATTTAATAAGCTTTCTGTATTGCTGTAAGCCTTCTCATTTCTAAACAAAACCTTGGCTAGCAGAGATAGACACAGAGCTTACTATAATAGTGTATGGCAAGTGTGTGTCTAAGAAGAGAAACTAAATCCTCCTCAGTGGGAGAGTGTCTGTCATGGAGGGCTTCATAGAGGAGGGATGCAGTGGAGTTTGCAAGGCTAAGTATGCAGTGGGCACCCTGACTCACCATGTCCTCCCCTCTCTGGCAGTGACCCGCCATAATCACCTCAAGGACTTTATGCTGGTGGTGTCTATCGTTATTGGTGTGGGCGGCTGCTGGTTTGCCTATATCCAGAACCGCTACTCCAAGGAGCACATGAAGAAGATGATGAAAGACTTGGAGGGGTTACACCGAGCTGAGCAGAGTCTGCATGACCTTCAGGAAAGGTAAGGCCCTGCCCCTTCAGGAAAGGTAAGGCCCTGCCATCTCTTGGGAACCTCCCATTTCCACCTGGGTATGAGCCACTTGGACCCTGAGACCTTGTCAACATGGCAGCCCAGGCTGTGTCATCCTTCCAAAAGTGTATTGAAAGTCTAGGTTGATATTCCAATTGTCCTGGGCAGTTATTCCTCCTGGGGAGGAGCTTGTTTCTATCTTTTTTGCTTCTTAGCTTCAGAGGGAGAAATGTGTAGCTGCCAGAGGTCTTGAGCTTCCCATGGCTTGTTAGGAGGTCATTCTAACTTCCTCCCGTCTCTCGACTGCTTCTCTTAGCATATAAATAGATATAATTAATTGTCCTTTACTGTTCCCCAAAGAAACTTCACAGACCTTCCTTCTTACTGTCCTTCGTTCTTTCTTATATGGAATCTAAATCTCATCAACACTGACTTGCTGTATGACTTTGGTTAAATCTCTTTCCCTCCCAGGACTTATTTCCTCATTGGTAATACAAAGGGATTGACCTAGGAGAATGCTAAACTCTCCTTGGAGAGCACTTCTAATTCAGATGGTCTGGAATTCTGTTGAAATAAAATATGACTTCAAAACTATGGCGGAAGATTTGGCTGTGAAAAGAGTGCCCGTCAGTCAGTCAGTCAGCCAGCCAGCCAGCCAGCCAGCCAGCCAGGCTGTGTACTTCCTGACATCTAGGAACCAGTTTTATGATGGCAGTTGTAAGAAATTCACTGTTCCTTGGCTGGGCGCAGTGGCTCACACATGTAATCCCAGCACTTTGGGAGGCTGAGGCGGGCGGATCACGAGATCAAGAGATCGAGACTGTTCTGGCCAACATGGTGAAACCCCGTCTCTACTAAAAATACAAAAATTAGCTGGGCGTGGTGGCATGTACCTGTAATCCCAGCTACTCGGGAGGCTGAGGCAGGAGAATTGCTTGAACCTGGGAGGCGTAGGTTGCAGTGAGCCGAGATCGCACCACTGCACTCCAGCCTGGCCACAGAGTGAGACTCCATCTCAAAAAAAAGTGGGGGAAAAGAAAAAAAAGAAATTCACTGTTCCTGAGGAAACAAAGCTTACACACCCACAAGAAGCAGTTGTGAGAGCACACTTAATACAGACTTAGTTCCAGACTCAGCTAATAGGATAAGAACTCTAATTAGAAAGACAAAGAAGTGGATGAGTGGATGTGGGACTCTGAGGAGGTGGCCTTGAAAGATGGGTAGGGAGGCCCTGGGTGTTAAGATTGAGTGTATAGGGTGGGGCCAGATCCCTGGGACCTTAAGATGCATGTGGGAAGGTTAGTTCAATGCAGAAAGCAAATCAGGTTTTTTTGGTTTTTGTTTTCAAGAAGAGGAGAAACTTATTCAGGACTGTCTTTTAGAAAATGATTCTGGAAGCACAGAGACTCTAGTTGGGAAGTATTTGCAGGAATCCATGTAAAAGGAAATGAAGTCTTGTCTTTTCATTTATTTCTATTTATTATTATTTTTTTGATTCAGGATCTTGCTCTGTTGCCCAGGCTGAAGTTCAATATCATGAATATAGCTCACTGTAGCCTCAGCCTCCTGGGCTCAAGAGCTCCTCTTTAACCTCCTTTATAGATGGAACCATAGGTGCATGCCACCATGCCCAGCTAATTTTTTATTTTCTTTTTGTTTGTAGATATGGGTCTTGCTGTGTTGTCCAGGTTTTTCCTGAACTTCTGGATTCAAGAGGTCTACCTCAGCCTCCCAAAGTGCTGGGAATACAGGCCTGAGCCACTGTGCCCAGTCATTGTGTTATTTTTATTTTTATTTTTTTAAAGAAAGAAAGACAGAAAAAAAAGGAAGAAGAGGAAGAAGAAGGAAGAGAAAGAGAGAGAGAGAATGGGAGTATTGCTCTCTTGCCCAGGCTAGAATGCAGTTTAGTAATGGGTATTGAAAACCTCTTTTATACCAATAATTATACTTGATGTAGACAGGAAGGAATAAGGGAAGAAAATAACAAACAAGCAGCCAACCAATATTTCATTTAGACCTATGAAATGCTATGCAATTACTGAGAAGTGATTTACTTCCAATTATGTAGTCACTTTTGGAATAGGTGTGAAGTGGTAATGTATGTTTTGTGTATTTGAAGTGGAGAGTTCTATAAATGTTTATTAAGTTTACTTGTTCCAGGTCTGAGTTCAAGTCCTGAATGTCCTTGTTAATTTTCTGTCTCGTTGATCTATAAAATCGTTAGCTCTTCTTGTTACATTGATCCTTTTGTCATTATATAATGTCCTTCTTTGCCTCTTTTGCTCTTTGTTGCTTTTTAAAAGTCTCCTTTATCAGAGGCGAGAATTGCATCTCCTGCTTTTTGTTTATTAGTTTATTTTTACTCTCTGATTGGTTGATAAATCTTCCTCCTTCTCTTTGTTTTGAGTCTTTGTGTATTGTTGCATGTGAGATGGGTCTGGATGCAGCATACCGATGGGTTTTGGCTTTTTATCCAATTAGAATATATATAAGTTTAATACTGGCATTTGATGCTAGCTGGCTGTTTTGCCCATTAGTTAGTGTAAATTTTTCATTGTGTTAATGCTCTTTTCTTTTTGATAAATTTTTGGAAAGGCTGATATTGGTTGTTCCTTTATATGTATAGTGCTTCTTTCAGAAGCTCTTGTAAAGCAGGCCTGGTGGTGGTGAAGTCTCTAAGTACTTGTTTGTTCGCAAAAGATTTAATTTTTCCTTCGATTATAAAGCTTAGTTTGGCTGGATATGAAATTCTGGGTAGAAAGTTCTTTTCTTTAAGGATGTTAAATATTGGTCCCCACTCTTTTCTGGCTTGCAGGGTTTCTGCTGAGAGATCTGCTGTAAGTCTGATAGGTTTCCCTTTATGGGTAACCTGACCTTTCTCTCTGGCTGCCCTTAGTATTTTCTCCTTCATTTCAACCCTAATAAATCTGGCAATTATGTGCCTTGGGGTTGGTCTTCTTGAAGAATATCTTTGTGGTGTTCTCTGTATTACCTGGAATTGAATATTACCCTGCCTTGCCAGGTTGGGAAAGTTTTCCTGAATGATATCCTGAAGAGTATTTTCCAACTTGGATTCATTCTCTTCGTCACATTCAGGTACACCTATCAAACGTAAATTAGGTCTTTTCACATAGTCCCATATTTCCTGGAGACTTTGCTCTTTCCTTTTCATCCTTTTTTCTCCAATCTTGTCTTCTTGTTTCATTTCACTGAGCTGGTTCTCAACTTCTGATATCCTTTCTTCTACTTGATCAATTCGACCGTTTAAACTTGTGCATGCTTCGCGAAGTTCTCGAGTTGTGTTTTTCAGCTCCATCAATTCACTTATATTCTTCTCTAAATTGTCCATTCTTGTTAACATTTCGTCAAACCTTTTTTCAAGGTTCTTAGTTTCTTTGCATTGGGTTAGAACAATTTCTTTTAATTCACAGAAGTTTCTTATCACCCACATTTTGAAACCTGCTTCTGTTATTGGAACACACTCGTAATCTATTAAGCAATTACGAGTTATAGGGGAATTGCGATCCCCTGTGGAGGGAGAGGCATTCTGATTTTGAGTATTCTCTGCCTTTTTACGCTGGTTTCTTCCCTTCGTTATATATTTATCCGTCTGTCGTCTTTGTAATTACCGACTTTCTAACTAGGTCTCTGAGCAGACGTCCAACTTGTTGATTCCCAGCACCGAAATCTGAGCAATCCACTGCGCCGGCCAAAACAGCGGTGTTAAGATTGATGGTGCTTTTCTGCCCGGGAATCTCCGGACTCTGCACCAAGAACTGGCGCGCTAAGGCGCCAGCAAAACCGCCGGGCCGGCCACAAGAGTCGCCCTGGCGACCCGTGGGGCTCCTCTGCTGGGAATCTCCTGGTCTGAGAGCAATAAATATTCGTCTGAAAGTGTGGCGTCCTCTCGTTCTCTGTGCTTTCACTGGGAACTACTAGCTGGAGCTGCTTGTGATCAGCCATCTTGGATCTCTCTCTCCCATTGTGTTATTTTTAAATGATAGACACTATTTTCTTTGGAGGGGTGGGAAAAGACTTCTTGTGAGTCAGGTATTAAATACTTAAATGCATTATTGCTTTTAATCACTACAGCTCTTTGAAGTAGGTACTATTAGAGTTGAGGAAATAAAGGCTCAGAGAGGGTAAGTGCTTTGCTCGGGGTCGTATATCAGTAGGTAGTGAATTAGGAATTTTGACACTCCAGGGTGCTACCTTTACTAAGGTAGTAGACTTACTGGATTTATTTCCATGGGTTGGGCTTCTAGGGAGCAAGAGGGGTCTAATCTCTAAGGTGATTCCTGGCTACTCTGCTGGGCCCCTTGTTCATGGTCCTGTTGCCAATTAGGGGCTAACTGCTGCTGTCTGAGCAGTCCCCATACCTCATTTGTTTGAAAAACATATACTGTTTCCATTCCAAAGGCAAAAGGATCTAGGCAGGAGACATTCCAAGTTTGAGGATAAAACTAAGCTCCCAGCACTCCCTGCTCCCCAAGGCTTCCAAAGCTAAATGACCACTGCGGCACTTAGAAAGAGACAAAGACACCCTTCCCCTTGTCCCCCTAGAGACAGGCTTGGGCACATGCACACATGTATCCTCCATTGAGTGTCCAGAGCCCACACACCACCTTGTTCCTCCTTATATTAACAGACCTGCATTGCCGGCTGTCACAGAGCTTTATTACAGAGTTCCCGATAATTTGTGTGAATAAATAGAATCCTACATGTACATTCCAGTTATGATTTCACTGAGTTTCAAGATAATTATTGGAGGCAGGCAGGAATCTTGATTCCCATTTTGCTGTGAAGAAAACAGGCAAAACTTGTTCATAGTCACACAACTGCTTAGATCCAGGACTAATTGCAGTGCTAATTGTTGTTGCCTTGGAGTGGCAACAACAGTGTTTAATTGTATGCTTATTTGCTCATTTCTGCACCCAACAATAACTATTGATCTCCATCTCTAACAGACCTTATTGGAACTATGAAATGGGTGTCAATTTCGATTCTACTTTAAAGGAGCTCGCTATTATAAAGGACAGACATATCATAGTATAGGCTTTTCTCAAGAGGCTGCTTTCAGAGAGGACAATATTTCCGTGAAGAAGTGAATTCTTAATGGTGTAACTTTATGCAGTTGAGTCATGGAAGAGTACAGTAAAGGCGGATATTCAGCAAGGGAAGGAGATGGGGGCAGGAAATGGCGCCTCTGATTTGTCTTTACCTATGCATATAGTGCCATCTGGTGTTCACTTTCAGGGGGTTCGACTCCCTTTCTCTTCAGGGACAAAGTAGGCAGATTACAATTTGCAGGAAGTTTGCAGCCTAACATTTCCTTCTCTTACCTCCTTGCTTGTTCCATGATATCTTTTGAGGTCTCCACCACTGATAGCTCTGGAGAGTTTTTTTTACAGATTGAGTTCTGTTTGTTTTATCTGTTTCAACTACTTAATTAACTCAGTGATCAGTGTTCTCTATGGGTCCTTCTTGGTCTGTAGTCTATCCTTTATTTTCTGTATCTCAAGTCTAAGCTATATAACTCACTTCTTCTTCACCATCCTTTCCCCCTCCTAATCTGTCCCCCTGGCAACCTGGTGGTTTTTGCTTAGGAAGGAATACCAGATAGTAAAGTCCTTTCTCTCTTCCAAAGGGATTAGCAAACTCTCAGTCTTTATTCTGGGTCTAGCCCAAGTCTCTCTTTCCCTGACTGCTTTCAGGCAGAGCTGATTACCCGATCTTTTGGGCTCATCCAACACCTTATATAGCTCTCTCTCTTTTTATTATAGAATTTGTCACATTGTGTACAGTTATCTGTTTACTTGTCTTTGTTGGAGTAAATAATGAGCTCTTCAGTGGCAGGACAGCTTTCTGATTTATCGCCATATATTTAGGGCTTAGCATAGGGCTTGGGACTTAGTAGGCCCTCAAAAGAACTTGGTGAATGAATGAGTGGATTAACATAGATAGCCATGTGGAGGAAAGAATTGAGGAAGGGAGAAGGCTTGTTTAGCTGGATGGAAGGTTTTTTCAGTGAACTGAGGGAATGTGCGTGATGGTGCAGGGGTAGACTTAGATTAGAACTCATGCACTTGTGATCTTACCCACTAAGGAAGATACTTAGGAAAGGAACTCAGGGCCTGGGGGCAGAAGGGGACTCTCCTGAGCCCTGCCCAGCCCCTTTGGCATAAATTTAATTTGCTTTGTGCTTCTGGGAACAGAAGCTTAGGAGTCCAAGAGGTCTACCTCAATAGTTCCTTCCTCATCTTCCTTAATCCACCCCTCTGCTACTAGCCCCAGTTATTTCTCAGCCATTAGGTTTTCCTTGGATATTTTTGTCTAGCTCGTAGGGTATTCTACATTTATTGAACTTTCTAGATAGCACTATATTAGGGGAATAATTGTGGCAAAGTCACACAGATTGGAATTCTAGCCTCAGTTCTTCCCATAAGTTGCTTTCCCTCTCTAAGGCTCCCTATATGCTTGTCCCAGGCTGATTATGATACTCATATATCATTATCTGCTGAGAGGACAAATGGAAAATACCTTGTAAACTGGTACTTGTTATGATTTTAGTATGACACAGTTTAGAGGAGGGATTCAGATGCCTGAGAACCTGGTTTCACAGCCTTGATTACTGTCAACAAAATAAAATGATGGCCAATGTCTGAATTAGGTAATGACTGTGGTTTCTATTGGCCCTGAGCTAGCTCAGAGCCAGACAGTCAGCAGAGCGGAGAGAGTATATGCTGAGAGTTAGAGCTCTCATTTTCCTCTTTGATGCCATAACTTATGGCATGTTGGCTGGCATCTGCTTGCCTGGCCTCCTTCAGCTCCCTACATCACCCACCAGGCTGCACAAGGCCCAGGAGGAGCACCGCACAGTGGAGGTGGAGAAGGTCCATCTGGAGAAGAAGCTGCGCGATGAGATCAACCTTGCTAAGCAGGAAGCCCAGCGGCTGAAGGAGTTGCGGGAGGGTACTGAGAATGAGCGGAGCCGCCAAAAATATGCTGAGGAGGAGTTGGAGCAGGTAGGAGAGTCCACAAATTCCTGGACATCTTGAGGGGTGGGCAAAGGGCAGGGGCCCAGGGTCTGGCTGGAAAGTTTCATGTGTGAGGATTTGAAATATGGTCCAAAGACTATGTTCTAGAGTCACTGGACTCTTACCAATAAGAACAGTAGAAAACCTGTAAAAAACGGTCACCATGGGCTGGGCACAGTGGCTCATGCCTGTAATCCCAGCACTTTGGGAGGCTGAGGTGGGCAGATCACAAGGTCAGGAGTTTCAGACCAGGCTGGCCAATATGGTGAAACCCCATCTCTACTAAAATTACAAAAATTAGCTGGGTGTGGTAGCAGGTGCCTGTAGTCCCAGCTACTCAGGAGACTGAGGCAGGAGAATCACTTGAACCCAGGAGGCAGAGGTTGCAGTGAGCCAAGATCACGTCACTGCACTCCAGCCTCTGTGACAGGGCAAGACTCCATCTCAAACCAAACAAAACAAAAAGAATCACTATGGGCTGGACACAGTGGCTCATGCCTGTAATCCCAGCACTTTGGGAGGCCCAGGTGGGTGGATCACCTGAGGTCAGGAATTTGAGATAAGCCTGGCCAACATGGTGAAACCTCATCGCTACTAAAAATACAAAAAAAATTAGCTGAGTGTGGCAGCAGGCACCTGTAATCCCAGCTACTTGGGGGGCTAAGGTAGGAGAATCACTTGAACCCAGGAGGTGGGGTTGCAGTGATTGAGATAGTGCCATTGCACTCCAGCCTGGGTGACAAGAGTGAATTTGTGTCTCAAAAAAAAAAAAAAAAAAAAGAGACTTACAAAAATGTATAAAAATACTATAACTTATTTATCCACTCTTCTGTTGATAAACATTTGGGTTGTCTGCAGTTTTTTGACTTTTATGAATAATATTGCTATAAACCTTCCTGCATATGTCTCTTGGTGAGCATAAGCACTCATTTCTGTTGGACATATAATAGCATATTTGTGAATTTAGCTTTATTAGAAACTGTCAAACGGTTTTCCAAAATGATTGTACAAATCTATACTGCCACAACAATGTAAAAGAATTCTAGTTGATCCATGACCTCAGTATTTTTAGGCATTTTAATTTTAAACATTCTGGTAAATATATAGTAGTATCTTGTGATTTTAATTTTCGTTTCCCTAATATTGTTAAACACCTTTTTATAAATTTATTGGCCATTTGATTTGGAAATCTATTCTCATTTTAAAAGTTGGGTTGTCCCTTTCTTATTGATTTGTAAGCATTCTTTATATATTTTAGGTATTGGTCTTTTGTCAATATAAATATACAGATATATAGAAAATATTTTCTCAGCCTTGACTTGTTTTTTTGCTCTCTTAATACTGTCTTTTGATAAACAGAAGCCCTTGATATTAATGAAGTCTAATTTAATCAGTCTTTAAAAATGATTGATGCGGCTGGACATGGTGGCTCATGCCTGTAATTACAGCATTTTGGGAAGCTGAGGCCGGCAGATCACTTGAGGTCAGAAGTTAGAAACCAGCCGGGCCAACATGGCAAAACCCCATCTCTACTAAAATACAAAAATTAACTGGATGTGGTGGCACACATCTGTAGTCCCAGCTCTCTGGGAGGCTGAGGAAGGAGGGTCCCTTGAGGCGGGGAGGCAGAGGTTGCAGTGAGCTGAGATAGGGCTACTGCACTCCACCCTGGGGAAGAACAAGACTCCATCTCAAAAAAAAAAAAAAAAAGAAAGATGCTTTTTGTTTCTCTTTAAGAAATCCTTTCCTATCCCCAAGATATTTCCCTGAATTTTCTTCTGAACCTTTATTATTTGTCTTTTCACATTTAGTGATATTATTTCAAATTAACTTTTGTATGTGATATGAGGTAGGCTGTCAAGGATCTTTTCTTTCCCCCCAAGTAAGGTAATCGTTCAAGAATCTCTATTTTATATTTTTATTATCATTCAGGTCAAAAGGTTTTCTAATTTTTATTGTGGTTCCTTTTTTGGCACATGATTATCTAGTATATTGCTTGATTTTCAAACACTTGAGCAATTTTTTACTTATCTTTCTTTTCTGATGTCTAGTTTAGTTTTACTATGGTCAGAGAACAGATGCTGTGTGGGTTTAGTCCTTTGAAACTTGTTGAGACTTGGTTTGTATAAAGAAAACTAAGCAATTCAGTTAAAAGGCAAAGATTATCAGATTGGATTAATGCCCAAACTCAATTATATGCTGTTTATAAGTGACACACTTTAAATATAAGAACACAAAAAAAGGTTAAAGGAAAAGGATGAGAAGAGATATATGTTACAAAATAAAGCAACAAAATAAAGCAGGCTGGCTAGCTATATATTTACATAAATAGGATATAGTAATATAAAGTAGGCTTTAGGTCATGAAGTATTGACCTAAAGCAATTGCTAAGTGAAATAAAGCAAGGGTAGCTATATATTAATATAAATATAATATTTACATTAATATAAAGTAGACTTTAGGTCAAGAAGTGTTACTAGACCCCAAAATAGATATTGCATAATGATTAGTGGATGAATTCAATTTAATATATAACAGCTCTTAATTTGGATATATCTAATGATGTAGTCTAAAATATATAAAGCAAATATTGACTGAACTAAAATGATACTAGACAAATTTTATAATCAGTTAGAGATTTTAATATACTTCTCTCAATAATAAGCCACCAAGCACATCCATAAGGATATAACAAATTTAAAAACATGAGTAATAAATTTGGATTCCTTGACACTCTGCCTAACTCTAGAGTATACTTCTCTTTAGCACTTACATATCTCTTAAAACATTACTTCTGCTCCATTCTCTCCTCTCCTTCTGAGAATCTAATATTTATGTTAGATCTTTTAACCGTATTCTGTATGTCTCTTATGCTCAGTTCTGTTCTCCTTTTTTCTCTCTGTGCTTTGATTTGGTTATTTTCTATTGACATATCTTTTAAGTTCTTTAATTCTGCATTCTACTGTAAGCATTCTGCTGTTTAACCCATCCAGTGGGTTCCTACTCTCAGACAATGTATTTTTCAATTCTAGAATATCCATTTTACTCTTTTATAAGTTCCAGTTCCCTGTCCAGAATTTCCTTTATCTATCGTTTTCTTCTTTTCTTGTATTTTCCTTAACATATCAATCATAATTATTTTAAAGTCCTTGTCTGGTATATTCTTACATCTGGATCATTTATGGGACTGCTTATATTTCCTCTTGATTATTAGTCATATTTTTTGCCATTTATGTCTAGTAATTTATTTTTATTATATGCCGGACAGTGTATATAAAACACAATAGTGGCTCCAGATGATTTTCTCTTCCATTAGGTGGTTTTCCCCCTTTCTTTTGTGAGGTATATAGGGTAAGGAACTGATCACCTCAAGCCAATCAGAGATTGACCTACATTTGAACTAGGTTGTAGTTTTAGTAAAATTTGGTGTATCTTTCATTTGTCCCAGTTTCTCAGGTATGTCCCTCCCTGACTTTTAAATTGAAAGCTGGTAGATTTCTTTCTCCTCAGCCCTGAAAGACTGAGGAGACTGTTTTCTTTGTGTCCCAGTAGAGGTCTTCTACATGGGTCAAGCCCAATTTTTGGCTCTCACCTAAAATCATCAGTGTCTCCAGAGAAGAAAATGACAACACATCTTAGAAAGGCTTTTTTCTCTCTGAATTTTAGCTTATCTAGTCTAGTTGTTCTCAAACGTTTTATTCTTAGGACCCTTGATGGTTTGTTTGTTTTTTTTAACAGAGTTTCCGCCCAGCCCCTAAATAGTTTTTTTTTTTTTTTTTTTTGGAGACAGAGTCTTGCTCTGTTACCAGGCGCCAGGCTGGAGTACAGTGGTGCGATCCTGGCTCACTGCAGCCTCCGCCTCCTGGGTTCAAGCAATTCTCCTGCCTCAGCCTCCCGAGTAGCTGGGACTACAGGCACATGCCTCCAAGCCCAGCTAATTTTTGTATTTTTTAGTAGAGATGGGGTTTCACCATGTTGGCCAGGATGGTCTCGATCTCTTGACTTTGTGATCTGCCTGCCTTGACCTCCCAAAGTGCTGGGATTACAGACATGAGCCACCACGCCCGGCCCCTAGTTTTTAAGAGTAAAGCATCCTGGCCAAGTACAGTGGTTCACGCTTGTAATCCCAGCACTTTGAGAGGCTGAGGCAGGCAGATCACCTGAGGTCAGGAGTTCAAGATCAGCCTAACCAACATGACGAAACATCCTCTCTACTAAAAATACAAAAATTAACAGGGCGTGGTGGCAGGCGCCTGTAGTCCCAGCTACTCGGGAGGCTGAGGCAGGAGAATTGCTTGAACCCGGGAGGCGGAGGTTGTAGTGAGCCAAGATCAGGCCACTGCACTCCAGCCTGGGTGACAGAGCAAGACTCTGTCTCAAACAAACAAAAAAACTATTTAGGACTTCAAAGTACATTTTTATAGGGCGTAATACTGTTGATATTTAACCTATTAGAAATTACAACTGAGAAAATTAAAAAATATTTATTAATTCCTTTAAAATAACTATATCAGGCCGGGCATGGTTGCTCATGCCTGTAATCCCAGGGCTTTGGGAGGCTGAAGTGCGCAGATTACCCGAGGTCAGGAGTTTGAGACCAGACTTGCCAACATGGCAAAACCCCGTCTCTACTAAAAATATAAGAATTAGCTGGGCATGGTGGCGAGCACCTGTAATCCCAGCTACTCAGGAGGCTGAGGCAGGAGAATCGCTTGAACCCAGGAGGCAAAGGTTGCAGTGAGCCGAGATTGCACCATTGCACTCCAGCCTGGGTGACAGAGCAAGACTCCATCTCAAAAAAAATAAAAAAAACAAAAAAAACTATATCAACCCCTTCATATATTAACACAAATAACATATTTTATGAAAAATGACTAAACTTTTCAAAATAAAAACAATTTTGAAAACACAATTTTTATAATTTATACAGCTTTTTCCAGATTTTGTGTTGAATCAGAATTGTTTTTCTCCCATGATGTACTTTATCCTACTGGGAAGTGGAAGTCAGGTGATAACACTTTATTTAAAACACACACACACACACACACACACACACCACTTTATTTAAGTTTGTGTGTTTATTAACTTTGGCTGCATATTAGAATGACTTGGAGAGCCTATTTTAATGCCCAGGCCAACACACCAGATCAATGAAATCAGTATCTCTGGGTTGGGGCCCAGATATCTGTATTTTTTAAAGTTCCTAGCTGGGCATGGTAGCTCACTCCTGTAATCCTTGCACTTTGAGAGGCAAAGGGTGGGCAGATCACTTGAACCCAGGAGTTTGAAACCAGCCTGGGCAACATGGCAAAACCCCATCTCTGTCAAAAAAAAAAAAATTAGCTGGGCATGGTGGTGCAC
Organism: Aotus nancymaae; assembly: GCF_030222135.1. NCBI lineage: Eukaryota > Metazoa > Chordata > Mammalia > Primates > Aotidae > Aotus > Aotus nancymaae. The sequence continues at coordinate 55,487,126 of NW_026988473.1, read as the reverse complement.
GCCCAACTAATTCTATTTAGAGAACAGAAACCAAGTGAAGATTGGCACTCTCATTGCCTCTCAAAGGAATAAAGGTGTTCTGTCCTTAGCTGAAGCCCTCCTGGCCTATCTTAGGCTGTGGAGAGGACCTCACGCTTGCTATGGGATGGTTGCCTCATTGCTGAAGCTGGGGATAATGAGACTGCTTTCAATGCCTCTTCTCTGGGATTCTGACCAGCTGAAGATCAGCGTTCAGGTAGGAAAGTTGGAGATCACTTATGCTGGTAGCCTGGATGAGACAGCAAGAAATTCCGTGTATGTAATGTCTGTATGTACTTTCAAGTCTTTTAAACTTTTTTGTGTTTTGTGACTGCCTCATTGTGTGCTCTGTGACTGCCTCATTGTGTGCTCTTTGCAGAGAAGTCAGTTATTTCTACTTATACATTGGTCCTCTCATGTCTTGGCTTCTGTTGGCAATGTCCATATTAGGTGTGGATATGCTCATTGTCTTGCCACCTACAGAGTTCTTTTCAAAGCCCACTTGCTCTACTCCTTGAGAGAATCATAGACACAGTCTCTGGGCTAGAGGAGACTTTGGAGAGCATTCAGGACAATGCCCTTCTGAAGTACCAGTCATTTTTCAGGTCTCTCTAACATGAGTTCTTCACATACCACCCATGACAGGGAACTCACTCTCTCCTGAGAACACCCCTTCCCTGATGGTTTAGATTTGTATGGGAGAAAATCTTTCCTCACACTGAATTAGGAGCGATGTAGGAAGCACAGGGTCACACAGCCAGTTAAGTGACAGACCAAGAACCAGAACCAGATTTTCAGATTCCTGACCAGTGCTTTTTCTGTCACACTGTGATGTCTTGAAGTCTAAGCACAGACCCTGACTCTTGGTAAGGAGATGATTCACTAGTTGACCTGTTCCTGAAGAGATCAGGGAAGATTGCTGGAATGTGCTGCATGACCAGGAAAGTAAGCTGATGTGATAGAAAAGAATGCCTTCATCTGGAACAAAAAGATCTCAATTTGAGTTCTGGTTGACACTGTTGACTTTGAATGGGTTAATTTTCTTCACTGTGCTTGCTTTCTTCTATATGAAATATGGAAAATAATCCTTACCCTTTCTCCTTCCTGGGAAAGTTGTAAAGCAGGATAAAAAGTCTGAGTTCTGAAGCATCATACAGAGGTGTTGGAGAGTCTTAGTATCAGTGAATGAACTCACATCCTTTTGGCTGCACAGGTTCGGGAGGCCTTGAGGAAAGCAGAGAAGGAGCTAGAATCACACAGCTCATGGTATGCTCCAGAGGCCCTTCAGAAGTGGCTGCAGCTGACACATGAAGTGGAGGTGCAATATTACAACATCAAGAAGCAAAATGCTGAGAAGCAGCTGCTTGTGGCCAAGGAGGGGGTGAGAACTGCCCTTCTATTGCCCTCTTCTCTCCTTTTTGCCCTTCTCCCTTTTACCTGCATATCTTCATCTTCTCTCCCTCTCTCAGTTCCTCCCATTGGGTGGTGGGTCCTGTTTATTTTCCTAATGTTTGGTTCCTGACAATGTCCTCAGGCTTCTGGAGGCGGGAATGAGGGTGCAGGGGCATTCCTGCCTGTCTTCTGGGAAAGATGAAGCAAGTGGAGGCAGGCAGAGGGAAAACTCTGCCAGCCCCATGCTGCCATGGGGCAGAGGTCCTCCTGGGGCAAAAGGGCTATCAGGGACCCCTTTGCTTCTTCCTTTGCTTTCTCTATTTTGTCCCTTTCCTTTTTCTTCTTCCTTTGCCTGCCTTTCTCCTTTTCCTCCTTCTCTTCTTTTTCCTTGTGCAGCCTAAGTTGTGCTAGGAGGAGTGGGCCCCAACCATAGAGGAAGGCCTTTCTCATTTTTTCCAACCTTGAATCCCTGCTCTTTTTGAGCTGGGGAACCTCATCTTTGCAGGCTGAGAAGATAAAAAAGAAGAGAAACACACTCTTTGGCACCTTCCATGTGGCCCACAGCTCTTCCCTGGATGATGTAGATCATAAAATTCTAACAGCTAAGTAAGTAACACCAGTTATCTACTCTGGCAATGTCCATATCATCCTCAGAATTTGAAGGCGTACAGGGCCTCCAACACCAATTCCATTTCCTCATTGGTGGAGGGACAGCTCTGGTCTCCTGCCTCAGCCTTGATCTATCTCCCTCCTTGCTCTTAAGCTTATGAGTTTATTGTGTTTTTTATTCACACATATCCTCCCAACTTGTTCCTCTGAGAAGAGGCTTCATTCCTGTTGGGGCTCACACCAGGTCCATGACTGCAGTTCTCTTTCCTCTGTCTTCAGGCAAGCACTGAGCGAGGTGACAGCAGCATTGCGGGAGCGCCTGCACCGCTGGCAACAGATCGAGATCCTCTGTGGCTTCCAGATTGTCAATAACCCGGGCATCCACTCACTGGTGGCTGCCCTCAACATAGACCCCAGCTGGATGGGCAGTACACGCCCCAACCCTGCCCACTTCATCATGACTGACGACGTGGATGACATGGATGAGGAGATTGTGTCTCCCTTATCCATGCAGTGTAGGTGACCTCTTTGCGGGGGGAGGATGAAGGAAGGAACCTTTGATGCATGGGTTGAGAAGTCTGTGGCCTCTGTTGTGCTTAAACAGCAGATGGGGCAGATGCCCAGGAAGATAGTAAACTCATGACCTTGGTCAATAAAGCACAATTTGCTCAGGGTATTTCTTTATAGTTGTCCTTTTGATGTTCTTTCCTTATATGCTTTGTATGCCCCTTTGGGTCTATTGTGCTAAGTGTCTCTCCTTCACTCTTTTTCTCTTTATTCTCCCTAACTGCCACTCTATCTACCTTTATAAAAAATAATCTCCTTTAGTGAATTTCAATGTAAAAATGACATACATTTTGACTATTTATTGAACTTATTTATTTTGATTTTTGTTCCTTTTTCTTAATTGCTAAAGTAGATGAATGGAATTGTGTTTCTCTTTGGCTTTTTGTGAGAGGCCCTATAAAGCAATAGTCCCTTAAAGTGATACAGCCTAAATCCTCCAAGCTGAAAAGGCATTCTTGCCCAGGAGGGATCTCCTGCACAAGCATGTCTAGCTTTCCACCTGAATTCTTGGACCCCACCCCGTCTTCCCTCTTCCTCTGTCCTGGGTCTTCCCTCTCCCTCTCCTCTCATGCAAGTGATGAGAGTTGAGTAGAGCAGAGCCAAAAGGAACAATAGTGGAATTATTCAGTGAATGAAGGGAGTTTTCCCTTACTGGCCCACAGTTGAATTTTCCTTTGGATGAGAAGCTATTTTAAGTTAATAGACTAGCCCTTATGGTAAAGTTATTGTCCTAGGCCCATATTCTGCCAGTACAGGGGAAGGGCAGAAGGCCAGGGCTGGGTTAGGGGCTTACTTTCAGATTCTTTTATCAGGCCAGATTCCCACTCTGGACAGAATTTATTTGTAATTTTGTCCATAATACTTTGCCCCTGGCCAAGCCTCTTTGCTCTCCTGATCTGATAACTTGCTAGGCCTTTAATCAAAGGCGTAACAAGGACAGGATCACTGACAGGCAGAGCTTGATCCTGACTTATTGATCTAAAGGCTTCTGTGTTCTCTAGGCTGGGAGGGACCTTAATTAGCTCTTAGCTACCCAGTCCCTGCCCCCAGCCCTTCCCTTATTACATTGATAAGCAGGCCAAAGCCCTCCATAAATCAGATTCTCTTCTCCTTTTGGCCTGGCTGTTGACCCTAGATGCTGCCTGGCTGATGGGGCGTAGGTTCAGTGACCGCTCTCTCTGCTCTACATCCGCCGGCTCGGATGATCAGTCCCTCTGGAAATACCCCGGTTTGAGGAACCCCTTTGGGGCATTTGTTTTTCTGACTTTTGGGACTAAACCAACACTCCTACCCCATGAGTCCCTTCTCCTGCCTGCTTCACGCCCCTGCTTGCTCCCTCTATCCCCTCAGCACTGTCCCTACTAACTACAGGAAGGGTTTTGGGGTAAGAAGAATCAGCCTGCTCGGCAAGAGCTGGATAGAGAATACTTATGGTGATAGAAGGCTTAGGCCAGCTATGCAGATAACGTGGTAGCCCTTCTTCCATCTGGGCTGGGAGGGAAAGAGGGAAAAGGAAAAGATCACTGCTTTCTTTTCTCTTTTTCTTGTTTCTCCCTTTTCTTCCTAGTTTCTCCTATCTTTTTCCCTCTTCCCCTCCCTATTCCAGACTTCCTCATCCTCTTCATTCTCTCTTTCATACCTTGAAAGCTACCAGCATAGAAGCGTTGCCTTCTGAAATCTCCATCACTATGGACCTATGCTCTCTCCCTGGTGGCCCTTCCAAGGCTTCTTTTACCCTTATAATCTGGCTCTTTCTCTGTTCTTCAGGGAGAAAGCAGGAAAGCCTATCTATCAGGGTAGAGGAGAAGGAATAAAGATCTGCACTCTCCTTTCACTTGGAGCTGGGAATGAGCCCAAGAGGGATGCACTAGCATATTCCTAAGTTACTTGGTGCCCATGTATCTCTTCACTGGGCGTGGTGGCCATCATCTCCAGTACCTTGATTTTCAGCCTGATCCAAGAGCTGGTTCTTTGTTGTTTATGTGCTTATTGGAAAGTGAAAAAGAGTGAATATTAGCATAAAAACATCCATAATCCCATCATATTTGAACACCTTCTCTACCACTCTTTTGTCTGTGAAATTTTTTTATATTGTTAAGATAATGATAGCCACTACCGTTTATTGAGTGCAATGACCTGTTTCAGGTGCCTTAAAGACATTATTGTGAAGTCTCAGAAGAACCCTGCAGGATTTTATAAATTAGGAATTAAAATGGGGAAGTCAGTTGCTAAGGGTCACAACCAGAAGTGAAGTCCTGATTTCAAACTTTAGTGTTTTATATTCCAAGGCTCAAGACTGATACATATAATCTGTATCCTTTTCCCCTCTGAACATTTTAATAGGCATTTTTCCATTAAAGTCTTTTTGTAAGCATCATTTTAAATAGCTTTCTAGTCTCCCAGAAACTGGATATATTAATCATTTTCCTATTGTTCATTCTTTATGTTTACTTTCATACAGTTATTAGTAAAAAGTAAACAATAATGTATGTTTCTCATTCAATTATTAATAATGATGAACATGTTTATGTATAAGTTCTTGTCTAAGTTGTGAATTATTTCCTGAGGTTGGCTTTCTGAAAAGGCTGGTTCTTAATGCTCTCCTGGACCTTGTCCCAATCCCTTATCCTACCCTTCCTTGCCTGTGTCTACCCACTAACTGCCTTGCCACCTCCCTTTATAGTGACATTGGCCATAGGTCTCCTTTTATTGGAATTGCCACTAAAACTGACCCGGGCACCTCATCTTCAATTTCCCATCCTTTTAGGACCCCTGGGGGAGGTTTCTGGGTGGAGGTGCCCCATTCTCCAAATTGGCATTAGAGGCCCAGAGTGGTCTCCAGCAAGCATTTATTCATGGGCACCTCCTTACCTGCCAGCCCAAAATGGACTGGCCCCTCCTCACACTTTCTTCATTCTCCTTGCAGCCCCCAGCCTGCAGAGCAGTGTTCGGCAGCGCCTGACGGAGCCACAGCATGGCCTGGGATCTCAGAGGTTGGTAGAGGGCGAGGCTGGCCACTTCTTGACAAGCCGGGTATCTCTGCGGCGAATGCGCAGCCTTTCATCTGGACAGTCTTTCAGTTCTGAAGGCTACGGGACCAGCTCTCCATCTGCCTCTGCTGCTTCTTCTTGCTCCTCTTCTACCACCACCATCACCACTACCACCACCACCACCACCATCACCACCGTCCATGTCCACCCTGTTTATTACCACCACAGCACTTCCTATTTCCTCCAGACGGAGCCATACTCTGACACACCCCCTTCTGACAGCACCGCTGTGATGCCTGGGCATTCAGAGAGCTTGGGGTATCAGCTGTCTCTCTTCTTTTTCTTCCCTTCTTTCCCTTTCTGCTGCTTTTACCTTGGTTTCTGCCTGCCAGCTGCTGCTTGATCAACTCTGGGGATGTGTGGAGTGGGGAATTTTCTTCTTATCCTGTTTGTTCCCAGCTCTGGGACTCCTTTTTAAGGTCAGCCTACTTCCCCACACCTTTCTTCCCTTCTGCGTTTGGGGTTTGCTGACTCTAAAAATGAGTAACAACTTTCTTCCCTCATGGCCCTATAGCACTTTTGCCTAAACTATGCACTTTCACATTAGTTATCTCAGTTGGGTGCTCACTTCCTTTACTCCTTCAACAAGCAATTACTAATGCCTACTCTGTGCCAGGCTCTGCCGGGCATAGGGATTCACCGGTGATAAGACACAATCCTAGCCATCAAGAACTACAATTTTGTCTAAGAGACAAATTTTAAATAAGTATGGAAAAATTTATTAAGTGCTATGGGGGTGTTGAGGAAGGAGTGACTAACAGTGTGTACCTGGGTGGAATGCTTCATCAAAGAGATGAATTTGTGCTAACATCCTACGTGAAGGGAAAGGAGAAAGAGTATTCCAGGCAGAGGAAACACTGTGTGCAGAGACATGGTGATTCATGAGAATATGATATATTTGTGATTTGAACACTGGATATGTGTTGGTGGGAAGGAGAAACGGGTGAGGCTAAATGACGAAGGCTCTGAAAGGCAAAGGTTTTGGCCTTTACCCTTTAGGAGATGGAGAATTGCAAAAGGGTTTCTAAGAGAAAGGAATCAGTCACATTTGCATTTTAGAAATAACATTTTAGTGGCTGTGTGAAGGAAAGAGGAAGACTACAGGAATTTGGAAAACATTCCAGTAGACCACTAGGGGTGGTAATGAGGCCTTGGGATAAAAATACATGATTAATTTGGTAACTGGCTACAGTGGTGAAAGAAAGGGAGGATCCAGTATGACACTCAGGTTTATAGCTTGAATGACTGGATGGACATAGTATCTTTCATGGAATTAGGGAACCAAGATAGGGGACATAGATTTGGGGTTTTGGACAAGAAGAGTTTATAGGTGGGGCAGGAATTAAAATACACATTTTAAGAATAGTGAGTTAAGGTTCTAAAAGGGTAAGTATTTCCCTCCAGATCTCACAGCTAATTGGGAGCAGAGCACAGACTAGAACTTGGGTTTCCATTCTGGGATACTCCATTGGATATTTTTGTCATTTCACAAGGTCTCAAAAAGTGTACTCGAAAAGAATTGGTGAAAGGTTTTCTTCCACAGCTTTGTCTGGTAGCTGCAGGGACTTTTCTTGCTAATACCCAAGATGGTAGACTAGGATCAGAGGTAGTAGCCTTGACCTTGCCTGGAACAAGCTTAGGAGACCCTCAGAAAGTCCTTCCCCTCTGGAAGTACTTCTCATCTCTGAAGTGGTGACCACAGCCCAGTCTTGGCCTCTGGGCTGCAGTCTGCTTACTCTGTTGCTTTTTTTTAGTTCTACCTCACTCTGGATACCCATTTCTCCAGCTTTGCCCCTTAAACTTCCGGCTAGTTATCCTTGAGGGCTGTTCCTTTCTTTTGCACAAAGGAATTGCCCTTACTAGGATTATTACTCAGCAGAGCCACTCATATCCACTCTCATTCTCATTTTCATCCAAAAGCCTAAGAATGGAGACTGCCCCTTCCAATACAGATGGAGAGGACCAAATTGGGTTGGGGAAGCCAGGGGATGCTGTGAATTTCATGTTCCAAGGCTTAAGCTGAGGGCAGTGGGGAGGAAAGGTGGGGAGGTACCTGCATCCACCTGGCCTGTTCACTACTTAATTTTCTTTTGCACCATGCACCAGAGGATCATCTCTAAAGGCAAACAGGCTCTCTAGTAAGGTCAGTAGCTTGGGATGGGAGTCCGAGGCAGCCCAGCCTTTGGGGAGGGACCCCTGGCCTAATTGTTCTAATGATTCAGAGAGGGAAGGTGAGCCTGCCTCACTGGACCTTTTCCCTCCTATATCTCCCTAGGCTTCCTCCCAGGTTCTAATCTTGCTTTGGTAGTCTCAACTTTTAGTTGATGAGGGAGGCATAGAAGGACAGGAATCAGGCTGGACTCTGTGATTCATGCTTATAATCCTAGCACTTTGGGAGGCCAGGAAGGGAGGATTGCTTGAGTCCAGGAGTTTGAGACCAGCCTGGGAAACAAAGTAAGCCCCTGTCTCTCCAAAAAAAAAAAAAATCAAAAAGTTAGTTGGGCATGGTGGCACATGCCTGTGGTCCCAGCTACGTGGGAGGCTGAGGCAGGAGGATCACTTGAGCCTGGGAGGTTGAGGCTGCATTGAGCTGAGGTCGTGCCATTGCACTCCAGCCTGGGCGACAGAGCGAGACCTTGTCAACAAACAAACAAACAAACAGATGGATTGGAATTGAGACCAAATAGGGGTCTGGGCTAGGAGAAGTGAGGCTGGGAGGGCTCTAACCTGATTTCTCTTCCTTGGTGTTAGAGAGGGTAGGATCCCAGGATCTTCACTTCTTAAGCTTAGAGGACCCCTTTTCTCAGTGTGGGTGTCCCCAGAACTTCCTTGGCACCTTGCTCATTGGTTTATATGTGTTTGGAGAAGGCAAGATATGGAGAGGATCATCTTGGGGCTTAGAGAAACAAGGACAACTTTAGAAGCAAGGACTGTGTTAGATATATGAAACCAAATATGAGACCGAATTTTCAAATACTAGAATATGTGGCTGAAACTGTGTTTGTAGAATGGAAGCTTAGCTGGAATTGTTCTCTGAGTCCAGGAAACTAGTGGCCCATGGGGTGGCTACTTAGTTATTTGCTTCCTACTGAGAATTAAGTCTATAATAGCTATGAGCCAACCCTCTGCTTTTGCCTGTTTCAGGGGCCTGGCACCCTCCCTGACTTCTGACCGTCAGCCTCTTTCTTTCCAGGTCCTATGGTGCTCTCCTCTCCCACTCGTGACTCTTACTCTTTGGCTAGCAGATGTTTAAACATTACCCTTAGCTCTTTTCTCTGCTTTTGCTGAGGTTCTCAGGCCTCTAGGAAGGCAGATGGAGGATGCAGGATTGGCAGAGAGAGCACCTCCATATCTACATTTTTGTCTATAGAGGCAGGGGGAATGGCATCTGGAATTGATTTGTGGTCTTAGGAATCACCAGATCCTTAAAGGGTCTCAAGTTCCTAGACTAGCCTCTGTGTGTGCATGTCTAGTGTGTGGTGGCATATCTCCATAACTCAGCCTTGCAAAGAAGCTTCTTGTGACTGACCCCTACATAGGCCTTTCAGCTTGGGTGGCCTCATCATCTTCATTCCCACAATAATTTCTACATTTTCAAGAGCTTTGCCAGCATATTTGATCCTTCAAAGAGTCTTGTAAGATAATTGAGTTGGTATTATTTTCATTGGGTCAAAGTTGAGGACTAGCAGGTTTAGATGATTTGTCCAAGATTGCACAGAAGAATCCAGAGCTCTTCTAAATCATTGCTCTTTAAAGGCCAACATCCTGTCTTTCTATGCCTCCCTACATTCTCCCTGTCAGCAGAGCTGTGAAAGAGACCCCACCCTTCCTGTTGCAGCACAGACTTTGGCTTGATCTCTACAATACCTATCTATGACCTCCTTTGAATCCTTTGAGATGGTTAGAAGAGACAGCATCCTGGCCTTTTGGGGTGGGTGAGGGATTGTTTGCAAGGCTGTTCTAACCTTCTCATCCCCAGCCTGGGTCAGGTCCACTGACTGCATGTGCCTTGTTCCTTGGGGTCTGACCCAGACTGGATAATATCGTAAGGTGTGACAGGAGTATGTGGGGGAGGAAGGCATGGAAAATGGTGACTTGGAGCAGTATGTAAGTTCTGCTTTAGCTTAAGGTTGAATCCAAGGAAATCTAGCCAGCTATGAGAAGGCAGAGATTTTATTGAGGAGGATGCCTGTGGAATTTAAGCCTGTGGTTACACCAGTTCAGAGCCAGAACATTCACCAGTGGTGAGGCCCAGGTATTGGAAAGCGATTTGCCAGACAGATGATGGTATGATGACATTTGTTTTTGTTTCTTGTCTATTTCTTCCCTCCCTCCCCATCACTTTTCCCTTTCTTGTCTTTTTCTCTTGGCCCTTCTTTCTACCTGCTTATCCTTTTGCTTTTCACCCTCCACAATTCTACTGTCATTTCTGTCTCTTTTCTAATCTATCCTCATTCCCTCCTCCTGCCTCCTCTCTTATCCTGTACTTACGGCTGCTCAACTTCCGTCTGTTCCTCTTTCCTCTTTTCTTCCCACCTGCCTGTTTAACCTGTTTCTCTCTCCTGCCACTCTGTCTATCCCAATTTTCCTACCCTGTCCTTGTCTTCTCATGTTGTCCCTCTCTCCTCTTCACCCTTCCCCCATCTCCCTATCCAATATGTCCCTTTCTTCCTGTCTGCCCAATGTCTTGCAGGGATTTGACCCATTCCGATTCGGAGTCCTCCCTCCACATGAGTGACCGCCAGCGTGTGGCCCCCAAACCTCCTCAGATGAGCCGTGCTGCAGATGAGGCTCTCAATGCCATGACTTCCAATGGCAGCCACCGGCTGATCGAGGGGGTCCACCCAGGGTCTCTAGTGGAGAAACTGCCTGACAGCCCTGCCCTGGCCAAGAAGGCATTACTGGCGCTGAACCATGGGCTGGACAAGGCCCACAGCCTGATGGAGCTGAGCCCCTCAGCCCCTCCTGGTGGCTCTCCACATTTGGATTCTTCCCGTTCTCACAGCCCCAGTTCCCCAGACCCAGACACGCCATCTCCAATTGGGGACAGCCGAGCCCTTCAAGCCAGCCGAAACACACGCATTCCCCACCTGGCTGGCAAGAAGGTTGTGGCTGAGGAGGATAATGGCTCTATCGGTGAGGAGACAGACTCCAGCCCAGGCCGGAAGAAGTTTCCCCTCAAAATCTTTAAGAAGCCTCTTAAGAAGTAGGCAGGATGGGGGTGGCAGTAATGGGACAGCTTGTCCTTCCCTGGGTCTTCTGCCTCTCCTTCCCTCCCTTCCTTCAAGATAACTGGCCCCAAGAGTGGGCCATAGGAAGGGCTGGTCCAGGGGTCTGGGCACTGTACATACCTGCCCCATCATCTTTGGGTCCTTCATTATTATTTATTAACTGATCACCATGGCCTGCCTGCCCTGCCTCCCTCCCAACCATGGGCTGCTGCTGTCACTCCCTCTCCACTTCAGTGCATGTCTTATTTGCTGTCCCCTCAGCTCCCAGCTCCACCTCTGGGGTCCAGCTTCTGTCTCTGCTGTCCCAGTTTTAAGGTTTGGTTTCTTGTTTCTGTCTCTTGCTTTCAGGCCCCTCCCTCCCACCACTCCCTAACTTTCCCTAGCAGTTGCAGGGAAGATAGGAGGAGTAACTTCTGACTTGTGTGCCTCAGATCTGTTCCACCCCACTCACAGTGGTTCTTTTTGCTCCAGAATGGGGCTAGGGCCTAACCTTTGGGGTTTGTTCTTTGGTATTGTTGGGGGTCAGAAGGAGCCTCATCCTAGATTTCACTCAGGCCTCCAGGGGTCCATGGGGGAATGAAACCAATTCTCAGAGAACAACCTACCAGAGATATTTAAAGAGGCTAGGCTTGGGGATGGGTTAGAAGAGGCCTCTCTTCATTGGAGCATGAGTGGATGCCAGAACTGTGGGTTATAAGGCAGTCACTTTTTCTCTCTTCTTCCACCCACACCTGCCTCCCTCTTACCCCTGCTCCCCCACACTGCAGGAGGGTTTGTCTCTAAGAGGTGCTGCCCCAAAGCTCCCCAAGCATCAATACTCCTGGGGCTCAGGACAAGTGGCTCAGCCATGATACAGGGCTCTTATGGAGCCCTGGAGTTGTTGGGCAAAGATGCTGTCATATTTTTGAACCAAAAGACAAACAGGTTAAAAGTAAAAAAGAAATCTGAATTTCCCAAGTGCCTACACTGCATACTTCCCTCGTCAGATCCCATTTTCTTGTTACTTCGTAGCCTTGGCCAGAGGCTCAAAAAGACACAACCAGTTTGGGGAAGGAGTGGCTAAGGAAGATGGTATAGGTGAAGGTGGCTGTGTGACCACTTCCCCCACCCTTCCCACCCTCTAGACAACTCTCTCCCTTACCTGTTTTTGCTATGGCTGTAAATGTATTTTCCCTCTGCCCCACTCCCTGCCATGCCTTTATCCTGGGATCCTATTTTGGGCCTGGGGTGGGTGCACCTGGGGCTGGTCTTAGGAGGGTGCTAGGCTGCAGACTGCCTTGTACTCCCTGGACACCCTCAAATGGGGTTTTCTGTGCTATTTCATAAGAATCTTTGGAGTCCAATAAAGCATGTAGGAGATTTTAACCTCTTCTGGCTTTGACTCTCATTGCGTTCTTTGTGCTGTGGCATGATGGGGTGAAGAGATTATCTTTCCTTTGCCCAGGGAAAATGAAACTTGAATGCATATACCCAAAAGTTCTGTGGGCAGGGTTACCAGATAAAATGTAGGATGACCAGCTACATTTGAATTTCAGTTCAACAGTTTTTTAAGTATAATTTTCTCTCATGCAGTATCTGGGACACATTTTTATTTGCTAAATCGGGAAGCCCTATGTCTGGGTAAACTTCACCCTATCTATCCTATAACTTATGACTTTTAAAAAACATATATCTAAGTTTTCTATTTTTTGTAGAGATGGGGTCTCACTATGTTGCCCAGGCTGATCTCAAACACATGGCTGCACGTGATCCTCTTGCCTTAGCCTCCCAAAATGCTGTGATTACAAGCTGACTTGTAACTTTCTATGATTTTTCAAATTACCTCACAGGGAGCTTGGGCAGCTTCTGGAGGGCAGTGAGAAACCAATGTTAGAAGTAAAATTTCAATGCCGCAAAAGAAATAGCACTTGAAGATAAATCCTGTCAGCAAGGCAGTTTACTTATATAGAAGGGTGCAGCTCATAGATGGAATAATGGTGGCTGAACACTTGGACAAGGGGGGAAGGAGTACTTATGCCTGACGGGGTCTCCTACTGCTGTGTCATTCCCCTATTGGCTAGGGTTAGACTACACAAGCTAGACTAATCCTGATTGGCTATGTTAAAGAGAGAAGGGATCTGAGCTGGAGTGGCAGGGTGGGTGTTTTGGTGGGAAGGACAGCAGGTGGGTCAGAGCAGGTAGCCAGGGGTGACCTAGGTCAAAGAAGGTGACTGGAAGGAGCACCCAGATACATAAAGCAAGTTCTTAATGACCTAAAAAGAGACTTAGACTCCCACACAATAATAGGGGTAGACTTAAACACTCCACTGTCAATATTAGTCAGATCAATGAGACAGAAACTTAATGAGGATATCCAGGACTTGAACTCAGATCTGGACCAAGCAGACCTAATAGACATCTATAGAACTCTCCACTCCAAATCCACAGAATACACATTCTTCTCAGTACCACATCACACTTACTCTAAAACTGACTACATAATTGGAAGTAGATCACTCCTCAGCAAATGCAAAAGAATGGAAATCATAACAGTCTCTCAGACCACAGTGCAATCAAATTAGAACTCAGGATTAAGAAACTCACTCAAAACTGCACAACTACATGGAAACTGAACAACCTTCTCCTGAATGACTACTGGATAAATAATGAAATGAAGGCAGAAATAAAGATGTCCTCTGACATGAATGAGAACAAAGACACAATGTACCAGAATCTCTGGGACACATTTAAAGCAGTGTCTAGAGGGAAATTTATAGCACTAAATGCCCACATGAGAAGCAAGTAAAGATTTAAAATTGACGCCCTAATGTCACAAAATTAAAAGAACTAGAGGAGGAAGATAAAACAAATTCAAAAGCTAGCAGAAGACAAGAAATAACTAAGATGAGAGCAGAACTGAAGGAGATAAGGACACAAAAAACCCTTATCAAGAAATCCAGGAGGTGGTTTTTTGAAAAGATCAACAAAATAGATAGACCACTAGCCAGACTAATAAAAAAGAAGAATTGGGCCGGGCGCGGTGGCTCAAGCCTGTAATCCCAGCACTTTGGGAGGCCGAGGCGGGTGGATCACGAGGTCAAGAGATTGAGACCATCCTGGTCAACATGGTGAAACCCCGTCTCTACTAATACAAAAAATTAGCTGGGCATGGTGGCGCGTGCCTGTAATCCCAGCTACTCAGGAGGCTGAGGCAGGAGAATTGCCTGAACCCAGGAGGCGGAGCTTGCGGTGAGCCGAGATCACGCCATTGCACTCCAGCCTGGGTAACAAGAGCGAAACTCCGTCTCAAAAAAAAAAAAAAAAAAGAAGAATCGAATAGATGCAATAAAATATGATAGAGGGGATATCACCACCAATTCCACAGAAATACAAACTACCATCAGAGATTACTACAAACACCTCTATGCACATAAATCAGTAAATCTAGAAGAAATGGATAAATTCCTGGACACTTACACCCTCCCAAGACTAAACCAGGAGGAAGTTGAATCCCTGAATAGACCAATAACAAGGTCTGAAGTTGAGGCAGCAATTAATAGGCTGCCAACCAAAAAAAGTCCAGGACCAGACAGATTCACAGCCGAATTCTACCAGAGGTACAAGGAGGAGCTGGTACCATCCTTCTGAAACTATTCCAAACAATACAAAAAGAGGGAATTCTCCCTAACTCATTTTATGAGGCCAACATCATTCTGATAGCAAAACCTGGCAGAGACACAACTAAAAAATAAAATTTCAGGCCAATATCCATAATAAACATTGATGCAAAAATCTTCAATAAAATATTGGCAAACCAAATCCAACAGCACATCAAAAAGGTAATCCACCACGATCAAGTTGGATGCATCCTTGGGATGCAAGGCTGGTTTAACATGTGCAAATCTATAAATGTAATCCATCACATAAACAGAACCAAAGACAAAAACCACATGATTATCTCAGTTTATTGAATTTCAACAAAATTCAACAGCCCTTTATGCTAAAAACTCTCAATAAACTAGGTATCAATGGACCATATCTCAAAATAACAAAAGCTATTTATGACAACCCCACAGCCAATATCATACTGAATGGGCAAAACTGGAAGCATTCCCATTGAAAACTGGCACAAGACAAGGGTGCCCTCTCTCACCACTCCTATTCAACATAGTATTGGAAGTTCTGGCCAGAGCAATCAGGCAAGAAAAAGAAATAAAGGGCATTCAATTAGGAAAAGAGGAAGTCTAATTTTGTGTATCTGCAGAAAACATGATTGTATATTTAGAAGACCTCATAGTTTGGGCCCAAAATCTCCTTAAGCTGATAAGCAACTTCAGCAAAGTCTCAGGATACAAAATCAATGTGCAAAAATCACAAGCATTCCTATACACCAATAACAGACTTAAAGAGAGCCAAATCATGAGTGAAATCCCATGGACAATTGCTACAAAGAGAATTAAATACCTAGGGATGTGAAGGACCTCTTCAAGGAGAACTACAAACCACTGCTCAAGGAAATAAGAAAGGACACAAACAGATGGAAAAACATTCCATGGTAATGGATAGGAAGAATCAATATCATGAAAACGGCTATACTGCCCAAAGTAATTTATAGATTCAATGCTATCCCCATCAAGCTACCATTGACCTTCTTCACAGAACTGGAAAAAAACCACCTTAAACTTCATATAGAACCAAAAAGAGCCCGCATAGCCAAGACAATCCTAAGCAAAAAAAAAAAAAAAGCTGAAGGCATCATGCTACCTAACTTCAGACTATACTACAAGGCTACAGTAATCAAAACAGCATGGTACTGGTACCAAAACAGAGATATAGACCAATGGAACAGAACAGGGGCCTCAGAAGTAACACCACACATCTACAACCATCTGATCTTTGAAACCTGACAAAAACAAGCAATGGGGAAAGGATTCCCTATTTAATAAATGGTATTGGCAAAACTGGCTAGCCATATGCAGAAAACTGAAACTGGACCCCTTTCTTACACGTTATACAAAAATTAACTCCAGTTGGATTAAAGATTTAAACATAAGACCTAACACCATAAAAACCCTAGAAGAAAACCTAGGCAATACCATTCAGGACATAGGCATGGGCAAGGACTTCATGACTAAAACACCAAAAGCAATGGCAACAAAAGCCAAAATAGACAAATGGGATCTAATTAAACTTAAGAGCTTCTGCACAGCAAAAGAAACTATCATTACAGTGAACCAGCAACCAACAGAATAGGAAAAAATTTTTGCAATCTACCTATCTGACAAAGGGATAATATCCAGAATCTACAAAGAACTTAAACAAATTTATGAGAAAAAACCCCATTAAAAAGTGGGTGAAGGATATGAACAGACACTTTTCAAAAGATGACATTTATGCAGGCAACAAACATGAAAAACAGCTCATCCTCATTGGTCATTAGAGAAATAAAAATCATTAGGAGTTTGAGACCAGCCTGACCAATATGGTGAAATCCTGTCTTAAAATAATAATAATAATAATTAGTTAAAAAAAAGAGAGAAATACAAATCAAAACCACATTGAGATACCATCTCACTCCAGTTAGAATGGTGATCATTAAAAAATCTGGAGACAACAGATGCTAGAGAGGATGTGCAGAAGTAGGAACACTTTTACACTGTTGGTGGGAATGTAAATTAGTTCAACCATTGTGGAAGACAGTGTGGTGATTACTTAAGGATCTAGAACTAAAAATATATTTGACCCAGCAATCCCATTACTGGGTATACACCCAAAGGATTATAAATCGTTCTATATAGAGCGATTATAGCACATATAGAGCTTTCTGGAAAAAAAAAAAGACACATGCACGTGTATGCTTATTGCGACACTGTTTACAATAGCAAAGACTTGGAACCAACCCAAATGCCCATCAATGATAGACTGGATAAAGAAAATGTGGCACATCTACACCATGGAATACTATGCAGCCACAAAAAAGGATGAGTTCCTGTCCTATGCAGGGACATGGATGAAGCTGGAAACCATCATTCTCAAGCAAACTGACATAAGAACAGAAAACCAAACATTGCGTGATCTCACTTATAAGTGGGTGTTGAACAATGAGAACACATGGACACAGGGAGGGGAACATCACACACTGGGGCCTGTTGGGGGGTCGGGGGGTAGGGGAGGTATAGCAGGGGGTGGGGGGATTGGGGAGGGATAACAGGAGAAATACCTAATGTAGATGGCGGGGGAAATGGATGCAGCAAACCACCATGGCATGTGTAACAATCCTGCATAATCTGCACATGTACCCCAGAACTTAAAAGTATAATTTAAAAAAAAAAGGTGATCAGAGCAGATGACCAGGGTGAATCAGGATGGATCTGGGGCCCGGGGAACAGATGTGAACTACCGATTAGAACTGGTGGAGAAGGTTTACTGGAATTACAAAGAAGTTAAACTTTAAAATCTAGAATTAATAAGAGAGCTGAACATACTGACATACCGATTCTTTGAAGAGAAACTTGGGGTTAACTATAACACCAGTGAAAAGGCTTTAGGGAAAAGAGGCCACAGATGAAATTTCATAAAGATTGCTTTGGGTAGCTCAAATCAGAAGCTTCTACACCAGCCTTTTATAATAGGGCTCTCATCTATTCTTATTCTTCATGTTAAGTCACCAAGTCCATCCTACCTCCACAAGGCAAATACCCTGTCTCTGCCACCATCCACTGGAGAGCCCTAAAAGCAAATGGGTCCTGACCTTGCCCTGCTTAAAATTCTGTCAGGGCTCTGATTTGCGTCAGGATGAAATCCAAAGGCCATAGGCCTTACACAGTTTTCTTCCAGTTACTGAGTGCCAGTCTTTTGGCTAACCTAAAACCCCTGGGGCTCCAAGCTACCCTGGCTGTGGAGCCTAGGCTGGAGCCCGCAGCGAAGACAGTATCAGGGTTATTATAATAAACGTCAAAGCGGCGTGGTGGTTCAGGCCTGTAATCCCAGCACTTTGGGAGGCCAAGGGGGGCCGATCACGAGGTCAAGAGATAGACCATCCTGGCCAACATGGTGAAATCCGGAATCTACTACAAATACAAAAATTAGCATGGTGGTGCACGCCTGTACTCGGGAGGCTGAGGCAGGAGAATCGCTTTAACCGGGAGGCGGAGGTTGCAGTGAGCCGAGATCGCGCCACTGCATTCTAGCCTGGCGACAGAGCAAGACTCTGTCATAAATAAATAAATAAAGTAAAATAAAATAAAGTAAATAAATGTCAAAGCAAGAAAAATGTTCCCGCCGGTTAGGTTTTGTTATTTCAAAAATAAAATAAGTGAATCGTCTTCCCTCCGGCGGAGACGTGCAGGAAAGAGAGGCACGGCCTGACCTAGAGGGCTCTACGTTCTAGCCAGGGGCCCAAGATACCCCAATTCTGCTTGCCCGCACAAAACATGGCGGCAGGAGAGCAGAGTTTCCGCCCGGGCATGTCCACATCCAATGGGGCCCATGGGAGAGGCGTAGTCTTGTGTCTTGCCCAAACTCAACATGGCGTCCTCATGGCGCCTGTCCTAGTCTGAGAAGCCTACCCCGGGCGTATGCCGCAGCGTCGAGTAACGTCATTTGAACCCCGTCGCGCCGCTTTGTGCGTCACGGGTGGCGGGCGCGGGAAGGGGATTTGGATTGCTGCGCCTCTGCTGTGGAGAAGAAAGTGCTGTCTGGCCCCCAACGCCAGTTCCAGCGTCTGAGCAGCGCCTGTGAACCCAGTCCTTTCCATTCTGTCACCTTTTCGATCCCCCTGGCGCTTTAAAGCTGCAGCACGTCTTGAATCCTTCAGAGCCTCAGCCACTAGCAGCGATGCATGTGATCAAGCGAGGTGAGGAGGCGACGAAGTGGGCGAGAAGGGAGGTAACGGGATGCGGGCTGCAGCCGCCGGAGCTGGAGCCTAGCCTGGCCGCCCGCCTCCGCAGCTTCCCGCCTTTCCCGCCTTTCCCGCCTCGGCCTTCCGCTCTGTCAGCTCGCTGGGTCTTCTGTCTTCAGTCAGCCTACCCCAATCTCCTTCGGGCCTTCGGGCTGCGCCCTCTCGGCTTTGTCATCCTACTGCCTTTCAAAAGGATAACACCTACCTTGTATCGAGTAGTTACTGCGTACGCCGAGCACTTTCCAGGCACTATTTTATTCTTCACTCCAAGCCTCCGAAGAGAGGGATTATTAGCTTCGCTTTATAGATGAGGAAACTAAAGCTCAGAGCGAGGTTTCGGCGACTGACCCAAAGTCACCGATAGCTGATAACGCAGTTCGATTTGAAAACCGTGGGGTTGGTGAGCTGTCTTAGGCACAGGGTGTGTGTGTGGGGGGGAGCAGCTAGGAAAGAAGGAGGGGGACTCTTTACCCTACATAGGCACCTGTCAGTTTACTGATCTCTTTTGTGGGGTGAAGAAAGGAGTGTGGGGTGGAAGAAACATCCCAGACAGCACCTTTCCTTCAGTATCTTTTCCTTCATGGGAAGAGATACTGAATCAAAGAAGGGTGGCTGAGACATCTGACAAAATGGGGACTGAGAAGAGTCAGGGACCTGTATTCTATCTCAACAGTTTTTTTTCATTAGACTTGCCGAGTCCCTGCTTTGTGCCCAGCTCTTTGCTTGGGTTTGTGAGATTATAAGAGGAGACAGTCCCTGCCTTGGGAATACGCTTAGTCGGATTGGAAAAACAAGAGCAAAATACTTATAACAGCCACATGAGATATGTATGAACAAGTTTTGAGCTGAACCTACTTGCCTTTGTTAAAGCAATAATTCACAATTGTAGGCGCTTAGTAAATACTGGTTGATTGACTGAATGTTTCTGTTTTGTCCTCTAGGCTGTGAACATTTCAGGGAGACTTGAAACGGTCTTGTTGAGACAGGGCCTTGCCCTGTTGCCCACAATGGAGTGTAATGGTGCAGTCATAGCTCACTGTAACCTTGAAGTCCTGGGCTCAAGCGATGCTCTTGCCTCAGCCTCTCAAGTAGCTAAGACTATAGGCATGCACCACCATAGGTGGCTAATTTTTTATTTATTTTATTTTATTTTTAGAGATGGGGTCTCGCTATGTTGCCCAGGCTGGAGTGCAGTGGCTGTTCACAGGCGCGATCCCACTACTGATCAGCATGGGAGTTTTGACCAGCTCTGTTTCCGACCTGGGCCGGTTCACCCCTCCTTAGGCAACCTGGTGGTCCCCCGCTCCTGGGAGGTCACCATATTGATGCCGAACTTAGTGCGGACACCCGATGGGCATAGCACACTACAGCCCAGAACTCCTGGGCTCCAGCGATCCTCCCACCTCAGCCTCCCGAGTAGCTGGGACTACAGGCACGTGCCACTGCGTGCGGCATGGGTGGCTAATTTTTAAAAATTTTTGGTAGTGAAGGAGTCTTGCTGTGTTTCCCAGGCTGGCCTTGAACTCCTGGCCTCAAGCCATCCTCCCTTCCTTGGCTTCCCAAAGTGCTGGGAGTACAACAAGATGGAGACTTTTCTGCTCACATTTAGCACAGGACCTGCCATGAATAGATTCTCAAAGAATGAATGAGAATAATTGTATCAAAATGTAGCACATGATGAGTGCTGTGGTGAAGCAGGTAGTTGATTTGGTTAACTACAGCCAATGTCCAGATTAATTTAACTACAGCCAAGAGTTGGAAAGGTGGACAGTAGTGTCCCTTCTAATTTTTGGTATCTTGAGAACATCATTCTCTGATTTTTCCTAGCCCCCATTTTAGCTGACCAAAAAGCAAAATACATACAGCACTTTTATTGATCTATTCCTATGAGTGAGAGATGAGCATCTAATATTTATTTATTTTTTTACATTATTATTATTATTTTTTTAGAGACAGAGTCTTGCTATGTTGCCCAGGCTGGTCTCCTGGGCTCAAGAGATCCTGCCACTTCAGCCTCCCAAGTACTTGGATTACAGTGCTGGGAGCCACTGCACCTGGCTTGAGCATCTATTTTTTAAATTATTAGATATGGGAGAGATGTTTAGAATGGTCCATGATAAGTCAGTAACAAAGATGAATTGAAAATTTATGGACTTAGATGATCAGAATGGGTAAAATTCAACTCTGTGTTGAATTTTTAACGTTTTAGGTCTACTTCTAAATACTGTAGTTTAAAAAGTGCTACCTTGGCCGGGGTGGCTCATACCTGTAATCCCAGCACTTTGGGAGGCCGAGGTGTGTGGATCATTTGAGGTCAGAAATTCAAGACCAGCCTGGCCAACGTGGTGAAACCCTGTCTCTACTAAAAAATACAAAAATTAGGCAGACGGTAGTGGTGCGCACCTGTAATCCCAGCTACTCGGGAGGCTGAGGCAGGAGACTAACTTGAGCCTGGGAGATGGAGGTTGCAGAAATCGTGCCACTGCACTCCAGTCTGGGCAACAGAGTGAAACACTGTCTCAAAAAAAAAAAAAAGTGCTATCTACAACTAGCTCTAAAAAACAGAGATTATTTTGTTTCTCATCCCTTTAGAGAGCATAATTTGATCTAGATGATTCATGTACTAGATTTTGCCATTGTAGCATTCAGCAAGACTTGTTAATATACAACATGTACTTAGATTTGTTTCTTTCTTTATTATTTTTTTAATATGCATAGGGTTTTTGGTTTTCTGGACTTTCTTTGTCCCCTCTTATTTTTGGTATGCCAGTGAAATGGCAGACTAACTCCTGTAGTTTTTGTTAATTTTTTTTTTCTTTTTGAGATGGGGTCTTGCTGTGTTGCCCAGGCTGGAGTGCAGTGGTGTGATCTCAGCTGACTGCAGCCTCTGCCTCCTGGGTTCAAGAGATTGTCCTGCCTTAGCCTCCCGAGTAGCTGGGATTACAGGCGTTTATAGTTGAGACTACAGATGTGTGCCACCATGCCTGGCTAGTTTTTGTTCTTTTTAATGTAATTATTGAGGAGGGCAACTGGCAGTTGACTTTCAATTACCTACCAAATGTGCTAATATCTTGCTAAACACTGTGAGGGCAGTAATGGAGAAAGCAGCTCTGTCTTCAAAGAACTTAAAATTGTTAGGGATTTAGGAACAATCCATATGAAAATTGTTAGATAGAAGAGAATAGTAGATGAGTTTTTTTCATCTGCTATCTTGAGCTATTTTTCCTAATGGGAGATTATGGTTAAAATAATAAAAATTGAGAACCATTGCAATAAATGATAAAGTAGCTGAGTGAGTTGTACACTGCTTTGGAATTTAGTGTAGAGTTTTCAAAACTTTGCATTATAACTCACAGTAAAAAAAAATTTTTACAGACATACATGTATATATGTGTATATGCATAAAATGATACAAAAGTTTACAAAATAATGTGTTCAAAAGCGTCTATTTGCACTCTAATCTTTCTTTTATTCCAGACCCTCCCTCCCTCCCCCCCCAACTCCTTCTCTCCTTCCTTCCTTGTTTTGTTTTGTTTTTTAATATGCATAGAGTTTTTGGTTTTCTGGACTTTTTATGTCCCCTCTTATTTTTGGCATGTCAGTGAAATGGCAGACTAACTCCTGTGGTTTTTGTTAATTATTATTATTTTTTTTTGAGGTGAGGTCTTACTCTGTCACAAGAGCGAGACTGACCTACCTTCCTTCCTTCCTTTTTCCATTCATAGCCTGTTATATTATTTTATACCTCTGTGTGTGGATACTGTGTTGTACAGTGGGATTACAGTGGTGAGTAGGCAGACATGGTTCCAGCTTCCAAAGATCCTACAATCAATTGAAAAAGATAGACAAATTAAAAAGTAATATGATAAAATATGAAAAATACTCTGATAGGTAAAGTACAGGCAGTAGAAGCCATTCATTGTTATTCATGAAGCATTTATTCAGCACCTCTTTGTGCTAGGAAGTGTTGTAGGCATTAGAGATTCTGCAGTGAACAAAGCTAAATTACATTTCTCATTGAGTTTATTTCCTGATGTGGGTAGGAGTGGTAAGTGTGTGTAAGAAATAAGTAAACATAATAGGGGCCAGGTGTGGTGGCTCATGCCTGTAATCTCAGCACTTTGGGAGGCTGAGGTGGGCAGATCACCTGAGGTGTCGGAAGTTCCAGACCAGCCTTACCAATATGGTGAAACCCCGTCTCTACTAAAAATACAAAATTAGCTGGGCATGATGGTGCATGCCTGTAATCGCAGCTACTGGGGAGGCTGAGGCAGGAGAATTGCTTGAACCTGGGAGGTGGAGGTTGTGGTAAGCTGAGATCATGCCATTGCGCTCCAGCCTGGGCAAAAAGAGTGAAACCCTGTCTCAAAAAAAAAAAAAAAAAGAAAAAAGAAAAAAGTAAACATACTAATCAGTTAATTTCAGATAGTGATTAATGAGATGATAGTAAAACAGGATATGATAAAGATGAATGAGAAAACCTTGGATTGGGTAGCCAGGAAAGGTTTCTCTGAGAAGCTGACATTTGAGCTGAACCCTAAACAGTACTAACAGCTAGCAATGTGAGATCTATGGCCTGAACATTCCTGGCATAGGGAATTAGAAAGTTTGTAGCTTGTGGAAAAGGCACACATCCTTGGTCTTACAGGATTAGGGAAGTCTTCCTGAAGAGAGAAGAATGACTGTTTGTAGCCAAGAGGAAATCACACTCGTAGGCTAGAGGATTTTTTTTTTTTTTTGAGACAGAGTCTCTGTTGCCCAGCCTGGAGTGCAGTGGTGTGATAGCTCACTGCAACCTCTGCCTCCTGGGTTCAAGAGATTCTCTTGCCTCAGCTTCCCGAGTAGCTGGGATTACAAGTGCCTGCCAGCACAGCCACATAATTTTTTTTTGTATTTTTAGTGGAGATGGGGTTTCACCATATTGACCAGGCTGTTCTTGAACTCCTGACCTCAGGTGATCTGCCTACCGCAGCCTCCCAAAGTGCTAGGATTACAAGCATGAGCCACTGTGCCTGGCTGGCTAGAGGATTTTAAAGGAGGAAGAGGTCAATGTGAGTTAAAAATGGTTGGGGCAGGTTTTAGGGAGGTGTGAGATTTGGAGGGTGAGTAGGAGTCAGATGTGTGGAAAGATGGAAGAGGACTTTTAGGCAGAGTAAGATATAAGCAATGATGTGGATATGGGAATGGGAAGCCCTCTTGAGACTTATATTTCACAGGGAACAGTAGAAGAGATCTGAGGCCAAATTAAGAAAGGCTTTGCTTGAGAGGAGAGAAGAGAATAATGTAGGCAATGAGAAGCAGGGATTAGTGAGGTGATAAAATCAACATCTGGCTTGAAAAGCTAACCAAGTGGAATAACTGAATAGAGAATCGTGTCATTGGACCTTTAGATCTTTAGTCTGCCTGCTATTCTCAAGTGTGAGTTAAGATTAATTACCAATGCACTTTTTTGTCAGTTTCCTGAATGACTTCAGAACTTCCGGTGGTTGTAGAATTTTCTATTGGCTAAGTTGCTTCTCACACCCCTCTTCCCAATTTCATGTATAATTGCAGAACACTAATGTTGCTTTGTGGTTACCTGCCTACTTAGGTAGCCAATTGTTAGAGCACTGAGGTTTCAGTCCCAGGGCCAGCCAGTTAATTTACTTTGTTCCAGAGTTAAATGCTGTAGATGTGAGTCTGATCAGAAAATTATCACAATGGTGATTAGAAAGAGAAGGGCTAACATATCAGTGCAGAAGAAAAGCAACTTGTTCTAGTGAAGATAATAGTGATGTATTGTTCAATCATTCTTCATCAAATATTTGAGAACTTACCTTGTTCTGGGCACTAAATTTGAGAATACAGATGTGAGTGAGAGGGCTAAATGTAAACATATTTAACCTGTTGCTTATTAGTTACTTCAAGTTGAATATCCCTTATCCAAAAAGCTTGGACCCAGAAGTGTTTCAGATGTTGGATTTGTTTCAGATTTTGGAATATTTGCATTAAACTTACTGATTGGCATCCCTAATCAGAAAATCCAAAATCTGAAATGGTCCAAGGAGGATTTCCTTTGAATGTTGTGTTGGCATTCAAAAAAGTTTTGGATTTTGGAGTGTTTTCGATTTTGGAATTTTGGATTAAGGATATTCAACCTATAGTTACAATGAGTTGTAGGTGCACAAAGGAGAAAAAAACCAAATCAGTGTGAGACACTAACATTTATTGAGTGCCTATTGTGTATCACATACTGTGATTTTTTTCCCCATAGTTTTTTAACAAAAACTAAATCAGTGCAAGAGACTAACATTTATTGAGTGTCTATTGTGTATTACATACTGTGATTTTTTTTCCCCTTAAGAGCAGCTTTGTTTTATTTATTTTTTTTGAGACAGAGTCTTGCTCTGTCACCAGGCTGGAGTGCAGTGGTGCGATCTTGGCTCACTGCAACCTCCACCTCCCGGGTTCAAGTGACTCCCCTGCCTCAGCCTCCCAACTAGCTGGGACTACAGGCATGTACCACCATGCCAGGCTAATTTTTTGTATTTTAGTAGAGATGGGGTTTCACCTTGTTGGCCAGGATGGTCTCGATCTCCTGACCTTGTAATCCACTCAAAGTGCTGGGATTACAGGTGTGAGCTATCATGCCCAGCAAGTAGCTTTATTTTATAATGAGATATCGTAGTTGTAACTATGCCAAAGTTGTTACAACAACAGTACTTTTTACCTTATCTCATTTTACTGTCATAGTAAACTGATGAGGTAAGTAGAATAGATAACAATAATTAACCCCTTCCTACAAATGAAGACCTGTGAAATGACTGGTCATGTTTTGTGACTTGCCTAAGGTTAAGACTGTTTGATGGTTGGGTATATTCACTATTCCTGGTAAGACTAAATAAAGGTTGGATGAGCTACTGTTTGAGGTTAAACTAAGAGTAGTGAGACTTTTTGTCTAGAAGGACAAAGAGGGATATAATCTAAAAAATATTAGGTAAAATATGTAGTATGTCAGATGGGATAAGTGCTATGGAGAAAAAGCACAGAAGGGGAAGGGAGTATGAAGAGCGAGCGTCCTATTTGGGGCATTGCAATTTAAAATGGAGTCATCAGGGGAAGTCTCATTGAGAAGTTGATGACATTGAGCATAGACCTAAAGGAGGTATATAGCAAGAAGGCCAGGTTGTCAAGGTAGAATAGGAAGGAAGGTGGGAGAGTTAGAGGTAAAATTGGGAGGTGGGTGCACAGGACTGGTTGTACAGGATTTTGTGGATTGTTTTAACAATTTTGATTTTTATTATGGAGATAAGAAGTCACTATTAGGAATTTCAAGGGAAGTAATGGTATGATTCTGAGTTTAACTTTTAAAGGATAATTTTGGCTGCCATGTGGGATGGGGGGAAAAATTTAAGAAGTTGTCTGTAAATATCTGTCTGTATAGAATTCATACTTTTTGAAGATGACATCAGAGAGGATAATCTTTTCATGAATCTTTTGAGGGGGTCTGAATCTTATCTGTGAAATAACATTCATGTTGGTCAATTTACATGTTAATTACATTTGATTCTTTGACATCGTAGTCTTAATAATTGCTAATATGAATTTAATAATTGCTAACGTGATTTGATTCTTCAGATGGCCGCCAAGAGCGAGTCATGTTTGACAAGATTACATCTCGAATCCAGAAGCTTTGTTACGGACTCAATATGGATTTTGTTGATCCTGTAAGTACGGTTTTTATATTGGGTCCCTTGTTTCATGTGTTTCTTCCCATTTGTCTCTTATCCCTGGACCTTCACTCACCTGATACACTTTGGTTTGGTATTCTGGCTATGTCCTTTGATACAAAATTTGAATTCATTGCTTAAAACTTTTTTTTTTCTTAATTTTGGTTAAGTTCTCTCACTTTTCAGAGAACTATGAATGTGAATACAGGGGAAAATTGGTATTAACATTTAATAGCATATTTTTTTTGAGTAAATTGTTTTATTCATTAGTGGAAAAGCCTAGGTCACCTGAGGTGGCTCACGCCTGTTATCTCATCACTTTGGGAGGCTGAGGCTGGCGGATCACCTGAGGTCAGGAGTTCGAGAGCAGCCTGGCCAACATGGTGAAACCCTGTCTCTACTAAAAATACAAAAATTAGCCGGGCATGGTGATGGGTACCTGCAATCCCAGCTACTTGGGAGGCTGAGACAGGAGAATCGCTTGAACCCGGGAGGCGGAGGTTGCAATAAGCTAATATCGTGCCACTGCACTTCAGCCTGGGTGACAGAGTGAGACTGCCTCTCGCACACACAAAGCCTAGAGTAAAGCTTGTTTTGGAATTGTGGTTATTTAGGTAGGGACTGGTTTGAAATTTGCTTTTTGTTATTTATGTAAAAATATTTAAGTAATATAAAGTAGATTTCATAGACAATATTTAAGTCAAGAACAAACTATTCATAAATGAGTTGCTCTGCTTTTGTCCTTATCTTTTATAACCTCTATATTCTAGACTCTCATCAGTCATCTGGACTGTTTTCTGTGGTCTCTGCAGTGTCCTGGACTTCCTCTAATCTTGCCCTCTTCAAATCTGTCTTCTACCTGACTTCTAAAACGATCTTCCTCAAATGAGAATCTCTAAGAACTCTTTTTTCAAATCCACCCATATTTCCATCTCCTTATTTAGGTATTTTATCTGTACTGCTGTAAAACCTGTGCTCATCTCATAGCTTTAATCATATAGTATGGAAATTAATTATAGGTCTTTGTCCTCCCCTAGGATTGAGGATGGGCTGTATCTTATTCTTATGATATCCTCAGTGCTTGACATGTATCTAATTAGACCCTTGACCAAAGTAAGTTTGTTCAAGAAAAAATGATTTTATGCAGCTTTAAAATATGCTTATTGTAAATTCTCTTTTACATTGAAGACTTAGACAATAATTAGAATAGTAGAATATTAGAGTTGGAATGAACCCAAGAACCCATCCTATTTCATCTTTGTTTTATAGATAAGAAAGTTCCAAAGAGAGAGGGGAGTGACTTAAGTTAGTAGAAGTGTAGGGAGAAGCATCTAGGTCTCTTGACTCATGCATGTTCTGTTGCCTCATGCAGTAGTACATTTTAGAGTGCAGGAGTGTTATAGCAGCCTTAAACTTCCTAGGGTAGATCCTGTTGAAAAACGATCAGTGCTCGTCTGTAATCCCAGCACTTTGGGAGACCCAGGTAGGTGGATTGCTTGGGCTCAGGAGTTTGAGACCAGCCTGGGCAACGTGGTGAAACTGCCCAGGTGCAGTGGCGCAATCTTGGCTCACTGCAGCCTTCGCCCCTTAGGTTCAAATGATTCTCGTGCCTCAACCTCCCTCGGCTGGGATTACAGGCATGTACCACCACACCTGGCTAATTTTTTTTAATTTTTTTAATTTCCATTTTTAATAGAGACAGGGTTTTGCCATGTTGGTCAGGCTGGTCTTGAACTCCTGGCCTTAAGTGATCTGCCTGCTTTGGCCTCCCAAAGTGCTGAGATTACAGGTGTAAGCCACACCGAGCTCAGCCTCAACCCTCCTGTTTCTACAAAAAAAAAAAAAAAAAATGAGCTGGGTGTCGTGGTGCATGCCAGTAGTCCCAGCTATTTGGTGAGATTGTGCCACTATACTCTAGCCTAGGCCACAGAATCAGACCCTGTCTCAAAAAGAAAAAAAGAAAAACTGTGCATGCTGTTAATATCTGGTACAGTTAGCACACAGATGGTATTTTATTCTGAGTTCTAATTGTTTGCCATATCGCACCAGAAACTATTTAGAAGACTTCACTGCTCTTACACTGAACATACCTTATCTGCTGGATCTGGGAAGAAAGTGATCAGGAGCAACTTGGGCTTAGCTATATTTTAATTAGAATGGATGGCAGACTATTAAAATAGTTACTAACCTGTGTCTTTTTTTGAGGGGGGTACACATTGTTAGGCTGGGAAATACACTTATTTTCTGTTGGATTAAGCAGTTTCTTAAAGATTCAATAAACATTCACAACTTAGAATTTGTTTTCCTTAAAAATGTATGCTCATACCTTGTGCATTATATGTCTTAAAAACTGGAACTTATAATGTGGCCTTGAAAACTGAAATGCAGTGAGGTTTGATGGGATTGGGGCCAGAAGACTTGTATAATAATATAACTTTGGGCAAGTCCCAGTAACGTGAGCCTCAGGTTCTACATGTAAAGTAGATATAGTCATAATCATATCATAAGGTGATTATGAAATGTCAGAGATTGTCAAAGTTGAAACACTTTGTAATTTGTGAAGTGCTAAAGAAAGACTAGTCATTAAATTATCATGACTCAGCCCCAAATCTAATTTATACTTCGATCTCCCTTAATTGACATGATTAAAATTTGATTCATTTGCTTTTCTGTGCTTATCTTTATATGGAATTGGGAAAAGTAAGTATGGAGCTGGAGCCCTGATCACGTAGGGAGAATCTGAATGAAAAATGGGGAAACACTTATATAGAATCATTAGTCCGTTGGGAGAATTTGAATGAAAAATGGGGAAATACTTATGGGATCATTAGTCTGTTTTCAGCTATTTCCCTGTGAGACTAATCGATTTAAAGGCTATACTTAGATTTTTTTTTAATGACACCTTTATTTTATATGTAGTTATATTTTCTGATAGTTCTTCTGGTTTATGCATTCTCATTACTAAGTTTCCCACTGCCCACCATTCTGAAAGATAATTTTTCAGAGAAGTAAATTGTTTTGTTTTTTGTTTGAGACAGGGTCTCACTGTGTCGCCCAGGCTGGAGTACAGTGCCATCATCATAGATAGCTCAGTGCAGCCTTGACCTCCCCAGCTCAAGCAATCCTTCCACCTCAGCTTCCCCTTTAGCTGCAATCACAGGTGCTTACCACCATGACTGGCTAATTTTTTAATTTTTAGTAGGGATGGGGGTCTCGTTACATTGCCCGGTGTTTGTCTCAAACTCCTGGGCTTAAGTGAGCCTCCTGCCTCAGCCTCCCAAAGTGTGAGCCACTGTGCCAACCTGTCATTTTTATTGTGATGTGAATTTGATTGTTTTCTTTCCTTTTTTTCTTTTTTGAGGCAGGGTCTCACTCTGTTGCCCAGGCTGGAGTGCAGTGGCATAATCACAGCTCACTGCAGCCTCAGCTTCCCGAGTAGCTGGGATCACAGGTGTGTACCACCACACCCGGCTAATTTTTTTTTTATTATTTGTGGAGATGGGGGTCTTCCTAGCTTGCCCAGGCTGGTCTCAAGCCATTCTCCCACATTGGCTTCCCAAAGTGCTGTGATTATAAGTGTGAGCCACAATGCCTGGCCTTTTTTTTTTTTTTTTTGAAATAGGGTTATGAATTCCTAAGCTTAAGTGATCCCCTCACCTCAGCCTTCTGAGTAGCTAGGACTATAGGTGTGTCCTACCACACCTGGCCACGATGGTTTTCTTAATTCCTCTTTCAAGAAAGCTATTGTTTCTTGGGAAAGCTCCAGTAATTCTTGGTTTTATTTTTGTAGGCTCAGATCACTATGAAGGTAATCCAAGGCTTGTACAGTGGGGTCACCACGGTGGAACTAGATACTTTGGCTGCTGAAACAGCTGCAACCTTGACTACTAAGCACCCTGACTATGCTATCCTGGCAGCCAGGATTGCCGTCTCTAACTTGCACAAAGAAACAAAGAAAGTGTTCAGTGGTAAGTTTGGGGTGAAAAAGTAAAAATTTAGTATTCTCAGACTAGTAATAAGGGTACTAGAAATAAATCTTGACTGTTTAAAGAAGCAAATAGGGCCAGGTGGGGTGGCTTATGCCTCTAATCCCAGCAATTTGGGAGGCCAAGGCAGGCAAATTGCTTGAATCCAGGAGTTTGAGACCAGCCTGGGCAACGTGGCAAACCTGTCTCTACTTTTGTAAATTTTTTATTTTTTATTATTATTAAAAAATAAAATAGCCTGGGTGCGGTAGCTCACGCCTGTCATCCCAGGGCTTTAGGAGGCCGAGGCAGGTGGATTAGGAGGTCAGGAGTTTGAGATCAGCCTGGCCAACATGGTGAAACCTTGTCTCTACTAAAAATACAAAAAATTAGCCAGGTGTGATGGCAGGGGCCTGTAATCCCAGCTACTTGGGAGGCTGAGGCAGAAGAATTGCTTGAACCTGGGAGGTGGAGGTTGCAGTGAGCTGAGACTGTGCCACTGTACTCCAGCCTGGGCAATAGAGTGACAGTCTGTCTCAAAAAATAAATAAATCAGTAAATAAAATAAATATGAATATGTAAATTAGTGGGAAAGAGGGGACTACAATTTCCTATTTCTCCAGGCTGCCTACCTACTGCATAAAAGGGTTGATGGATCTTTGTTCTTTAAGCTTTTTATTCTCTTTTTTTTTTTTTTGAGATGAAGGTTCACTCTTATTGCCCAGGCTGGAATGCAATGGTATGATCTCAGGTCACTGCAGCCTCTGCCTCCCGGGTTCAAGTGATTCTCCTGCCTCAGCTTCCCAAATAGCTGGGATTACAGGCACCTGCCACCACACCAGCTAATTTTTGTATTTTTAATAGAGACAGGGTTTCAC
The DNA here is from genome assembly GCF_030222135.1 of Aotus nancymaae. Taxonomy (NCBI): domain Eukaryota; kingdom Metazoa; phylum Chordata; class Mammalia; order Primates; family Aotidae; genus Aotus; species Aotus nancymaae. Next base: position 55,455,828 of record NW_026988473.1, on the reverse strand, counting down.
CATGTTGCCCAGGCTGGTCTCAAACTCCTGACCTGAGGTGATCTGCTCTCCTTGGCCTCCCAAAGCACTGAGATTATAGGCATGAGCCACCCCACCTGGCCTCCCTCTCTCTCTCTCTCTCTTTTTTTTTTTTTTTGAGATGGAGTCTCTGTCACCCAGGCTGGAGTGCCATGGCATGATCTTGGTTTACTGCAACCTCTGCCTCCTGGGTTCCAGCGATTCTCCTGCCTTAGCCTCCCAAGTAGCTGGGACTACAGTGCATGCCACCGTGCCTGGCTAATTTTTTGTATTTTTAGCAGAGATGGGGTTTCACCATGTTAGTCAGGATGGTCTGGATCCCTGACCTCGTGATCCACCCGCCTCAGCCTCCCAAAGTGCTGGGATTATAGGCGTGAGCCACCACGCCCGGCCTTCTCTTTTGTTTTTTTAAAGCTCATCTTTAGGCACTTGGTGGTTGTATGGTTGGAAAAATGAATAATATTTATTGACAAGTTCTGGGATAAACAAAATGTTACAGTTGTCGTTTGTTATTAGAAGCAAACTCTTTATGTGATCACTCCCATTTTCTCCAAAATTAAAAACGTTAACAAGGTATGGTGGTATGTGCCTGTCATTCTAGTTACTCAGGAGGCTGAGAGAGGCTAGCTTCCCAAAACGCTGGGATTACAGATACGAGCCACTGCCTAGCCTTAGGAATGTATTTTAAACTACAAGAGCTTATATTCACTTTAACTCGAGAAGATTGTTTCCTTAAATGAGGTATTATAGATTTCTTCAACATATATATGTTTATTGAGCACTTTATATGCTAGGCACTGAGGTGGGTTGGGATGAAAAAAAGGGTGGAACTACTGTTTTCAACTATTTCCTAAAGATTGAATTAACTGTTAAGTGGTCTTGATATTTTTATTTTTTGTTGTATTTTTTTAGATGTGATGGAAGATCTGTATAACTACATAAATCCACATAATGGCAAACATTCTCCCATGGTGGCTAAGTCGACATTGGATATTGTTTTGGCCAATAAAGATGTATGTATAACACTTTTCTGGTGGAAATTTTTTGATAGTCTTTTTTAATAATACACACATTTTAGAAAATTTAAACACTACAGAAGATACAGGTAAATACTAATTCTGTTTCGTGCCCTGATTCCTGATTTTCCTCTCTAGAAACAACTTCGATTTTTCATTTTAAAATGTATTTTTCCAGAGCTATTTTGTACATACATGTGTAGTGCATACATGTGTATGTGTGTACATATATATTTTTCTTTTCAGTGGTACTGTGCTGTGCATACTGTTTTCATTGATACTTTTTTCACTTGTAAGTATATCTTGTTTGTTCTATATCAGCCCTTATGAATTTACCTATTTTTTTCTAACAGTTATATAACATTCCATTTTATACATATATTGTTATTGTATGTTTGTATGTGTAAGAATTCCTTTAGTGATCAATATTTGTTTTTCATCTTTTCACTGCAGTGAATATCCTTGTATGGTAGGTGTTTTGCCCATAGATGAATATATTTGTAAGATAAATCCCTTCGGTAGAATTGCTGAGCCAATGTGTATGTGAATTCAAAATTTTGATAGACATTGCCAAACTGACTCCCAAAAAGGTTGCTCAGGTAAAATTTTAAAAGTTCATGCTCAGCAACTTAAAAATTACCCACTTGTGTTTGAACCTCTTTCTTAACTAGATGCCAGAGGTCAGAAGGGAAAAGATGTAGCCTAGCCAGCCCTTTTACACACAGGATTTATTTACCATGTATTTCTGGACAGATTAGAGACCACTTTTAACTTTAGGTAATAGAATAATTAATTGACTGTCTCTCTGAACTTGTATCTGATGTTCAAGAGACTAAGAGAAAACTGAGTTGTTTGTGTATTGTTAATTTGTGTAATCTTGAAGACAAGTTGAAGACAGAAATACAGCAGCAGCAGCAAAACCTGTGTCTAAAAACGTATATATTGATAGTCAAGCATTTCAGTTCTCTAATAGTCATACTGGGCCCATATCTGCCTTTAGCAACAAAGATGACCTTAAAATTTTAAGAGAAAAGGAAAGCAGACTTTCATATAGGTTTTTCTAGTCCATAGACATGGATCATTATGTAGAAATACTGTCAGTATTTTGAAAACCTGGTTTCATTTTTTTCTATCCAAAATGATTATTTGTATGTAATTGCTTTTATTTTCCTCTGAATGGCTTTATAGCCTACAAAAACTCTATCATAATGACCGGTTAAAATATAAAATCTTACTGTTACAATAGTGGTTTGTTTGAAACTTGTTAAAGGACCATAGATTTTGAAGAGCCTCGGAATTAACGTAGTCCGGCCTCCTGTCATTGTTCACTATATATACTGTTATGTGCGGTTTGGGGTAGGCTAGTTTTTAAAATAAATGTATATATTAGTAAATATGTAGTACCAATACTTTTGGATTAATAGTCAATCTAAAAACATGTTTAAGGATGATAATATAATCCCATTTATGCTCATGTTTTTTCCCCCTTTCAAAACATACCATAAACAGAATAGTGAAAGTTTAGAAAATTACATTTAATTTCACAACATATACTTGTGTATTATCTTCTAGTGTTTTAATATACATGTTTTTAAACCTAATTAGGATACTTAATTTATATATATAGTTTCTTTCTTTTTTAAAAAAAGTTAGATGGACTTCTGCAGTAATAATACTTAGTGTTACTTCATTGCATCCTGTGTTGATTTTAGTTCTGGAGTTAGGGCTGAGAGGTAACAGATTTTGTGAAAATAAGTAATTATTTTAATTTAATTATGGGTTCTTTTCACCCCTATTAGCGCCTGAATTCTGCTATTATCTATGACCGAGATTTCTCTTACAATTACTTTGGCTTTAAGGTAAATAATGGGTTTCAAATATGTGGGGATTTGTACTTAAATCATGAAATTCAGGATTTTGTTTATGTTTTGGTGACAGTTATAAAGGCCATAAGTTGTTTGGAGTTGGGATGGACCTGGGGAACTAGTGGGGTTAAGGTAGTGGTGGTGGTTTGAATTAAGGCAAGGGTAGCTTATCTATTTGCATTTTTTGAATTTTCCACATATTACTTCTGGATTACCTGAGAAGTTATGCAGATAAATTACCATAAGTAGTTCATAACATTCTAAGTAATTTTTTTTTTTTTTTTTTTTTTTTTTCTGAGACCGAGTTTCGCTCTTGTTACCCAGGCTGGAGTGCAATGGCGCGATCTCGGCTCACCGCAACCTCTGCCTCCTGGGTTCAGGCAATTCTCCTGCCTCAGCCTCCTGAGTAGCTGGGATTACAGGCACACACCACAGTGCCCAGCTAATTTTTTTTTTTTGTATTTTTAGTAGAGATGGGATTTCACCGTGTTGACCAGGATGGTCTCGATCTCTTCACCTCGTGATCCACCCGCCTCGGCCTCCCAAAGTGCTGGGATTACAGGCATGAGCCACCGTGCCTGGCCCATTCTAAGTATTTTTGCATTGGTAGACAGTATAATGTAGTGAATGAAAACATGAATGTTGCTGTCCATCTGAATTCTAATCTCTGCTCTATTTCTTATTAGCAAGTTATTTAATCTCTCTGTGCTTGTTTTCTCCTTTTTAGAATGGGGAAAAAATAAAATTCCAACAATACATTTAATTTAAGTTAAACATTTTTTTTTTGAAACTGAGTCTCACTCTATCACCCAGGCTGGAGTGCACTGGTGCGATCTCGACTCACTGCAACCTCCATCTCCCGGATATCAGCAGTTCTCCTGCTTCAGCCTCCTGAGTACCTAGGACTACAGGCACACACCACCATGCCCAGCTGATTTTTGTATTTTTAGTGGAGATGGAGTTTCGCCATGTTGGTCAGGCTGGTCTCCATCTCCTGACCTCAGGTGATCTGCCCACCTTGGCCTCCCAAAGTGCTGAGATTACAGGTGTGAGCCACTGCACCTGGCCAGTTTAGTTTAAATTTCAATTTAAAGTGCCTATAACAGGCTGGAGGCAGTGGCTCATGCCTGTAATCCTAGCACTTTAGGAGGCCAGATGGGTGGATATCCCGAGGTCAGGAGTTCGAGACCAGCCTGGGCCTCATGGCGAAATGCTGTCTCTACAAAAAAAATACAAAATTAATGGGGCATGATGGTGCATGCCTGTAATTTCAGCTAGTTGGGATGGTTAGATGTGAGACTCACTTGCACCTGGAGGGCAAAGGTCATGCCACTGCACTCCAGCCTGGGTGACAGTGAGACTCTGTCTCCAAAAAAAAATTAAAGTGCCTATACCAGACTAGGCACTGCTCTAGACCACATGTACACTCAGGCCGGGTGCAGTGGCTCACGCCTGTAATCCTAGCACTTTGGGAGACCAAGGCGGGCACATTGCCTGAGCTCAGGAGTTTGAGACCAGCCTGGGTAACACGGTGAAACCTCATCTCTACTAAAATACAAAAAATTAGACTGGTATGGCAGCGTGCTCCTCTAGTCCTAGTTTCTCGGGAGGCTAAGGCAGGAGAAGCGCTTGAACCCAGGAGGCGGAAGTTGCAGTGAGCCAAGATCATGCCACTGTACTCCAGCCTAGGCAAAAGAGCAAGACTCTGTCTCCAAAAAAAAAGCAAACAAACATATATACTCATTTAATCCCCTGAGGACTCTCTGATATATATGTTGCTCTTTTAATCCCTATGAGGAGTCCTCAGGGGATTAAATGAGTTTATGTGTTGCTTAGATGAGTGCCTAGTATGTTACAGGCACTTTTTAAGTGTTAGCTGTTGTGATGTTGATGATGATGATGATGATGACGATGATGATGAATACTACAACTTCTGCTGTTAATGGATATAGAGCTGGCTTTTTCCAGAAATTTTCATGCAGTCTCTGCCAAAACAAACGTGCCAATAAGGCCAGGTATGGTGACTTAATGCCTGTAATTCTAGCACTTTGGGAGACTGAGATGGGAGAATTCCTTGAGCTCAGGAGTTTGAGACCAGCCTGGGTAACACAGTGAGACCATGTTGCTACAGAACATTTTAAAAAGTTTTTTTTAAAAAAAGTGCCAATGATAATGTTCCAGATGAAGCTAGGAAGAATAAATGTGCTATTCTTTTCATTTAAAATTTTATAGAAACAGTGAAAATTTGAGATTGTCTTATTGTGGATGATATATCCACTGTCTTTAAAAATGGTGCTCTGAAAATTTTTTGTTGTTTCTTTCTAGACGCTAGAGCGGTCTTATTTGTTGAAGATCAATGGAAAAGGTGAGAAATGAACATGTTTGTGTGCTACATTTTCTATTCATTATATTGAAAGTATAGCTTTGAGCTACTTAATATTCCTACTTAGACTCTAGATAACATTTTGGACTTTAGGTTTAGTTTGTGGGTAATTGTCCTGCTTATTAGTATAAAGCTTTTGGTATCCTTTTCTAAAATTCAAATATGTATCCCATCCTACTTTTTCTGACATATCTCATCATGTGAAAACTTCTCTTTTGTCTGTAGTGGCTGAAAGACCACAGCATATGTTGATGAGAGTATCTGTGGGGATCCACAAAGAAGACATTGATGCAGCAATTGAAACATATAATCTTCTTTCTGAGAGGTGGTTTACTCATGCTTCGCCCACTCTCTTCAACGCTGGTACCAACCGTCCACAACTTTCTAGGTATGTGTTTTGAGTAGGGAAATAAACTTTAACCTGAAGAAACTGGGCAGTTCATCACATAAAAAATAATTTGATGAACATTTAATCACTGTCTGCTCTGATTAAATGAGATTTAGATTCTGGAAAGATCTCTGACTGTAATGTGGTAAATGAATTGGAGAAAAGACAAATGCTTATAACAAAAACATTCTAAAATTGATTGGATTGTTGTGATGGTTATACAACTGTATGAGTATACTAAAAGCCATTGAGTAAGTACACTTTAAATGAGGAATTATATTATTTGTGAATTATATTTCTTTCCTTTTTTTTTTTTTTGAGATGGAGTCTTTTTCTGTCACCCAGACTGGAGTGCAGTGACATGATCTCAGCTCACTGCAACCTCCATCTCTTGGGTTCAAGCAATTCTTCAGCCTCAGCCTTCCAAGTAGCTGGGATTACAGGCTTCCACCACCATGCCTGGGTAATTTTTGTATTTTTAGTAGAAATGGGGTTTCATCATGTTGGTCAGGCTGGTCTTGAACTCCTGACCTCAGGTGATCTACCTGCCATGGCCTCCCCAAAGTGCTGGGATTACAGGTGTGAGCCACCACACCCGGTGTGAATTATATTTCAATTGGGTTGTTTTAAAATGAAAGTAAGTGCCAAGAACTAGTTAGGGGACTCTTACAGCAATTTATATAAGAAATTGTGAGGCCTGGAGTGGTAGCTTGTGCCTGTAATCCCAGCAGTTTGGGAGGCCAAGGTGGGCGGATCATGAGGTCAGGAGTTAGAGACCATCCTGGCTAACATGGTGAAACCCTGTCTCTACTAAAAATACAAAGATTAGCTGGGCATGGTGGCACACGCCTGTAGTCTCAGCTACTCGGGAGGCTAAGGCAGGAGAATTGCTTGAAACCAGGAGGCGGAGGTTGCGGTGAGCTGAGATCGTGCCATTGCACCCCAGCCTGGGTAACAAGAGCGAAACTCCGTCTCAAAAAAAAAAAATTGTGGTAGTTTAGATTAGGGAGGTGAAAGCAGAAATTGACAGACGCAGATAGATTCAAGAGATATTTAGGGCCAGGCATGGTGGCTCATACTTGTAATTCTAACACTTTTGAAGGCTGAGGTGGGAAGATCACTTGAGGTCAGGAGTTCAAGGCTGCAGTGAGCCATGATTATGCCACTGCACTATAGCCTAGGCAACAGAGTAATAACCCTGATTATGAAAAAAATATATATATAAAAGATATTTAGGGGGTCAAATTGACAGAATGTGGGTCAAGAATGGTTCTTGCTTTTATGGATGCACTAAGTAACAGGATTAATGATGATGCCATTTGTTGAGAAAAGGAACACTAACAGTTTGGAATACATTAAAAAAAATAATATGCCATTATCAATTTGGTTTGTTTCAGGAATTCAAGAACATGCTGACATCAAAAAAATGCATTAATATAATTCATTGCATTAACATTTTATGCAGTTTAATTCTCTTTCATAATAAAAAAACACTTTAGCAAAATTGATACAGAAAATAACCTTTTTTTTTTTTTTTTGAGACGAAGTTTTGCTCTTGTTACCCAGGCTGGAGTGCAATGGCGTGATCTTGGCTCACTGCAACCTCCGCCTCCTGGGTTCAAGCAATTCTCCTGCCTCAGCCTCCCGAGAAGCTGGGACTACGGACGTGCGCCACCATGCCCAGCTAATTTTTGTATTTTTAGTAGAGACAGGGTTTCACCTTGTTGACCAGGATGGTCTCGATCTCTTGACCTCGTGATCCACCCGCCTCGGCCTCCCAAAGTGCACCCAGCCAGAAAATAACTTTCTTAATTTGGCAAAAGATATCCAATAAAAACCTAGATGTATCATCTCTTTTTTCAGCATGGTAGTGGAGGCCTGAGCCAGCATTGTAAGATAAGAAAAAGAAAAGATTGGAAATGAGGGAACAGAGCTCTAATGATTCAAAGAAATGTTTTTTACATAGGAAACTCAAGAGCATCTGCAGACATATTAGAAATAAAAGATTTCAGCAAAATATCTGGATATAAGTTCAATATACATTGATCATTTAAGTTTCTGTACTTCAGCTGTTAGAAAATTAAGTCTTAAAATACAGCCATGCATTACTTAACGATGGGGATATATTCTGAGAAATTCGTGGTAAGGTGATTTCCTTGTGCGAATATCATACAGTGTACTTATATAAGCCTAGATGGTATAGCCTACTACACACATAGGGTATATGGCATAGCCTGTTGCTGCCATAGGCTACAAACCTGTATAGCATATTACTCCTGAATACTGTAGGCTTTTGTAATACAGTGGTAAGTATTTATGTATCCAAACATACCACAGTAAAAGTACCCTATAAAAGATAAAAAATGATACACCTGTATAGGACAGTTACCATGAATGGAGCTTGTAGGATTGAAAGTTGTTTTGGGTGAGTTAGTGAGTGAGTGGTGAATGAATATGAAGGCCTAGCTGGGTGTGGTGGCTCACACCTGTAATCCCAGCACTTTGGGAGGCTGAGGTGGGTGAATCACGAGGTCAGGAGTTTAAGACCAACCTGGCCAACATGGTGAAACCCTATCTCTTACTAAAAATAGAAAAATTAGCCGGATGTGGTGGCAGGTACCTGCAGTCCCAGCTACTTGGGAGGCTGAGGCAGGAGAATTGCTTTAACGCAGAAGGCAGAGATTGCAGTGACCCAAGATTGCGCCACTGTACTGCAGCCTGGGCAACAAGAGCAAAACTCCGTCTCAAAAAAAAAAAAAAAAAAAAAAAAAGAATATGAAGGTCTAGTACATTACTGACGAGACTTTACAAACCTTGTACACACTAAATTTATTTTTAAAATATTTTCTTACTTCAATAATAAGTTAACCTTAGATTACTGGATGACCACTGTCATATATATGGTCCATCATTTACTCTTTTGTTTTTAAGACAGGGTCTTACTCTGTTGCCCAGGCTGGAGTGCAGTGGCATAATCTTGGTTCACTGCAGCCTCTTCCTCCTGGATTGAAGCAATTCTCCTGCGCCAGCCTCCTGAGTAGCTAGAATTACAGAGGCACACCACTACACCCAGCTAATTTTTGTATTTTTAGTAGAGATGGGGTTTCTCCCTGTTGGCTAGGCTGGTCTCGAACTCCTGACCTTAGGTATTCCACCCACTCGGCCTCCCAAAGTGCTGGGATTACAGGCGTAAGCCACCGAGCCTGGCCTATCTCCACTTACATCTTGATAGGAGAATATATAATAGGACCTCAGAGCAAAACACCATAGAGCAAAATATTGGAAAAGTTGACTACATTAAAATTAAAAACTTCTGTGACCAAAAGCAAAGTCAAACAACAAGTTTCACACTTTGGGAGGCCAAGGTGTGTGGATCACCTGAGGTCAGGAGTTCAAGAGCACCCTGGCCAACATGGTGAAACCCCGTCTTTACTGAAAATACAATTATCAGCAAGGTGTGGTAGCGTATGCCTGTAATCCTAGCTACTCAGGAGGTTGAGGCATGAGAATCACTTGAACTGGGAGACGGAGTTTGCAGTGAGCCACCATCACTCCACTACACTTCAGCCTGGGCACCAGAGTGAGACTCCATCTCAAAAAAAGAATAACAAGTTTCAGACTGGGAGAAAATACTTGTAACATCTTAACTATCGAGGGATTATAGGAAAAACAAGGCCAGGTGTAGTGGCTCCTGCCTGTAATTCCAACACCCTGGGAGGCCAAGGCAGAGGATGGCTTGAGGGCAGGAATTTAAAACCAGCTTGAGCAACATAGTGAGACCCTGTCTCTACAAAGGTAGAAAATTAGCCAGGCATGGTGGTATACACCTGTAGTTCTAGCTACTTGAGAGGCTGAGGTGGGAGGATCACTTAAGCCCAGGAGGTCAAGGCTGCTGTGAGCTATCTATGATTATGCCACTGCACTCCAGCCTGGGTGACAGAGTGAAACCCTGTCTCAAAAAAAAAAAAAAAAAAAAAAAAAGCCAAATAGAAACATGAGCAAAGGATATAAACAAATAAATGCATGGAAGAAGAAACTTGATTAGCTAATAAACATCTGAGATGTTAATAAACTGTGCAATAGGAAAATGAAAATTAACATAATGAGATATTTTATATTCATCTGATAAAAAGACTGACAATTCCAAGTGTTGACAAGAATGTGGAGCACAGGGAAATCTCATACATTGCTAGAAATAGATTTGTCCATCCACTTTGGAGAATCTTTAGTAAAGTAAAACATGTACATATCTTTTTTTTTTCACAAAGACTTTTTATTTGCCACTATTATAAGTCTGAACTTTAAACAGATTCTTGGACTGGTGGTTCATATCCATCAGCTCGTTCAATTTTAGCACCTGTCTCATCCCCAGTGGCTTTTCCAGAACTACTGCCTTTACCATGAAACTCCATGAGTTTTCTCAATTCAAACTTGGGCTTCTTCAGCATTTTTACTTTTCTAACGAAGACATCATGGAGAGGATAAATAGATTGGCAAGCCTTTTCTATGTCTTTTCCAATGCTGTCTGGAATCAATTTATTGACCACTTCTTTCAAGTCATTTGTCTGCACCTCTCACGTCATGATTTCCATCATCTTCTTCCGGATTTGGCGGACCTATTGGTGCTGAGCGTAAGAGGTCTTCCATATCTGATTGTTGCGTTTTTTAGTAAAACCAACACAGAACAGATGAAGCAAGTAACCATCGGTAGTCTTGACATCAACATGAGCTTCAATCATTGTCTGCCGTTTTTTGACCATGGAACACATTTTGTCACAGATCAGATCCAAGCCATGGAAGTTAGTCAGGCAGTTTTTGCCCTGAACATCTTCAGTAATCAGCTTGAATTTCCTAAATGCAACTTCATCATTCTGCAAATCAGCAAGACTAACTTCAAACACTCGACCCTTGAGGCCATTAGATGCAATTTTGGTTCCTTGGGTCCTGGTGACTAGCGTCTTTCCAATATTTCTTTTATTGAACATAGTGGGTGCTTTCACATCATACCAATCTTTCTTAGAAAATGGATCAACCACTTTCTTCTTGGCTTCCTTTTTGCTGCCTTTCGTAAGGCACTTGTTCTTGCCAACTGCCATGGTGCTGCTCAGAGAGCCAAAAGGGCAATGTACATATCTTTTGACCCAGCAGTTACTCTTCTAGGTTAATATTCTACAGAAATCCTTAGAGATAAACACAAGGTGATATGTTCAATAATTTTTATAGCAGCATTGTTTGGAATAGCAAATGAATTGGAAATAATCCAGATGTTCATCAACAGGCACATGGGACAAATGTATTTACAATAGAATACCTTATAGCAATGAAAATAAAGTTTGTTTATATGTATCAAAAGGATTAATTTCTGTAAAGCAATATTGAATTAAAACAAGTTGCAGAATGATAAATAGATATGCAACCAGAAAAATTCTAAGTGTAGAACATGTAAAAATGTCATAATAGAAATGCTTGAAAATGTTAGGGGACTGCAATGAGGCTATATTTGTGGTGTCTAATTTTTTGAGGTAGGTGGCAAGTACAGAGTATTTGTTACATCATTCTCTATGTTTTTCTGAATGTCTAAATATTAAACACCTAGTCAGTAGATAGAATCCACTTGTGTGATTGAATTTTCAAAGCAGTGGGATGAGATTCAAAGTGGAAGTAAAGGGGTTGTCTTTAAAAAGACTGTAAAGGAGCTTTAATTTTGGTAGACATATCAAAGAAAGGGTTGACCACTGGATAGATTATTTTCATAAATGTTTATTTTTCTCAGCTTACTAACAACTTGAAAAGACTGTGATGTATGTTTATGAATTTGCATGAAAAATGTGAAAATGGCACATTTGCAATCTGGTGAAAATGAAGGTTAATATTTTAGACTTATAAGACTTCCTCTTAGGCTTACTACTATCTAGGGGAGGCAGCAAGATTATTTCAAAACGATATTTTTATATGTTTTATTGTGTCATATACAGTAAAGTCGGTTTTTTTCCTTTGAAAAACACTAAGGAACTTTCTAAACTTCAACTTTTTTTTTTTTTTTTTTGCCTAACTTAGTGTCTTCATATTGAATAATCCCTTTTGTGACTCCACTTCATTTCCTTGCTCTAAGTTGAGACATTTTTTCCCCCTGTAGCTGTTTCCTTCTGAGTATGAAAGATGACAGCATTGAAGGCATTTATGACACTCTAAAGCAATGTGCATTGATTTCTAAGTCTGCTGGAGGAATTGGTGTTGCTGTGAGTTGTATTCGAGCTACTGGCAGCTACATTGCTGGGGTAAGTTTCTGCTATTTGACTTTTAAAGGGGGACTCAACTCTAAAAGCAAACAGGTTTATGATTGAGAGGGCATATGCTATTGTTTGGGAGTCCAGGGTCTCTGTTAATTACTAGAAGGCTATGTAACTTGGAGTGAGTCATTTCACTTCTGGCTTCATTTTCATCTGTTATTAGAGGTTTAGATTTGACTAGATAATCTCTAGAATCCTTTTTAGCTCAGGATTTAGAATTCTGGCTTATTTTAGCAGTAGTAAGAGCAGCTATCATTTATTGATTGCTTACTATATGTTAAGTCTGTTATGACTGTTTTACATGAAGTACTCATTTGACCCTTACTACAACCCTATGAGGTAGCTATGATTATAGACTCATACCAGGAATTTTATTCTGTAAAATAACCTTGTGAATAAAGGCACCATTGTCTAATTTTACAAGTGAGGAGATTGAGATGTAGAAAGTTGTTACTTTCTGAGATCAGTCACTTAATATGCTGTAGAGCCAGGATTCAAGCTTTATGCATTGAAACTTTGTGTTGTAAACTCTAGCCCTTTGTTAGTTTACTGTTCACTGGGAGTCAAGATAATGGTTTTGAGTTAGACCTGGATTTAAATCCTAGCTCCACTACTTACTAGTAATGTGGCCTAGAGTTAGTTATTTTATATCTGAATTTGTTTCCTTTTCTGTAAGGTGAAGAAAGTATCTAATCCTGTAGAATAAAGTTCCAGAAGGAAATTATTCCATTATGTGATGTTTTGGAGGAGGTTTGATATATACAGCACTTTTACATAATGGTAGAGTGAGTCATTGCTCACTTATCTTTCTAGATTGTTTAAAGGCTTGTGTTGGGATCAGAAGGGTTATTTAAATAATTTGATGAAATATCTTCTAGTCATAAGAGTCTCTATTTTATTAACATCATTCCAGAGTCCAATTATTGCTGAGAATCTCCTTTTACCTTATTTATTGCCCTGATATACCCATTGCATATAATTCTTATTGTAAATTGCCTTGAATTCTTTTGGGAAAAGGCATTGTAGTAGCGTTTATACTCTTTTTTTTAACTTTACCCAAAGTGTATCTTTATATAATGACCTTTAGAAGATGTAGAGTTTAAATTTAGCTACCTTAATTTTGGATCCCTTTGACTTGTAATTGTTATAACTCATAGTAAATTAGAAATGCCATGAAGTAACTTAGTACGTAATTGTAATTTATTCAACATTTTGTTGATTTGATTTGGGCATTATTTTTCCAAAGCAGAAGTAGAGATAGAGAGCAGGTAAAATTTCATACCCTGCTACCTAGAAATTAGGCATCTTTTTTAACAAAAGAATGGGGCCATTTTGTTCTTTTCTTTGCCGAGTGCCCTCTGTCTTTTCTATCATGGTCTCTCTTTTAGACTAACGGCAATTCCAATGGCCTTGTACCGATGCTAAGAGTATATAACAACACAGCTCGATATGTGGATCAAGGTGGGAACAAGGTAGGCTCCATAACTTGAAAGTACTGGAAATCAGAACTGAAGGTGCTAATAGATACTTAAGATGGTTCATTTATGTGTAGTTTCTAATTACTTTTTTTTACTTGTAAAATCAATTTGAGGAGGTATAATTATTTTAATGTGCATATACTTTAAATGTACAGTTTGATGGATTTTGACAAATGTATACATTTGTGTAATCACATTAATAAAGAGGTAGAACATTTCCATTACCCCAAAATCTTTCCTCCCTCATATACCTTTACATTCAGTGATCCTGTCACCCCTTCCCACACATACTTTATCCCTGGCTCTAGGCAGCCACCGATCTATTCAGCTTTCATATGTGATAGTTTATTTGCAAAGAATTTCTCAAGTTATAACTTATATAAATATGTAACCTTGAAATAGGTGTGATATCTGGTCTAGGTTTTTCTTTTTTTCTTTTTTTTGTCTCTCTCTTATCACCCAGGCTGGAGTGTAATGGCACTATCTTGGCTCACCATAGCCTTGACCTCCCGGATGTAAGTGATCCTTCTGCCTCAGCCCTCCCATGTAGCTCAGACCATAAGCCTGTGCAGCCACACCCAACTAATTTTTATACATTTTGTTAGGATGGGGTCTCACTTTCTTGCTGGTCTCAAACTCCTAGGCTCAAGCTATCTACCTGCCTTAGCCTTCCAAAGTGTTGGGATTACGGGTGTTAGCCACTGCATCTGGCCTAGGTTTTTCTTAAAAAAAACAAAAACAAAAACTGGAACAACAAAACTCTCCCTAATTGGCTGGGTACTGGTGACTCCCACTTTGGGAGACTGAAGTGGGTGGATCGCTTGAGCTCATGAGTCCAAGACCAGCCTGGGCAACATGATGCAACCCCATCTCTACAAAAAATACAAAAATTAGCCAGGCGTTATGGTGAATGCCTGTAGTCTCAGTTACTCAGGAGGCTGAGGTGGGAGGATAGCTTTAGCCTGGTAGGCAGGAGGTTGCAGTGAGCTGAGATTGCAACACTGCACTCCAGCCTAGGTGATAGAGCTAGACCTTGTCTCAAACAAAACAAAACAAACAAACAAAAACTCTCCCTAATTGATAGAAGAAACAGTAAAATTGAGAGAATTGGGTTGTTTACCTGATTTTATCAACAGGGTAGTTTGCAACTAGAATCTGCCTTTTGCGACCATAGACATACTAATCACCTGTTAGTTTATAAATTTCTTTTTGATGGACTTGGGGACCTTGATAAGACAGATCAGCTTTTTGACCTTCAGTAAGAGCATGGCTTATATTGTCAAAGCAACTTCCTTTGGGCTTTATGTACATGTCATGTGGTGTAAAGTGAGCTGGGCTATTGCTGAAGAGGAGGCTCCATCTGTAGTTCGTCATGTCATTTTAGAAAAGTTAATCTTTCTTGTTTCACATTTTCTTTATATCATTTGTTCTTTTTTACTCATAGAATTATAAAATATTACTTTTATAGTTATATACGGAAAACTCATACTTTTATTTATGTTATTTAATTCATTATAGTGAAGATCAAAGGAGATACTATAAAAGTGTTTTGGGGGACATGATGTTTCTTTGTTTCATTTCTATTCTGAAAAGAATTATGATTTATTTATCACTAGCGTCCTGGGGCATTTGCTATTTACCTGGAGCCTTGGCATTTAGACATCTTTGAATTCCTTGATTTAAAGAAGAACACAGGAAAGGAAGAACAGCGTGCCAGAGATCTTTTTTTTGCTCTTTGGATTCCGGATCTCTTCATGAAACGAGTGGAGACTAATCAGGTGAGAAATAGGTACCTGTTGGTAATGGCAACTTGATTCACATGAGCTTTCTCTTTTTTAGTCAGTCACCTTAAGTCATGCTTAGGAAGAGCCCATCTATGTGTGATGCCACAGAAGGCATTCTGTACAAGTTAAGAGATGCCGTGCTGCTGGTCTTCTTATATGTCTATTTGCTAAAGTAGATGCTATGTGACCTAAATGCTTAAAAGGTCATGTATAAACAGGCAGACCTAGATGTTTGGGCCTAGACTTGAAAATGATTATTTCTACAGCACATTTCCAAGAGAGCTTATGAAAGTCACCTTATGCTTGCAATGTTTCTAATGGATTATGGTTGGTTATTTGAAGTTTCTTAATGGGTGTGGTTTTGTCCTTTTTTTTATAGGACTGGTCTTTGATGTGTCCAAATGAGTGTCCTGGTCTGGATGAGGTTTGGGGAGAGGAATTTGAGAAACTATATGAAAGGTATGGGAAAAATATGAAAGAAAACAATAATGTTTTACCATGATTTCTCTTATTCCAGGGGTCCAAATATCAAAAGTTCTTGTCAAGAATCTTCTGAAGCATCTAAGAGAAAAAGTAACTAAAAATTTCAGTCAGATTTGCTTCCTGACTCTTCACCAAAACTGAGTCGTGTCTTTGTCTTTCTTCAAACTTTGGGATGTATAAATAGGTTCTTGGGATTTTTTATTGATTCTTATAAAAATTAAGAAGATGACTAGCAGGGTTATTATTGTACTTTGTCATACAGTACTTTTTATAAGTTATGCTTTATATTGCATAAAGGAATCATGAGTGACTAGGACACATATGTCAATAGTTTTAGAGTAGCACAATAGGCCAGGTGCAGTGGCTCACACCTGTAATCTCAGCACTTCTGGAGGCCAAAGCAAATGGATCGCTTGAGGTCAGGAGTTTGAGACCAGGTTAGCCAACATTGTGAAACCCTGTCTCTAGTAAAAATACAAAAATTAGCTGGGTGTGGTGGTGCATATACCTGTAGTCCCAACTACTTGAGAGGCTGAGGCAGGAGAATCGCTTGAACCTGGAAGCCAGCAGTTGCAGTGAGCTGAGATTGTGCCACTGCACTACAGCCTGGATGACAGAGCAAAACTCCGTCTCAAAAAAAAAAATTAGCACAATATTAAGAGATTTGACTTCCTTCGTTTTTACTCCTTTTTATTATGAAAGGTATTATTTGGTTTAGTGGGATTGGGATCATTTGCAGAAGGCTAAAACTGCCTCATTTTCCTCTATGGCTTTAGCCAGAGTAAAATAAATATTGTATTCATTTTTTTTTTTCTTTAGCAAAACTTAGAAAAAATTAAAGAGTTTTCATAACTTTATATTTTAATGTCTCCAAGTTGTCTACAATAACGATTTTTTTAGGGAATATTAAATAATATTTTCTGTGCCTGTCAGTTATGAGAAACAGCGTCGTGTCCGCAAAGTTGTGAAAGCTCAGCAGCTTTGGTATGCCATCATCGAGTCTCAGACAGAGACAGGTACCCCGTATATGCTCTATAAAGATTCCTGTAATCGGAAGAGCAACCAGCAGAACCTGGGAACCATCAAATGCAGCAACCTGTGCACAGAAATAGTAGAGTACACCAGCAAAGATGAGGTAGGTAGAAAAAATTCTTCCTAGAGTACTAAGAAAAAGACCTTAGGCAGTTACTGTTTGTGAATTCCTCACTTCATTTCAGTTGAGATGAGTGAAGGGAGTTTTCATAGTTGTAAGTAGAAGAACACTAATAAAGTCAGATAGCAAAGGAAGGAAGGGATATGATCTGTGCCTATAAATGCTTTTTAGTCTAAGCTATATGGGAAAGACTCAGTTTTTTCTTATACATGCATCATTGTAATAATATTTACTCAAGAAAAATAGAAATATGCAGTTATGTGGGTTTAGGACACATACAAAAATGTGTTAGGATGTACATTCAATTAAAGGTGTGTAAGCCTTGGCTCTTTCCTTTCACTGCTGTGGCCACAGCCATAAATGAGTATGCTCAGGCTTCAGAAGAGGCTTGTCTCTAGAGTCCTTTGCTATAGCAAGAAGGTCTGGTTGGACCCCAATCTGACCAATGAAATCGCCAGTGCCAACTCTCATCAGCAGATCCAGAAGCTGATCAAAGATGGGCTGATCATCCACAAGCCTGTGACGGTCCATTCCTGGGCTGATGCTGGAAAAACACCTTGGCCTGCTGGAAAGGCAGGCACATGGGCATAGGTAAGTGTAAGGGTACAGTCAATGCCCAAATGCCAGAGAAGGTCACGTGGATGAGGAGAATGAGGATTCTGCGCCAGCTGCTCAGAAGATACTGGCAATCTAAGAAGATTGATTGCCACATGTATCACAGCCTGTACCTGAAGGTGAAGGGGAATGTGTTCAAAATCAAGCGGATTCTCAGGGAACACATCCACAAGCTGAAGGCAGACAAGGCCCACAAACAGCTCCTGGCTGACCAGGCTGAGGCCTGCAGGTCTAAGACCAAGGAAGCACGCAAGTGCCGTGAAGAGTGACTCCAGGCCAAGAAGGAGGAGATCATCAAGACTTTGTCCAAGGAGGAAAAGACCAGAAGTAAAAGCTCCCCCTTTGTCTGTACATACTGTCCTCCGTGATTACATAAATCAGCCATTAAAATAAAACAAGCCATTATTTGCTTAAAAAAAAGTAAGCCTTGAGCCGGGAAAGTGGAGGCTGCAGTGGGCTGAGATTGTGTCACTGTACTCCATCCTGAGTGACAAAATGAGACCCTATCTCAAAACAAAACAAACAAAAAAACAAAAACAACAACAAAAAAATAATGTAAGTTTATAGGGAGTCCTTTCAGTGAATGGTGAGATAAAATTCTAATCTCAAGTCTGGAAAAAGACTTCACAGAAGAATTAAGGCTAGAAATGGGACATGGATTTGGTGTTTTAAAAAAAAGTTTTAGAGAAGAGCTTTCCATTTGGAAAGAGTGGTCTGTATAATACATCAGAGATGGGGCTGGGTTTTGTGCAGGGTGTCAAGTAAATTTGTTTTGATGGTACAAGTAGATTAATCATTGGAATATGGAGAGATGGCTATGGCTGGGGGAAGGGAGATGGAGGGTAGAAGCTGACATGTCACAGAGTTAGGAAGCCCTTGTAGGTTTCTGACAGGAAACTAGCATCAAATAGCAACAAATAGTGTCTTGTTGTGAGAAGAGGTTAGAGATTAGCCTAGGGAGATTGTTGCAGTAGTTGGATGACAGGCTGCTTTGATATTGCATGTAAACTATGGAAATGAGAAAGGAGTAGATCCTCAATTCTAGGACCTTAAAAAAAGGCAAATGGAAAGTTAGAAAGTAAATGGAAATTGAATAAAATATACTGCTAAGGTTACAGTTTAATTCAAAATTTATTGAGTACCAGCTATATGTAAAACAGTGTTAAATGCTCTGAAAATATAAACAAATATGCTGCCCTCTGGAAACTTCTAATTTAGTTGGAATAAATTGACATGTATTCAAGTAACTATTATGCAAGATAGATTATATTATAGAGACTAATGTGACCTTTTTAAAATAAAAACCAGATAATGTCATTTGTCTGCACAAAACTACTTTTGGCTTGCCAACTCATGCAGAATTCTTTTTTTCTTTTGAGTCAAGACTGAGATCTTACTCTGTTGCCCAGGCTGGAGTGTGGCTCACTGAGACCTCAAGTTCTTTTTGTAAATTGAGATATAATTCACTCTTGTAAAAAATGTATAATTCGGTGTTTTTTAGTATATCTGCAAGTCTGCGCAACCATTACCACCATCTAATTGTAGTACATTTTTATGACTCTAGATAATGAAACCCTGTACCCATTAGCAGTCACTCCCTATTCCCTTCTTCCCTCAGCCCTTGACAACCACCAATATATTTTCTGTCTCTGGATTTGTGGACACTGTGGACATTCCATATGAATGGAATCGTATAACATGTGGCCTTTCGTGTCAGGCTTCTTTCACTTAGCATGTTCTTAAGGGTTATTCATGTTGTAGCATGTTTCAGTTATTCATTCCTTTCCATCCAGAGTTCTTACAATGCCCTTCAAAGTCCTAACCTACCTCATCTGCGATTACTTTCCCCTTTTTTCACTGTGCTCCAACCCTATTAATTTTTTTGCTGTTTCTCAAACATGTCAGACGTGGTCCTACCTGAAGATTTTTGCTCTTTCTTGCCACATGAATGTTAAAATGCACCCCCTCTCCCCATAGCCACATAGTTTGGTTTCTAACCTGTTAGTTCTTTGTTCATATGCAACATTTTCAGTGAGGTTTTTCTTGACAACTCTGTTTAAAAATGACACCCCTTCATCTTTATCCCCAGTACTCTCTGTCTTCTTTTCCTGCCTATTTTTCTCCCTGGCATTTATTAGACTTCTGTGATTCAAGCTATATTTTAAAAATGGGTATTTGGCAACATGTGTAGAATGGAGTTGATGTGAAGGGCATCAAGAGTTCAACTGATGCCAGGTGAGAGAAGTTGAGACTTTGGGTTGGGATGGTCGTAATCCAAATGGAAAAGAAAGTATATTCATTCAACATTATCAAGACTTACTGTATGCCAGATGTGTTGCTAGTGCTATAAATATAAATATAAACAAGATGTGATCCTTGTGTGAAGAAGCTCACTGCCTAGTATAGTGTAGTGGAGGAATCACTGGAAGAGCTTTTTTGAAATTCACAAATTAGGATCCTTTGTTGCTAAGAGCTTATCAGAGTATCAGTGAGGTGAGGTAGACGTGTGTTTTGAAGAACTTTCTGCAGTGATGGAAATATTCTGTATCTGGTAGCTATTGAACATTCGAAACATGACTAGTGCAACTGAAAAACTCAAATTTTAACTCAAATTTTATTTCATTTTAAATAGACACATGTAGCCAGTGGCTACCATATTGTAGGCACTCATCTACTGAATACTGAGATAAGTGTATGTAAAAAGTTAATTATAACATAGTGTGATATATGTCTGGTAATAGAGATGGGTACTGTGGAACACTGGGTTCTCTAGCTTATTTTGCTGATGCATGTTATAACTAACATATATGACTAGGTATTGAAATAGAATCAGTGGGATTTAGAAATAGATTGATGAATGATGAAGAGGGAGAAGTCAAATATAAACATTTAAAATTTTAATGTCTGAGAGTATTAGAGGCTCACATGGTGGTGTGATTGACACAGATAGTAGAAATAAAAATTGTGTGATTCTTGACTTTTTTTTTACATTCCAGGTTGCTGTTTGTAATTTGGCTTCCCTGGCCCTGAATATGTATGTCACATCAGAACACACATATGACTTTCAGAAGTTGGCTGAAGTCACTAAAGTCATTGTCCGAAACTTGAATAAAATTATTGATATAAACTACTATCCTGTACCAGAGGTATGAATAGATTTCTCTCCTTATTGGCAATGATTGAAATCCAAATTGAATCAGTCATGATCTGCAAGTCATCATTTAAATGGTTGTCAATAAAATGGTGTGAGAAAACTGAGATAAAAGAGGTAGTCTCTTTCATTTGGTGTAGAATGTTGCTTTTCCTGTTCAGTAATGTTTTCTCCTTTAAAATCTGTTGACACAAAGGCATTCCTATCAAATAAACGTCATCGCCCCATTGGAATTGGGGTACAAGGTCTGGCAGATGCTTTTATCCTGATGAGATACCCTTTTGAGAGTGCAGAAGCCCAGTTATTGAATAAGCAGATCTTCGAAACTATTTATTACGGAGCCCTGGAAGCCAGCTGTGACCTTGCCAAGGAGCATGGACCATATGAAACCTATGAGGGCTCTCCAGTTAGCAAAGGAGTAAGTATATGGATGAAATTGTTTTTGTCTGTAAGTAACTGTAGTGGACTGAATGGTGACCCCACAAAAGGATATGTCCACATCCTAATTCCTGGAACCTGTGAATTTCATTTTATTTGGTTCAAAAAAGGGTTTTTACAGATGTAATTAAGAACCTTGAGATAAGGAGATTTACCTAGATTATCCAGGTGGGCTCTAAATCTAATGACAGTTGTCCAGCAAGAGACACAGAAGGGGAAGCAACATGACTATGGAGGCAGAAATGGGAGTGTTACAACCACAAGCCTTGGAATGCTGATATCCACTATAAGAGGCAAGGAACAGAATCTCTTCTAGTGACTTTGGAGGGAGTGTGGCCCTCCCAACATGTTGATTTTGGCCTTCTGGTCTTCAGACTATAAGATAATAAATTTTTGTTATTTTAAGTTAACAAGTTTTTGGTAATTTGTTGCACCAGCCGTAGAAAACTTTAATACCTTTGTCCTCTGGAGTCAAAAGGATATTCTGTTTTAATCTCTTATTTAGAACTAGTCATTGCTAAAATAATGTAAGAGGGATGCTGCTTGTGTTAGTTCTGTGGATTAAAACATGCATTCATTATCTCACAGTTTCCACAGGTTAAGAGTCCAGACTTAGCTTAGCTGGGCCTTTTTTGTGTCTGTGTTCAAGATGTTGGTACGGGCTGTGGTCTCATCTGAGGCAAAGAGTTCTCTTCCAGGCTCACCTGGTTGTTGGCAGAATATATTTCGAGAATTCATGGCATCTTGCTTCTTTAAGGCCAGTCGGGGAGACCATCTCTCATTTCAAATGGGACATAGTCTGGTCTCTCTTTTGAGGGTTTTCACCTGATAAGTCAGGTCTACATAGGATAATTGCCCTCTCACCTTTCCACCTCCCCCCCACTGCCTTTTTTGGGGGGGACAGAGTCTCACTTTGTCACCCAGGCTGGAGTGTGTGGTGTGATCTCACATCACTGGACCCTCCGCTTCCCAGGTTCAAGCGATTCGATTCTCCTGCCTCAGTTCTCCCAAGTAGCTGGGATTACAGGTGTGTGCCATCTCGTCTGTCTAATTTTCGTATTTTTAGTAGAGATGGGTTTTACCATGTTGGCCAGGCTGCTCTCAAATTCCTGACCTCAGGTTATCCGCCTGCCTCGGCCTCCCTAAGTGCTGGGATTACAGGCATGAGTCACTGTTCCTGGCGTAATCTTCCTTTTATTTAACTCAGAATCAACTGATTTACAACCTTAATTACACCTGCAGAAACCTTTCACCTTTGCCATAATCACTGGAATGGCATCCATCCTATTCTCAGGTCATGTCCACACTCAAGTGGAGATTATAAACAGCCTGTGCACTAAGGTGTGGGAATCTGGGGAGCTGTCTTAGAATTCTGCCTTCCCTACTGCCTTTATTATCAGTAGTGTGATTCTTTTCTACATAAAATGTTAATTTTATTTCTGACATTCCTGCTGGTATTAGAAAATCTAATCTGTGGTTATTAGAAAATAGGTGTTTTTAGCTAAGTAAACAGATCAAGGGACAGATCAAGGCAATGAAGAAAGACAAGGTTAAAGTAACAAAAAAAAGAATGTATCAGCCACATGCTTTCATGAATGTTAGAGTTTTCTGGTTTGTAGATATGATATGGGATAATCAGCTTTCTTAACCTACTTCTGATTAATATGACTACATGAAATTTTGTCCAGGAAAATCTCTAGAGCATGTATTCCTCATAGAGGTCGATTAGAAGACAGCATTTGTTTGGGATGTGGGGACATGGCAGCTAGTCTTTTTTTTTTTTTGGTCATAGTTTTAACTTGCTGTAGAATAAATTTGAGTTGTGTATTCCTTAGATTCTTCAGTATGATATGTGGAATGTTACTCCCACAGACCTATGGGACTGGAACCTTCTCAAGGAGAAGATTGCGAAGTAAGTGAAGAGATGTAAAGTAGCTCTGAAGGCAGAAGGGTTTAGGTTCTCCTGGCTCTTTAGAAGTTAGATATGTCATTTTAACTTCTGAAACTCATTTATTACAAGTGGGGCTAAAATGACCTATCTCACAGAGCTATTTTGGGAAAAGACTTTGTAAGATAATATATAGAGTAACTTGTAAGTTGCTTGGCACAATGAAAGCATTTCAGTACATGGTAGGAATTACTATTATTAGTTGATCTTATTTTAGGGACTTAACATACCTAGATTAGGTACTTTTCTTTCTCATTAAGGCTTTTTTCCAACTATGCTTTTTTTAAAAAAAAATGTTTTTCATTCTTATTATTTCCCAATTTAGTTACATTGGGCTATAAATAGCTTTTGTTTGAATTGATTGTCATAGGAATAAAGGATTTTGGAAGAGCTTTTGTAGGGTAATGTGTTTAACTATATGAAAGAAAAATTTTAAAATTGAGTTTTTATAGGCCTTTCAAACTAATAAGATATTGGAAGGCAGGCAGAATGTTTTGCAGAGTAAATAACAAAACAAATTGTTTTTGTTCTCTATTGTGATAACTTTGTCATCTATGGGTTAATGCATATATGCAAAGTGATTAATATTTGGAGAATGAAGCAGTAACTTTAAAATGCTCTTTAAAAAGACTGTTTGCCTTAAAATTGTTTTCTTACTCAAATAATACATGTTAGAAAATTTAGGAAAACATAGATTTGGAAAGAGAAAATGAAAATTATCCTAATATTGCCTCCCCACAAAAAAGTATGTGCATCTTAGTGTCTGTCATCCTTTAGGCTTTCTTCTAAGGGTACACACATGTGTATTTACATGGAAATTCAACTTTTTAGAAAATGGACCTGTACTGTATTTTTATATTTTTTTCCTCAAAATACTATGGCTTAGTTTTTTATATACATAACTTTTTTTCTAATTTCAAAATTAGTATGTGAACACACATTTATTATTAATGGAGTTCAAATACAGAAATAAAATAGAAAGGAAAAGCCCTTCTTCATACTTCTGCCAACCATTCGTCTCAGGAAATAAACCAAAAAACTAACTTACTCTTTTTCCCAGAGATAAGACTTGTTAATGGCATGTATTTTTTTCTACATCTTTTTCAGTACATTTGCAGATAGATACACATACACAGTTTTGTCATATAAATGTGATCAAACTTGATGTATTCTGGGCTGGGTGCCGTGGCTCATGTCTGTAATCTCAGCACTTTGAGATGCTGAGGTGGGCGGATCACTTGAGGTCAGGAGTTCAAGACCAGCCTGGTCAACATGGCAAAACTTTGTCTGTACTTAAAATACAAAAATTAGCTGGGTATGTGGTGCATGCCTGTAATCCTAGCTACTTGGGAGGCTGAGGCATGAGAATCGCTTGAACCTGGAAGGTGGAGATTACAGTGAGCTGAGATCGTGCCACTGCACTCCAGCCTGGGTGACTAAGTGAGACTCAGTCTCAAAAAAGAAACCAAACTTGATATATTCTGAGACTTGTTATTTAGTGATTTATTTTGGAGCTCTTTCTCTTTTAGTACATGTAGATCTACCTAACATTTTTAATGATTACAGACAATTCTATAGTTTGGATATATCATATATGCAGGACTTCTCACATCATTTTCCTGTCTGTAGACAGATGATGTTGCAATTTTACAGATGAGTAAGTAAAGACATGAAGATAGTTGGTAGTTTGCTTGATACCTCACTAAAAAGTGACAAAGTAAGGTGGAAAACCACACCCCAAATAAAGTAAATAAAGAAATAATAAAAACTAAAAAGTAGAGAACCCGGTTGTATTAGTCCATTCTTACACTGTTATAAAGAACTGCCTGAGACTAGGTAATTTATAAAGGAAAGAGGTTTAATTGACTCACAGTTCTGCAGGGCTGGGGAGGCCTCAGGAAACTTAGAATCATGGCAGAAGGGGTGGCAAACAGGTCCTTTTTTATATGGCAGCAAGTGAAGTGCCGAGTAAAGGGAGAAAAGCCCTTATAAAACCAGATCTTGTGAGAACTCACTATCATGAGAACAGCATGAGGGTAACCTCCCCCATGATTAAATTACCTCCTATCAGGTCTCTCCCATAACACGTGGGGATTATGGGAACTACAATTCAAGATGAGGTTTGGTGGGGACACAGCCAAACCAAATCTCTAGTTGTACAGACTCCATCAGGATATGAGGCTGTAAGCTAAGCACTGTATGAATCCATAGGTATAGAATGTAGAAAAGGCTGTTTGTGTTTTAAAAACTTGAGACTAAGAAGACAAATAGTTAAGGCATATGGAAAGGTACAGGTCAGAGAAAATGTTTGCAGAGCAGATGTTTGTATTTGACATTTGTATTTGTGCCTGCCTGATCAGGAAAGATGTTTTAAAATTGGTATCAACTAGGCTGAGCTTTGACGGGTGAGCTGGGGCAGTTGGGAGATTTCTCAGTGTCTCGGATAGTATATTCTCCCTTAAGTACTCTTGGGCATTGATTAGTCAAAAGATGTTAACCTTCTTCCAGGAACTTACAATTAAAGAATATACTTTGAGCATAATTTTTTCCTGTTCACTTATAGTGGAGAATTACGGTGATACATGTCTGATTCTGACGACTTTCTCATCATTATTTTTCTAGAATGGGCCTAGGCACTTAGAAAAGAATGAGGGTTGAATGAGCATACCCTGATACAGGTGGGGAGTGCTTCAAGTCATGATAAGGATTGCCAACAATAAAAATTGTATTAATTCACTTTAGGAGTCAGGCATTTAAGAGGAGAGTGAGCTATAATAGCATCCATACTGTGGAATTGCCTCCATGTAGGAGTTTAATTGCCTCCATGTAGGAGTTTTTGAATTAGATGAGTTCAATGCATCTATGATGTTACAGCATCTACATTTACTACAGTGACTTAAAGTAGCTGCTTTCCTGGCAGATTGTAGCTTTGGGACTAGTACCTGATAATCTCCTTTTCTTTAGGTATGGTATAAGAAACAGTTTACTTATTGCCCCGATGCCTACAGCTTCCACTGCTCAGATCCTGGGGAATAATGAGTCTATTGAACCTTACACCAGCAACATCTATACTCGCAGAGTCTTGTCAGGAGAATTTCAGGTGAGCAGTTCACAACCAGCCCTCCAGGGAGATCTTTCAAAAGCTTGATATTGGGAGCCCGTTTTCTTAGTTTGGATGCAAAGCTTTGATAAAGAGAGTCATCTTCATCTCTAATATTATTTTTTGTTATTAATATTTCAGCACATAATAGGCATTTAATAAATCTGTTGAAAGAATGATTGAGGGTTGGGTATCAAACTAACTTGTTGATAGTAGAGTTAACATGTTTGACTGTTATGTAATCATAGTGATATAGTCTACAATTTCCTCCAGATGCTTAAGTTAGGATACTCAAAATGTATAAAGAAGTAGCATTGAAGGCAGTGGTTCTCAGACTTGGTTACCAAATAGAATTTATGGTGGGCGGGACTACATTTTTTTTTTTTTTTAAGGTTCCCAGGTAATTCTTATGTGCAGCTAGGGTTGAGAACCTCAATTTAAAAGACTATTTGTGAATTTCCAGATATCTTGAAATAAAGTTCTGTAAAGTTCAAGAAGGATACGTTTTGTAATTTTTTTTAACCTAAGTATTTATAGATTTACCCGTCTTAGGTGTTGTCCTTTTTACTTTTGCAAATGTCATATATTATGTTTCTTTTTTAATTAAAATATTTTTTCAGTTTTTTGAGGCATAATTGACAAATAAAAATTGTGTGTATATCAAAGGTATACAGTTACCACATCACAATGTTTTTGTTGTTGTTGTTGTTGATTTTGAGAAAGTATCTCGCTTTGTCACCCAGGCTGGAGTGCAGTGGTATGACCTTGGCTCACTGCAACCTCTGCCTCCTGGGTTTAAGCAATTCTTGTGCCTCAGCCTCCCAATTGGCTGGGATTACAGGCAGGCTGCATCACCACACCTGGCTAATTATATTCTTTCCTGAATAACAGATGTCAGGATCTTGAATATAGTTTTATGTGGTGGGATTGATGTCTCAGTTTTATAAAAAATATAATTTATCAAAAAAGCAATCTAACATTAAATCATTCTTAAGTGATTTTAGTTTAAGCTTCAAACCTGTGGTCCTATCTAGGCTGTCACTGTTATTTATTACTTCATATGTTTTCTGCTTTTCCATACAGATTGTAAATCCTCACTTACTGAAAGATCTTACTGAACGGGGGCTATGGCATGAAGAGATGAAAAACCAAATTATTGCATGCAATGGCTCTATCCAGGTATAGAATGAAAATAAAATGTGCTTGGCAGGGGCTGACTTGGACAATGTGGTGCCTCCTCACTCATCCCAGACAATGGAGAGAACGACTTCATTGTGTTCATTTGGCTCTGGTTTTGTAGCTTTGTCCACCTATGCATTGTTGTGCTAGGATTGTACACATCTTTACTTAGCCCTTACCATCTTGTTTTTATGTAATAATATAAAATAGTAGTTCTTAATTTTTCTGCATCTTAGATTCAACTGGGGAGCTTTTAAAATCCTGAAGCTTAGGTTGCATTCCTTACCAATTAAATGTCTGGGAACAGGAGCCAGACATCAATTTTTTTTTTTTTTTTTTGAGATAGAGTATTTGTCGCCCAGGCTGGGGTGCAGCGGTGCGATCATGGCTCACTGCAACCTCTGCCTCCTAGGTTCAAGTGATTCTACTGCCTCAGCCTCCCAATTAACTGGGATTACAGGTTCCTGCCACCCAGCTAATTTTTGTATTTTTAGTAGAGATGGGCTTCACCATGTTGGCCAGGCTAGTTTCGAACTCCTGACCTCAGGTGATCTGCCTGTTTCGGCCTCTCAGAGTGCTGGGATTATATGTATGAGCCACCGTTCCTGGCCTCAGACATCAATACTTTTTAAAGATTCCTTCAGTGATTCCAAAGTGCATCAAAATTTGGGGGATCATTGATCGACTGAAATTAAGAGAGTCAAACTTAATTAAAAGGCATGGTAGAGATTGAGGACTGATAGTCCAAAACACAGAGTCACAAATAGTTTAAATATTGCAGCTGAGTTTCAAGAGGCATTTATTTGCAGGTAGAGACCTCTGGCTAAATGTTGGTCTGCTTAGCAACACAGATGAAGAGTCCTGTAACAGTTCCATATTTGATGACAGAAACTAGCATTAGCCAGTCTGTGTGTTTTAATGAAAGTTAACCCTAGACCTAAGAAAACCTGATTTCTTTGGATTCCAAAGGTAGTTTGGAATGCTAGTTTATTTAAAGGGTTTTATCTCATTGCTTCCCTTGATCCCTGTGAATTACAGCCCTCATTTTTTTGTGTTTTCTGCAAAACTCAAGGGTTATTTATTGCTGCTTAGCTCTGACTTTTCCTTTCTTTCTTAAGTGCCTCTAGAAGAAGGAATGTTTGGATCATAAACCAATTTTTTAATTGGCTTATGACCAAAAAAAAGGAATGCTTAAATTACTGTCACCAGATTGGTATTTGGTTAGTTAGATGGGCTTTGTTCAACTTTCTAAATAGTCTTGGTAAACTTGATAAAGATCATATTATATGATAACTGAATGGTAAGGTCAAATCTGGCAGGAAGTAGAACCAAGGTCAAACCATCATACTGCTTTGTTTACCAGAGTAAAATAAACATTTGATTTTCATTCTTTAGAGCATACCAGAAATTCCTGATGACTTGAAGCAACTTTATAAAACTGTGTGGGAAATCTCTCAGAAAACTGTTCTCAAGATGGCTGCTGAGAGAGGTGCTTTCATTGATCAAAGCCAGTCTTTGAACATCCACATTGCTGAGCCTAACTATGGCAAACTCACTAGTATGCACTTCTACGGCTGGAAGCAGGTTAGTAGAGAATATCAAGGAGGACTTAACTGCCAGCTTGAGATATTTTGGCATTGGAATGATTTTATGTTCTAGCCACCTGTTAAAAAAACCAACCCATGGTTTTTGTACCAAATCAAGGTATTGCCTTGGATTTTCTTGTTTTTGTTAGGTTTCTTTCCTTCTTAGGTTTGAAAACTTGGTTACCTGTGATCCTTTCCTTCCTTTAGTCTCCGTGCAATTACTAACCAAGTTGTATTGATTGTTCCTTTGTATTATTTCTTAAGTATCTTCCTTCCAATTCTGCTGCTTTTATTCTAAACTGACCTTATTGCTTCCAATATTTCTGCTCCCAGTCATTTTGTGTGCATTATCACTATTCCTCAAATAAAACTTTGCACATGTCAACCCACTATTCAAAAATGTAAAAGCCAGATCACTTAGCTAGTCATTGCTACATGTAAAGTCTGCTGATTTTGGATTATGTTCTTATTCTCTGGGTATTTATGTAGAATTATAAATTTGTTTCTTTATTTAAGATTTATTGAACATCTAGTATATGCCAGGACTGAGGATGCTGAATAGAAGATGATGATCCTTATCTTTGAAGTTTTATAGTCTGTTGTTATACAGAGACACAGTCCACTTGTCTAAATAGTTATAACCTAAGGCAGACATGTTGTCTTGGGCAAACTTGGAAGTCATATACATAAAAACAAAGACAAAATAATAAAAATGTTTGACCTTTCCAAAGAGATAAGCCTGTTTTAGGGGTGAAAAGAACAGGGTTTACTGTCTGACTCAAACCATTTTTGAGAGTACTCCTAGAGGAGATAGAATTCCAAGTTTAAAAAAGACTTTGGCCTGGTTCATGGGAATGTATTTTATTTATGTATTTATGTATGTATGTATGTACATATGCATGCATTGATTTATTTTGAGACAGAGACTCACTCTGTTGCCCAGGCTGGAGTACAACTGCGTGATCTTGGCTCACTGCAACCTCTGTCCTGGGTTCAAGTGATTCTCGTGTTTCAGCTCCTCAGTAGCCAGGATCACAGGCGGTGCCACCACTCCTGGCTAACTTTTGTATTTTTAGTAGAGATGGGGTTTTGCCATGTTGACCAGGCTTGTCTCAGACTCCTAGCCTCAAGCAATCCACCTACCTCGGCCTCCCAGAGTGCTCAGATTACAGGTGTGAGCCACTGTGCCTGGCCAGGAATGTATTTTATTTTTATTTTAACGTTATTATTTTATTTTGTATTTTTTTAGACAGAGTCTCACTCTGTTGCCCAGGCTGGAGTGCAGTGGTACACTCTTGGCTCACTGCAACCTCCGCCTCCTGGGTTCAAGTGATTCTCTTGCCTCAGCCTCCTGAGTAGCTGGGATTTACAGGTATGCGCTATCACATTCGGGTAGTTTTTGTATTTTTAGTAGAGATGGGGTTTCACCATGTTGGCCAGGCTGATCTTGAACCCTGACCTCAAATGATCCACCCGCCTCGGCTTCCCAAAGTGCTGGGATTACAGGCATGAGCCACTGTGCCCAGCCAAGAATGTATTTTAAATATTGGTGTGGAATGTCTAGTATTCTCGAAAAGTTTCTCCTAATAATTGTATTTGTTTTCCTTGTAGGGTTTGAAGACTGGGATGTATTATTTAAGGACTATTCTCGAAAAGTTTCTCCTAATAATTGTATTTGTTTTCCTTGTAGGGTTTGAAGACTGGGATGTATTATTTAAGGACAAGACCAGCAGCTAATCCAATCCAGTTCACTCTAAATAAGGAAAAGCTAAAAGATAAGGAAAAGGTATCAAAAGAGGAAGAAGAGAAGGAGAGGAACACAGCAGCTATGGTGTGCTCTTTGGAGAACAGAGATGAATGTCTGATGTGTGGATCCTGAGGAAAGCTTGGGAGAGACCAGCATGTCTTCAATAGCCAAACTACTTTTTGAGCATAGATAGGTGTAGTGGGTTTGCTTGAGGTGGTAAGGCTTTGCTGGACCCTGCTTCAGGCAAAAGGAATGATTTAAAGTATTGTCTATATAGGATAATTGTAATGGTTTTTTTTTTTTTTTTAACTCATATATTGGAATTTTCATGAAAATGATGCTTTTGAAAAAAAAAACCAATATATTGGGAATAAAAGTAGAAGTTTTAGGAATGCAAAATAAGTCATCTTGCATACAAGGAGTGATTAAGTAAGGTTTCATCACCCCTTTAGCACTGCTTTTCTGATGACTTCAGTTTTGTTAAGGAGATTTAGTTTTACAGCTTTGACTGGTGGGTCTCTAGAAGCAAAACTGAGTGACAGCTCATAAAAAGTGCTGATAGGACCTTTATCTGGATATGGTCATATAGGACCTTTATCTGGATATGATCCTATTATTCTGAAATAAAGATAAACATTTCTAAGTGATTGTATGAGATTAACTTTGTCATTTACTTTCATATAAAAGTCAAATTTGAAAAAAACATTTTCTGTTCTTTGAGAATTCAGGGAGGACTTTTTTTTTTGTTTTTGAGATGGAATTTTGCCCTTGTTATCCAGGCTGGAGTGCAATGGCATGATCTCAGCTCATTGTAGCCTCCGCCTCCTGGGTTCAAGTGATTCTCCTGCCTCAGCCTCCTGAGTATCCGGGATTACAGTCATGTGCTACCACTCCTGGCTAATTTTGTATTTTTAGTAGAGACGGGGTTTTTCCATGTTGGTCAGGCTGGTCTAAACTCCCTGCCTCAGGTGATCTGCCTGCCTCAGCCTCCCAAAGTGCTGGGATTACACGTGTGAGCCACTGTGCCCGGCCCTTTAGGATGACATTATATGCCTTTTTCGTCTTTTTTTCCTTTCTGTAGTAAAATATACATAACACATAATTTACAGTTTACCCATTTTTAAACATATAATTCAGTGGCTTAAGCACATTCTCAGTGTTACACTACCATCACCACTATTTGTTTCCAGAACTTCATCATCCCAAACATAAACTCTGTATAAATAAGAACATTAACTCCTCATTCCCCCACCCCTAAGTCCCTGGTAACATCTATTCTACTTTACTTCTCTATGAATATGCCTATTCTAGGTACCTCATAAGTGGAATGCATGTCTGGCTTATTTTATTTAGCATAATGTTTTCAAAGTTTATCCATATTATAGCACGTATCCAGATTTCATTCTGTATGTATACCACACTTTTTTTTTGAGACAGAATCTTGCTCTGTCACCCAGGCTATGTGATCTTGGCTTGGCTCACTACAATGTCTACCTCTTGGGTTCAAGCGATAAGTAATTATTGTGCCTCAGCTTCCTGAGTAGCTGGGATTATAGGTGTGCACCACTATGCCTGGCTAATTTTTGTAGAGATGGGGTTTCGCCATGTTGGCCAGGCTGGTCTCAAACTCCTGGCCTCAAGGGATTTACCCGAATACGCTACCACACTCAGGTAATTTTTGTATTTTTAGTAGAGATGGGGTTTCACTATATTGGCCAGGCTGGTCTTGAACTCCTGACCTCAAGTGATCCACCTGCCTCGGCCTTCCAAAGTGCTGGGATTACATGCATGAGCCTCCACACCTGGCTTACCATACTTTGTTAATCCACTATCTTTTGATGGATATTTGGGTTGTTTCTTTCTTTTAAGGAATTGTGACTAATGCTCTTGTGAATATTGATTTACAAGTATCTATTGAGTTCCTGCTTTCAATTCTTTTGGGGAGTATGTATACAGGAGTGAAGTTGCTGGAAATTATGGTAATTCTATCTTTAACTTTTTGAGGAACTAGCAAACTTTTTGACAGCAGCTGCATTATTTTACATTTCCACCAGCAATACAGTAGGGTACCATTTTCTCCACATCTTTACACAATGCTTATTTTTTATATTTTTGTTTTGGTTTTGATTTTTGAGACAAGGTCTTGCTCTGTTGCACAGACTGCAGTGCAGTGGTACCATCATAGCTCACTGCGGCCTCGATCTGCTGGGCTCAAGTGATCTTCCTATCAGCCTCTCAAAGTGTTGGAGTTACAGGTGTGAGCCACCATTCCCAGCTTGTATTTTTTTAAATAGCCTTCTTAATGACTTGACAATTTCATTATAATGTGTCTTGGTTTGGGTCTCTGAGTTTATCCTATTTGGGACTTAGTGGGCTTATTAGATTTGTAGATTCACATATTTATTTAAATTTGGGATGTTTTTGGCTATTATTTCTTTAGATAATTTTTCTTCCCCTTTCTCCTTGGGACTTCCATAGTGCATCTATGGGTTGACTTGATGGTGTTCCATAGGTCTGTTAGGCGTTGTTTACTTTTCTTTATTTTTTCTTTCTATTCCCAGACTTGATAATTTCAGTGTCCTATCTTCTCATTTTCTGATTCTTCTTCCTGCTCAAATCTACTGTTGTTCTCCTCTGGTGAATTTTTCATTTCAGTTATTCTTTTCAACTCAAGAATTTTTATTCTTTGTAATTTTTGTCTCTGTTGATATTCTGGTTTTTCTGATTTCTTTTACTTATTTGTTCATCTTTTCCTTTAGCTTTTTGAATATATTTAATACAGTTGTTTTAATGTCTTTGTTGAGTAAGTCCAGTGTCTTGGCTCTCTCAGGGATGGTGTCTATCATTTTTTCTTGTTACTTTGAATGGGCCATGCTTTCTTTTTTTTTTTTGTATGCCTTGTGACTTTTGTTGTTGAAAATTGGACATTTGGCTATTATAATGAGGTAACTTCAGTGATCAGATTGTCCTACTCCAGGGCATACAGTTTTTTGTTTCATTGCTATGTTGAAGACTGTAGTATTTCATTCAAGACATTTCCAAATGTTTGTTTGTTTGTTTGTTTGTTTTTTGAGACAGTGTCTTGCTGTGTCACCCAGGCCAGAGTGCAGCGGTGTGATCTCAGCTCACTGCATCCTCTGCTTCTGGGTTCAGTCAATTCTTAAGCCTTAGTCCCCTGAGTAGCTGAGATTACAGGTGTTCGCCACCATACCTGGCTACTAATTTTTGTGTTTTTAGTGGAAATGGGGTTTCACCATGTTGGCCAGGCTGGTGTCGAACTCCTGGCCTCAAGTGTTCTGCCCACCTCAGCCCCCGACAGTGCTGGCATTACAAGTGTGAGCCACCATGCCCAGCCCAAACTTTTTGCAGAGACTATTCTTTGTCATGTATGATCACCAAAGTCTTTGTTCCTTTTAGTGCATGTTCAGTTAATGTTTTGACAGAGATATATGATACCCTCAAACTGTTGTCAAACTAATAAGTTTGGTTGGTTGCTTTTAATTGCACTGCACAAAATGGACAAAGAAAAGGATGACTTCAGGGATTTAAATTCTCAAGTGCCACTTACATGACTGAACATTTCTGTGTCTGCTTTGAAAGAAACTTTTACCTTCTGTACCTGCAGAGTTGAGATTTCTGAAACCAAACCCTGAATCTCATTTTGCAAGTGCCTGAATTACAATGCAAACTGAATTCCCAACCTTGCAGGTGTCTCTACTGTTAAAGTGAGGATACTGACTGGGAATGAATCGGATCGTGAAAATTGGAATGGTGACATGGGAAAATCCTGATGAAGCTGGTAATACTGAATACCTAAATTCTGATGAGTCTTCATTGCTAGTAGAAGCAGAGATAACTGATTGACCTAAACTGATTATACCTAATCTGACATTAACTGCTTTCCCTGAGGAAATTAATGTCCTCCCCTGAGATAATTGCCTTGCAGGACACTGCTGATTGTCCTCAGGACCCACTCGTGACCACCCCTTTTTGCTTCTAAACCTATAACTAGACCCAAGTCCCAGCAGGCCACAAAGGTGAGGTAAAAGTGAGATCTGTGAGGTGTGCTACACTCGAGAACTACATGATTCTTCCCATTTGAGAATATGTGTGGAAATGGATATTGAGGGTATGTGATAATGGTGGAAGGAACATAATGTTGGATCAGGCTCGGTTTATTGATATGGGCCCACAAAGCAGGGATTTTGGATTTAATATTGCAGTGGGGGGGATCAAAAGTGCCTGCTCTAAGTGGTTGGTTGGTAGGTTGGTTGATTGGCTGAAACATAGACCAAAATTTGCCCTCAGTAAATGAAGCTGAAATGCCACTCGGGCCTTGGTATACTGTAGAGGAAGTAGTTCAGAGGGTTAGGGAGATTGAAATGTTAAGAGTAGATTTGTCATTTAAAAGACCAGTTTTCCCACCCTGAGGGAAGTCTAGAGGAAACTTCACCATAACTGAGAAGTAAATTTGTGAGTGGAGCCTCAGCATCCTTAAAGACCTCTGTGATTGCTCTTTCCTGTAGGTCTGAAATTCAGTGTGAATTGCTACCACTGAATTGGGAAACCTAAATTCAGTGGGAGTAATTGAATCCCATGGTGGCAGGTAGAGACACTTAAGTGCCAAAGGCAAGGTGGGAATGGTTATTATAATGGACAGCAGAGTTAAAGCAGCAATCAGAAGAATCATCTAACGGGAGCAGATGCTGTGGCTCACACCTGTAATCCCAGCACTTTGGGAGGCTGAGGTGGGCAGACCACTTGAGGCCAGGAGTTTGAGATCAGCGTGGCCAACATGGTGAAAGCCTGTCTCTACCAAAAATACAAAAATTAACCTGGTGTGGTGGCACGCATCTGTAGTACCAGCTACTTGGGGGACTGAGGCAGGAGAACCCAGGAGGCAGAGGCTCCAGTGAGCCGAGATTGTGCCACTGCACTCCAGCCTAGGCAATAGAGCGACCCTGTCTCAAAAAAAAAAAAAGTCTGACTCACAGAGATGTAGTTTGGCTAGGTGATCATGGAGTTCTTTGAAGTGAAATACATGGGAAATTTATTAAATTCTCACTTGATCAATATAAGCAGAAGGGTTTTAGGTGAAGTGAACAAGTCTAATTTGAATAATAAAACCAGAATTATGGCCCCTCAATAAATTCCCAGATTTGAACTGGTTTATAGACCCAGAACCCCTTGAATGAAGGGGAGACCAGGTGCCCTTGAGGAAGGATCCCACACACTGCTTAAGATATATACTGTTAAATCTTTCTCCCAGTCTTTCCCAGAAGGATCTGTGGCCTTGTACTAGAGTAACTACATTGGGAAAAAGAAAGAAACCTTTCAAGGATCACCAGACACAGACCTAAACTAACACCAGTTCCAGGAAACTAAAAATGTCACTGTGATCTTCCAATTGGAGTAGGAGTTTATAGAAGTCAGGTGAATCAGTGGAGTTTTAGCTCCAGTCTGTCTCACAGCGGGTCCAGGGATCCCTGAAACCATCCTGTGGTTATTTCACTATGCAGTTTGGGAATGCATGATTGGAATAGATAAACTCAGCAACTGGCACAGAAAGCCAACCACATTGGTTCTCTGACTTGAGTGAGGGCTATTATAGTGGGAAAGTTCAAGTGGAAGCCACTAGAACTGCCTCTACCTAGGAAAATGATAAACCAAAATCAGTATTGCATTCCTGGAAGGATGGCAGAAATTAGTGCCACCATCAAGGTCTTAAAGTACCTAGAAGTAATTTCCACCCCATCCCCATTCAACTTACTTGTTTGGCCTTTGCAGAAAACATGGATTTTGGAGAATGACTGGATTATCATAAGCTTAACTGGGTGATGACTCCAACCAGAGGCAGTTCCATTGCTTGAACAAGTTGACATGTATCCTGGTACCTGGTATGCAGCTACTGATCTGGCAAATGCTTTTTTCTCCATACCTCTTAGTAAAGACCACAAGAAACAATTTATTTTCATCTGGAAAGGCCAGCAATGCACCTTCACTGTCCTGCCTCGCTGGTAAACTCTCCAACCCTACATCATAATTTAGTTTACAGGATTTTGATCAGCTTTCTTTTCCACAAGGTATCACTGGTCCAATACATTGGTGACATTATATTGATTGGACCTGTGAGCAAGAAGTAGTGACTACTCTAGATTCATTGGTAGGATACTTGCATGTCAGAAGGTGGAACTCTAAAATTCAGGGTCACCTTCTACATCGGTGCAATTTGTTTTTTTCTTTTTTCTTTTCTTTTTTCTTTTTTTTTTTTTGAGACAGAGTCTTGCTCTATTGCCAGGGTGGAGTGCAGTGGTGCAATCTCAGCTCACTGCAACCCCCGCCTCCCGGGCTCAAGCTATTCCCCTGCCTCAGCCTCCCGAGTAGCTGGGACTAAAGGTGTGTGCCAGCACGCCCAGCTACTTTTTTTGTATTTTAGTAGAGATGAGGTTTCACCATGTTGGCCAGGATGATCTTGAATCTCCTGACCTCGTGATTTGTCTGCCTCAGCCTCCCAAAGAGCTG
Source organism: Aotus nancymaae (assembly GCF_030222135.1). Taxonomy (NCBI): domain Eukaryota; kingdom Metazoa; phylum Chordata; class Mammalia; order Primates; family Aotidae; genus Aotus; species Aotus nancymaae. The sequence continues at coordinate 55,418,684 of NW_026988473.1, read as the reverse complement.
GGATTACAGGTGTGAGCCACTGCGTTCGGCCCATAAGTGCAATTTCTAGGCATCTAGTTTGAGGCATGTTGAGATACCCTTTCTAAAGTGAAGGATAAATTGTTGCATCTGACCCCTCCTACAAGCAAGAAAGAGGCATGGCACTTAGTGTACCTCTTTGAGTCTTGGAGGTAAAAAATCATGGTAACCATTCCCAGCTTGGTTATGGCAATTGAGTGCCTTCACATGCCACTCTGAAATCTAATTACCCCCACTGAATTTAGGATTCATTTGGAGCAGCACACTGGGGCATGCTACTCCATCCTATTTACCAAAAGCTGCCAGTTGTGGGGCCCAGAACAAGAGAAGGCACTGCTACAAGTCCAGGCTGCCAGGGAAGTTTCTCTGTTACTTGGGCCATCTCTGATCCATCAGATCCAATGCTGCTTGAATTGGCAGTGGCAGATAGAGATGCTCACTGGAGCCTTTGGCAGACCCCTGTAAGTGAATCACAGGACAGGCTCTTAGGACTTTGGACCAAAGCCCTGCCATCATCCCCTGTGGATAACTACTCTCCTTTTGAGAAACAACTTTTGGCTCGCCTTGGTAGAGACAACACTTAACCATGGGCCACCAAATTAACATGTAACTTGAGCTGACTGTTATCTGACTCACCTTGCCATAAAATTGAGCATGCACAGCAGCACTCCATCATCAAATGGAAGTGATATATACAAAATCAGTCTTAAGCAAACCCTGAAGGCACAAGTGAATTACATGAAGTGACCCAAAAGCCCAAGGTCTCCACTCCTGCTACACTGCCTTTTCTTTCCCAGCCTGCACCTAGGGCCTCATGGGGAGTTCCCTATGATCAATTGACAGAGGAAGAGAAAACTCAGGCTTGTTTAGCAGATGATTCTGTACAGTCGGTGTGCAGGCACTGCAGCCCCTTTCTGGGATATCCCTGAACACTCTTTCCTTCTGTAGATGATAAGGAGCTTTGAAAGTCTTTTTTTTTTTTTTTAATTTTGAGACAGAGTCTCGCTCTGTTGCCCAGGCTGGGTATTAATCCTCTGTCAAATAAATAATTAGCAAATACTTTATTTGCCAATGGCTTGATCTTGGCTCACTCTTGGAGTGCAATGGCTCGATCTTGGCCCATGGCAGCCTCTGCCTCCTGGGTTCAAGCAATTCTCTCCTGCCTTAGCCATCCGAGTAGCTAGGACTATAGGCACATGCCACCACACCAGGTTAATTTTTGTATTTTTGGTAGAGACAGGCTTTCACCATGTTGGCCTCAAGTGATCTGCCTGCCTTGTTCTCCCAAAGTGCTGGGATTACAGGTGTGAGTCACCATGCTCAGCCAGAGCTGTGGGAGTCTTTAAAGCAGGGGTAGCTTTTAGGTAGATCACATTGGCTGTCATGGGAAGAATGGCCTATGGGTTTGATTCCAACTTGGATCTGGATCCCAGATCAGGGCTTAGTCTGGTTTTTGGGTCAGATGTGGGCTCCAGGGCAGGACCCTATCTGTGTGCCTGAGATCAGCATGGAGGCCTCAAAGTCTGACCTGTGTGATAAGTTTGGGTTTCCCAGGTAGAGTCTACTCTGGTCTTTGGGTCAGACAGGGACCCAGAAGAAGATCTGGTCTAGGTGTGTGTCAGACTGGGGCCCTTGGGCAGGACCTGACCTGTTTGTGTGGGCTAGACTGCACACTGTGGGGTAAACCTGACCTGTGTGCCTGTACAGCTTTGGGATCTCAGGAAAGAACCTCACCTGTGTCTGGGACTGACTGGACTCTAGAACCCAGCCTGGTACCTGGATTAAACTGGAAGCCTCACGGCTGACCTGTGTATTAGGTCAGAATAAACTTAATGTCAAGCTTAGGCTATGTTTGGGAGAGACTGGGCCCCAGGGAAGGGCCTGCCTGTTTATTTGTTTCAGAGTGGTGTTTGGGGCAGGTTGTGGTCTATATGACTTGCTCTGTAAGACTCCCTTAGTTAAGTTTCATACATCCAGATATTAGTTGGGACTTTCTCAGGAGTTGAGAGAAAGAGGATGAGAAAATAAGCCAAGAAGAATAAATAGGTAAACACACTTTTATTACTGGGGGTAAAAACAGAAAGAACATTCTAAGAATTTAACGAGCAACAGTTGGCTAATAGGGGGCCTGCTGTTGAGCCCATAATCTGCTGAGGAAATTCCAGCCTGTCCTTGAGTACTGCCTGCTTATCTCTTCTCAGAGGTCATAGCCCCAACCTCCCAAGTTAGTAAAGTCATCTCACCCTGGCAATTTCCTCTCCACTCTCATGTTCTGCAGCCTCTTGGCTTCTCCTCTGCATTTTGGACTTTTTCCTTTCCACAGAGCATCTTTTCTACATGTTGCTGGATCTCCCTAGTTCTCACCCCATAAATGACAGGATTCTAGGCTCCTGGAAGCAGCAAATATATGGCACTGAGTAGATTCTGGACATCCTGGGACCCAGTCTTGGCTACTTGGGAGATAATGGAAGTGGAAAGACCAGAGAGGTAGAGGGTGAGGATGACCAGTAAGTGGGAGTCACGTGTGTAAGGCCTTGGGTTGGGCTCCCCAAGAAGAGACCCAGAAGGCATCATAGATGATGCAGGTGTAGGAGGTCCCCAGCAGGGCCAGATCAAAGGTTACAGTGACCAACTGCATAGCCATCCCCAGCCAGATGTTGAAGGTCAGATCTCCACAAGCTGTGCTCAACAGTGCAATGTACTCACAAGTGAAGTGCTGAATCACTGCTGTGCGGCAGAATTGGGCTTTTGCAGTTAGCAGAAGCAAGGGGACTGCAACTCCCAGGCTCTGTGTCAGGGCAAGAATGGCCAGCAGGCCCAGCAGCTGGCAGGTCATAAGGTCAGAATAGTGGAGTGGGTGGCAGATGGCCATGTAGTGGTCCAGGGCCATGGCCAGAAGGAGGTTGTAGTCCAGGAGGAAGGTGAAGTAGATAAAGAACATCTGGGTCAGGCAGCCATGCAGTGATATGGGGTTAGCATAATGCACAAAGCCCTCCTGCATTTTAGTCATCAGCTGTGGCAGCACAAATGCTGATAGCTAGGAGCAGAGTGATGAGCATATACATAGGCTGATGCAGATTTTGCTGGGCAACCACTGTGTAGATGACCAGGGCATTTGCAGAGATGATGGTCACATAGAGAAAGACAAGAGGCAGGACCAGGAGGGGCTACCACTCTTGAAGTCCAGGGAAACCCAACAGGAAGAAGTTGATGTAGGAGATACTGAAGGTTTTTGCAGTCTGACCTGCAGACCCTGATTCAGTGACAGATGAACAAATTCACTTAAACACAAATCTCCAGTGAAAGAGTAGGCTAGGGGTGTCCATGGTCACTCACAGACATTCCTGAGAGAGGTAGCAACCACAACCCCAACCAGCTGGTATTCTAGGCATTTATTCAGTACAGATTTAATAGGAGAGGTTCTGAGTTAACACACTTACGGATAATGATTAAAGGCCAGGTTTCAAGCAAACACCATTTGTGGGTGATAAATCTGGTTGCTCTACCCCTGAGAGAGCCATCTAGCTCGTGAAAGATTAAAAGTTAATTTAGAATCACATGAATAAACAAGTTATTCAGATAACCTCCTCCACATTTCCTAGTTATTTGCTTTTCTTTTCTTTTTATTTTTATTATTTGCTTTTCTTGATGAACTAAAGGTAAAGGGGATTAGGCTTCTATCAGCCAAAAATTCTTTTATATATATATATTTCATTGCACTTTAGGTTCTGGGGTACATGGGCAGAACATGCAGGATTGTTGCATAGGTACCTACAAGGCAATGTGGTTTGCTGCCTCCATCCCCCTGTCACCTATATATGGCATTTCTCCCCACATTATCCCTCCTCAACCTCCCTACTCTCCACTGTCCCTCCCCTATTCCCCCACAACAGATGCCAGTGTGTGACACTCCCCTCCCTGTGTCCATGTGTTCTCATTGTTCAACACCCGCCTATGAGTGAGAACATGCGGTGTTTGATTTTCTGTTCTTGTGTCAGTTTGCTGAGAATGATGGTTTCCAGATTCATCCATGTCCCTACAAAGGACACAACCTTATTATTTTTATGGCTGCATGGTATTTCATGGTGTATATTTGCCAGATTTTCCTTGTCCAGTCTATCGTCGATGGGCATTTGGGTTGGTTCCAGGTCTTTGCTATTGTAAACAGTGCTGCAATGAACATACGTGTGCATGTGTCTTTATAACAGAATGATTTATAATCCTTTAAATATATACCAAGTAATGGGATTGCTGGGTCAGATGGAATTTATTGGTGTGTAGGAATGGTTGTGATTTCTGCACATTGATTTTGTATCCTGAGACTTTGCTGAAGTTGCTTAACAGTTTAAGGAGATTTTGGGCTGAGATTATAGGGTCTTCTAAATATACAATCATGTCGCCCACAAATAGAGACAATTTGATTTCCTCCTTTCCTAAATGAATGCCTGTTGTTTCCTTTTCTTGCCTGATTGCTCTGGCTAGAACTTCCAATACTATATTGAATAGGAGTGGTGAGAGAGGGCATCCTTGTCTAGTGCCAGATTTCAAAGGGAATGCTTCCAGTTTTTGCCCATTTAGTATGATATTGGCTGTGGGTTTGTCATAAATAGCTTTTATTATTTTGAGATAAGTTCCATCGATACCTAGTTTACTGAGAGTTTTTAGCATAAACGGCTGTTGAATTTTGTCTAAGGCCTTCTTTGCATCCATTGAAATAATCATGTGGTTTTTGTCTTTGGTTCTGTTTATGTGGTGGATTACATTTATAGACTTGCGTATGTTGAACCAGTCTTGCATCCCCGGGATGAAGCCTACTTGATCATGATGGATAAGCTTTTTGATGTGCTGTTGCAATTGGTTTGCCAGTATTTTATTGAAGATTTTTGAATTTATGTTCATCATGGATGTTGGCCTGAAGTTTTCTTTTTTTGTTGAGTCTCTTCCAGGTTTTGGTATCAGGATGATGTTGGTCTGATAAAGGGATTTGGGAAGGATTCCCTTTTTGTATTGATTGGAATAGTTTCAGAAGGAGTGGTACCAGCTCCTCCTTGTATGTCTGGTAGAATTTGGCTGTGAACCCATCTGGACCTGGGCTTTTTTTGGTTGGTAGGCTATTAATTGCTGCCTCAACTTCAGCCCTTGTTACTGGTCTATTCAGGGTTTTGGACTTCTTCCTGGTTTAGGCTTGTGAGGGTACGAGTGTCCAGGAATTTATCCATTTCTTCCAGGTTTACTGGTTTATGTGCATTGAGTTGTTTGTAGTAATCTCTGATGGTAGTTTGTATTTCTGTGGAATTGGTGGTGATATCCCCTCTACCATTTTTTATTGCATCTATTTGATTCTTCTCTCTTTTCTTGTTTATTAATCTGGCTAGTGGTCTGTCTATTTTGTTGATCTTTTCAAAAAACCAGCTCTTGGATTTGTTGATTTTTTGAAGGGTTTTATGTTTCTCTATCTCCTTCGGTTCTACTCTCATCTTAGTTACTTCTTGTCTTCTGCAAGCTTTTGAGTTTTTTTGATCTTGCTCCTCTAGCTCTTTCAATTTTGATGATACGGTGTCGATTTTAGATCTTTCTTTGCTTCTCATGTGGGTATTTATTGCTATAAATTTTCCTCTAGACACTGCTTTAAATGTGTCCCAGAGATTCTGGTACATTGTGTGTTCGTTCTTTTTGGTTTTAAAGAACTTCTTTATTTCTGCCTTCATTTCATTGTTTATCCAGTAAACATTCAAGAGCCAGTTGTTCAGTTTCCGTCAACTTGTGTGGTTCTAAGTTTCTTAATCCTGAGTTCTAATTTGATTGCACTGTGGTCTGAGAGACTGTATGTTATGATTTCTGTTCTTTTGCATTTGCTGAGGAGTGATTTATTTCCTAATATGTGGTCAATTTTAGAGTAGATGTGATATGGTGACTCATTCTTTCCCTCTATTTCTCTTTCTAATCTTTCTGTTTCTATCTTGAGAGGTTTTAACAAAGTGCTTTTCTATAGCTGATTGAAATCTATCATCCAAATTTAAGAAATTAAAGGTAAATAAGGCTTGTGCTAGTAGTGTTGCAGGATCTTTACTCATACTTCCCTATTTTTGTTTTCTGAGCATATTTTTAAGGGTGGAGCGGGCATGTTCTACTATGGCTTGTCCTTGGGGGTTATATGGGATGCCTGTGGAATGTTGAATGTACCACCTGTGACAAATTGTTGAAATTGTGAGCTGGCACAAGCTGGACCATTATCAGTTTTAATTTCTGTGGGTTGCCCCACAAACACAAAAGTTAAGAGAAGATGTTTAATAACATATTGAATAGACTCTCCATGAAGGGCATGTGCACTAATTAGATGAGTGTTGGTACCAATGGATACATGCACATATCTTAATTTTCTAAATTCAGGGATCTGTGTAATATCTGTTTGTCATAACTGATTAGGTTCTAGTCCTCTGGGGTTAACTCCTGTTGAAGGAGGGGACTGCCTATGACCTTGAAATCTGGGCATTGCAGGATAATTTGTTTAACCAGTCTCTGGGTAAGCTGAAATTGTTTAGTTAAATTTCTCCAATGTTGGTGGAAAAATTGATGCAATTGGGTGGCTTGGTCAAGCAGGGATGTCATCACTTGTAGGTCTGCTTGTTCTTTGCCATAAGCCAATGGGCCAGGCAGTGAGCTGTGGGCTTGAACGTATGTAGTAATAAAAAATGTGATGTGTATGTTGATCTAGCAATTGCTGAAGTTGAATAAAAAGGGCATACAGGACTCTAGTTTATATTGCCTAGTAATTTTTGAGAATGATTTAAGGTGTGTAAGTTGCTAGTATTTAATTTAACCTTTTGAGGTCTTACTGACCAGGAAGTCAGTATGCTTACAAGATATTTCCAAGGAGAGGACATTTGTACTTTTTCAGGTGCTATGATTAAACCTCTTAACTGTGTATTCTTTTGGACAGAGCTATATAACCTTAGAAGTACAGGCTCCATTGGGGTTGCCTAGTAAAATATCCATACAATGAATAATTTATGCAACTGGGAAATTCCTTTCTACTGGGGAGCAAAGCCATATGGCTGGCTTTTAATTGCTCCTTAACTAATTCATGGGCTCTCTGTAATTTCTCTCCCTTTAGAGGCTACTCTTTTACTTAAATAAGATTTTGAGAGAGTCATGTCAGGGGTATCATCAACAGTGGCCATTATCAGAAAAAGTCTTACAAATTCTTGAATTTTACTAAAATCTTAGCAGAGAATTATAATTTGGGACATTGCTTATATAGAAGGAACATAGGAAATTTTGCCATGGGCTGCCTATGGAGCCAGAGGACAGGGGTGAGGTCCTGGGCAGTGGCTATGTTGCACTCGCCTAGGCGCTGCCTTTTGTTTGTGCCATGTTTTGTTTGTGCTGCTCCCTCCTCCCACCACTGGGTGCCTGGGGTGTCATAAGCTTCCTTGCTGCCAAACATTTTCTTTCACCCACCACCACTTGGCTGCGTGGTTTCAGCCTCTAAAGCCTTTTTTCTTATCTTTGTATAAACATACACCTGATTGCCTTGTTGATCTTGCATTACCAAGTGGGCCAAGAACTCCCCTTCTAATGCCACTTGCCTAAGACAGTGTTTCATAGCTGGAGCATGTCTTTTGTCCTTTTGCCTAGTGGAGGAATGGCCTCAGGCAAAACCTCCATTTGTTTTTTCAACAAAACCTCTTTGTTGTTTTGACCCAGTGATGATGTTACTGGGACTCGTTGCCCTTTTGCATGATGCTGTTTAAGATTTCTCCCCACTTGTTCCCAGAGCTTTATGTCTAGCGTACTTTCTGCGAAGAACCATGGGCTTTGGAAAAAAATAGTTTGCATTAGATCCCTTAATTGAGCCTGTGAAACCGAGGCTCTGCTAGCTTAAAGGAGCTGTTTCAATACTTTTATATACTGTTTCTGTTGAGCTGATAACTATTGTCCCATGATGAAACCCTAGCCTGAACAATCCCCCCCGAACTTGGTAATCCCAAGTAGGTACCAATGACTTACTGTGCAGTCCTTTTCATCTTCGTTTTCAGGGGTTCCATCATGATCCTCAATCTGTTACAGCTCTCCTCACTTGTGGCACCAGCTGTCAGTTGCAGCCTCCTCACATGGGGCATCAGCTGTTGGGGTCTGACCTGCAGAACCTGACCCAGTGATGGATGAACAAATTCACTCAAACACAAATCTCCAGTGAAAGAGTGGGCTAGAGGTGTCCATGGCCACTCACAGACACTCCTGAGAGAGGTAGCAGCCACCACCCCAACTAGCTGGTATTCTAGGAATTTATTCAGTACAGATGTAATAACAGAGGCTCTGAGTCAACACACTTATGGATAACGATTAAAGGCCACGTTTTGAGGCCTAAAGCAAACACCATTTGTGGTTGATAAATCTGGTTGCCCTCCCCCTGAGAGAGCCATCTGGCTCATGAAAGATTAAAGGTTAGTTTTAGGATCACATGAGTAAAAAAGTTATTCAGATAAACTCCCTCACATTCCCTACTTATTTTATTTTATTTTTTTAATGAACTAAAGCTAAAGAGGATTAGGCTGTCTTCAGTTGAAACTTCTACTGAAACTATGCAAATATCTCAGTCTTCCAAGAAGGTTTGTGACTATATTCTATAATTTTACAATCTATCCTACCATCCTGAGTGAACCCCCACAGAAGGTGCTTGTATTTGCATCCTCACCCAGTAGCATTGGCCCTGGGCTGGCACCAGGAGTGCGGATCAGAGACTGTTAGAACAAAATGGTCAATTTTAAAAAGCCAGTTTCTGTTGTAGGCCCTGAGGAATTTGTGATGAAAGCCCACTTCTTCATGTATGTATTCCTTTGGGGCATAGATAAGTACTCAGCCACGTACTGTGGGAGCCACACAGTTGAACAAGACAATTCTTGTCTTTAGGGAGCTCTTGGCCTTATGTGGGTGAAATGTAAACTTACAAGATACTTGTTTATTTGTGATGTTCCAGATATTTGCTGAATAAAAGATTAGGAGGAGAAGTAGGTGTAGTATACATGGGGCAGAAAGAGTGATAGCCAGAGACAAAACAGGAAAGGTTAAAGACAAAGTATTTGAAGAATCTTTGATCCAAGGAGCTGGGAAAGCCCAAGTGGGGCTTAACAGGGAGAGAAGAACCAGCCGGAAATGATGGCATCACTTGTGTGCTTGGGACACACTGTGGCAAGGACAGAGGGAAGTTGATGAGGAAGAATTCTGGTCTTCCTGGATCACAAGAAACAGACTGCAGGGACTGCTCCCTTCCTAAGTCCCTGCAGATTGGCTGTGGTGCCTCCTGTCTGATCTCGTCCTCAGTGTCATGGGTGATGAGTTTGCTTGCCTTTCAGAATGTAATTCCAGGAGGGCAGGGATAATAGCGTGCTTCTGGTGGGCTCACTGGAGATCCAAGCACAGCCACCATAAAGGCACAGGAAAGGCTTAAGCATTGCTTGTTGAGTAGGTGCCTCCTATAGTGGCTCCATATAGTGGCTCCTGGCATGAGCCACTGCACCTGGTCCCCTTCTGATCTGGATGTCCTTTATGTCTTCTCCTTGTCTAAAATAGCTGACTAGGACTTCCATTATTATGTTGAATAGAAGTGGTGAGAGTTGGCATCCTTGCCTTATCTAGATCTTAAAAAAAAGTTTTAGTTTTTCACCATTAAGTATGATGTTAACTGTGACCTTTTCATATATGGCCTTTATTGTGTTGAGATAAATTCCTTCTACACTTGTTTTGTTAAGAGGGCTTTTTTTTTTTTATCATGAAAGATGTCGAGTTTTGTCAAATGCCTTTATTTTTTGCATCTGTTAAGATAAGCATATGATCTTTATCTTTCAATCTTTTGATGTGGTGTACCATATTGGTTAATTTGCATATGTTCAATCATCCTTGTATTCTACGGGTTAATCCTGCTTGGCATAGTGTATAATCCTTTTAATGAGCTGCTGAATTTGGTTTGCTAGTAATTTGTTGAGGATTTTTGCATCTACGTTCATCAGGGAAATTGGCCTGTATTTTCTTTTTTTGTAGTGTCTTTGTCTGGTCTCACTCTGTCACCTATGTATTATGTGTGTGTGTGTGTGTGTGTGTGTGTGAGAGAGAGAGAGAGAGAGAGAGAGAGAGAGAGAAAGAGAGAGAGAGATTTATCACTATATACTTCCAGCTTAGTATTGCAATTGCTGCATTCCATAAGTTTTGGTATATTGTGTTTTCATTTTTATTTGTCTTAAGATATTGTCTAAGTTTTCATTTGGCCCAATGGTTGTTTCAGAGTGTGTTGTTTAATTTCCACATATTTGTGAATTTTCCAGTTTTCCTTCTTTCATTGATTTCTAATTTTTTTCCATTGTGGCTGGAAAATGTACTTCATATAATTTGAATCTTCTTAATTTATTGAGACTTGTTTTGTGACCTAACATGTGATCTATCCTGGAGAATGTTTCATATATGTTTGAGAAGAATGCATATTCTGTTGCTGTTGGGTGGAATGTTCTGTATATGTCTGTAAGTCTATTTAGTCTGCAGTGTATTTAAGTTCACTGTTTCTTATTGATATTAATGTTTTATCCATTGTTCAAAGTATGGTATTGAAGTCTCCTGCTATTGTTGTATTTTTATCTATTTCTCCCTTCAGATCCTTCAGAGTTTGCTTTATTTAGGTGCTCTGATAACTGTATACATATTTGTAATTGTTATATATTCTTCTAAATTGTCCCTTTTATCATTATATAATAACCTTCTTTTATCTAGTGGCAGTTTTTCACTTAGAGTCTATTTTTTCTATTGTCCATATAGCCATTCTTACTTTTTTAAAAATTACTATTAGCATGGAATATCTTTTCCTATTCCTTCCCTTTCAGCCTATGTGCCTTTTTTATTCTAAAGTGAGTCTCTTATAGACAGCCTATATTTGGATACTGTTTTTAAAATTCATATTACACTCCATGTCTTTTGTTTGGAGAGTTTAATCTTTTTACATTTAAAGTAATTATTGACAGGCAAGCACTTACTATTGCTACTTGTTAATTGTTTTCTGTTTTGTAGTTGTTTTGTTCCTTTTTTCCTCTCTTGTGTTCCTTGGTGATTTTTGACTTTTTTGTAGTGATAGTCTGATTATTTTCTCCTTTTCTTTTGCGTGTCTGCTATAGGTATTGTCTTTGTAGTTACCATGAGATTTACATAAAACATCTTATAAATTTATTTTAAGCTGATAACAACTTAATTTCAATCACATACAAAAACTATACTTCTACCTCTCTCCCCTTTATGTTATTGACATCACATTTTACATATTTTTGTATTGTATATCTTTTTTTTCCTTCATATGAGTTGTGGCTTTGTTGTATGTATTGTGTATCTTTTAACACATTTTTGTATTTATAGTTATTTTTAATACTTTTGTCTTGTAACTTTTTTTTTTTTTGAGACAGAGTTTCACTCTTGTTGCCCACACTGGAGTGCAATGGCATGATCTCAACTCACTGCAACCTCTGCCTCCCAGGTTCAAGTGATTCTCCTGCCTCAGCCTCCTGAGATGCTGGGATTATAGGCACATGCCACCACATCTGGCTAATTTTTTGTATTTTTAGTAGAGACAGGGTTTTGCCATGTTGGCCAGGCTGGTCTTGAACTCCTGACCTCAGGTGATCTGCCCACCTCAGCCTCCCACAGTGCTGGGATTACATGCATGAGCCACCACGCCCAGTGTCTTTTAACCTTTATACCAGAACTAAAAGTGTTTTATATGGTATCATTATGTTATTATAATATTCTGTGTTTGTCTATATATTCACCCTTGCTGGTGAGTGTTATACTTTCATATGCTTTCATGTTGCTGTTTAGTTTACTTTTGTTCCAATTTGAAGAACTCCTATTAGCGTTTTTTTTGTAAAGTAGGTCTAGTGTTGATGAACCCTCTGAGCTTTTGTTTATCTGGGAAAGTCTTTATTTCTCCTTCATTTCTGAAGGACAGTTTGGCTGGGTAAAGTATTCTTGGTATGCAGGCTTTTTCTTTCAGCACTGTAAATATTATCCCACTCCCTTCTGGCCTGCAAGGTTTTTACTATATGGTCTCATAGGGCTCCATTGTATGCGATGAGTCTCTTTTCCTGTGATGCTTTTAAAATTCTTTATTTGTCTTTGGTTTGACAATTTGAATATAATATGTTTCTGTTTAGACTTCTTAGGGTTTATCCTATTTGAGATTCTTTAAGTCTCATAAACCTGGATGTCCATTTGCTTCCCAGAGTTGAGAAGTTTTCAGCCATTATTTCTTTAAATGAGTTTTCTGCCTCCTTTTCTATCTGTTTTCCTTCTTGAACAGCCATAATGCATATGTTGGTTTATTTGATGTGTCTCATAATTCCCTTAGGGTTTTTTTCACTCTTTAATTATTGTTTTTCTTTTTGCTTCTCTGACTGGATAATTTGAAATGACTTGTCTTTGCTGATTTTTTCTTCTGCTTGATCAAATCTGCTGTAGAATGCCTCTAGTCAATTTTTTAGTTCATTAATCATGTTTATCAACTCCAGAATTTCTGTCTGTTTCTTTATTCTAGTTTTGTTCATGTATCATTTTCCTAATTTAGATTAGTTGTCTGTGTTCTTTTGTAACTCACTGAGCTTCTTTAAGAAAATTATTTTGAATTATTTGTCAGGCGATGAATAGATCTCCTTTCCTTTAGGGTTGATTACTGTAGATTAATTTTGTTCTGCTGATTGTGTCATGTTTTCTTGATTTTTTTGTTTCTTGTAGCTTTGCACTGTTATCTGAGTATTTGAGGAATAGCCCCTCTCCTAATCTTTACAAACTGGCTTTTACTGGGAAAGACCATCACCATTCAGCCCTGCTAGAGATTCTAGACCTTTGTTCCCAGCTGTCCCAGGCATTTGGTCATTTTTTTCTTTCAGGAGTTTATAATCTCTTGCTCTTTCTGGTGTTTAACTATGTCAGTTCTGTCAGCACTCTATGTGAGGTGAGATAGAAATGGGCCCCTTGGGCTGTGTGTACTGTAAGACTGGGGATGGAACTATGTCGCACTCCTCCCTCCCTCCTGAAGAGCAGCCTCAATTCTATGCCTTCTTCTAACCTGACAGAGACATATTGGTCACAGCTGCGCCAGGCATCCAGCCCATGCCAGTTTCTTCAGTGCTCTGTGTGAGGCAGGGCAGAAACTAGACCCTTGAGGAGTACACTGAAAGGGTGAAAATGTTGGAGCTACTCTCCACTACTCTCTTCCTCCCTTGTGGAGTAGAGAACTCGGTTCTGTACCTTCTGCAAGCCTTTCAGACTGTTACTGGCTCCCAGACGGTGCCTGTCTTCATATCTAACCTAGGTATCTGAGCTATGTCAATACTTTCGGTACTCTATGTGGGGCAAGACAGAGGCTGGCTCCTTGGAGAGTAACTGAAAGACCAGGGACATTGGAGTTTGCCCTGCTCCCAACTCCACCCCGACCCTCCCTCTGGGGAAGAGTAGTGGTCTTTCTTGGTGCTGAGTTGTGCTGGCTTGGGGAAGGGGCTGAAGCAGGTAAAATGAAATCACTCTTCTTACCTGTTTCAGTGTGACTGATCTCAGTTTTGCATTATTCTTTGTGTAGTTTTATACTATAGCTTCTTAACTGGATCCTGGACTTCTCAGAAGGGTATTTTGTTACTTATACCATTGTTTAACCTGTGTTTCTGTTGGGCAAGGAGGGCTTGGACTTCCTATTCCACCATGTTACTCTGCTACATTTAAAATATAATTTTTACTCTTGTAGAACTCATAGTTGATCATTAAAAAGATACTTATTTAATAATATATATTAATATAAAGTGATAAGGGAAGAAGGCTAACATTTACTATAGACATACTATATATAAAGCATTATTTAGTCATTTTTATTAAGTATCTCTTTTCACAAAATTGCTACATAACAAATAGCCACAGAAATTCAGTGACGTACGTTTATTATAAGCATTTATTGTTCACAGTTTTGGGGTAGTTAGCTAGATGGTTATCCCAATAATAAACCTTTATCATCTTTTGCTTTTCCTTGTCCCTGGCTCAAGAGTTGTCCCTCCAAACCTGCAACATTCTCCCCAAAGGACTATCTGGGGGAATGTCAGAGGGAGTCCCTTTGGCTCCCTCTTTCCTTTGTCCCCTAGGTCTAGAATTCCTGTTTCCCATTTTCAGCCAGTTTCTGTGTCTGAGCTTTTCCCTGTGTACTCAACTCCCTGCTACTCAAGGTTTCTTGCACACCCTGAGAATTGCTTCATCTGTCTTTGGCCATTTCCCGAGTGGAAGAATGTAATCACAAATGGAGACTCTGCACTCACTTCATATCTAGAATATGTCTCAGTCACACACACTTGCCCTCTGAAAATGCCCAACCACTAAGGGAGTGCTTATAGTCCAATTTTCCTACCTTGGCTCATGCACAAGTTTGCCTGGTTGCCACAGTGCCTGCTTTTTTTCCCGGTGTGGCACCTCCACTGCCTCCTGAATAACAGTCTTGGGTTTGTCTATGGCCTCTGCAGGGAGCCAGGGTGCCAGGACATAGTGGGCTACCTAAATTGGATGGGACACATCTCTCCTCTCAGCTGGGGACCCACTCCATACAGGCACAGAGATCCCAGATGGGCCCCCAGATTCGTGAGAAACACACATTCACTCGTCCAAACCCAAAGGATGGACTCAAAGACATGAAGAACAGCAGAAGTGAGACTTTTAATGGTGGTCTTGCAAGATTGGGTGTCTGGTAGGCAGGCACACCCGGGACAGTTACAGCAAGTAATTTATCTTATAGCACACAAGTCCCTCCCCCAGTTCCTCATTGGTCAAGTACTATGGGGTTACAATCTTCCCGGATGTTGCCTAAGTTTCATTATCCCCTTTATAAGGTTATACCCCTGTCCCCTTCCCCACTTAAGTTTTGATTTCCCAATAACAAAACTTTCTTCCTTTTTTTTTCTATTCTATTCTTTTCTTTTCTTTTCTTTTTTTTTTTGAGATGGAGTCTCACTCTGTTGCCCAGGCTGGAAGGCTGGAGTGCAGTGGCACAATCTTGGCTCACTGCAACCTCCACCTCCTGCGTTCAAGTGATTCTTCTGCCTCAGCCTCCTGAGTAGCTGGGACTACAGGCACGTGCCACCATGCCCGGCTAATTTTTGTATTATTAGTAGAGACGAGGTTTCACCATATTGGCCAGGCTGGTGTCAAACTCATGACCTCTCATTATCTGTCCACCTCAGCCTCCCAAAGTGCTGGGATTACAGGTATGAGCCACTTCATCCGGCCACTTCCTTCCCCTTTATGGGTTGACCCCTCCTCTACATTCTGTTAACTTATCACCTTCTAGGTCCATGAGCTGTGTGGTTTGTTACATCCACAGGCTGGCCGCCAGTACTTAGATTTACCATGCCTTGAAAATGAAGCATTTATAGCTGGGCATGGTGATGCATGCCTGTAATCCTAGCTACTTTGGAGGCTGAGACAGGAGAATCACTTGAACCTGGGAGGCAGAGGTTGCAGTGAGCCAAGATTATGCCATTGCACTGGGTGACAGAGCGAGACTTCCAAACAAACAAACAAACGAACAAACAACAACAACAACAAAAAAGCAAATGGACCATTTAAAATGTTTTCTCACAGTCTCAGACTGGTTTTCCTTTTAAGAGGATGTTAGGGCAATTTAACTGATACTATACAGGTGAAAATGGAAAAGAGTGAGATAAAATCTCAGGTGATATTTTTGGTTTAATGCTTTTGGTTTTGTGAAACATTCTCCTAGCCTTTAGAGCAGTGAAGCAAAGCTCAAGAGGGCTTGCTGTGCCTAGAACTTTTTTCTATAGGCCTGCTTTTGTCCCTTGATTGTTATGTCCACCAAATAGCTCAACCTTTAGTCATAGCTGGGTGTTAAACCCAGGCCTACTGGGCTATAACACTCACACTATTACCTCCATATTAAACAGTCACCTTACTGTCACCTAAAATGATTGTTTTTCCAATTTTATGTCCCCTTCTTTTCTCATCATTGTCTTCTAACAGCCTAGAGGTTCTTTACCCATTTTCATAGAGGCCCTTGGCTCAGTTCATCTTTCCTCCCCAACTTCTGCCTTTCTCCTGAACCACAGCACAGTTAATCCATGTCAATGAGCTATTCAACATTATTTAGTGGTTATTTGCTTCCTTCAACCCAGGAGGCATATTCTTCATCTAGTCTAGAGCACAAAAACCATGGTTATCCCCTGGATAACCATCGAGAAATATATTACCTCTGAAATCTTATATTTTAGTGTTTTTCTTTCCAACTGTCTTATTCCTTTGCCAGCTACCCCTGCTTTTATAAAACATAATGACCTCTAGGTCTTTAATCTTTCTTTAATTGTTCAGATCTCTCCTGTCTTCTCTGCCCTTATCACACTTGGATGTCAGGCAGTGCAGTCACTCTCTCTCCAAAACTCATTTCTGTGCTGTTTCTTCTGACAATTGGATGAAAGCTATGCCTGGACTGCTAAGGGTCTCTGGAGAAACAGCACAACTGTGAAATTCTGAGCCTCTCTTCACTCTTTGTTTCTCTATCAGAAGGAGAGGGTCCCTCCTCTCAAGATTCAGCTTTCCTGCTTTGCTCTTGTTCCCTTATGGTACCTCATTTAATGGACCACCCCTTGGCTTTCCTCTCAACTGGCTGCTCATCTCCCTGTTAAGCAGGTCACATTATTACCTTCATTTTGCTGATGAGAAACTAAGGTTCAGAAGAACTACAAGGCTGATTACAAGGTTGCCCCGTGGTCTCACATCTGTAAGCGACTGAGCCAAGAATTAAACTCAGGTCTCTCCCTCTCTAAGCCCCACATTCTTTCTACTCTGCAAAGCAGAGTTTACCCTAATCCTCTTCTCTACCTTTCTCTCTATCTACTACTCTCTATTCCTCCCTATAAACTTCTCTCCATCCTGATCCACTCCAAATCATGATGATTTCAGTCCCCACCATTCCACTAAATTGAAATTGGTTAACTAATGCCTATGCATCCTCTAAACTTTAAATCCCATACAGGCAAAGATCATATCATGCTCATCATTGTATCTCTAGGGCCTGAAGAAAGGAACTGATCTCCCTAAAGAAGTCATAAGTAACCTGCAGAATTCTGAGTCAAAGGACCCTTCAGTTCTCCTCCTTGACCCATCAGAGGATTTAGTATTCCTGACCACTCAAGCCTTCTTTACCCTTCTTCTTCCCCTCCCCTGGCTTTGGTGATGCCACTCTCCTTGTTTGCCTTCTACCTCTCTGACCCCCACATACAAATTCAGCCTTTCGATTTATCTTATATAGGTCCATCTCTTTTCATCCCTGATGTCACTAGTATGGTTCAGGCCACCATAGTCTCCCATCTGGACTAGTCTAACAGCCTCCTGATGTGTCTCTTGGCCTCTAGGCCTGTCTCCCTTGAATCACACTCTATTATGTGTAGTGATGTATACTGATGTACAGTGTGATCATTCCAAAACACAAATATAATATTGCCACTTCCCTTCTTTGGACTCTTAAATAGTTACAAACTGCCTGGAGTAAAAATTCAAACTCATTATCATGACAGATAAGGCCTTTCTTCATGTGGCCTCTGGTTACCTATCCAGCCTCATTTCCTTCCATATGCCCTACTTTCCTCTGTTTTAGGAAAACATGGGCCTACCAGTGAGCTTCCATGTCTGCCATGTTTACTCGTGCTTCTATACCTTTGTCTTTGGCTGTTCCTTTTGCCTATAATGGGTATTCTTTTCCCCATGTTTTTCCTCTCCAGTGAATTTGAGTTGGATTATCCTTCAAATTCAACTCAAATTCATTTTCTCTCTTCGTTTTTCATGATTATCCCTCCTCTATGTTCCCACAGAATTTTGTACACAAAGCTATTTTTGAACACATCTCTTTACAGCTTACTAGATTGGGACCTCCTTTAGGAAAGGGATTGAGATTTTATTTCTTTCTTTGCAATCATAGGGTTAGTATGATGTATGTATAATAAAAGTTTAATGAATAAATGAATGAATGAACAAATGAAACTCATGCAGAAGGAAGGGGATAAAACTTCGAAGCCAGAGACAGAAGCTTGCTTTCAGCTGATTACTGTGTACTCTGAATGAGTGGCTATTTTTCAGAAAGTAAAAAAAGACTCTTAAAAATAAGGACAAATGCAGTTAGCCAAGCCAAAGTATAGCAGGGATGACTCATTCACCTAATTATCCTCCTCTCACTGGATACTGAGAATGATTTTAGGACCCACAAGTCCTAGAGAATCAGCCAGGAAGCTCCTTATGTGAGGGCAGAGACAGGGGCTTCTTGGAGGGGACCTGTAGTGGTATCCTTTGGAACAGAGTTGCCAGGTGATACCTGATTTCCTTAGTTCTTGTCCCGTAAATTATGGGGTTGACCAGACATGGGAGCAGCAGGTAGAAGGTGCTGAGCAGGTTGTGCACATCCTGGGAGGCAGTGCGGGCTGTACGATAGACAATAGATGAGGACATGGTTGATGAGTAGACAGTGAAGATGACCAACAGGTGGGAGCCACATGTGTTCAGGGCCTTGGAGCGTGCTCTACCTGATGAAATCCTGAAGGCAGCATGGATAATATGGGAGTAGGAGGTGCCTAGTAGGAGCATGTCTAGGACTCTGTTGAAGATGCGGACAGTGAGCCCCACAGTCTTGTTTAGGGAGATGTCTCCACAGGAGAGCTTCATGAGGGCCATGTGCTCACAGGCAAAGTGCTGGATCACGTCTGAGCGGCAGAAGTGAACCCTGGAGGCCAGAAACACCACTGGAGCTACAATGCAAGTGCTCCTGGTAGCTGCTGCTCCCACCAGGCCAGCCAGCAACCTGCCTGTCACTATCTCTGGGTAGCGGAGCGGGTAGCAGATGGCAACATAGCGGTCCAGAGCCATGACCAGGAGGATGTTGCAGTCAAAGACAATGAGGAAGTAGATGCAGAACATCTGGATCAGGCAGCGAGCCAGGGAGATACGGTTGAAGTGTACGGAGAAGCTAAAGAGCATGGCGGGCACCACGGTGGAGGCGGCACAGATGTTGACAGCCAGGAGCAGAGCAATGAGCAGGTACATGGGCTGGTGCAGGCTCCGCTGGGTCAGCACCGTGTGGATGACCAGGGCATTGGTAAAGATAATCATTAGGTAGAGGCTGAAGAAGGGCAGCACCAGGAGGGCACGGGACTCCCTCAGCCCTGGGAAGCCCACTAGGAGGAAGCTGGTATAGGACACATTGGAACTTCCATTGCTCCACCTTGACATCTTCCCTGGGTAAGTGGGGTGATTCTGGAGAAAGAAGGAATAGGAGGTCTGGTTTCTGTGTCCAGCCCTGCCAGCCTCAGGCTCACCAAGCTGGACTGGGTGTTTTGACCTCCATGGGCCTCCAGTGTTCCTAGAGAGAGAAGGAAAAGTTATGTTTCAACATTTAGTGATATGCTTCAAGAAATAACTTTTCATAGCTTTAACTTGCTTATTTTTCTTTTTTTTTTTTTTCTATAGGAAGTCTTCACTTGTTTTTTCACTAACAAACTCTTATTGAGGACCTATTTTGTGCTAGGCTATATTCTGGAGCTTAGGATACACAACGAGTAATTGACTTTCTATGTCTTGAACGAGCTCACCTTAGGCTGAACAAGACTGAAGTGACAAGTAAGAAATAAAGTGCAGTGATTAACAGGATGTTAAAATAGGACCCTTTCTGCTTCAGATTCATCTGATGTGCCCAAAGCCCAAGAACAAAATACAAGGCAAGTACTCCTTTCTTCATCCACCTTGAGGTGCTGGCGTAGCCTTCCTATATGGGATTTAAGAGGAAGTGGCTGAAAATTGTTGTTGCAGTCTTTAGTCCAATGTGTACCTGGAGAGTATAAAAGATTTGGGGTTGGAGAGTCTGAGAGAGAAAGCCTTTGGAGAGAACTGGCATTTTCCTTTCCCACATCCCACCATGGGAGAGGGGTAGCAGAAAAGGGAGATTACTCCCCAGCCTTACCAGGAAGCCCTGGATGCTTTGGCCTTTGTGAATTACATTTCTGTAGAGAAAAGGAAGAGGTTTTTGTTATCAGTTGGTGAGATGCTTCATGAAATAACATCATTCTATAGCCTCTTTTGTCCATTTTGCTTTCTCATTTAGTTATTTAATTATTATTATTTTTTATTTATTTTGTTTAGTTTTTTCTTTTTTCTATTTTTTCTGCTTTCTCATTTTTTATTCAGTTACTATTTCTTTATTTTTTTCTTTACATCTTTCTGAGCATATACTTTGTGCTAGACTATATGCTGGATGCATGGATACAACAATAAGTAACATTTTTGTTCCCTGAGTGAGTCTGCATTCTACTGAGTAGGCTAGTAATGACAAACAATGGTCAAAATACAGCATGTAACAGTGTACTCAACAAACACATTCCAAAATGCTATCTGCTTTTTACATCGGTCAAGCCCAGGTCAGTTGAGGCCATGGCTACTTTTGATCTATCTCCATTCCTGACTTGGTGAGGTGAAAAGCCATCAGTCACAAACTAGGGAGAGGAAAGAAAGGTTAGGGAAAAGATTAAGACACAATTCTGACTCGCTCCCATTTCTCACCCTGGGCATCCAGTTTGAAGGAGGCACAGGTGGTGGGGGTGGTGCTGGTACAATTTCCAATTTTAGAGTTTGGGGCTTTTATAGTTAGATATGTGTAGCTATTTGAATGATTAATATCAGGTGGTCTTTGAAATTATAAGTGATCCAAGGACTTTTTAAATATTTTTAAAAGAATTAACAAAGTCATAATGAAACTTCTTGAGATTTTGTCCAAGGAGCAACACAGATCAGACCTGAATGGAGAATAGGCAGAAAAAGTAAGCTGTTCTGATGCTCCCTTTGGAGTTTCGCTCTTCCAGTGAAATGATGTAAGAAGAGCTATAGGGCCAGGCACAGTGACTCTTGTCTGTAATTCTAGCACTTTGGGAATCTGAGGTGGAAGGATTGCTTGAGATCCAGGAGATTGAAACTAACCTGGGCAATGTAATGGGACACTGTCCCTACAGAAAATAATAAAGAAAATTATCTGGGTGTTGTGGTGCACACCTATAGTCCCAGCTTCTTGGGAGGCTGAGGTGGGAGGACTGCTTGAGCCCAGAAGATTGTGGCTGCAGTGAGCCATGATCAAGAGATTCAGGAGCATGGTGGATGAAGATCTGACTGTTTGCTGTAGGTTGGGAGAGGAATGAGAGAAAGATTTATTGAGGAAAACCAAGCCCAGTAAATGCTTTACTGAGTTCAGGTATGTTAGGTTCTTCCAGTTTTAGCAAGTGCATAAAAATGGAACTGATATGTAGATATCTAGAGATATTTGACTGGGACTAACTTTAAGTTGAACAACCTGTAATTGATGTTAGCCTTTTTCCCTTTCCTTTTTTCAATCTTCAGATATTTCCGAAGATTTCTTATGAATGTACTGCAGAGAAATCCCAAACCCATGTTCAAATTCTTTGAGTAAGCGTTAAGTATTTTGTCTAAGCAAGAGATTTGAATTTTACTGGCATTGTCAGATGCTCTCTTAGAATCTCTTACCATGATAGGGAATGGGCTTTAGTTCTTTCAGACATCCTTGTTATGCCTTTTGTGATTTTAAGCTATTTTCTCATGATATGGGGATAGAAACAAAGTGGAAGATGAGCAATGTCTTTGTTCTTTTTTTTTTTTTTTTTGGCATGGGTCGCTTACTTTAATAACAATACATATACCATGTTATCATGATGGAATGTAAATTCAGTTTAGACAAGAGAATTTCACAAGTGTAATAGCATTCTGTACTATATAAAAGTTTGGGTATACTGTCTGGCCAAACCAGCTTGCTCATAAGTCATTAATCAAATCCATTATAGGTCACTTGTTCAGTTTAATGTTTACAATTCTATGGAAAAAATAAGCAATGCACAAAGTTAAAAAGTGTTCATTTACCTTTGCTATGAGTGCTTAAAATACATATTTCTATTTCAAGATGACATTTAAAATTTATTCTAATATAACAGCAGCAAAAATATAATTTGCAGTTACACAAGAACTAGAGTCCATAAGTTATTCTCGTGTTTACAACTGAGATTCTTTAATAAATACTGCTATTATGCAACTCTACTGTAAGCTTTCTACATTTGGTTTAAACACAGGCACATATACATATTGTTAGTTGTGGGAAATGTTACAAGTTATATTCCATGAACTTTTTGGACAGAGTTCTAAAAGGGCCAGCCTGTCCACAAAACAGGCAGAAAAAAGTTAAATTAACTGGGGCCAATAGGACTCTTCTATAACATCCAAAACAACTGAGATTCTGCAGCAAACTGGGAATACTTCAGGGTTGGCCTGTTATCTTCTTTAGAACTAAGTTCATCTTAACAATTTAAGAAGGTGGACATTTCAACATCATCAAGTGCATTTAGGTGACATGTTTCTTTCAAGTTAACTTGACTTCCTTGAATGATCTAGTTAGTAAACTAGCCACTAGTAATGTAGTCACACCAGTCAAATCAAGCCTGCAAGAAACGAAGCCAATATTCAGAATGCCATTTTACCATCTAAACCCAAACAAATTAGTTTATTTTCAACAATACGTAACTTCAATAAAGAGATGTCTAACTAAAGTAAGCTCCTTCAACAAGACCAAGACAGCATCTCTTCTTCTAAGGCTTAGGTTTTGCCCAGTATTTCTGATACGTGGAATAGCCCATGCCAACAGTCATTGCTCCTACAACAAAGCCCTGGGCTGCCACACGCATGTGGATCAGATGAACAGACATTTTAGTATTTCCCCTGCTCTTTAATTTGTATAACCCATATGCAACAATTGCTGCAAAACCTGCCATTCCAATGGGTACGAATGGTGCCTCTTTAGCTTTTCGAACAAGTTTGGATCCCTGATCTTCATCATATGAAGAAAGGGAAATATCTGGGTCTGTTGACATAGTGGTTGCTTGAAGAATCTCCCTGAGAATTTTCTATGAGGTTCCAGAGTGAGAAAACCTCTCACACGCCAACCCGCTGCTGATTCCTGCACGTGCACCCAGTCCCGCGGCTTTTCTCTTTGTTCTTTCTTAATATTACTCACCTGCTCAAGATCTAGAGAGCCCTTCTGTTTTTTGCCCCCCAACTTTTTCTCCATTCCAAGAACTTACTGAAAATCCCATTCTGGCCCACTTAGACTGCAGCCCTCCCCACAGCCCTTCTGAGGCTGTCTTGGAGGTGCGAGGTGCAAGGTCAGAATATGAAGTGGGGACCTTGTGCACAAGGCTTAGGCAGACACCCTAGTCTAGGGCTTGGGCTTTCACAGGCAAGTATAGAGTCAAAGGAAATGAGAAATGGCCTAGGTATCAACAAATGTTTGGTGGTGGACAATCACAGGGATAGGAAGCCTCTGCTCTTTTCCACCTGGGATTATAAGGTCAGAGAATCAAGAACTCAGAGACTCAAGACTCAGAGAATCCAAGAACCACTTAGAAGAAAACTTTACAAAGCAAACCCACCAGGATTGGATATGGGAAGGAAAAGAGGGGAGAAGGAATCCTTGCCTTCTCCTCACCTGTAATGCCACACAAAGCACTTTTCTAGTTTAAGCTGCTATGTGAAGTAGCTTACTGTTTATCGATTACTAAGAGAATTTACAGGTGCTGAAAACATTTTGAGGGGCCTTCAAACCCTGTGCCCACCTTTGCCCTTACATTACTAAGGTGAAAGCCTCCCCCAAGCCTTCTGCCTGGCTAAGCACTAACTTTGTTACTCACCAGGACTTACACAGACTGAGAGTAGTAGGACCAGTCTGTCCCAGGCCTGGGTTTCTTGAATGCAGTTAAATCTATCCCATTCCTCCCTGGGGGAATTCCCCAGAGTTTTCTCCCAGGCTCTGGCTTAGCTAGTCAGCAAGATCCCAGGGGTGGCCAGAATGAGAACATGTCCCCTCAGGGACTTGTGGGCTGGAGGAACAGCATGAACAGGAGCAGGGCCTCGATATGGGCATATTAGAGGGTCAGTAATGATGGGTCCTGTTTGGGGAAGTAGAGGGATTTTTCTCTAGCATTTATCTTTGCTTCTTTACCCTACATTCCTCTGAGTGACTTAACTCTTTTCATGGCTCCCACCTTTATCTGGGCACCTGTGACTCACATATCTCTACCTACAGGCCAGATGTTGCCCCTGCATCTCAGAGTCATGAATCTAAAAGCCTGTCAGTCAGGAGAACTTCATGCCTCAGGGGAAACTCAAACTTACATGTTCCAAGCTGAATTCCTGTTTTCACACTGGCATGTTTTCTTTTTTTTGAAGTAGTGTTTATTTTCTTTTTTTTTAATAACAGCTTTATTGAGGTAGAGCCCATGTACCACAAAACCCTTTTAAAGTGCTTTTTAGTAGACTCACATGGGATTTTACAACCATCACCATTATCTTATTTTAGAACATTTTCATCACCCCCAAAAGAAACCCTAACCCATTAGCAGTAATTCTTTAGCCTCCCCTTCTCCAAAACCCCAGAAACCACCAATTCAATTTTTGTCTCCATGGATTTTCTTATTCTGGACATTCATATAAATGGAATCATACAACAGAATGGAGTCATTTAGCATGATGTTTCCAAGGTCCATTCATGTAACATGTATCAGTATTTTATTCCGTGTCACAGATGGACAATATTCTATCATTTGAATATACCACATACTATTTATCCTTTCATCATTTGATGGACATTTGGGTTGTTTCCACTTTTTTTCTGTTATAAATAATGCTGCCGTGAACATTCACCTACAAGTTTTTGTGTGGATATGTTTTCTTTTTCTAAAAATTTTAAAATCTATGTTTTAAATCAACAAGTAAAAGATGTATATATTTATGGATAAATGTTTTACATTATTGGGGTATATACCAAGGAGTGACATTTCTGGTCACCTGGTAACTCTATTTTAACATTCTAACAACTGCCAAACTGTTTTCCAACGTGGCTGCAGCATTTTATATACCCACCAGAAGTGTATGAGGGTTCTTATTTCTGCACATCCTTATCAACATTTATTATTTTCTCTTTTGAATTTTAGCCATCCTGGTGAAGAGGTATCTCATTATAATTTTAATTTGCATTTCCCTGATGGGTAGCAATATTGAGCATCCTTTCATATGCTTTTTGGCCATTTAGCTTCTTTAGAGAAACTATTCAAATCCTTTGCCCATTTTTCAATTGGGTTATTTGTCCTTTTATTGTTAAGGTATAAGTATTGTTATATTTTCTGGATAGTAAACCCTTATTGGATATAGGATTTGCAAATGTTTTATCCCATTCTATGCATTGTCTTTTCATTTTCTTGCTGGTGTCCTTTGCAGTACTAACGTTTTTACTTTTGATGAAGTCTGGTTTATCTATTTTTTTCTTTTTCTTTTGTGCTTTTGATGTCACACATAAAAAATAATTGCCTAATTTGAGATCATGAAAATTTACTTCCATATTTTCTTCTAAAAGTTTTACAGTTTTAGCTCTTACATCTACAACCCATTTTGAGTTATTTTTTGTATATGATGTGAGGAAGGGGTCCAGCTTTATTCTTCTGCGTGTGGATATACAGTTGTCCAGCACCATTTGTTGAAAAGGCTATTCTTTCCCCATTAAGCTGCTTTGGCATCCTCATCATTCCCTATATTCTTTACCTCAGTGATCTTCTATGCTTTATTTTAGGGATGCTGTTACTATCCATGTAGAGGCCTAAACTAAAAAGTTCAGCAATGCTATCTTTTCCATTTTGATCCATGTATGTTTTAGGAAGACTGCATCAACACTTACCTTGCCTGCTGGCTTTCAGTGGCTTCAGCCAAATTTTAGTCCCCAATAGAGTAGGAGGTTGGGAGAACACTAAGGCCAGGGAGTTGTTTCTCCTGGCTCCTTTTCTGCCAGGTCACAGATTCCTTCCTAAAGACCACATCCCTGGTTGGGTGACCTTCTTCTATCACTACTCTTTGGGTTTCTATGTCTACTTTCTCCATTTACTCCTCAGATCATGGGGTGGTCCTGGCTCTTTGTTAAGTAAATTCCAGGGTGCTGCTCTGTCCCTCACTGGCTTCCTTAATTCTGTCTGTGTTTATAAATAGTCCCTCATTACACTTTCTTCAATTATCCCCTTTGAGTGTCCCATCTCTGTCCTTCTGGGCCCTGACAATCAGAGATGGTGGACACACCCTAAACCCAATGAATGGTTATATCTTTTCTGGCTCAAGTCACTATTTTCTGTCTATCCTTGGTGCTTAGTGACTCTTCCCCAATCCTTGAAGCAGAGGTCTTCTCTGATCTTATCATAATGGTCTTTACTTATCAGCAAACATTAAATGTAAACAATCAGCCTTATGGGAAGAGGCAGGTTGCTTCTTCCCAGGGTAACCTGTGGCCTCTGCTGTTTCAGTTGTGGTAGTTCTTGAAGTCTGTTATCTGAAGTTACCAGCATTTACTTTAAATGAAACCCAAACTCTCTAGCTTAGCTCCAAGGCCTTTTAAAATCTGACCTCAGACCATCTCTTCAATACTTGTGTCTTTCTCTGCATCTCTTATACTATGTTTTAGTCAAACTCATGTATTATTCATGTAGCAGGCAGAATAATGACCCACTCCCCGCAAAGATGTCCCAGTTCTACTTCCCTGGGAATATGATGAAAGCAGATGTCAGAGTGGTGTGCTTGCTGGCACTGAAGATGAAGAAAGGTGGGAGAAGAGGACACCAGACAAGGAATCTGGGCAACTTCTGGAAGCAGCTAAAGGCAAGGAAACAGTTTCTCCCCTAAGTCTTTCAGAAAGGAATGCAAATCCTGCTGACACCTTGATTTTAGCCCAGTGAAACTTACTTTGGACTTTTGACCTTCAGAACTGTAAGACAATAAATTTGTGTTGTTTTAAGACACCAAGATGGTGATAATTTGTTACAGTAACAACAGGAAACTAATGTATTTCCTAAATACTCATCCCATTTCTCAATATAAGCCAGTAGTTCTCAACCTTAGTTTACATTAGAATCACCTAGGAAGCCTTAAAAAAAGTACCAGGACCTGGATCCCATCTCCAAAGATTCTTATTTCCTTAATGTGCGGACATTAGTGTTTTTAAAAAAGGTACCCAGGAAACTCTAATATATAGCTAGAATTGGAAACCATTGATCAAGACCTTTACTCAATGTTGTCTCTCTACAGGAAATGATTTTCTTTATATCTCAATGATTTCAACTTTGGATGCCGAGTAGAAACACCAGGGGACTTTTTTTGAGTATGTGTGTCCAGCATTGTTTATTTATAAAAGCAGAAAGATGAATATTTTGGAAAGACAATAGCTAATAATGCTTTATACAAAAATCAGCTAAAATACTTCATTTTGTATTATGTTGTAGAATCAGAGGGCATATAAAAAAGAAAATCATGTAGTAACAGTTCTTCTAGAGGATCAGACATTTTGAATTATGCATAAGGGAGGGAGAACATTCAATCTTACACAAGTTGTCTCTATGATTATATATATAGTTGCACTTTAGGTTCTGGGGTACATGTGCAGAACATGCAGGATTGTTGCATAGGTACACACATGGCAATATAGTTTGCTGCCTCCATCCCCCGTCACCTATATTTGGCATTCTCCCCATGTTATCCCTCCCCAACCTCCCTACCCTACGCTGTCCCTTCCCTATTACCCTCCAACAGATCCCAGTGTGTGCTGCTCCCCTCCCTGAGTCCATGTGTTTTCATTGTTCGTAACCCACCTATGAGTGAGAACATGCTGTGTTTGATTTTCTGTTCTTGTGTCAGTTTGCTGAGAATGATAGTTTCCAGATTCATCCATGTCACTACAAAGGACACAAACTCATCGTTTTTTATGAGTATTCCATGGTGTATATGTGCCACATTTTCCTTGTTCAGTCTATCATCAATGGGCATTTGAGTTGGTTCCAGGTCTTTGCTATTGTAAACAGTGCTGAAATGAACATACGTGTGCATGTGTCTTTATAAAAGAACAGATTTATAATCCTTTGGATATATACCAAGTAATGGGATTGCTGGGTCAAATGGAATTTCTATTTCTAGGTCCTTGAGGAATCACCACACTGTCTTCCACAATGGTTGAACTAATTTACACTCCCACCAACAGTGTAAAAGTGTTCTGTTTTCTTCACATCCTCTCCAGCATCTGTCTCCAGATGTTTTTAATGATCGCCATTCTAACTGGTGTGAGATGGTATCTCAATGTGGTTTTGATTTGCATTTCTCTAATGACCAGTGATGATGAGCATTTTTTCATATGTTTGTTGGCATCATATATGTCTTCCTTTGAAAAGTGTCTGTTCATGTCCTTCACCCACTTTTGGATGGGTTTGTTTGTTTTTTTCTTGTAAATCTGTCTTTGTAGATTCTGGATATTAGGCCTTTGTAAGATGGGTAGATTGCAAACATTTTTTCCCATTCTGTTGGTTGCTGGTTCACTCTAATGATGGTTTCTTTTGCTGTATGTAAGCTCTGGAGTTTAATTAGATCCCATTTATCTATTTTGGCTTTTGTTGCCAATGCTTTCGGTGTTTTAGTCATGAAGTCCTTGCCTATGCCTATGTCCTGAATGGTTTTGCCTAGGTTTTCTTCTAGGGTTTTTATGGTGTTAGGTCTTCTGTTTAAGTCTTTAATCCATCTGGATTTAATTTTAGTGTAAGATGTCAGGAAGGGGTCCAGTTTCTGCTTTCTGCACATGGCTAGCCAGTTTTGCCAACACCATTTATTAAACAGGGAATCCTTTTCCCATTGCTTGTTTTTGTCAGGTTTGTCAAAGATCAGATGGTTGTAGATGTGTGGCATTGCCTCCGAGGCCTCTGTTGTGGTCCATTGGTCTGTATGTCTGTTTTGGTACCAGTACCATGCTGTTTTGATTACTGTAGCCTTGTAGTATGGTTTGAAGTCAGGTAGCATCAAACTTCCAGCTTTGTTCTTTTTGCTTAGAATTGTCTTGGCTCTGTGGGCTCTCTTTTGGTTCCATATGAAGTTTAAGATGGTTTTTTCCAGTTCTGTGAAGAGGGTCATAGGTAGCTTGATGGGAAGAGTGTTGAATTTATAAATTACTTTGGGCAGTATGGCCATTTTCACAATATTGATTCTTCCTAACCATGAGTATGGACTGTTTTTCCATCTGTTTGTGTCCTCCATTATTTCTTTGAGCAGTGGTTTGTAGTTCTCCTTGATGAGATCCTTTCCATCTTTTGTTAGTTGTATTCCTAGGTATTTTATTCTCTTTGTAACAATTGTGAATGTCAGTTCACTCATGATTTGTCTCTCTGTTAGTCTGTTATTGGTGTATAGAAATTCTTGTGATTTCTGCACATTGATTTTGTATCCTGAGACTTTGCTGGAGTTGCTTATCAGTTTCAGGAGATTTTGGGCTGAGATGATGGGGTCTTCTAAATATACAATCATGTCATCTGCAAATAGAGACAATTTGACTTCCTCCTTTCCTAATTGAATACCCTTTGTTTCTTTTTCTTGCCTGATTGCTCTGGCTGAAACTTCCAATACTATGTCGAATAGGAGTGGTGAGAGAGGGCATCCTTGTCTAGTGCCAGATTTCAAAGGGATTCCAGTTTTTGCTCATTCCGTATGATACTGACTGGGTTTGTCATAAACAGCTTTGATTATTTTGAGATACATTCCATCGATACCTAGTTCATTGAGAGTTTTTAGCATAAAGGGCTGTTGAATTTTGTCAAAGGCCTTCTCTGCATCTATTGAGATAATCATGTGGTTTTTGCCTTTGGTTCTGTTTATGTGGTGAATTACGTTTATAGACTTGCATATGTTGAACCAGCCTTGCATCCCCAGGATGAAGCCTACTTGATCGTGATGGATAAGCTTTTTGATATGCTGTTGCACTTGGTTTGCCAGTATTTTATTGAAGATTTTTGTGTCTGTGTTCATCATGGATACTGGCCTGAAGTTTTCTTTTTTTGTTGAGTCTCTGCTGGATTTTGGTAACAGGATGATGTTGGTCCCATAAAATGATTTCAGAAGGATTCCCTCTTTTTGTATTGTTTGGAATAGTTTCAGAAGGAGTGGTACCAGCTTCTCTTTGTATGTCTGGTAGAATTTGGCTGTGAACCCATCTAGACCTGGGCTTTTTTTGGTTGGTAGGCTACTAATTGCTGCCTCAACTTCAGCCCTTGTTATTGGTCTATTCAGGGTTTCAACTTCTTTCTGGTTTAGGCTTGTGAGGGTGCAAGTGTCTAGGAATTTATCCATTTCTTCCAGGTTTACTGGTTTATGTGCATAGAGTTGATTGCAGTAATCTGTGATGGTAGTTTGTATTTCTGTGGAATTGGTGGTGATATCCCCTTTATTATTTTTTATTGCATCTATTTGATTCTTCTCTCTTTTCTTGTTTATTAATCTGGCTAGTGGTCTGTCTATTTTGTTGATATTTAAAAAAAAAAAAACCAGCTCCTGGATTTATTGATTTTTTTGAAGGGATTTTTGTGTCTCTATCTCCTTCAGTTCTGCTTTGATCTTATTTCTTGTATTCTGCTAGTTTTCGAGTTTTTTTGATTTTGCTCCTCTAGCTCTTTCAATTTTGATGATAGGTTGTCTATTTTAGACGTTTCCTTGCTGCTCATGTGGGCATTTATTGCTATAAATTTCCCTCTAGACACTGCTTTAAATGTGTCCCAGAGATTCTGGAATGTTGTGTCTTCGTTTTCATTGGTTTCAAAGAACATCTTTATTTCTGCCTTCATTTCATTGTTTATACATTCAACAATCAAAGTCAGTTGTTCGGTTTCCATGAAGTTGTGTGGTTCTGAGTTAGTTTCTTAATCCTGAGTTCTAATATGATTGCACTGTTGTCCGAGACACTGTTTGTTATGATTTCTGTTCTTTTGCATTTGCTGAGGAGTGACTTACTTCCAATTATGTGGTCAATTTTAGAGTAGGTGTGATGTGGTGCTGAGAAGAATGTATATTCTGTGGATTGGGGTGGAGAGTTCTGTAGATGTCTATTAGGTCTGCTTGGTCCAGATCTGAGTTCAAGTCCTGGATATCCTCATTAATTTTCTGTCTCATTGATCTGTCTAATATTGACAGTGGAGTGTTAAAGTCTCCCACTATTGTTGTGTGTGAGTCTAAGTCTCTTTGTGGGTCATTAAAAACTTGCTTTATGTATCTGGGTGCTCCTGTATTGGGTGGGTATATATTCAGGATCGTTAGCTCTTCTTGTTGCATTGATCCTCTTACCATTATATAATGCCCTTTTTTGTCTCTTTTGATCTTTGTTGGTTTAAAGTCTATTTTATCAGAGACTAGGATTGCAACTTCTGCTTTTTTTTTGCTCTCCCTTTGCTTGGTAAATCTTCCTCCATCCCTTTATTTTGAGCCTATGTGTGTCCTTGCATGTGAGATAGGTTTCCTGAATACAACACACTGATGGGTTTTGACTTTTTATCCAATTTGTCAGTTTGTGTCTTTTGATTGGGGCATTTAGCCCATTTATATTTAAGGTTAATATTGTTATGTGTGAATCTGATCCTGCCATTTTGATGCTAGCTGGTTGTTTTGCCCAGTAGTTGATGCAGTTTCTTCATGGCATCGATGCTCTTTACCATTTGGTAAGTTTCTGGAGTGGCTGGTATTGGTTGTTCCTTTCTTTGCTTAGTGCTTCTTTCAGGAGCTCTTGTAAGGCAGGCCTGGTGGTGACGAAATCTCTGAGCAATTGTTTGTTTGTAAAGGTTTTTATTTCTCATTCACTTTTGAAGCTTCATTTGGCTGGATATGAAATTCCAGTTTGAAAGTTCTTTTTTTAAGGATATTGAATATTGGCCCCCACTCTCTTCTGGCTTGCAGGGTTTCGGCTGAGAGATCCACTGTGAGTCTGATGGGCTTCCCTTTGTGGGTAACCTGAACTTTCTCTCTGGCTGCCCTTAGCATTTTTTCCTTCATTTCAACCCTAGTGAATCTGATGATTATGTGCCTTGGGGTTGCTCTTCTTGAGGAATATCTTTGTGGTGTTCTCTGTATTTCCTGGACTTGAATGTTGGCCTGCCTTGCTAGGCATGGGAAGTTCTCCTGGATAATATCCTGAAGAGTATTTTCCAGCTTGGATTCATTCTCTCTGTCACATTCAGGTACACCTATCAAACGTAGATTAGGTCTTTTCACATAATTCCATATTTCTTTTTCTTTTTTTTTTTTTTTAATTTTTTTTTATTGCATTTTAGGTTTTGGGGTACATGTGAAAAACATGCAAGGTTGTTGCATAGGTGCATACGTGGCAGTGTAATTTGCTGCCTTCCTCCCCTTCACCCATATCTGGCATTTCTCCCCATGCTATCTCTCCCCAACTCCCCACCCCCCCACTGTCCCCCCCACTCCCCCACAACAGACCCCCGTGTATAGTGCTCCCCTCACTGTGTCCATGTGTTCTCCTTGTTCAACACCTGCCTATGAATGAGAACATGTGGTGTTTGATTTTGTGTTCTTGTGTCAGTTTGCTGAGAATGATGGTTTCCAGGTTCATCCATGTCCCTACAAAGGACGCGAACTCCTCGTTTTTAATGGCTGCATAATATTCCATGGTGTATATGTGCCACATTTTTCCTGTCTAGTCTATCATCGATGGGCATTTGGGTTGGTTCCAGGTCTTTGCTGTTGTAAACTGTGCTGCTATGAACATTCGTGTGCATGTGTCCTTATAGTAGAACGATTTATAATCCTTTGGATATATGCCCAGTAATGGGATTGCTGGGAATTTCTATTTCTATTAATAGAAAATGGAATTTCTATTTCTAGGTCCTTGAGGAATCGCCACACTGTTTTCCACAATGGTTGAACTAATTTACACTCCCACCAACAGTGTAAAAGTGTTCCTATTTCCCCACATCCTCTCCAGCATCTGTTTTCTCCAGATTTTTTAATGATCGCCATTCTAACTGGTGTGAGATGGTATCTCAATGTAGTTTTGATTTGCATTTCTCTAATGGCCAGTGATGATGAGCATTTTTTCATATGCTTGTTGGCCTCATGTATGTCTTCTTTTGTAAAGTATCTGTTCATATCCTTCGCCCACTTTTGAATGGGCTTGTTTGTTTTTTTCTTGTAAATCTTTTTTAGCTCGTTGTAAATTCTGGATATCAGCCCTTTGTCAGATGGGTAGGCTGCAAAAATTTTTTCCCATTCTGTTGGTTGCCGATTCACTCTAGTGACTGTTTCTTTTGCTGTGCAGAAGCTGTGGAGTTTGATTAGGTCCCATTTATCTATTTTGGCTTTTGTTGCCAATGCTTTTGGTGTTTTGGTCATGAAGTCCTTGCCTATGCCTATGTCCTGAATGGTTTTGCCTAGGTTTCCTTCTAGTGATTTTATGGTGTTAGGTCTTATGTTTAAGTCTTTAATCCATCTGGAGTCAATTTTAGTGTAAGGTGTCAGGAAGGGGTCGAGTTTCTGCTTTCTGCATATGGCTAGCCAGTTTTCCCAACACCACTTATTGAACAGGGAATCCTTTCCCCATTGCTTGTTTTTATCAGGTTTGTCAAAGATCGGGTGGTTGTAGATATGTTGTGTTGTCTCCGACACCTCTGTTCTGTTCCATTGGTCTATATCTCTGTTTTGGTACCAGTACCATGCTGTTTTGATTACTGTAGCCTTGTAGTAGAGTTTGATGTCTGGTAGCGTGATGCCTCCCGCTTTGTTCTTTTTGCTTAGAATTGACTTGGCTATGCGGGCTCTCTTTTGGTTCCATATGAAGTTTAAGGTGGTTTTTTCCAGTTCTGTGAGGAAGGTCATTGGTAGCTTGATGGGGATAGCGTTGAATCTGTATATTACTTTGGGCAGTATGGCCATTTTCACGATATTAATTCTTCCTAACCATGAACATGGAATGTTTCTCCATCTGTTTGTGTCCTCTCGTATTTCGTTGAGTAGTGGTTTGTAGTTCTCCTTGAAGAGGTCCTTTACATTCCTTGTTAGTTGTATTCCTAGGTATTTTATTCTCTTTGTAGCAATTGTGAATGGCAGTTCGTTCTTGATTTGGCTCTCTTTAAGTCTGTTATTGGTGTATAGGAATGCTTGTGATTTTTGCACGTTGATTTTGTATCCTGAGACTTTGCTGGAGTTGCTTATCAGTTTCAGGAGATTTTTGGCTGAGATGATGGGGTCTTCTAGATATACAATCATGTCGTCTGCAAATAGAGACAATTTGACTTCCTCCTTTCCTAATTGAATACCCTTTATTTCTTTTTCTTGCCTGATTGCTCTGGCTAGAACTTCCAGTACTATATTGAATAGGAGTGGTGAGAGAGGGCATCCTTGTCTAGTGCCAGATTTCAAAGGGAATGCTTCCAGTTTTTGCCCGTTCAGTATGATATTGGCTGTCGGTTTGTCGTAGATAGCTTTTATTATTTTGAGATACGTTCCATCGATACCTAGTTTATTGAGGGTTTTTAGCATAAAGGGCTGTTGAATTTTGTCGAAGGCCTTCTCTGCATCTATTGAGATAATCATGTGGTTTTTGTCTTTGGTTCTGTTTATGTGGTGAATTACATTTATAGACTTGCGTATATTGAACCAGCCTTGCATCCCCGGGATGAATCCTACTTGATCATGGTGGATAAGCTTTTTGATGTGTTGTTGTAATCGGCTTGCCAGTATTTTATTGAAGATTTTTGCATCTATGTTCATCATGGATATTGGCCTGTAGTTTTCTTTTCTTGTTGAGTCTCTGCCAGGTTTTGGTATTAGGATGATGTTGGTCTCATAAAATGATTTGGGAAGGATTCCCTCTTTTTGGATTATTTGGAATAGTTTCAGTAGGAATGGTATCAGTTCCTCTTTGTATGTCTGGTAGAATTCTGCTGTGAACCCATCTGGACCTGGGCTTTTTTTGGGTGGTAGGCTCTTAATTGCTGCCTCGACTTCAGACCTTGTTATTGGTCTATTTAGGGTTTCGACTTCTTCCTGGTTTAGGCATGGGAGGAGGCAGCTGTCCAGGAATTTATCCATTTCCTCCAGGTTTTCTAGTTTATGTGCGTAGAGTTGTTTGTAATAATCTCTGATGGTGGTTTGAATTTCTGTGGCATCTGTGGTGATATCCCCTTTGTCATTTTTTATTGCATCTATTTGGTTATTCTCTCTTTTCTTTTTTATTAGTCTGGCTAGTGGTCTGTCTATTTTGTTGATCTTTTCAAAAAACCAGCTCCTGGATTTATTGATTTTTTGTAGGGTTTTTCCTGTCTCTATCTCCTTCAATTCTGCTTTGATCTTAGTTATTTCTTGTCTTCTGCTAGGTTTTGAGTTTTTTTGATCTTGCTCCTCTAGCTCTTTCAATTTTGACGATAGGGTGTCAATTTTAGATCTCTCCTTTCTTCTCATGTGGGCACTTATTGCTATATATTTTCCTCTAGAGACTGCTTTAAATGTGTCCCAGAGATTCTGGTATGTGGTGTCTTCATTCTCGTTGGTTTCGAAGAACGTCTTTATTTCTGCCTTCATTTCATTGTTTATCCAGTCAACATTCAGGAGAAAGTTGTTCATTTTCCATGAGGCTGTGTGGTTCTGGGTTGGTTTCTGAATTCTGAGTTCTAACTTGATTGCACTGTGGTCTGAGAGACTGTTTGTTATGGTTTCCGTTCTTTTGCATTTGCTGAGGAGTGATTTACTTCCAATTATGTGGTCAATTTTAGAGTAGGTGTGATGTGGTGCTGAGAAGAATGTATATTCTGTGGATTTGGGGTGGAGAGTTCTGTAAATGTCTATTAGGTTTGCTTGTTCCAGGTCTGAGTTCAAGTCCTGGATATCCTTGTTAATTTTCTGTCTCGTTGATCTGTCTAATATTGACAATGGTGTGTTGAAGTCTCCCACTATTATTGTGTGGGAGTCTAAGTCTCTTTGTAAGTCTTTAAGAACTTGCCTTATGTATCTGGGTGCTCCTGTATTAGGTGCATATATATTTAGGATTGTTAGCTCTTCTTGCTGCATTGATCCTTTTACGATTATGTAATGTCCTTCTTTGTCTCTTTTGATCTTTGTTGCTTTAAAGTCTATTTTATCAGAGATGAGAATTGCAACTCCTGCTTTTTTTTGCTCTCCATTTGCTTGGTAAATCTTCCTCCATCCCTTTATTTTGAGCCTTTGTGTATCCTTGCATGCAAGATGGGTTTCCTGGATACAGCACACTGATGGGTTTTGGCTTTTTAT
Organism: Aotus nancymaae; assembly: GCF_030222135.1. NCBI lineage: Eukaryota > Metazoa > Chordata > Mammalia > Primates > Aotidae > Aotus > Aotus nancymaae. The sequence goes on along the minus strand of NW_026988473.1, from coordinate 55,382,432 downwards.
CCAATTTGCCAGTCTGTGTCTTTTGATTGGGGCATTTAGTCCGTTTACATTTAGGGTTAATATTGTTATGTGTGAATTCGATCCTGTCATTTTGGTGCTAGGTGGCTGTTTTGCCCTTTGGTTGATGCAGATTCTTCATTGTGTTGCTGCTCTTTACCTTTTTGTGTGTTTTTGGAGTGGCTGGTACTGGTTGTTCTTTTCTATGTGTAGTGTCTCCTTCAGGAGCTCTTGTAGAGCTGGTCTGGTGGTGATGAACTCTCTGAGTTCTTGCTTGTTCACAAAGGATTTTATTTTTCCTTCACTTATGAAGCTTAGTTTGGCTGGATATGAAATTCTGGGTTGAAAGTTCTTTTCCTTAAGGATGTTGAATATCGGCCCCCACTCTCTTCTGGCCTGTAGGGTTTCTGCTGAGAGATCTGCAGTGAGTCTGATGGACTTCCCTTTGTGGGTAACCCGACCTTTCTCTCTGGCTGCCCTTAGTATTTTCTCCTTCATTTCAACCCTGGTGAATCTGATGATTATGTGTCTTGGGGTTGCTCTTCTAGAGGAATATCTTTGTGGTGTTCTCTGTATTTCCTGGACTTGCATCTTGGCCTGCCTTGTTAGGTTGGGGAAGTTTTCCTGGATAATATCCTGAAGAGTATTTTCCAGCTTGGATTCGTTCTCTTCGTCACATTCAGGTACACCTATCAAACGTAGATTAGGTCTTTTCACATAGTCCCATATTTCTTGTTGACTTTGTTCATTCCTTTTTACCCTGTTTTCTCTAATCTTGCCTTCTCGTTTTATTTCATTGAGTTGATCTTCGACCTCTGATATCCTTTCTTCTGCTTGGTCAATTCGCCTGTTGAAACTTGTGCATGCTTCACGAAGTTCTCGTGTTGTGTTTTTCAGCTCCATCAATTCGCTCATATTCCTCTCTAAGTTGTCCATTCTTGTTAGCATTTCGTCAAGTCTTTTTTCAAGGTTCTTAGTTTCTTTGCATTGGGTTAGAACATGTTCTTTTAGCTCACGGAAGTTTCTTATTATCCACTTTCTGAAAGCTGATTCTGTCATTTCATCACACTCATTCTCCATCCAGTCTTGTTCCCTTGCTGGTGAGGAGTTGTGATCCCTTGTAGGAGGAGGAGTGTTCTGGTTTTGGGTGTTTTCATCCTTTTTGCGCTGGTTTCTTCCCATCTTTGTGGATATATCCACCTGTTGACTTTGTAGTTGTTGTCTTTCTGATTTTGGTAATTTTAAGTCTGCTGTGGCAGAACTCATAAACCCCCTGCTCTTCCCCCCAGGTGTTCTGTCCCAGGGAGTTACGGTTTTATGATGTTCCCCTGTGCAGTTGCTGTTTTCCCTGCCCACAAGGTGGCAGCCTAGTCACACTCAGGCTGCAGAGGCTTCGCTAAGCTGCTGTGGGCTCCACCCAGCTTCCGTGTGAACTTCTGGGTGTAGTTAGAACTGCTTCCGCTATGTTGGCCCGCCCCTGTAGTGACGGAGTCTCTGTAGTGGCGGGTTGTCTTGGTAGATTGCCCTGGGAACAGCAGGGTGCCTATGGAGAACGCCCCTCCTCCACAGAGCTGGACCGTCTTGGGTTTAGTTGTGTTTGCAGTGGCGCTTTTTTTTTTTTTTTTTTTGCTCGGGAATCTCCTGTCTTCTCTCCCTGTTTCAGGTCTTCTTGCTGGGTAAGAGGGGACACCGTCTCATCTGATCTGCCTCCGGAGCCGCTGTGTTGGCTAAAGCCGCGGCTCTGAGATTCGTGGCGCTGGCCTGGCTCCCTGTTTCAGCTCCCCTTGCTGGCTTATAGGGGACTCAGACTCTCTCACTCTGTACCATGAGCCATTGCCTCAGGGTGCCGGCCCAGCGGCTGCGCCGTTCAAACCAGCGGCGCTGGCGACCCGTGTGGCTCTTCTGCGTGTGAATCTCCTGGTCTGTGGGCAGTAAAAATCAATCTGGAAATACGGCGTCCACTCACCCTCTGTGCTTTCTCTCGGAGCTGCATTCCCGAGTTCCTCCTAAGCGGCCATCTTGGATCGATCCCCTATTTCTTATAGGCTTTGTTAATTTCTTTTCACTGTTTTTTCTCTAATCTTGCCTTCTCCTTTTATTTCATTGAGTTGATCTTCAATCTCTGATATCCTTTCTTCTTCCTGGTCAATTTGGCTATTGAAACCTGTGTATGTTTTGCGAAGTTCTCGTATTGTGTTTTTCAGCTCCATTAAGTCATTTATGTTCTTCTCTATGCTGTTTATTCTCGTTAGCATTTTGTCAAACCTTTTTTCAAGGTTCTTAGTTTCTTTGTATCAGGTTAGGACATGTTCTTTTAGCTCAAAGAAGTTTGTTATTATCCACCGTCTGAAGACTGTTTCTGTCAATTCATCAGACTCATTCTCCATCCAGCTTTGTTCTCTTGCTGGTGAAGAGTTGTGATCCCTTGGAGGAGGAGAGGAGTTCTAGCTTTGGGTGTTTTCATACTTTTTGTGATGGTTTCTTCCCATCTTTGTGGATTTATCTACCTGTGGTCTTTGTAGTTGGTGACTTTCAGATGGGGTCTCTGAAAGGATGTGCTTTTTGTTGATGTTGAAGTTCTTTCTTTCTGTTCTTTAGTTTTCCTTCTAACAGTCAGGCCCCTCTGCTGTAGGACTGCTGGAGGTCCACTCCAGACCCTGCTTGCCTGGGGATCACCTGTGGTTGCTACAGAACAGTAAGGGTTGCTGCCAGTTTCTTTTTCTGCTATCGTCATGCCAGAAGGATACCCACCATATGTCAGCCTGAGCTCTCCTTTATGAGGTGGCTCTTTGGATATGCAGGGGTCAGGGAGCTGCTTGAGGAGACAGTCTGTCCCTTATAGGAGCTCAAGTGCTGAGCTTTGAGCTCCATTGTTCTGTTCAGAGCTGCTGGGCAGGTGCATTTAAGTCTGCTGCAGTGGAACTCATAACCATCTTTTTCCCCAGGTGCTCTGTCCTGGGAAGGTAGGGCTTTATTTATAAGTTCCTGATGTGCTGTTGCCTTTTTTCAGAGCTGCCCTGCCCAGCAAGAAGGTAGCCTAGTCACAGTCGGCCAGCAGAGGTGTTGCTGAGCTGCCATGGGTTCTGCCCAGCTGCTATGTGAACTTCCTTGCGGTTTTGTTTATAAAGGTATAGTTAGAACTGCCTTGGTAATTTCGGTCTGCCTCAGTAATTGGACTATTTTTTTTTCATCCCTTTACTTTATGTCTGTATATGTCTTTGCATGTGAGATGAGTTTCTTTTAGGCAGCATATAGTTGGGTCATGTTTTTTAATTCATGCAGCTAGTGTTTGTCTTTTATTTGGAAAATGTAGTCTGTTTTTATTCAAGGTTATTATCGATACATGATTTTGTTAAATAATTTATGGTGGCTGCAATGGGCTTGGTAGGCTAGTCCCTAGGCCCACAAGGGGCATGTGTGTGGGTGCCAGCTGTGGTGGTAGAGGCAGGTTGGATGGGCCTGATCTCAGGTCCCTGGAAAAAGTCTTGGGTGCCAAAGGTGATGAACTGGGCTGGGTGATTCCCATGCCCAAAGATGACATGCTTAGGCACTGGGAAGGAGGAGTGGAGCTAGGCCTGGCTCCTCAGGCCCCTTAGTAGTGTGTGTAGGTACTGGCTATGTTAGGCAGAGGCAGGGTGATCCCTAGGCTCCTGGTGGTATGCTGGGGTGGAGGTGCCACTGTCACCCTTCTACTGGGGAGCACAGGGTTGCTTTCAGTGGGAGTAGCAGTAGGCAAGGAGCTGGGGAGCATGTGCTTTGCTTGTGTTTTGGCCGTGGCAGTGTCTATGGGGCAGGGGAGTCTGTCCTCAGGGCTTGTGAAGTGCACAGCAACTGCCGCTGGGGGCACTGGAGTCCCTGCCAATGGCTTGTGTTTTGACCCTGGCATCATCTAGCAGCTGCAGAGGCTGTAGGTTGGGTAGCTTTTCCTCAGGCCATATGAAAATGTACTGTCACCCCTCTGTTGTGTGTGGGAGGTGGATTTGCAAGCTGATTCTCTCAGTCAACCCCTTCCTCTGCTAACCATTCACAGGCTACATAATCCACTCTGACTTTGGGCAGGATTCTTAAGAGCTTCTAACCTGTAACTCTTTTTCAACCTTCACCCCAACCACCCAGTCCTGGGAAGCTGAGTGCACAAGGCCTCAGCCTGTGTACACCAACCGGAAGCAGCAAGGAGAAGCAAGTCAAGAAGTTTGGGATCTGATATAGGTTCTGGCAGATGCCCTTGGGCCAGGGACTCTTTTCCTCGTCCACAGATGATAGGTGCTGGACTGGTGGCCTCTCATGGCCTTTCCCTTCCTGCATGAAACCTGTGATGTTTCTAGTGAATTTTGTATAACTATAGTTTAGAAAGCTCTTTTATGTTCCTCAATTGACTTGATTTTTCCAACACTTGGGAGGTAGGTGATACCACCTCACTTTACAGATGAGGGAGCTGAGGTTTGGAGTGAGCAATCTCATAGCCAATTGATAAGAGAACCAGGTCTGGAGCTGGCCCTCTGACTTCTGTCTCCTGACCTCACCCTGATAGCTGAGAGCTGGAGGAGCTTTCAGTACTGGGAATGGTGGGGCAGATTGTCCTCTCCCAATGAGGCAGGCATGGGACCAGGACAAGTCAAGTCTCTTCTCCTCTTGCTCACCCTACTCACTCAGGCTGATACCTCTGATCCTGCTGTATCCAGTCTTAAGAATGGGTATCTATCCCCTCAGGGGGATCCCCTGGCCTCTCCAACCTTAGTTGCTCTTCTGGAGAAGTGGCCAAAGAAACTTCTGGTTTGGTTTGCCTGTGTCCCCCAAGTTCCTGTATCAGAAACTTAATCTCCAATGAAACGATGTTGAGAGGTGGGATTTTCAAGAGGTGATTACATAATAAAGACTCTGCCCTCATGAATGGATTAATGTGGTTATCACAGGAGTGGATTCCTGATAAAATGGTGAGTTTTGTCCCCCTTCCCTTCCTCTCTCATGCCCTCTTGGCTCTCCACTTCTGCCGCAGGATGACACAGCAAGAAGGTCCTCACCAGATGCTGAGCAGATGCTGGCACCATGCCTGTGGACTTCCCAGTCTCCAGAACTGTGAGCCAAATACATTTCTTTATAAATATCCCAGTCTCAGGTATTCTGTTAGTGACACAAAACACTAAACACCTTCCATGAGGTGACAAGCAAGTAGGCCCCTGGCCCAGATGAGGAGGCTTCCTTTTCTCAGTGGGGCAGCTCTCAAATCTCCCATGCAGGGAGCGGGTGAATTCCTCCAGACAAGCTTCAGGCCCTTGGACTGCCTCAGTTAGGGAAGGGGCCTAATTAGAGGTCTTTCAATGGGAGGTGGTGAGCTGACCAGGGTGGCCTCTGATCCCTGCCTCCAGCCAGGATGCCTCCCTGCACCAGGCGCCTTCTCCTCCTTAGCACACTCACCTGGGATCCATTCTTTAAGCCACAAAGTAAGAAAAGTCAAGGCTCTGAGGAAAAGGGGCACCAACTGCCTCATTCTGAAGAGTCTGCCCTGATCTGCCTGAGCCTGGCGTCTGACTTTGAGAAGTTTGGGCATCATGTAAGTCCCTGTTATGAGTTGTGGCTGGAGGGCTTCAGTCTCCTCTAGTCTCCTTCAGTTGGTCCCGCCCCAGCTACAGGGAAGGAATAGCCCATTTAACCAGCTCCTGCTCTGGCCAGGTCCCACATTTGGGGTTTTATATGCCATATGTCGCTTAAACCTCACAACCCCTTGCAAGGTAGTGAATACTAAGCCCATGTTACAGATGGAGAAACTGAGGCTCAGAGAGGTTGCACTTAGTCAAGGCTTGGCACTAGTAAGAGGCAGGTTAGGGACTTGAAATCAAGCATGGTTTTGATCCCTACACTCTTTCTCCTGTAAGATGCTTGGCCTAGGCACAAGTGGGTAGTAGTCCCCAGATCCCTGCAGGACTGTGACATGGGAAGGGACAATTTATACTGAGTCCACGGGGGCAGGGATCAGGTTGAATGAATGCATGACTGAATTATAGCACTTCCTGTGCTGTTTAATTTTAAGAGAAGAAGGGGCCTTACCGAGAATCCACTGACCTGACAGTCTGAAGGCCTTGGCGTGGAGCCCTCCCTCCAGGGCCTTGCTGTGTGATCTTGGTCAGGGCCCACCTGTTTATGGGTCTAATGTACATAAAGAAGAGGTGGAAACTATTCACTAGATGGGCCTTCAGGCTGGGCATCCTGGCCCTCAGGAACCAGATTTGGCAAGTTGCATGATAGGGCTCCTGTGTATGTGTTGTGTGGGAGGGGCAGATGAGAGGCCCCCAGGGTTTGGTGACCCAGAAATCCAGGAGGCCTCAGGCCCCTGTTGGACACAGAAGCAACCCAGCTGTATAACCCTAGCCCCTCTCCTACTCATACACAAACTACTGGGTTCCGGGTGCTCTTTTGTCTTTGAATGAAGCTTTTGGAAAAGTCTGTCCTTCTCTATCCATGACTAGGCTGGGTACCTGAACAGGATCTGTGGACTGGTGGCTCTCTGGCCTCTCCTGGATGTGGGACTGGCCTTTCTCCACAGCTTGAGGCCACTTGGTCTGGCCAGGTTCAGCCTGTACTGCCCAAAGCCACAAGGTGACATCCAAGCACCACATGTGTCCAAAGCCACCCAGGCTCATGCCTTGCTGGAGGGACTGTGCCTAAGGAAGGTGAGTCTGTGCCTCATCCTCAGACATCACTGATGCACCCCTTGGCACCAGCCATAGGACTGTCTGTGGGGCCATGCTGTTGTCAGGGCCCGAGGCAGGAGACCTGGGATCTGCTTCTGACCCTGTGTGGTCCTGACATATTGCTTCCTGTCTTTGAGCCTCAGAGTGCTCTTCTGAAAAATGGGCATAAAAATAGCACTGACATCTTCATTCATTGATGCAGTTAGTCAACACTTGTTTATTGTGCACTTACTAGGCTCGGGTATAGCATACATCTCACAAGTAAAGCCTCACAGCAGTGTTCAGAAGATTAAATGAGGTGACACCTGTAATTTATTTAGCACAGTTACTAACATACATTATGGACTCTCTGTAAATATTAGTTAAAACTTTATGTCTAATATTTGTGGTTAGTCCTATGGTTATCACTGTTTTAGGGAAGAGGAAATAGGGAAAGGTATTGCCCATGGCCACACAGCCAGTAAGTAGCAGAGCTAGGACTTGAATCTGGGCTGCCTGACTCTAAACTCCACTCTGCTGGTTCCCACATTTAATGTGGGGTCGTGTGTGGCTCCTCTGAGCTCCCTTCAATATTCTCCAGGGGACTTTGAACCAACCTGGGTCACTTCCTCAGGCCTTCCCCATCTGAATGCTCAACCTCCTCCTCACCCCCCAGAGTCCCCGACCAGGTTTGGTCCTGGCAGGGACTGGCTGGGAAAGTCAGTGGTCATCAAGAAGCCACCAGTGATTCAGGGCCATAAGAAAGTCCCAGGCCCAGCTCCTTCCTGCTACCACCTGGGGTTGAGGCCCACCAGGAAATGGAGGCCAGAGCCACATGGTCCGGTACCATCATGAATGTCCATCAGTCTTAGCTGGTACCACTGAGCTCAGGCCTTTCCTAAGGGGCTGTGAAGGGGAGAGTGGGGAGCACCTGAGAATTTCTCTCTCAGGGAGATTGTGGGCCCCCATCTGATTGGAAGGGAGTTATAGGACACATCCTGAAGTTGTGTTTCCATAGCAAGCTCTCTGTTTCTGCTGAGGTTGTGGGTTAATTTGGGGGAGTGAAGGAAGCAGCAGAGAGAGCTTACATGTGACCCCTTTGTGTGGGAAGGGGCAGGAAGAGTTGATTAACCCTCACTCCCTCTAGGTTACCCAGGTTCATGTTTTATTTTTGTGTATGTGTATTTCCAGTGTCTCTTGCTTGTCTTACTGACCCATACCGTTGTGAGCTCCCTGGGAGGAGGCTGGGTCTGTCCTGCACATGGCCAGGGTGTCCAACCCCAGTGGGTGTCAGTGACTTTGCAGGGTGGGTGAGTGAAATGGAAGAGCTGAGGAAAGTCTGCCTGCCCTTGCCGAGGTGCTCAAGCATTCTCTGAGAAGAAAAACCCTAGGGCTGCCTCTGGGCTTGGCTATCCACAGCTGGGAACCTTGAGCAATGACTTGAGGTTCTGAACGTTGGCTTCCTCGTCTGTGTAACAATAAGGGGTATTTTTCTATGGCTCTAGAATTTGCAGGCTATGCTTACCTGCATTATGGCACTCAGTTCTCACAATGACCCTGGCGAGGCAGGTACTGCTGTATCTTCATTCCGTCAAGTTATAAAATAGTATTAACCATACTCATTTAATGAATGTTACTCTGTGCCAGGCCTATGATAGGTGTTTGCATATATAGTCATTAGCTTTACAATCTTATGGAACAGGTACAATTAATAGCCCAATTTACAGATGAAGAAACAAAGACTCAGATAATTTAAATAAACAACTTGTGTAAGTTTATGCAGCTTGTTAAGTGGCAGAGTTGAGATTTGAGCCCAAATTCATCTCACTTTAAAGCTAGTATTCTCTATAGGGGAAAGGTTATATGAGGTGTGCAAGTGCAATGTCTCTAAGTCTCAGTTTATTTATCTGTGAAATAGGAATAATAATTACCACCTCATGGGGCTTCTTGAGGAGTAAGTGGGCTGATGCATATAAGACATTTAGCTGTGAAATAGCAGCTGTTTATCAGTATCATCATCTTTACATCACCCTCCCTCCCTTCTGAGCCTGACCACATGAGAAGATGGGCTCAGGCGGGTGAGCGGCCTCTGTGAACTGCAGTGGGTTGGGGGCCCATCATCATATTGACAACCAGACATCTCTGCACCTTCAGGGATGCAGTGCTTGACGCTGGCTGTGACTAAGCCCCACCAAGTGTCCCAGGATGGGCTAGTGGGGGGGGGGGTGCGGTGAGTGGAGGATAGGGCTAGGGCACCCCCTACCAGGTTGAGGGTATCCTTGAGGCTCTGGGGAGCCCAGTCGTGCCTCAGACCACCAGGCTGCAGCTGAGGGTTGTGCCAGCCCCAGCGGTGACAGCAGCATATCCATGGTGTACTTGGGCCTGGGCAACCTGGAGAAAGCTCTGTGCCCTCTAAGGGCTGGAAAAGTTTGGGTCACTGTGGAGAAAGTTGTGGGCCGCAAGGGAGAAAGTTGTGGGCCGCATGGGAGAAAGTTGTGGCTCCTCAAACTTTTCTTGCTGTGAGCTCATCACTCTGTCTCTGAGGCCAGCTGAGTGATTTGCCAACAATTAGGCCATAATGAGCTGGACCTCAGTGGCCTGAGAGTCTCCCAGGGGCACGTGGGCTCAGCAGGACACCTGGGGCCCAATTACAACAGCCTGGGCTGATGTCAGGTCCAGCTGTGGCCAGAGCCCCAAGGAGATGGGCCTTCCCCACGTGCCCACTTTGCACGCATGGCCAAACTTTTAATGAGTGGAACTGGCTACTTCTCTCACTTGCTGGTAGCCCAGGCAAGCCACCTGGGTCTTGTCTGCTCATTCCTTAAAGAGCCAGAGCAATTTCTAGAGTATGACTTGCTGCAGTTTAATTGATCAGCCTATCAGCATGTTATGTGGAGTTTAGATGCTGCCCCACTGTGTGACCCTGGACTGGGCCTCTGGCCTCTCTCGGTCTTAGTTCTCAGGGATAATAATCACAGGCTCAGTGTGAGGCCCAGATGAAAATAACACAAACCGTAAAGTGTTGGTTCCTTTTGAATGGTCATTATTATCCTTAATTATTGCATCATATTAGCCTGACCAGGACCTTGACTCTGACCCTCCTAGTGAATGAGAGCCAGCTCTGACCTGGGTGCTCAGAGGCAGCTGCATGGCCCCTCCTGGCTCTGCTGGCCACTTGCCTGGCCACTGCTCCAGGCTTCTAGGTCTCTTTTGGCTTAACTACGTTTTTTCTCCTGCTCTGTTAACACCCTAGGCCTGCAGATGGGCAAAACCGAGAGTTTAAGAGCCCTGATATTATTAAGTCCAGTTCTTCCTATGTAGATGGGAAACTAAAGCCCAAGCAGAAGCAGGGCCTGAGCTGGAACTCGGGACTTAGTCACAAGAAGGCTTCGTGCCTATGCAGTGCTTTGTGGTCGTCTGGCCTTCTCAGCAGCCCTGTGAGGGTCGGTAGGCCAGCATCCATCTGCCCACTCACTTATTATGCCTAAGCTTGCAGATTACAAAGCCAGGCTGACCGTGTGGACATTCTGTCTCCACTACTCACCAAGCATGTCTCTGTGCCTCTGTTTCCTCAAATGGGAAAACTAGTAATTACATCATATGATTGTGGTATTAAATGAGTTAGAATCAATGTGAAATGTTTGGAACTGGGCCTAGTGCAGGCTCTCAATAATTTATATCAGCTATCCTCTGGTTATGATTCAATCATTCAGTCAGCTAACACTGATTGAGCTCCTATTGTGTGCTGAGCTTGGTAGTGCTAGAACCTGGGGATATAGCAGTGAACAAGATCGATCTTTGAGCTAAATTTTGTGAGGGAGACAGACACATCAAGCCATAATTTCAAGATGAAGGATTTGGCAGACTGAGGTGGGGGATAAGTCGGGGAACACAGCAGAAGGGCCTTGATCCTGTCTGAGGGGAGGGAGACACAGCCAGGGAAGGCTTCTCAGAGGAGGCAGAAGCAGAGGTAGGCATTGGGACCTGTGCTAAGTGCTTTATATCCACGATGTTAGTCCATCCTCACACAGACCTGTGAGGTAGATGAGGCTCTCTTTTTACTGGAGGAAACGGATGGTTAAGTTACTTGCCGAAGGTCATTCAGCCAGTAAATTATCAGGTCAGGGTCCAACCCAGGGTTGTCTAACCCCAAATTTTGTCCCTTTTCTTTTCCTATGAGGGTGTTTGTGGTGGTGGTGGTTATGATGGACAGATGGGGGAGGAGGTCCTATGCAGACAAGAGGCACTCAGGAAATTCTGGCTTTGCTGATGAGGGTACAAACCTGGGGTTTTCCTTCCGTGGCTGGCACAGAGGCAGGAGACCACAGTGGGTACCAGGACAGGCCCTGCCCCTGACTGCCTGGGTTCCAACTCGCTTACTATCAGTATGGTCTAGCAAGTCATTTAACTGCTGCGTGCCTCAGTTTCCTCCTATGTACAATGAGGATAATGTGCTTTGGGAGGCTAAAGTGGGAGGCTGAGGTGGGAGGATCAGTTGAGGCCAAGACTTTGAGACCAGCCTGGGCAACATAGAGAGACCCTATTATCTCTACCAAAAATAATTTAAAAAAGAAAAAAACGCTGGGGTAAAGAACTTTGGCTGTGTGCCTTCAGGTCAAGTCATATGAACCTAGGCCTCAGTTTTCCCATACGTAAAATGGGAATAACGGCACACTCGTGATGGGGCCATCACAGTGTTGCAAGAACTAAATGAGGTCTCTGGAGTAATGCACACAGCCTAATTCCTGGAAAAATGGACAATAAACGTTAGATTATGATTGCTGCAACACCCCTGTGAAATAACACCGTTATTCTCCCCACCCAGGTGGGGAGCTCGTGGAGCACCCTCACATCCCAGGCTGGGCGGCAGAGGGCGCCTGGCGCTTTCCCGTCTCTCTCCATGCCCTTTTAGATGGATGAGAGGAGTGGGCTGGGCGAGCGCCCCTCTGCCCCCAGCCCGGTCCTCTACGGCGATTTCGCCTCGGGGCAGTGCGGGGAGGCGCCCGTGTAGAGCTCGTGGGGGCCTCCGCTGACAGGCTGGTTGGGACCGGGAGAAGGGCGGCGGCGGAGCTGGCCGCGGGCCGGTGCGGGGCCGGGGAGCACGGCCGAGCCTACCCTGGGGCGGCGGCAGCGGCGGCACGACAGGTTGCCATGGCCCGGCTGCCGCAGCCGCGCTCCCGAGGGTCTCGTTAGCTCCGCTCCGCCGGCCCCTGCCGACTCGGCCCCGGGAATTCCGGTGACCTAGTAAACAGCCGATCCACCGTGCGCTGACTAGGCCCGGGGGAAGAGGGCGGCAGTCCGGGTGGCGCGCACGGGAGGGCCAGGCCGCGGGGATTTACCGCGGGGACCAAGGGCGTCCCGGCTAGGTGCTCAGCCCACCCGCAGCCGCGCGGGGGCGTCCGAGTCCACGGAATGAGCCCGGAGGGCCGGCGGCGGAAGCCGAGCGCGGCTGCGCCGCTCTTACCGCGGCTCTTCGGTCTCATTGCCCGGTCCCGAGCGGGGGCTGGGGTGGGTGCCACCGAGGAAAACGCAGTGGCTCTGCAAGTTAGTGGGCGGGGAGCCAGTAGGGGAGGACCGCGGGGCTGCGCCGGTCCTGATTCTTGCTCACTCAGCTATTTTAATAGCAACGCCGATATCTTGAAAGGGGGTGCTCTGAGGCTGATACGGCTGTAGGAAAAGGTCTTGGGCGTTCAGATTTTTGGATGCTTCATACTTATTTTTCAACTTTATTATCTGACAACAGTCCTTAAAACTCAGTGACCAATTCCAGTTACGCCTAAACCCAGTTAATCCTTAACTGTGAAAGCACCATCCCAAAGTTTACTTTCACAGGTTAGCCGCATTGGTGGAAGTAGCCGAGGGTTTCTGAATAGCCACTCTTTCCTGAGAAAAGGAGCCTCAGCTGCTGTGCGGACCAGGCCTGGTGGGAGCGTGCGCTCACTGCTTAATAGAGCAGGCCTGTGCTTGTGAGGCCCCTTTAGCCTAAACTATCCAGGGTATAGATCTGCTGCCTGCCTTTCCTTTTCGTTGTATGGTTATTGCCTTGGCTCAGAAAGCTATGATGCTACCTGTCTGCAAATAGCTCAATATCCGAGTCCTCAGCCCTTTATACTGTGCCCCCTCTGGACTGTGATGCCTGATGCTTGTGCAGTCAGATTGCATTGGCAAGAGATCTCTTCCTTGTCCATATAAGGGCACTAATCCCATCATGAAGGTCTCACCTTCTTGACCTAGTCTAAACCTAATTACCTCCCAAAGGCGCCCCCTCCTAATACCACATTGGGAGTTCTGGCTTCAGCATAAGAATTTTGGGGGCGCAGAAACCTTTAATCCATAAAGGATGGATTCCTGACAATAGTAACCACTCCCCATCCACCCCTGAGTGCTCGTAGTCAGGGTGACGTTAGACTGGAGTGGTATGGAAAAGACTTCACCACTGTGTAGAAAAAGGCAAGAAGTCTTAGCTAAAAGGGAAGTTTCTGGTCCCTCTTTCAAAGTTACCTCCCTGGCTCTTTTAAATCCTGTATTTTATAAAGTGTTTTCGATTTCCCTTTCAGATGTGCAGGCCAACCTCAAGGTGTGAGTTGCTTGGATCACACAGGAACTCGAATTCTTTTAAGTTTTTGGTTAAAGTATCACTATCGTCATCTAAAGCCAAGATTGGCTGCTTTGAGGACCTCTTCTGAACCCTGTACTAGGATGATAACTCTGAAGGAGACTGTTCTTTGGAAAGGCTGGTGTTGGGACCCTGCTAGCCATTTTGGAATTAGGGAATGAGGTGTGTTGGCACAAAAGTGGCAGCACTTTTGTGGCTTTCAGGCAGAGATTTTATTTTCTTTTTTCTTTCATGAGTCACCTAGCCCAAATTGTTATCAGGCAGATATTTTTATAGGGAGAGTGGGAGGCAGTTCCCAAGTCCCCTGTCCCTCTCTGCACCTAGTCTACCCTCTAAGATTGCAGCCATCATTGTTGTAACTGCATTACACGTTACAATGCAGTAAACCTGGGCACAATGAACAGCGATCATGGCCACTATGTTCCTGAAGGTACAGAGGTGGCAGTGGAGCCAGGCTGCTGTCTGGAAAATGTTAGCCACTTTGGTGGTACTGCTTTTCCGACACCGCCTCCCCACCCCCATAAAAAAAAACAAAACAATAGAGCAAACAAAACCACTTCTCCAGGTAGACAGACCTTCAGGTCTGCTCGTGGTGAGCCTCCCTTTAGCCTGCATTGTTTCCAAGGCCTCAAGCTGGCCTATTGCTTGCTAACAGCTCACACCTTGGCAGGAGCTGAAAAGAGAGGCTTTCTTCTTGTTCAGGGGAGGATGGTCTATCCTGGCTTTGCAGAGGTAGGGTTCTTGTCTATCCTGCTGAAGAAAACAAACTAGATAGGTGTCAGGTGTGGGCTCTACCTTCCTGCTCAGTCTCTAATTCACCGTGACCTCAGTTCTCCATCCTTATTAGTATCTTGGGTGAAATAAGGTAGAATAATCCTGAAGGAATCTTTCAAATATTGAGCGCCCCCCCCACCCCGCCCCACCTTCTGCAACCAGGCCTAGGTGAGGCAGGAAGGAAGAAAAGAAAGTCTTGGTGCAGACTGTAGTATGCCTCACAGTACAGCCTGCTGAAAGGCCTTGGATAAGAAAGGCTGAGTAATATACCAGGGGGTAGGACAGAACAGAGAGAGGTTTGGGTAGGAAGATGACCTGATGAACCTCAGGTTCTCTCAAGGCTTTACAGAGGTGGGAGCAGGGCCACGGGTGGGTTGGCTACAGTGCCCCTGCCAAAAGGGAATACTTGTTGGTGCAAACTCAGCTCTTATGGCAAAGCTCAAATGAACTTAGGGCCATGAAAGTGTAAAGTAGGGTAGAAATACGAGGAAGGGAGAGGCACTTGGTCATGGCCAAGTCTGGAGTGTCATTCATTAATGAGTGGGGGTTGAGGAAGCAGGTCACAGGATGGTTGGATGGCTCATTCTGTAGTCCTGTGCCCTGGGAGCCCCTCATGTGGGAGACAGGTGGTGGGATGTCAGGAAGAGCTCAAGGTAGGAAGGGCAGGCTTGATATTTAGACTATGTGTCAGGTATGGCAGGGCCAGTTACTAAAACACTGAAACACTCGGTGTCATTTGGAAATGGCTGAGGCCCAGGTTCCCTGAGGACCCCAGCTACCTTGGCCTGGAACCCTGCTGGTGCTCCTTGGCCCATACACTGTCTGCCCAACCTCCTCCCTGGGCTCTGACCCTGGTCCCTATGTGTCCTCTTGACTGGGGTGTGCACCTGGTCCTCAGTGGGAAGACACTTCCCCAGGGACAGTGCTGGAATCCCCATGTACACTTGTGGGCCCTGAGGCTGTGTCTGCCAGATGGTGCCTCCACAGTGTCACCCTCCCGTGGTGCTTGTAGGAACCCTGCCTACACTGTGAACTGTATCAGTCATTAGGTATGTTGACAATCATCCCTGGTAGCGGAAGGGGACAAGAGGGTGAAGAATTCTTTTCTGGGTTCCTGGCCTCTCCACAGTGAGGATAGAGGGCAAAGCCTGGCAAGCCTGCAGTCTCCCCCAGCTATAGTGCAGAGGATTGTGAGTGCCAAATCCAGCCCATAGGGAGGAACTCTGGCACCCCCTCTGCCAGAGGGCAGGACCATGAGTGTGGCACTGCAGACTAACAGTTTCTTACCTTCCCTCCTTTGCCAGACCTGGCACGTGCTGCCTGCCTCACTCCTGGGAGCTGAGTCCTGCTGGCATCCTATTGCTGCCAAGGCTGGGATCCATTTCTGCCTCTCGCCTATGTGGGAGGCTTGAGGTCCCTGCTTAGCAGGCTGAGATCCCTGCTTCCCTCTGCCAGTTCCTGCCAAAGCTAATCTCCCTGTGGCCTGTTCCTGGCAGTGAGCCCTCCCTGATAGAGCAGGCTGCATGCAGGTGTCTCCGTCAGGCAAGGCTGCTTTCATTGCTGGCACAGGCCCATTTCCCTAGAATCCTTTTTGGGTGGCACAATCCCTGGTAGAATTCTCTCTGGAGGCTCCCGAGTGCCTCCCTTGCTGGACCTGGGAGAGGAACTTTCATTCACGTTCCTGGATTCCCCTGGAACCCCTCTGATGTCTGCAGGGTGCTTTTCAGTTCACAAAGCACTTTCATATTTTATCTCATTAGATGCTCAGCAGCCCCTCAAAGGGCAAGTGGTGCCCTTGAGCCTGCAGGGCCCTGGAGTGGGCAGATTTCCTGAGCCATTTGCTCTGGCTCTGCTTTTGGGCCAGTGCAGAGGCCTTTGTGAGAGACTGAGTCTTCAGGTTCTACGTGGGGCAGGTGGCAGTTCAGCAGGAGATGGCCTCAGGACTCTTCTTCTGGGGAAGGTGTCAGAGAGGGGTCAGGAGACTATGTAGCCTCTTGTGGCCCCCTGGTTGCCTCATCAAAAACCAAGAGAAAAAGTCTCTTAGAAGAAAAACAGCTCTGGGGTTAATCTGTAGGGGCAGTGAGAAAGGGTTGGGGAGGTTGGGTCCCCAGCACAGTGGGGCCACGTAGATTTGATCTTGGCTTAGGGTGGGCACAGGAAGCTATGTAATGAAGGGGAGCCCCCTATGGAGGAATCTGGGTTTAGGGGATGGGGCTGGAATCAGCTACCTGATCTGTAAGTTGTATCTGCCTTTAATGTTAAATTTGGAGAAAAGCTGTTTTCCAAAAATAGAGGCAAATTGAAGTTTGTAAGAGCTGGGGAGCAAGCCAGGCCTCCTTGGTGGTTTGGAGCAAGCCGCTTTCCACTCAGGCCATTTCTTCAAGACTCCATGGTAACGTGGGATTGCCTCGGCTCTCCCAGCTTGGCTGTCTGTTACTGTCAGTGGGTCTGTGAGGGCCTCAGGGCTGTGGAGGGCTTGGTGGTGTGGGAGTCCTTCACATGAGGGCTGCGTGTCCTTTAGGGGTCTGGAGCATACTTCCGGGAGATGGCCTATCTTCTTCCTGTCACCTCTGCTCCTCGCTCAGTCTCCCTGTGTTCCTTTAAGCAGGGGGCCTGGGAAGAATTTCTTCTGAAGCAACTGATATTCTCAGTTCGAGAGAGGGGAACAGTATTGTGTGGCCTGCAGTTAGCAGCCCAGTGGCTGAGGGCTGTGGCCCTGGCAGGTGCTGGTGTCCAGTGTGTGAGGAAGACTCCAGTGTCCAGAGGACTCCCATGAGGATGACTGGGAGCAGAGTGTGCAGGGAGGAAGACAGGATTGTCAGGACACAGTTCTTTGCTGGAAGAGACTTGCCTTCCATGAAGTGGTGAGTCCAAGTGAGACCTTGGTTCCTCTCCCTGGGCAAAAATCCTCCTCTCCATTGAGATTACCCTAAAGATCCACTTCACTGACTCCTAGTGACCTCTTTCATGGTATGGAAGTCTGATTGGCCTTTGGCTTGGCTGGCCTGAGTCACTGCTTCCAGAGCTGTCCTCATGCTGCAGCCACTGCTGTCCCACAGCAGCTGTGGGTCGTCTTTCAGCTACAGATCCTCCTGTTCCCCTCACTGTGTGTGCACATTCCTGTGTGTGCAGATTGGGGTAGGCTTGCTCTGTGACTGTGGAGGCCGTGGGCAGTTGAGTTCAGTCTGGTCATGCCACAGAATTATTTACACTGAAAGCCTAAAACCCTCTAGCAAAAGGTTAGATCTTTAAGTCAGGTTTGTTTGGCTGTTCAGTGGGATGACAGGGAGGTTTGAGACCTGAATTGGGGGATGGGGCACAAAGGAGTGGGGGCTGTTTCTGGATCTAAGGCCTCTGTAGGGAGGTGAGATCCAGACTGGGTAGAGGCTGGTGATTCTTCTGAAGCCAACTCTGTGCCAGGCCCTATTGTGGCTGTGGAGGAGTGTAATTAAAACTCTGTGCTTTCTAGGACTTGAAATCTGTGCACTGCTCTTACTACGATACTCAAACAAAGGAATGAAAGTTCCTCTCCCAGGTCCATGATTTAGAGGGCTCGTAGGGGTGTGTGTGTAGGAGGTGGTTTGCTGCTCATGCAGACATTTGAAGAAACTCTGGTTCTTCACCCCACACTTAGCATCCAGGAAGACATATGAGCAGACTGGTGCTGGCCAGCAGGTGCGGGGATGCTTCTTTGCTGTGAGCTTCTGCCAGGTGTTAGAGAGGGAAATTGACATTTTCAGCTGTCCCAGACCTGGGAGTCCTTCAGATTTACCAGAACTTTCTGGTTACAGAGACTTCCTGCTTATTGTTTTGGGTCATAGGATTATAATCTTATTTTTGCTTTCAATGCTAACACCCCTAGTCTGAGTCGGGGGCTGCTTCTCACCACTGCCAGCCTCAAGGCAGAGAAGGCAGGCTCCTCTTCCATTTGTGCTCCCTCTAAATGGCTGCATAGATACTTGCTTGCAGAGGCATTACTACCAATAGTGGAAAAATGACATGGGGAGGGCAATTTACTTTTATTTTTATTTTATTTGAGACAGGGTCTCGCTCTGTCACCCATGCTGGAGTACATTGGTGTCATCACAGCTCTTGGGCTCAAGTGGTCCTCCTGCCTCAGGCAATTGAAAAAAATGTCATATTTGATTGGCCAAGACCCTCCCCTCCGACCCCCACAACAACCTACCCAGCATTTACTCCTGAGTCTGAGGACACTTCCCTCACACCAGCCCCTCTGCTGTCTTGAAAGCCTCACATCCTGGAAGCTGGCTTCTCCCTGATTCAGGGCCCAGGACAGCATGGGAAAAATGGAACGGTGCTGCCCACTGTGTTTGGAGGCCTTCCTCCTCTGTTTTCTTCTGGGCCCCTTGGGTAGGACTTACATCAGAGCCAGTCTTCCTTGGCTGGTTCAAAGGGACAAACTCCTGGGTCAGTCCTGAGGACAAGGAGTAGTGGGGTGACGGAGGGGGATGGCAACAACTGGAGCGTGTCACAAGCTAGACCGTGGCTGCAGCTGACAGCCATCCTCAAGCTGGCACCAAAGCTGCCCTCCTGCCCAGGTTTCCAGAGATTCTCTAGGTAGTTGTCTTCTCTATTCTCTGGAAGATTTACTGCCTTATTCCACTTCTTTAGTGATTATCCTACAATTTCTCACATTTTTCTTTGACTTAAATAAGTAAAATCTTTACTCCTTTTCCTGAACCATTCAAGGAACTTGGGTAATTATACTTTCCTCCTGCCTTACATGCTTTTCTTTTAAAAACTTATTTATGATTTCAGAGCTACAGAAAATTTTAAACAATTGGTATACAGTGTTTTTATATGTCCCCTCTCAAGTTCCATATATATTAATATTTTACTTCATTTGCCTTATGGTTATTTCCCTCCCCTAACATCATTTTATCTGAACTATTTGAGACTGATCTGCAGATATAATGTGGTATTACCTCTAAATATATCCTTGTGTATTTGTTAAGAAATAAAAATATTCTCTTATAAAATTGTCACACAATTAAAAAGCAGGTAATTAAGAAGATGCAATACTATAATCTAATTTATAACCTTATTCAAATTTCTTTTTTTTTTTAATGGTACTTTAGGTTCTGGGGTACATGTGCAGATCATGCAGGATTGTTGCATAGGTACATACATGGCAATGTAGTTTGCTGCCTCCAACCCCCCATCACCTATATCTGGCATTTCTCCCCACGTTATCCCTCCCCAACTTCCCTACCCCTTGCTGTCCCTTCCCTATTCCCCTACAACAGACCCCAGTGTGCGATGCTCCCCTCCCTGTGTCCATGTGTTCTCATTGTTCAACACCCACTTATGAGTGGGAACATGCGGTGTTTGATTTTCTGTTCTTGTGTCAGTTTGCTGAGAATGATGGTTTCCAGAATCATCATTGTCCGTACAAAGGACACAAACTCATCATTTTAATGGCTGCATAGTATTTCATGGTGTATGTGTGTCACATTTTCCTTGTCCAGTCTATTGTCAGTGGGCATTTGTGTTGGTTCCAGGTCTTTGCTATTGTAAACAGTGCTGCAATGAATATATGTGTGCATGTGTCTTTATAGTAGAATTATTTATAATCCTTTGGATATATACCAAGTAATGAGATTGCTGGGTCAAATGGAATTTCTATTTCTAGGTCCTTGAGGAATCACCACACTGTCTTCCACAATGGTTGACCTAATTTACACTCCCACCAACAGTGTAAAAGTGTTCCTATTTCTCCACATCCTCTCCAGCATCTGTTGTCTCCAGATTTTTTAATGATCGCCATTCTAACTGGTGTGAGATGGTATCTCAATATGGTTTTGACTTGCATTTCTCTAATGACCAGTGATGATGAGCATTTTTTCATATGTTTGTTGACCTCATATATGTCTTCTTTTGAAAAGTGTCTGTTCATGTCCTTCCCCCACTTTTGGATGAGTTTGTTTGTTTTTTTCTTGTAAATCTGTTTTAGTTCTTTGTAGATTCTGGATATTAGCCCTTTGTCAGATGGGTAGGCTGCAAAAATTTTTTCCCATTCTGTTGGTTGCTGGTTCACTCTAATCATTGTTTCTTTTGCTGTACAAAAGCTCTGGAATTTAATTAGGTCCCATTTATCTATTTTGGCTTTTGTTGCCAATGCTTTTTGTGTTTTAGTCATGAAGTCTTTGCCTATGCCTATGTCCTGAATGGTTTTGCCTAGGTTTTCAGAGTTTTTATGGTGTCAGTTCTTATGTTTAAGTCTTTAATCCATCTGGAGTTAATTTTAGTGTAAGGTGTCAGGAAAGGGTCCAGTTTCTGCTTTCTGC
Organism: Aotus nancymaae; assembly: GCF_030222135.1. Classification (NCBI taxonomy): domain Eukaryota; kingdom Metazoa; phylum Chordata; class Mammalia; order Primates; family Aotidae; genus Aotus; species Aotus nancymaae. The sequence continues at coordinate 55,362,069 of NW_026988473.1, read as the reverse complement.
ACACTGCTAGCCAGTTTTGCCAACACCATTTATTAAACAGGGAATCATTTTCCCATTGCTTGTTTTTGTCAGCTTTGTCAAAGATCGGATGGCTGTAGATGTGTGGCGTTGCCTCTGAGGCCTCTGTTCTGTTCCATTGGTTTATATCTCTGTTTTGGTTCCAGTACCATACTGTTTTGATTACTGTAGCCTTGTAGTATAGTTTGAAATCAGGTAGTGTGAGGCCTCTAGGTTTGTTCTTTTTGCTTAGGATTGTCTTGGCTCTGTGGGCTCTCTTTTGGTTCCATATGAAGTTTAAGGTGTTTTTTTCCCAGTTCTGTGAAGAAGGTCATTGGTAGCTTTAGGGGGATAGCATTAAATCTATAAATTACTTTGGGCAGTATGGCCATTTTCATGATGTTGATTCTTCCTAAACATAAACATGGAATGTTTCTCTATCTGTTTGTGTCCTCTCTTATTTCCTTGAGCAGTGGTTTGTAGTTCTCCTTGAAGAGGTCCTTCACATCCTTTGTTAGTTGCATTTCTAGGTATTTTATTCCCTTTGTAGCAATTGTGAATGGGAATTTGCTCATGATTTGTCTCTCTGTTAGTCTGTTATTGGTGTGTAGGAATGGTTGTGATTTCTGCACATTGATTTTGTATCCTGAGACTTTGCTGAAGTTGCTTAACAGTTAAAGGAGATTTGGGCTGAGATTATAGGGTCTTCTAAATATACAATCATGTCGTCTGCAAATAGAGACAATTTGACTTCCTCCTCCTTTCCTAATTGAATACCATTTTTTTTCTTGCCTAATTTCTCTGGCTAGAACTTCCAATACTATATTGAATAGGAGTGGTGAGAGACAGCATCCTTGTCTAGTGCCGGATTTCACAGGGAATGCTTCCAGTTTTTGCCCATTCAGTATGATATTGGTTGTAGGTTTGTCATAAATAGCTTTTATTATTTTGAGATATGTCCCTTTGATACCTAGTTTATTGAGAATTTTTAACATAAAGCACTGTTGAATTTGGTCAAAGGCCTTCTCTGCATCTACTGAGATAATCATGTGGTTTTTGTCTTTGGTTCTGTTTAAGTGGTGGATTACATTTATAGACTTGCGTATTTTGAACCAGGCTTGCATCCTCAGGATGAAGCCTACTTGATCGTGATGGATAAGCTTTTTGATGTGCTGTTGCAATCGGTTTTCCAGTATTTTATTGAAAATTTTTGTGTCAATATTCATCATGGATATTGGCCTGAAGTTTTCCTTTTTTGTTGAGTCTCTGCCAGGTTTTGGTAATAGGATGATGTTGGTCCCATGAAATGATTTGGGAAGGATTCCCTCTTTTTGTATTGTTTGGAATAGTTTCAGAAGGAGTGGTACCAGCTCCTCTTTGTACGTCTGGTAGAATTCAGCTGTGAACCCATCTGGACTAGGACCTTTTTTGGTAGGTAGGCTATTAATTGCTGCCTCTAATTCAGCCCTTTTTATTGGTCTGTTCAAGGTTTCAACTTCTTCCTGGTTTAGGCTTGTGAGGGTGCAAGTGTTCTGGAATTTATCCATTTCTTCCAGATTTACTGGTTTATGTGCATAGAGTTGTTTGTAGTAATCTCTGATAGTAGTTTTTATTTCTATGGAATCAAAAGGTGATATCCCCTTTATCGTTTTTTATTGCATCTATTTGATTCTTCTCCCTTTTCTTTTTTATTAATCTGGCTAGTGGTCTATTTTGTTGATCTTTTCGAAAAACTAGCTCCTGGATTGATTGATTTCCTTCAGTTCTGCTCCGATCTTAGTTATTTCTTGTCTTCTGCTAGCTTTTGAATTTTTTGATCTTGCTCCTCTAGCTCTTTCAATTTTGATGATAGGTTGTCTATTTTAGATGTTTCTCTTGCTTCTCATGTGGGCATTTAGTGCTATAAATTTCCCTCTAGACACTGCTTTAAATGTGTCCCAGTGATTCTGATACATTGTTTCTTCATTCTCATTGGTTTCAAAGAACATCTTTATTTTGGCCTTCATTTCATTGTTTATCCAGTTGACATTCAGGAGCAGGTTGTTCAGTTTCAATGAAGTTGTGCAGTTCTGAGTTAGTTTCTTAATTCTGAGTTCTAATTTGATTGTGCTGTGGTCTGAGAGACTGTTTGTTATGATTTCCATTCTTTTGCATTTGCTGAAGAGTGATTTACTTCCAATTATGTGGCCAATTTTAGAGTAGGTGCAATGTGGTGCTGAGAAGAATGTATATTCTGTGGATTTGCAGGGGAGATTTCTGTAGATGTTTATTAGTTCTACTTGGTCTAGATCTGAGTTCAAGTCCTGGATATCCTTGTTAATTTTCTGTCTCATTGATCTGTCTAATATTGACAGTGGAGTGTTCAAGTCTCCCACTATTATTGTGTGGGAGTCTATGTCTCTTTGAAGGTCATTAAGAACTTGCTTTATGTACCTGGGTGCTCCTGTATTGGGTGCATATATATTTAGGATCATTAGCTCCTCTTGATGCATTGATCCTTTTACCATTATGCAATGCCCTTCTTTGTTTCTTTTGATCTTTGTTGGTTTAAAGTCCATTTTATCAGAGACTAGGATTGCAACTCCTGCTTTTTTTTTGCTCTCCGTTTGCTTGATAAATCTTCCTGCATACTTTCATTTTTAGCCTATGTGTGTCCTTGCACATAAGATGTATTTCCTGAATACAGCACACTGATGCGTTTTGATTTTTTATCCAATTTGCCAGTCTGTGTCTTTTGATTGGGGCATTTAGCCCATTTACATTTAAGGTTAATATTGTTATGTGTGAATTTGATCCTGTCATTTTGATAATAGCTGGATGTTTTACCCATTAGTTGAAGCATTTTCTTCATTGTGTCGATGGTCTTTACCATTTGGTATATTTTTGGAGTGGCTGGTACTGGTTGTTCCTTTCCTTGTTTAGTGCTGCTTTCAGGAGCTCTTGTAAAGCAGGCCTGGTGGTAATGACATCTCTCAGCAGTTGCTTGTTCATAAAGGATTTTATTTCTCCTTCACTTATGAAGCCTCGTTTGGCTGGATATGCAATTCTAGTGTGAAAGTTCTTTTCTTTAAGAATGTTGAATATTGGCCCCTATTATCTTCTGGCTTGTAGGGTTTCTGTTGAGAGATCCACTGTGAGTCTGATGGGCTTCCCTTTTTGAGTAACCCGAACTTTCTCTCTGGCTGCCCTTAGCATTTTTTCCTTCATTTCAACCCTGGTGAATCAGATGATTATGTGCTTTAGGGTTGCTCTTACTGGGGAATATCTTTGTGGTGTTCTCTGTATTTCCTGGACTTGAATGTTGGCCTGCCTTGCTAGGCTTGGGAAGTTCTCCTGGATAATATCCTGAAGAGTGTTTTCCAGCTTAGATTCATTCTCTCTGTCACATTCAGGTACACCTATCAAATGTAGATTAGGTCTTTTCACATAGTCCCATATTTCTTATAGGCTTTGTTCATTTATTTTCACTCTTTTTTCTCTAATCTTGCCTTCTCCTTTTATTTCATTGAGTTGATCTGCAATCTCTGATATTTCTTTCTGCTTGATCAATTTGGCTATTGAAACTTGTGTATGCTTCATGAAGTTCTTGTGCTTTTTTTTTTTCCACTCCATTAAGTCATTTATATTCTTCTCTAAGGTGTTTATTCTAGTTAGCATCTCATCTAACCTTTTTTCTAGGTTCTTAGTTTCTTTGCATTGGTTTAGCACACGTTCTTTTTGCTCTGAGAAGTTTGTTATTACCCACTTTCTGAATCCTGTTTCTGTGAATTCATCAGACTCATTCTCCGTCCATCTTTGATCCCTAGCTGGTGAGGAGTTGTGATCCCTTGGAGGAGGAGAGGAGTTCTGGCTTTGGGTGTTTTCATATTTTTCGTGATGGTTTCTTCCCATCTTAGTGGATTTATCTACCTGTGGTCTTTGTAGTTGGTGACTTTCAGATGGGGTCTCTGAGTGGACGTCCTTTGTATTGATGATGAAGTTATTTCTTTCTGTTTTTCAGTTTTCCTTCTAACAGGCCCCTCTGCTGTAGGACTGCTGGAGGTCCACTCCAGACCCTGCTTGCCTGGGGATCACCTATGGTGGCTGTAGAACAGTAAGGGTTGCTGTCAGTTTCTTCTTCTGCTATCTTTGACCCAGAAGGATACCCACCTGATGTCAGCCTGAGCTCTCCTTATGAGGTTTCCCTTTGGGTATATGGGAGTCGGTGAGCTGCTTGAGGAGAGAGTCTGCCCCTTATAGGAGCTTAAGTGCTGTGCTGGGAGCTCTGTTGTTCCATGTAGAGCTGCTGGGCAGGTACCTTTAAGTCTGCTGCAGTGGAACTCATAACTGCCTCTTTTCCCAGGTGCTCTGACCTAGGAAGGTTGGCTGTATTTATAAGTTCCTGATGTGCTGCTGCCTTTTTTTCTGAGATGCCCTGCCCTGCACGGAGTAGTCTAGTCAGTCGGCCAGCAGAGGTGTTGCTGAGCTGCTGCACGCTCTGCCCAGCTGCTGTGTGAACAGCCTCAGTATTGGCAGACTGCCTCAGTAGTGGTGGACGCCCTTCCCCCCACACTGAGCTGGACCATCCCAGGTCCAGCTGCACTTCCTGGGAAACTCAATCCAGAGCATTTCAGATTGCTTGTTTTGTGGGAGTGGTACCCTCAGAGTCAGATTGCCTGGCTCACTGTCTCAGCCCCCACCCTTTCAGTTGAATGGGCTGCTCTGTCTCCCAGGCATTCCAGGCACCAGTTGAAATGGCTGCCCCGATTTGTGTGAGTTTCTGTGTGCCAACCCATGGCACCAGCCATGCTGAAAACTCATGGTGCTTTTCGTCCTGGGAATATCCTGGTCTGTGGGCAGTGAAAACTTGTTTGGAAATGCAGTGAGCGCTCACCCTCTGCATTGTTCTTGCTGGTAACTGCACTCTGGAGCTGTTCCTATTCAGCCATCTTGGATCCTTTCCCCTCAAATTTCACCAAATGTCTTAGTTATGTCTTTATAGCCAGAGAAGGAAAAAAAATACCTTATTTTCCTTGTCCAGGATTTAATCTAGCATCACATGTTACATTTAGTTATTTCTAGTCTTCTTTAAGCTAACCTTTGTCTTTCTTTCACTTTTCTTTTTTGAAGTGTATAGGCAAATTATTTTGTAGAATGACCTTATTTGGGTTTGTCTGATGTTTCCTCAAGATTAGATTCTGGTTACGTATTTTTGACAGAAATGCCACAAAAGTGATATTGTGTCCTTCTCAGAGCATCATATTAGGAGGCACATAATGTTGATTTGTCCCACTGCTGGAGATAATAACTTTGGTCACTTGGATAAGGTGGTGTCTGCCAGCTTTGTCTTTCATTGCAAAGTTAATATTTTCAATTGGTAATTAAACCTTGGGAAATACTTTGAGATGATATATATTCTGTTTCTCATCAGACTTTAACCACTAATTTTAGCATCCTTTGATGATTACTGTTTGAGGTATAATGGTTGTAAAATGGTGAATTTTCTGCTTCCATTATTTCTCCTACATTATTAGTTGTTACTCTACTGTAAGACAGTTTTCCTCCCTCCCTCCCAATCCATCCATCCATCCATCCATCCATCCATCAATCTATCCATCTACCTACCCACCCATCTTCCATTGAGTCAGTTTGGATTCATAGATAATTATTTTATTTAATGAGTTATGCTTTATTACTAGCATTAGTGATTTTGATGATCACAGTTATCCCAGATTAGTCCCGTGAGAGCTCCTCCAAGCTGATTCCTGTATCTTTTTGACATGCTGCTATCACTCTTTGAGCACTTCCTTACTTTCTATTACTGCAAGGTATTCCAGACTCATCTTGTATTTTCCCAGATCAAACCCTGTAATCTGGTATTTTTTCTAAGAAACCCTGATTCCTTTTAATAGAGAATTGTGTATAAAAACAAACCAAGACCTGGAATAGGTCTGTTCATTGCCAGAGTGTTGTTGTTTCTAGGCTCTGTCATACATATACACACATGTGTGTAGTATATATATTATGTAAATAAACACACACACATACACACACATCCATTCATCTATCTACCTACCTACTTATCTACCTATCTTTCTTAAAAACCATGAGTTCATGCTGATACTACCAGTTCCAATCCAACACTATAGGGTTCATTTTAACTTTCTCCCTTTCTGTATATATAATTTCCTCCTCCAACAGTGAAAAACCTGGTTTCAGTTACCCACAGTGTATTTGCTTATTTGCTTAATCCTAGAATACACAGAATGTAGTTTCGGAATTGTTAACACATGCTGGTGTGGGAAACAAATTTATTAAACAGAGTTCAATATTTGCTGCAGTCTTTTTGCCCTAGCTTGAGAATGCAGAGGCAAAGTACTGGTTCAAAACTTCCATTATCACCCATTACCTGCACCATGTTTTGTCATTCATTTAACATACAGTTTGGTTCATTTGCTTCCATCTGTATTTGATGCTAGTGTTTCCTCCTTTTATCCTTGTTGATTGTGTTTACTAAAAACACTGAGTACATAAAACATTAACATGGTTCTGAAAGTCAGAACAGAACTGTACAAAAACACGAATACAGAGAAGTGTCACTCTTCTCTATCTTCTCTACACTGCTCCCACCATCTTATTCTTTTTGCCTGTCAGGCTAAAAAAACACATCAGAGACAAACATATCCTAACATGATGAGTTTATTTGGGAGTAAGCAAAGAGGATTATAATCTGGGAAGCACAGCTATAGCAAGCCAAAGGTACAGGTACATCAAGCCAAAAGTAAAGGAAAATTTTTTTTTTTGCTAACAAGGGTAAGTTATGTAAGCTGCTTGGAGACAGAGTTCGTTGGTTCTGGAGGCTCAAAGCTAGAGTTAGCATCAGTTCATTGGTGGAGAGCCATTGCTAGGCAAGTATTCTTTTGAGAGCATCTTATCAGAGTTGCTATAGTCCTAAAGAATTTCTCGTGATAAACCTGGTCATAGAAATAGGTGCATACATGTAAAATGCAGATCATGAAAAACATGAGCTGTGTAAGAGATGAAGAAATTTCTTATGGGGTTATTTTAGAAAGTCCTTGAAATAGTCCTTATCTCAGACGTGCAAGCATGAGCTGTCCTCCTTTGTGTTTTCCTGGCTCCAGTTTGCTTGGTTCTGACAAAAGTGACTTTATCTTGCTATCTGCCACTTTAGTCACTCCATTTCCACCCACTCCTGAATGAAACCAATCTCATTTTATAGATGTCATCCTCATTCATTTTTATAGCTGCAGACTATTCCGTTTGATGAATGTATCATATAGTTCATTCAACCATTTTCCTATGTAAAGTCATTTTGGTTGTTTCTAATATTTTTCAATTATAAACAATGCTACAATTAAAATCCTTGAACATATGTATTTTAGTATATATTTGAATATGTATGACCAGGGTAAATTATAGTTAAGGGGGAAAAGCATGTGTCATTTTGTTAGATGTTGTCAAATTCTCCCTCATTAGGGTTGTACGAATTTCCATTCCCATAAGAAATGCATGAATGTCTATTTTTTTCAAGCCTTGCCAACAGAATGTGTGAGTGTATATTTATATTTTTGCCAATTCTACTAGGTGAGAGATAATATGCCCTTGAGCCTCTGTTAACTGACACAGCAGTAGAACTCCAAGGTGTTGATCCTTGGATTCATGTTTCTCAACTTCAGAGACACACATAGCTTTTTCCTAACCACTGGGCATCCATTCCACCAGGAGCTCCTAAACAGAGCTGTTAGAAATCCCCCAAAAGCCCTGACTGCAGAAGTTGGCAGCTTCTGCTCAAGAAGACAGAACAAGATTAACTTATATATTCTCCAGGATCTTTTTTCTTTTCCATTATCACACTTTGATACCCTCTAAAACACTAGAACACCTTTTAGAATGCTTATCTGATGAGCTCGATCTTTGTCTTATATTTTGACCTCTCTGGTCTCTTTCCACCACTTAAGAAGAAAACAAAACTCTCTTGTGTGTCTTTCTCAAACCATAGCTACTGCTCTGAATTTAACTAATTACTGGCAAAATTTAGTAAGTATCCCTTCAGACACTTTAGAAAGCACAGGCCCTTTCTAGTACTTGTTTGCCTTACACCACAAATCCCAACCTTCAGTCCTGTAAAAACTAGAGCTTGATGTCACATCAATGGAATGCTTCTGCCAATGTCATCACAATTCTTTCAGCACGACCTGGCTGTCATGAGTGAGCACTGATATTGGGCTATCCTCTGTTCTACAGCTACCACTCTGTTCTCTTCAGAGACACTCAGCCTTGCTTCTCAAAAACTGTTTAACTCTACTCAAAAACAGCCCACAAACATTTCTGACTCACAGCTGTTGTGCTAAAATGAACTGTATGTTTCCAGACAGTCTGTGCCCCACTAAGATGCTACCGAAGCAGAAATCAGGCTTGCACTGCCTGCTGTAATATAGGAAGTAGATGTTTCCACATCAATAAATATTCCTTTCATACATTGGTAACGTAGTCATGCAGTTCATTAGATAGATGTAATAAAACGAACTTAACCAGTTTTAAATATAATTTTGTATTTGGTTTATTCATATGGAAACAGATAGGATCATTATCTTTTAATATACATTTTACAACTTGTATGGCTATTTCTTGAGAATAAGCTGACAGATTTGGATTGATGGGAGAAATGTAAGCTTATATATTAAAGGGTTTTTAAAAAAATCTGTAATGCTAAACTATTATCCAGTGAGGTTTTATTGGTCTATAATCCCAACAGCAGTCTACTCATTGTCAGCTTGCTTACAGCCATGCCAGCACTGGAATTAGCTCATCTTTTCATCTTCGCTGGAGCGCGAGGTGATCCAGCAGGAACAAATGGTGTCATTTTTTTCCCTAGTTAGAAATTCTTGGGTTACTGGTGAAGGTGAACTTTCCCTCTGTTGTTTGGCTGGACTCTAGGCAAAAGCTGGAGTGAGGCAACTGGAAATGCTGCTTTCTGAAGAGGCCTGGAGAGACCATTCTCTGTGCTGCAGAGGGGCCTGTTTGTGAGAAGAGGGAGCCTGAAGGGGCGTTATCATTGTTCTTCTCTCCTGCTACCCTATGCCTCATGGAAAGGTCCAGGAAGAGGGAAAGGGGTTCCTGTGTTTACGCCACTTGGAGATGGTACAAGACAAACATGGCAGCAGAAGGAGAAAAAGAGGAGGTTATATCAGACACAGTGAATGATGGGAAATAATTTCAGAGAATCAGAAAACTGTTAACTAGAAAGTGAGGCTGAGGAAGTGTCTTATGGGAAATGGACAAGGACTTAATTTACACAGTAATGAAAGGGACAGAGAGAGAAATGCAAACAGGCAGTGACTGGCACCGAGACAGCAGGGCTGCGAGGAACGGAGTGAGTGTCTCCTACCTGTGGAGCTCTGAGCTGCACTATCCTGAGCGCAGGGGAACACCAGAGTGAAGAGCCCCACCATCTCAAGGAGGCAGAGGCTTTCCACATTTTCTCTAAACTCTCCTTCCCTCCCAAATAAAATGGCCCTGTCTGTCCCATGGCCTCTACCTCAACTACAAAAATATCTGTTCCCCTGAGGGTGAGGAAGGAGAGATGTGCCAGTACTGGGGAATGGCTGCAGTGAGGGGAAGGAGGCCTCACGGGGTAGGTGGGGGACTACCAGCATCCACCTGAGCAGTCCCACTCCTCAGCATCCGGGATGACACAGAAGGAACACAGAAGCCCGTGTCCCAGAACCCTGGAGGGATGTGGCAGGAGACTGGCCCCTGAGACCAACTCAGATGCTCTGTTTCCACTTTCTCTCCAACATCTTGGGCTGATTTCTCAGGTTCCCCATTTCAAGGTATGACATAATGACAGAATCTTACTTCAGTTTATCAGGCTACATGAGTGGTGTCCAAAGGCCTCACACAGATGCCTAACTCCATCCTCTGAGGATATGATACCTCAGATTAAAATCTTCCAGAAGCTAAAGGTTCTTAAGAGTAGAGGAAAGATTCTGACAACAGGCATCAGTGAACTCAACATTTTTCAAACTGTAAGAGAGATGTGAAGTGGAAAATATTTTTGGACATCACTGCCTTTGTAGAAGAGAGAAACTAACTTCACATTTAAGTTAAAATAAAAACTAAACAAAACTGTGTGTGCGCGTGTAGTGTTTGCAAATGATTCTGAAAGGACACCCTCCCCACGGGTAGAAGTGGACTCCATTGAACGGGGAGTTAGAGTGATTGAGGAGTATGAAGTGGACCCTGCATGCTTTATTCTGTGTGCCTCTGTACCACTGGTTTAAAAAAAAACATGCATTTACACAGTACCTTTGTAGTGACCAATTGATAAAGAACATGGAATATGAAAGAATTAGAAGGCCTGCCACTTAGTTGTTCAAGAAATGTAATTTTATGAATGTGTAAATGAATACCTGTGATTACTGAATCAGATAACCATTCATATCCTCTTGGCCTTACCCATCTCAGTACCTCTCTTTCAACCTGTACTGCAAACCTCTTGCCTCCATCCCATGGTTCCCTGTTGAGGTTGTTGCTGATCTGTCTTTGGTGCTTTTGTGTTAGCAGCCTCTATGTGCAGAGGATTCATATCCCACCAGGTAAACCTCTGGCCAGTGGGTGCATTCTTTTTTTTTTTAGTTTCATATACATATATATTTTATTGCACTTTAGGTTCTGGGGTACATGTGCAGAACATGTAGGATTGTTGCATAGGTACATACATGACAATGTGGTTTGCTGCCTCCATCCCCCCATCACCTATATCTGCATTTCTCCATGTTAGCCCTCCCCAACCTCCCCACCTCCCACTGTCCCTCCCCTAGTTCCCCCATAACAGACCCCAGTGTGTGATGCTCCCCTCCCTGTGTCCATATGTTCTCATTGTTCAACACCTGCCTATGAGTGAGAACATGTGGTGTTTGATTTTCTGTTCTTGTGTCAGTTTGCTGAGAATGATGGTTTCCAGATTCATCCATGTCACTACAAAGGACAGAAACTCATCGTTTTTTATGGCTGCATAGTATTCCATGGTGTATATGTGCCACATTTTCCTTGTTCAGTCTATCATCGATGGGCATTTGGGTTGGTTCCAGATCTTTGCTATTGTAAACAGCGCCACAATGAACATACATGTGCATATGTCTTTATAATAGAATGATTTATAATCCTTTGGATATATACCCAGTAATGGGATTGCTGGGTCAAATGGAATTTCTATTTCTAGGTCCTTGAGGAATCGCCACACTGTCTTCCACAATGATTGAACTAATTTACACTCCCACCAACAGTGTAGAAGTGTTCCTATTTCTCCACATCCTCTCTGGCATCAGTTGTCTCCAGATTTTTTAATGATCGCCATTCTAACTGGTGTGAGATGGTACCTCAATGTGGTTTTGATTTGCATTTCTCTAATGACCAGTGATAATGAGCATTTTTTCATGTTTGTTGGCCTCATATATGTCTTCTTTTGAAAAGTGTTCATGTCCTTGGCCCACTTTTGAATGGGTTTGTCTTCTTCTTGTAAATCTGTTTTTAGTTTTTGTAGATTCTGCATGTAAGATGAGTTTCCTGGATACAGCATACCAGTGGGTTTTGACTTTTTATCCAATTTGCCAGTCTGTGTCTTTTGATTGGGGCATTTAGCCCATTTACATTTAAAGTTAATATTGTTATGTGTGAATTTGATCCTGCCATTTGATGCCATCTGGAGGTTTTGCCTGTTAGTTGATTCATTTTTTTCATTGTGTCAATGGTCTTTACCATTTGGTAAGTTTTTGGAGTGGCTGGTACTGGTTGTTCCTTTCCTTGTTTAGTGCTTCTTTCAGGAGCTCTTGTAAGGCAGGCCTGGTGGTAATGACATCTCTCAGCAATTGCTTGTCCATAAAGGATTTTCTTTCTTCTTCGCTTATGAAGCTTAGTTTTGCTGGATATGAAATTCTAGTTTGAAAGTTCTTTTCTTTAAGGATGTTGAATATTGGTCCCCACTCTCTTCTGGCTTGCAGGGTTTCTGCTGAGAGATCGGCTGTGAGTCTGATGGGCTTCCCTTTCTGGATAACCCAACCTTTCTCTCTGGCTGCCCTTAACATTTTTTCCTTCATTTCAACCCTGGTGAATCTGACAATTATGTGCCTTGGGGTTGCTCTTACTGAGGAATATCCTTGTGGTGTTCTCTGTATTTCCTGGACTTGAATGTTGGCCTGCCTTGTTAGGTTGGGGAAGTTCTCCTGGATAATATCCTGAAGAGTGTTTTCCAGCTTGGATTCATTCTCTCTGTCACATTCAGGTACACCTATCAAATGTAGATTAGGTCTTTTAACGTAATCCCATATTTCTTATAGGCTTTGTTAATTTCTTTTCACTCTTTTTTCTCTAATCTTGCCTTCTCCTTTTATTTCATTGAGTTGATCTTCAATCTCTGATATCCTTTCTTCTGCTTGGTTGATTTGGCTATTGAAACTTGTGTATGCTTTATGAAGTTCTCGTGTTGTGTTTTTCAGCTCCTTTAAGTCATTTATATTCTTCTCTAAGCTGTTTATTCTCGTTAGCATTTTGTCAAACCTTTTTTTCAAGGTTCTTAGTTTTTTTGCATTGGGTTAGAACATGTTCTTTTAGCTCTGAGAAATTTGTTATTACCCACCTTCTGAAGCCTGTTTCTGTGAATTCATCAGACTCATTCTCCATCCATCTTTGATCCCTAGCTGGTGAGGAGTTGTGATCCCTTGGAAGAGGAGAGGCATTCTGGTTTTTGGTGTTTTCATCCTTTTTGTGCTGATTTCTTCCTATCTTTGTGGATTTATCTACCTGTGGTTTTTGTAGTTGGTGACTTTCAGATGGGGTCTCTGAGTGGACGTCCTTTTTGTTGTTGATGAAATTATTTATTTCTGTTTTTTAGTTTTCCTTCTAACAATCAGGTCCCTCTGCTGTAGGACTGCTGGAGGCACTCCAGACCCTGCTTGCCTGGGGATCACCTATGGTGGCTGCAGAACAACAGTATGGGTTGCTGCCAGTTTCTTCTTCTGTTATCTTCATCCCAGAAGGATACTCAGCATATGTCAGCCTGAGCTCTCCTTTATGAGGTGTCTCTTTGGATATATGGGAGTCGGGGAGCTGCTTGAGGAGACAGTCTGTCACTTATAGGAGCTCAAGTGCTGAGCTGTGAGCTCCATTGTTCCATTCAGAGCTGCTGGGCAGGTACATTTAAGTCTGCTGCAACAGAACTCATAACCACCTTTTTCCCCAGGTGCTCTGTCCTGGGAAGTTGGGGCTTTATAAGTTCCTAACATGCTGCTGCCTTTTTTCAGAGCTGCCCTGACCAGCAAGGAGGTAGCCTAGTCACAGTCTGCCAGCAGAGGCATTGCTGAGCTGCTGTGGGCTCTGCTCAGCTGCTGTGTGAACTTCCTTGCAGTTTTGTTTATAGAGGTATAGTTAGAACTGCCTTGGTAATCGTGGTCTGCCTCAGTAACGGCATACTGTCTCTGTCATGGCAGACTGCCTCGGTAAGGGCGGACTGCCTCAGTAGTGGTGGACTGCCTCAGTAATGGTGGATGCCCTTCCCCCCACAGAGCTGGAGCGTCCCGGGTCCAGCTGTGCTTGCTGTGAAACTCTCAATCCAGAGTGTTTCAGATTGCTGGTCTTTGTGGGGGTGGGACCAGTGGGTGCATTCTCTACCATTTCCCCTCCATGGGTGACCCAGAGGATGTGATTTATATAGCTCATTAGAGGCTGGATCTGTGGAACTGTGCACTTGGGGAGAGCCAGCCTGTAAGGTGGACTCCTGTTGGCTCTCTGTGTCCCTGCTTCATTCTTCTTGTCCAGCTTGCCTGCTCCCCGGGTCTTGCTCCCTAACAAAGTAGGAGCACATGAATCCTCTGCCTTAGGCTCTGCTCTCTAGAGAGCCAAGGCTAAGACACCACCTTAGTCACTAGGTTCTTGAGCTTCTTTAGATGCTTCAGAGCCCATTTTCCTTCCTTCCTTGCCATTGCGGTGTGAAGGGCCCTGCTTCCTGAGCAGGTGACGTGGGGTGGCAGAAGTTCTTAATTTAGTCAGAAGCCTTACAACTGTTAGCTGTGTGGTTGGCCAGGAGATTCAGACTTGGATATATCCTTTAACTTACTATAAAATGGGGATGACATAATGCATCTTACAAAGATTTCATAAAAGCAGATCATGGAGAAGGAGGCAAGTTATAACCTGAGAATCCCTTTACAAATACACTGAAGACCACTGGCCATTTGGACTGTACAATATGCTTTAAATTCTAGCTCATTTAATTCAACCTTTAAGATTCTTCCATTGTTTTATTTTTCTCTTTCTTTATTTTTGGTCCTCCTTCTCTTTGTCTTTCTCTCCACTTTTCCCTCAATCATTTGACTTGTCTTTCTTATCCTACACAGAGTTTCTATGAGGGCAAGGGATGAGTTCAGACCCACATTTCACCCCCAGGGAGGCTTTTTTTTTTTTTCTTTTTTGAGACAGAGTATCTCTGTCACCCAGAGATACTCTGTCACCCACTGGAATGCAGTGGTGCGATCTCAGCTCACTTCAAACTCTGCCTCCTGGGTTAAAGTGATTCTCCTGCCTCAGCCTCCTGAGTAGCTGGGATTATAGGTGCCCACCACCATGCCTGGCTAAGTTTTGTATGTTTTTAGTAGAGACGGGGTTTCACCGTGTTGGCCAGGCTGGTCTGGAACTCCTAACCTCAAATGATTCTCCTGCCTCGGCCTCCCAAAGTGCTGAGATTATAGGCATGAGCCACCATGCCCAGCCCCAGGTGGGTAGTCTAGTTAAAACTTTTCCACAGAGAAACTGTCCATATAGTAAAACAGGGTCAAGCTGATCAGGTTTGGCTTCATGAGCACAGAAAATAGCTCCTTCCAGGCATCAGCATCCAATCCAACATACATTGGCCTGCAGGAAAAAGAGACAAAGACCTGGACCATTATCATAAATAACACATAACTCCCCAAACATGAGGCCATAAAATGAGTTCCCTAATAAGACAGATTGCAACAATAGCTAACACTTATGCATTACACTAAAACCAAGTGCTACTCTAAATATTTTACATTTGTGAACTCATGTAATCCTCACAAAAACCTCATAAGTATTATTATCCCCCAGTTCCCACAAACAGAATCTGAGGCACCTGTTGCTACCAAACCCCTTTCCCTCTGCATTTTTCTATTTCCATAGCTCTTATCATCTTCTGCCATGACATAATTTGCTTATTTATTGTGTTTATAGTTTATTATCTCTGTCCTTTCACCCCACTATAAGCATCACAAAGGCAGAATCTTTGTTCAAAATGTTCAATTTGCACTGATGCATCCCAAATACCTAGAACAGGGTTTCGACCATAGTGGGGGCTGAATTAATTTTTGTTAAATAATGAATTAATATTTATAACTAGAACAGTTCTGGTAAAAATAAAATTGTTTGTTAAACAGATACAATGTGTAATGGAAGAAAATTGTCCATGAGGCCTCAAAGCTCGGGACTTGACCACTGTGCAGGTATGCCAAGCTCCTCAGGATCAGATGCATTGTGGAAGCAACGGTGGAGGGTTTTCTTCTCTAACTTTACATACAGATCTATGTGGCCTATTTCTGTTAGAATGAATTATGTGCAAAGGCTCATTCTCAGGCCAGGCGTGGTGGCTCACACCTGTAATCCCAGCACTTT
Source organism: Aotus nancymaae (assembly GCF_030222135.1). NCBI lineage: Eukaryota > Metazoa > Chordata > Mammalia > Primates > Aotidae > Aotus > Aotus nancymaae. Next base: position 55,346,391 of record NW_026988473.1, on the reverse strand, counting down.
GGGAGGCCGAGGTGGGCAGATCGCTTGAGGTCAGGAGTTCGAGACTGGCCTGGCCAACATGGTGAAACCCCGTTCTCTACTAAAAATACAAAATTAGCCAAGCGAGGTGGCACATGCCAGTAATCCCAGCTACTTGGGAGGCTGAAGCAGTAGCTTCACTTGATCCCTGAGGCAGAGGTTGCAGTGAGCCGAGATTACACCATTGCACTCCTGCCTGGGCAAAAAGAGCAAAAGTCCATCTCAAAATAAATAAATAAAAATAAATAAAATAAAAAATAAAAAAGCTCTTTCTCCGAAAGTGCAACATTTTTAGATTTATTTTCCTACTGTTGTCATGGATACTTGGTAGCTCAGAGTTCAATATTATGTATAATCACAGAAGACAACTTTTCTGTAACAGAACAATTATTTCTGTGATTCCAGCCTTCCCATATGTGGTATCAGATTTATATTTTACTTTTTTGTCCTATACATCCTATTATTTTTGGCTATTGCCTTAAACACCTTTTGGAAGTAGGATATGTTTGAGTTATAACAAAAAATTACATGTCTTTCCACAAGAGATAACCTACTCCTGGTGATGTTGAACCTGTTCCTGCTGGAAAGAATGGAGTATTCAAAAAGTGACAATCTGACCAGAGATAAAAACATGAGCTTTCAGCACAGACTGGGGATGAAATGCAATTCTCCTACCTCAACTTCCTGAGTAACTGGGATTACAGGCATGCACCATCATGCCCAGCTAATTTTTGTATTTTTAGTAAAGACGGGGTTTCACCATATTGGCCAGGCTGGTCTCCAACTCCCAACCACAGGTGATTCATTCGCCTTGGCCTCCCAGAGTGCTAGGATTACAGGTGTGAGCTACTGTGCTCTGCCAGGCTCAGGACTTTTAAATCAGATGGCTTCTGAGTGGTAATGACCTTAGGCAATGTCTTCATTTCTCAGTCCCTTAGTGGGTAGTTCCATGTATTTCATGGTGTTGCTCTTAAAAGGGACAAAATACCTGAAGTCTTATTACACTTACCAGCTAAGAGTGCCAACTCAGTAAACTAATTATTACTTTATTCTTGGCTATTGAAGAAAGTGTTCCTATTATTGAAGATCACCCACCACTCCCCTCAAAAATATTTCTTCCCATCTAGGGCCTTGCTACATAAAATATCCTTCCCATTTTATATCATCTAAGTCTCCTCAAGATGAAAAAACACACCCAAATACCTCCCATCTTCAAAACAACCAGCACAACATTCTACACGTGTCAGGCCCTGCCTTGAGTCCAAATTTAATCTATCCTTCCTATGACAAGCATACTTTCTGAAGGAGCATTATCCCTACTTGTTCTGTAGCCCAGGGCTATTGGCTTATACCTGAGCACTAGAAAGAAACTGTTCTTGTAAAAAAACAAAACAAAACAAAAAAAACCTAATTCTTTACGTGCTGGAACTCTCTACTGAATTCAAGTTTTGATCAATCTCTACTTCTTGAATTTTTTTTTTTGTATGCTTTGCTTCACTCAAACCAATATTTGAGTTCTCTTGTTTATGGGAGAGTCCCTCTTCATTACCCTAAATTTAGAGTCTGTTAGGCAAATATTCTGACTTTTCTCTTTCTACATGTTCTCCTGCTGACTCAAATCTGATTTTGAAATGAGATGTGTTATAAACATATAAGGAGTAGATACAAGCTCATCTCATGGATTCATCATGCACCTGGATGTACTGATGCCACTGAAATCTAAAGTTCTATCCAAGTCTTCTCCAAGCCTCAGAGTTGAATATCTAAACAGCATTAGGAAATTTTCTTTTTTATATCTCAAGTTGAATTTGGCAAAAGTAGAACTTCCTACTTTCCTCAATTATGTATTTTCATTAGTTGCAAGACTTAAGGTGTAATCGCCCTATTTAAAAACCAGGAAATCATCCTGGACCTGGACCTTCCTTCATCCAATTAATCATGAAGTTTTAACAAGATTACTTCCTAAATGTTTCTGAGACGTATTCTCTTTTCCATCACTAGGTTATGGTACACTCTAACTTTTAGTTCAGGTTCAAGGAACCCCTCTCATCATTCCATTTGTACAGGAAAAACAATTCAAATATGAGCTGTCCAAGGATGCAGAGCAATCAGCTTGTAGTTATGAGGGGAGGGCTTATTGAAAGAGGCTAAGCAAAGATATACTGAGAATAAATGCTCTTTTTCTTCCTTGGTCCACTTTTCTATGGGGTAATCTTTTATTTCTCTCTCTCTCTCTCTTTTTTTTTAAGACAGAGTCTTGCTCTGACACCCAGGCTGGAGTGAAGTGGCACAGTCTCAGCTCACTGCAACCTCCGCTTCCTGGATTCGAGTGATTCTCCTGCCTCAGCCTCCCAAGTAGCTAAGATTACAGGTGCCTGCCACCACATCCAGCTAATTTTTTTGTATTTTTAGTAGAGATGGGGTTTCACCATGTTGGTCAGGCTGGTCTCAAACCCATGACCTCAGATGACCCACCCACCTTGGCCTCCCAAAGTGCTGGGATTACAGGCGTGAGCCACCGTGCCTGGCCTTTCTTTCTCTTTAGAATGATAAGCTCTAGAGGATAAATATGTAGATGAAGGCCAAGGAAAAGGGGCCACAGAGGTCTGTTTAATAGAGGCTTCAGGCCTGAGATACAAATGAGTCCTCCCAGCTCACAGTTGGTAGCTCTCTTCATGACATTACCTAGAGTTTGCACCAACATTCAACTAGTATTAAATTTTTGCTCAGGAGGAACATCTCTCTGTATCTTCCTGCTGAGCCTGTGGTGGTAACAGGCAGCTACTTGAGCTCCTGGAGTTCTTAGATGTGGGCATCTCTTTTTCAGAAGATACAACCAATGTTTTCTAACAGGACCTTGATAATCATTTTACTTTAAAGTCCTTCATAGTTCCAATGTTTAGATCACCTGTGGTTCTGTCTCTGTTGTTCTTTTTCACAATAGCTTTAGTTATTTGGTGGTTTCTTGGCATGCTTGGTAATATTTGATTGATAATGATTTTATATGAAAAATTAGAGGCTCTGTCCTCTAAAACTGTTATCTTTCTCCAGAAGGAATTCAGGCAGATTAGGGTACTGGTAGATCTTGATCCACCTAAGAGAAGAGCTTAACTTTTGCTAGTGCTAGTGTTGATCTTTTTCTGGGTTGTCCTTACTCCTAGAGTACAGCCCTTCTAGTGTTTCAAAGCTTCCTAGTGTTTCAGTGTTTATTGACAAGGGTCACTCTGCCTCCACAGGCCCCGACCTCCAACTTCTGACTCCCCAGCTCCATCGACTACTGGTCTTTGCATAACCGTTTAGCTTCACAGCTGCTGCTTTCAATTCAGGTGCTGAGAATCTTGCTCTAAACATGCACAGCTTAAGAGAATTGGCAAACACCTTAAGGGGAAACTGCATGCTGAATTTTGGGCTAATTTTCTCTACGGTTGCTTCTTCTATCTCGTCTCAGACTTCATGTTATCCCTGAACTCCAACTTCTTTATTCCTAGCCTACCGAGAATGCTACAAACTCCAGCCACCTTTCAAATTGGTCTTTGCCGCGCATGGTCTCCTCTCAACCCTCTACTGCTTGCCCCGCCCGGGGGCGCCCCCCAGCCTCACCGGGGGCGCCCCCCAGCCTCACCTGCCGCTCCTTAACTTTTCCTTCCTCATTAGGCGGGCTAAGGAGAGGCAGCCGGCGGGCCAGGGCGGGGCCTTGAGCGCGCAGGGGTCCACTCTCAGGGTCCTCCAGGACCTTCCTCCAGCAGGGACGGGTCTAGCAGCGGCTCCAGGGCCACCTCTTTGGCAGACTGTGGCGTGGTCCCCGTTCCTCGTCTGCCTGAATGGAAGAGGAAAAGGCGAGAACCGGAAGCTCCGGGGACCAGGTCCTCGTGGGATAAAAGGCGCCCCACAGTCTCCGCAGCTGGTGACGCGCTCGGATACCAGGTGGGTGAGAACCAGAATTGGAAGGGTCATCTGTGTCCTGTCTTATCGCGCGGGGCTACCCTCTTCTCACTGGTTAAAGGCAAAGCCGCACAGGCAGGTCTCCTCAACTGGCAGTCTCCTTGCAGGCGTTTTGGGGGAGGCTTTGCTGAATATGGTGGCCCCACCCCTACCTCAGAGGTTCCTCAGCATAGGTCGCACACTCCCCTACCTCAGTCCTCCTCAGTGAGGCCACAGGAACAAAGGCATAAACTTCAGTCCTTGACTCCCTGGCCACTGTTTTATGAAAGGGACAATATAGTTGTCTTAGAGATGGACTGGCTTAGGGATTGGGTAAATAAATAAATGGTTACAACTGTCCCATCAAGTACAAGGGAACTGTGAAATGATAGTACAGGAGGGGATCTTGGTTGCTTGAGGGCCTGAAGGGAGAACTGGTAGGAGTGCTTTATGAGTGCTGTCAGTTAGGCCCTGGGCTTGTGATCCTAGGAGGGAAGAGGAGAGAGTCTGATTTTGGTATCCTGAGATTGTACTCTTCATGGACCCAAGAAACCAAAGTGAAGTTCTGAAGTGGGGACTAGGCAGCTTGAAAGGTTTCTTTAGGTGCGTCTGAAAAGATCTGCTGCTTGCTTTGTTCTTGTGCCAATAGAGACCACTTGATCTTCCACCATCTCTGAACTGCTCCTGTTAGAGGAAGATGGTATCCGAGTTACCTAAGGTGAATCCGTACGGGTCTGCAGCAACCTCAGTTCTTGTCTCTCAGAGCAGCAAGAATTCGACTGAGGGGCATAAGGCAGAAAAAGACGGAGGCAAGTCTCAGAGCAGGAGTGGAAGCTTATTAAACAGCTTTAGAGCAGGAAAGAAAGTACACTTGGAAGAGACACCAGTGGGTGACTTGAAGGATAAGTGCCCCGTTCAACCTTGATCCTGGGACTTTATATTCTGGCTCATTTTTGGCATATTGCATCCTTTTCCCATGATTCTTCCCTTAAGGTAGGCTGTCCACCTGCGCAGCACCCTCCTTATGCTTGGGAAGTGAGCATGCGCAGTGTGTAGGAACTTGTACTCATGTCCTTCTGAGACTTTCTTCCCTTTTCCCGTGGAATGCCTCCAGAAGGTCATACTTTACCATTTTGTCTCTTAATGCACATGCCTGGACTCACTCGCTCAAATCCTGAGATTTTTATTGGAAGCTGATTACCAATCTCACTGGTTTTTAATCTGTTTGGGAAGTAGCCTCTGCCTGGCGCCTGCATTCAATTAACACTTTAGTGTGGCAGCTGTGGACCATCAGGAGATTGTCTTTCCCTTACTGGCTGCCAAGTTATCATTTTTAGAGAGGCGGTATGGTAACTGATGAACCATAACTTGATGGTCGCCTGACATTCCTGGTGGGTGGGTGGGGGGTAGAGCCCTCTCCTGCCCAGCTCATATCTGTCTAACTACCTGTAACACTCCCATTTGGGGTCCAGGAACAACCTGAGCCTCAATGATAAAAATTCTGTGTTAGCAGGCCCAGCAGCTCGCAATGATCAGTCAGAACAAACTGAACACTTACCAGTGACATGCAGGAGGAGGGGAGTAAGACGGCAACTTGGACAAAAAGTAAATTCTGTTAAGAAAATTTGAGGGGGATTTTATTTTTGTTCAGATCCTGGATAACTCGTGATATCACAATAGCAGCAGACTCATTTTTCTGTGTCCTATCATATTGTTTTTCTAATATACTACTCTAGGTTTTGTCTTGTGTGTGTTTCCCTATACTTTGACTTATGTAGTCAAGAAGTCTGGGGCTTTGAAAAGCAATTAGTGTTTCAATAAGTTATGTGTACTTTTATGTCTTTGAGTTGGTACTCTACCATCAGCTCAACATCTAATCCAATCAATCACATACTGTTTCCCTGGATTGTTTAGTCTCACTTTGTGCCTTCGATTGGAGGCAGAACATAATAAATGTCCTTGACATCCTCCTTGAGGACATAGGCAGTACCCATAGTACTACCTTTAATAAGTGTTTCAAGTAGAAATTCACTTATATGATACATTTAGTATTTCATACTGATCCTCCTGGTATTATCCTTTTATTTCTGTTGAAATTATATGGAACTACTTTGTGTACCAGTCTTCAAGGGTCGGTTTAACACTGTTTCTCAATTCTTTTGGAACACACAAAGCATCTTCCTTTTCAGTAACTCTTGTAGCTGGTCTCTGAGATTTTCCTTTTTTCCATTTGTTAGATTTCTTCAGGTCTCGGTCATTGAGTCTAATAATACGTTTCACAGTGTATTTAAGATCTGACTAGCTTTTCGTTGATGTTGAATGTTTCCTCTCATTTGGTTTTTCAAGAAAACCCTGTTAGTTCTCTACACCCAAAGCAATGCATTTAACAATTCTTCAGGTGCTTCTGATGTATAGTCAAGTTTCAAAAATCTCTAGGGGAGTTATTCTAAAACTTTGGCTTTTGGAATTATTAGAAAGACTTTGAAAAACACAGAAATATGGGCTTCACTATTAGAGTTTCTGATTCAGTGGTTTGGGGCCCAAATTTGCATTTTTTACAAGTTCCCAATTTATGCTAATGCTGCTAGTCTGAGAACACACTTTGAGAAACTTTAAGGTGTTTACTGATTTAAAAAATGCAGTAAGCATTCAATGCGGTTGATAGGTTTTTCAAAACAATGATTTCAAGTGAAATGATGTATAAAAAAACTGGCCAGGCACGGTGGCTCACGCCTATAATCCCAGCACTTTGGGAGGCTGAGGTGGGTGGATCACGAGGTCAAGAGATCGAGACCATCCTGGTCAACAAGGTGAAACCCCATCTCTACTAAAAATACAAAAATTAGCTGGGCATGGTGGCACGCGCCTGTAGTCCCAGGTACTCGGGAGGCTGAGGCAGGAGAATTGCTTGAACCCAGGAGGCGGAGGTTGCGGTGAGCTGAGATCGCACCATTGCACTCCAGCCTAGGTAACAAGAGCGAAACTCCGTCTCAAAAAAATAATAAAAAAAAAAACAGTTTTATCATAGGCTAATTGATATGAACAAGAGTCGCAAAAATTATAAGGAGCACCTCCTACTACTATACAGTTAAAAACCAACAATGGGCTGGGTGTGGTGGCTCACACTTGTAGTCCCATCACTGTGGGAGGCCAAGTCGGGTGGATCACGAGGTCTGGAGATCAAGGCCATCTTGGCCAACATGATGAAACCCCATCTCTACTAAAAATGCAAAAATTAACTGGGCATGATGGTGCACGCCTATAATCCCAGCTACTCAGAAGACTGAGGCAGGAGAATCGCTTGAACCAGGAGGCAGAGGTTGCAGTGAGACGAGATTGTGCCACTGCACTCCAGTCTGGCAACAGAGTGAGACTCCGTCTCAAAACAAAAAACAACCAACAATGACAGACATGGCAACCTGGCCAATCTGTTTTGTACTCTCATCATTATTGTCTTGCATTTGTATGATTACTACATATTTTATGATTTTTTATTTTTCAATAATTTGTATTCATTTTCCAACCTGCTGATTCCAGTTCAGGGTGGCAGGTGGCTGGAGCCTATCTTGGCATCTCAAGGTGTGAGGTAGGAACCAACGCTGGATAGGACCCCATCTGAGGCACAGGGCACGCCCACACACTGGGACCATAGAGATGTCAGTTTACCTAATGTGCACATCTTTGGGACATGGGAGGAAACAAGAGTTTCCAGAGAAAATCCCACACATACATGAAGAGAACATGCAAACTCCACACAGACAGTGGCCCCGCCAGAAGTCAATTTTTTTCTCATTAATGTTATAATAAAATGATGTTATGTGAGGCTAGGCATGGTGGCTGATGCCTGTAATCCCAGAACTTTGGGAGGCTGACATGGGTGGATTGCTTGAGCCCAGGAATTTAAGACCAGCCTGGGTAACATCGTGAAACTCCATCCTCTACAAAAAATACAAAAATTATTCAGGCATGGTGGCACACACCTGTAGTTCCAGCTACTCATGAGGCTGAGATTAGAGGATTGATTGAGCCTGGGAGTTTGACGTTGCAGTGAACACCACTATATTCCAGCCAGGGTGACAGGGTGAGACCCTGTCTCAAAAAAGAAAAAAAAAGATATTATTTGATAACCTGCTGTATTTGCAATGTAAGAATCACCTTAATTAAGAGAGACATAGAAGTTACAATGTATTGCTTTATAGATAGATTTTGTCCCTATGCCAGGGACAAAAGTGATGCCCCTGATCTGATTTATATTTAAATAAATGTGAGTCACACATTTAAGAAAAATTAATAAAAACAAGTAAAGTTATTATTTACCCAATTTTTGGTGAATCAGTGAGTGACAATGAACAGAGCTCACATATAAATCAATCCCGACTGGGTGGGGCCACCTTTGTGGAGAGTTATTGCTTTAGGAATTTAATCATCTTGATTATTCTTGTGATTAGCTAGAAGTCCATTATCATAATCCAGTCAATCCTAAAATAATTGATTATAAAATGACATAATTATCCTTATTATTTGGAACTCCTTTCATAATTTTAAAATCTCTTCATTTTCCTGATAAATTTTACAAACTATTAAAGGAAAAATAATTCTAAACATTTTATTTCAGTACAGAAAAGCTCTAACACAACCGTATTTGAACACATATTAAAGTAGGCAGAGGCTTGCAGCAATTCTTGCCTTCTCTGGAGAATCATTATGATTTCAATAATATCAAATGCAGAAAATGTTGTGTTGCATAAGTCTTTTTTTTTTATTGCATTTTAGGTTTTGGGGTACATGTGAATAACATGCAAGGTTGTTGCATAGGTGCACACGTGGCAGTATGATTTGCTGCCTCCCTCCCCTTCACCTATATCTGGCATTTCTCCCCATGCTATCCCTCCCCAACTCCCCACCCCCCCGCTATCCCCCCTCCCCCTCAACAGACCCCCGTGTATAGTGCTCCACTCCCTGTGTCCATGTGTTCTCCTTGTTCAACACCCGCCTATGAGTGAGAACATGTGGTGTTTGATTTTGTGTTCTTGTGTCAGTTTGCTGAGAATGATGTTTTCCAGGTTCATCCATGTCCCTACGAAGGATGTGAACTCCTCCTTTTTAATGGCTGCATAATATTCCATGGCGTATATGTGCCACATTTTTCCTGTCCAGTCTATCATCGATGGGCATTTGGGCTGGTTCCAGGTCTTTGCTATTGTAAACTGTGCTGCAATGAGCATTCGTGTGCATGTGTCCTTATAGTAGAACGATTTATAATCCTTTGGATATATGCCCAGTAATGGGATTGCTGGGTCAAATGGCATTTCTATTTCTAGGTCCTTGAGGAATCGCCACACTGTTTTCCACAGTGGTTGAACTAATTTACACTCCCACCAACAGTGTAAAAGTGTTCCTATTTCTCCACATCCTCTCCAGCATCTGTTGTCTCCAGATTTTTTAATGATCGCCATTCTAACAGGCGTGAGATGGTATCTCAATGTAGTTTTGATTTGCATTTCTCTAATGACCAGTGATGATGAGCATTTTTTCATATGTTTGTTGGCCTCATGTATGTCTTCCTTTGTAAAGTATCTGTTCATATCCTTCGCCCATTTTTGAATGGGCTTGTTTGTTTTTTTCTCGTAAATCTTTTTTAGTTCATTGTAAATTCTGGATATCAGCCCTTTGTCAGACGGGTAGGCTGCAAAAATTTTTTCCCATTCTGTTGGTTGCCAATTCACTCTATTGACTGTTTCTTTTGCCGTGCAAAAGCTGTGGAGTTTGATTAGGTCCCATTTGTCTATTTTGGCTTTTGTTGCCAATGCTTTTGGTGTTTTGGTCATAAAGTCCTTGCCTACGCCTATGTCCTGAATGGTTTTGCCTAGGTTTCCTTCTAGTGTTTTTATGGTGTTACGTCTTATGTTTAAGTCTTTAATCCATCTGGAGTCAATTTTAGTGTCAGGTGTCAGGAAGGGGTCCAGTTTCTGCTTTCTGCATATGGCTAGCCAGTTTTCCCAACACCACTTATTGAACAGGGAATCCTTTCCCCATTGATTGTTTTTTTCAGGTTTGTCAAAGATCAGGTGGTTGTAGATATGTTGTGTCACCTCCGACGCCTCTGTTCTGTTCCATTGGTCTATATCTCTGTTTTGGTACCAGTACCATGCTGTTTTGATTACTGTAGCCTTGTAGTAGAGTTTGATGTCTGGTAGTGTGATGCCTCCCGCTTTGTTCTTTTTGCTTAGAATTGACTTGGCTATGCGGGCTCTCTTTTGGTTCCATATGAAGTTTAAGGTGGTTTTTTCCAGTTCTGTGAGGAAGGTCATTGGTAGCTTGATGGGGATAGCGTTGAATCTGTAAATTACTTTGGGCAGTATGGCCATTTTCACGATATTGATTCTTCCTAACCATGAACATGGAATGTTTCTCCATCTGTTTGTGGCCTCTCTTATTTCGTTGAGCAGTGGTTTGTAGTTATCCTTGAAGAGGTCCTTTACGTTCCTTGTTAGTTGTATTCCTAGGTATTTTATTCTCTTTGTAGCAATTGTGAATGGCAGTTCGTTCTTGATTTGGCTTTCTTTAAGTCTGTTATTGGTGTATAGGAATGCTTGTGATTTTTGCACATTGATTTTGTATCCTGAGACTTTGCTGAAGTTGCTTATCAGTTTCAGGAGATTTTGGGCTGAGGTGATAGGGTCTTCTAGATATACAATCATGTCGTCTGCAAATAGAGACAATTTGACTTCCTCCTTTCCTAATCGAATACCCTTTATTTCTTTTTCTTGCCTGATTGCTCTGGCTAGAACTTCCAGTACTATATTGAATAGGAGTGGTGAGAGAGGGCATCCTTGTCTAGTACCAGATTTCAAAGGGAATGCTTCCAGTTTTTGCCCATTCAGTATGATATTGGCTGTCGGTTTGTCATAAATAGCTTTTATTATTTTGAGATACGTTCCGTCGATACCTAGTTTATTGAGAGTTTTTAGCATAAAGGGCTGTTGAATTTTGTCGAAGGCCTTCTCTGCATCAATTGAGATAATCATGTGGTTTTTGTTTTTGGTTCTGTTTATGTGGTGAATTACATTTATAGACTTGCGTATATTGAACCAGCCTTGCATCCCCAGGATGAATCCTACTTGATCATGGTGGATAAGCTTTTTGATGTGCTGTTGTAAAAGGCTTGCCAGTATTTTATTGAAGATTTTTGCATCTATGTTCATCATGGATATTGGCCTGTAGTTTTCTTTTCTTGTTGAGTCTCTGCCGGGTTTTGGTATTAGGATGATGTTGGTCTCATAAAATGATTTGGGAAGGATTCCCTCTTTTTGGATTATTTGGAATAGTTTCAGTAGGAATGGTACCAGTTCCTCTTTGTATGTCTGGTAGAATTCGGCTGTGAAACCATCTGGGCCTGGGCTTTTTTTGGGTGGTAGGCTCTTAATTGCTGCCTCGACTTCAGACCTTGTTATTGGTCTATTCAGGGTTTCGACTTCTTCCTGGTTTAGGCATGGGAGGAGGCTACTGTCCAGGAATTTATCCATTTCTTCCAGGTTTTCTAATTTATGTGCATAGAGTTGTTTGTAATAATCTCTGATGATGGTTTGAATTTCTGTGGTATCTGTGGTGATATCCCCTTTATCATTTTTTATTGCATCTATTTGGTTATTCTCTCTTTTCTTTTTTATTAGTTTGGCTAGTGGTCTGTCTATTTTGTTGATCTTTTCAAAAAACCAGCTCCTGGATTTATTGATTTTTTGTAGGGTTTTTCGTGTCTCTATCTCCTTCATTTCTGCTTTGATCTTAGTTATTTCTTGTCTTCTGCTAGGTTTTGAGTTTTTTTGATCTTGCTCCTCTAGCTCTTTCAATTTTGATGATAGGGTGTCAATTTTAGTTCTCTCCTTTCTTCTCATGTGGGCACTTATTGCTATATATTTTCCTCTAGAGACTGCTTTAAATGTGTCCCAGAGATTCTGGTATGTGGTGTCTTCGTTCTCGTTGGTTTCGAAGAACATCTTTATTTCTGCCTTCATTTCAGTGTTTATCCAGTCAACATTCAGGAGAAAGTTGTTCAATTTCCATGAGGATGTGCGGTTCTGGGTTGGCTTCTGAATTCTGAGTTCTAACTTGATTGCACTGTGGTCTGAGAGACTGTTTGTTATGGTTTCCGTTCTTTTGCATTTGCTGAGGAGTGATTTACTTCCAATTATGTGGTCAATTTTAGAGTAGGTGTGATGTGGTGCTGAGAAGAATGTATATTCTGTGGATTTGGGGTGGAGAGTTCTGTAAATGTCTATTAGGTTTGCTTGTTCCAGGTCTGAGTTCAAGTCCTGGATATCCTTATTAATTTTCTGTCTTGTTGATCTGTCTAATATTGACAATGGTGTGTTGAAGTCTCCCACTATTAATGTGTGGGAGTCTATGTCTCTTTGTAAGTCTTTAAGAACTTGCCTTATGTATCTGGGTGCTCCTGTATTAGGTGCATATATATTTAGGATTGTTAGCTCTTCTTGTTGCATTGATCCTTTTACCATTATGTAATGTCCTTCTTTGTCTCTTTTGATCTTTGTTGCTTTAAAGTCTATTTTATCAGAGATGAGAATTGCAACTCCTGCTTTTTTTTGCTCTCCATTTGCTTGGTAAATCTTCCTCCATCCCTTTATTTTGAGCCTTTGTGTATCCTTGCATGTGAGGTGGGTTTCCTGGATACAGCACACTGATGGGTTTTGGCTTTTTATCCAATTTGCCAGTCTGTGTCTTTTGATTGGGGCATTTAGTCCATTTACATTTAGGGTTAATATTGTTATGTGTGAATTTGATCCTGTCATTTTGATGCTAGCTGGCTGTTTTGCCCATTGGTTGATGCAGATTCTTCATTGTGTTGCTGCTCTTTACCATTTCGTGCGTTTTTGGAGTGGCTGGTGCTGGTTGTTTTTTTCTATGTGTAGTGTCTCCTTCAGGAGCTCTTGTAAAGCTGGTCTGGTGGTGATGAAATCTGTGAGTACTTGCTTGTTCACAAAGGATTTTATTTTTCCTTCACTTATGAAGCTTAGTTTGGCTGGATATGAAATTCTGGGTTGAAAGTTCTTTTCTTTAAGGATGTTGAATATCGGCCCCCACTCTCTTCTGGCCTGTAGGGTTTCTGCTGAGAGATCTGCTGTGAGTCTGATGGGTTTCCCCTTGTGGGTAACCCGACCTTTCTCTCTGGCTGCCCTTAGTATTTTCTCCTTCATTTCAACCCTGGTGAATCTGATGATTATGTGCCTTGGGGTTGCTCTTCTAGAGGAATATCTTTGTGGTGTTCTCTGTATTTCCTGGACTTGAATATTGGCCTGCCTTGCTAGGTTGGGGAAGTTTTCCTGGATAATATCCTGAAGAGTATTTTCCAGCTTGGATGCATTCTCTTCGTCACATTCAGGTACACCTATCAAACGTAGATTAGGTCTTTTCACGTAGTCCCATATTTCTTGTTGACTCTATTCATTCCTTTTTACCTTGTTTTCTCTAATCTTCCCTTCTCGTTTTATTTCATTGAGTTGATCTTCAACTTCTGATATCCTTTCTTCTGCTTGGTCAATTCTGCTGTTGAAACTTGTACATGCTTCGTGAAGTTCTCGTGTTGTGTTTTTCAGCTCCATCAATTCACTCATATTCCTCTCTAAGTTGTCCATTCTCGTTAGCATTTCATCAAGTCTTTTTTCAAGGTTCTTAGCTTCTTTGCATTGGGTTAGAACATGTTCTTTTAGCTCACAGAAGTTTATTACCCACCTTCTGAAGCCTGATTCTGTCATTTCATCACATTCATTCTCCATCCAGCCTTGTACCCTTGCTGGTGAGGAGTTGTGATCCCTTGTAGGAGGAGAGGTGTTCTGGTTTTGGGTGTTTTCATCCTTTTTGCGCTGGTTTCTTCCCATCTTTGTGGATTTATCCACCTGTCATCTTTGTAGTTGCTGACTTTCAGATTGGGTCTCTGAGTGGACGTCCTGTTTGTTGATCATGAAGTTATTTTTGTTTCTTAGTTTTCCTTCTAACAGTCTGGCCCCTCTGCTGTAGGACTGCTGAGGTCCACTCCAGGCTCTCCTTGCCTGGGGATCACCTGCAGCAGCCGCAGAACAGTAAGGGTTGCTACCAGTTTCTTCTTCTGCTATCTTTGTCCCAGAAGGATGCCCGCCATATGTTAGTCTGATCTCTCCTTTATGAGGTGACTCTTTGGATATACAGGGGTCAGGGAGCTGCTTGAGGAGACAGTCTGTCCTTTATAGGAGCTCAAGTGGTGAACTGTGAGCTCCGTTGTTCATTCAGAGCTGCTGGGCAGGTACATTTAAGTCTGCTGCAGCAGAACTCATTAACCCCTTTTTTTCCCCAGGTGCTCTGTTCTGGGAGTTAGGGCTTTATTTATGAGTTTCTGTTGTGCTGCTGCCTTTTTTTCAGGGCTGCCCTGTCCAGCAAGTAGGCAGCCTAGTTACTGTCTGCCCGCAGAGGCTTTGCTGAGCTGCTGTGGGCTCTGCCTAGCTGCTGTGTGAACTTCCCTGCAGTCCTGTTTAAATGGGTGTAGTTAGAACTACCTTGGCAATGGTGGCCCACCTCTGTAATGGCAGACTCTCTCTGTAATGGCAGGTTGCCTCGGCAACGGTGGGCTGCCTTAGCAATGGCGGACTACCTCCGTAGTGGTGGAGTACCTCGGTAATGGCGGACGCCCCTCCCCCACAGAGCTGGACCATCCCGGTTTCAGCTGTGCTTGCTGTGAAACTCTCAACACAGAGCATTTCCAATTGCTGTTTTTTTTTTTTTTTTTTTTTTTTTTGTGGGGATGGGACCAGCCAAGCCTGATCACCTGGCTCCCTGCCTCAGAGCCTTTTTCTTAGTTGAATGGTCAACTATCTCCCAGGTGTTCCAGTCGCCTGTTGAAAAGGCGCTGGGATCTGTGTGATTTCCCATGCGGCGACCCACTGCACCAGCTGAAATAGCAGCACTGATACTCCCGGCGCTTTTTTGCCCGGGAATCTTCTGGCCTGGCTCCCTGTTTCAGTCCCCTTTTTAATCAGATGAATGGGTGATTCTGCCTCCCCAGAGCTCCAACCGCCAGCTTAAAAGGGCACCCAGACCAGTGTATTTTGTACGGAGAACTGCTGCGCCGGGGCGCTGGCAAAACAGCCGCGCCAGCCAAAACAGCTGCACTGGCGACCCGTGGGGCTCCTCCACCTGGGAATCTCCTGGTCTGTGGGCAATAAAAATCAGTCTGGAAATGTGGCATCCACTCACCCTCTGTGCTTTCACTGGGAGCTGCAATCCTGAGCTGCTCCTAATTGGCCATCTTGGATCTTCCTCCTGAAGCTGTAAATTTGTGATTTTTACCTAATTTGGAAAATTTTAGTCATTATTTTTATTTTTTATTATACTTTAATTTCTGGAGTGCATGTGCAGAATGTGCAGGTTTGTTATGTAGGTATACATGTGCCATGGTGATTTGCTGCATCCATCACCTCATAATCTACATTAGGTATTTCTCCTAATGCTATCTCTTCCCTGGCCCCCAACACCCCGACAAGCCTTGGTGTGTGATGTTCCCCTCCCTGTGTCTGTGTGTTCTCATTGTTCAACACCCACTTATGAGTGATAACATATGGTGTTTGGTTTTCTGTTCTTGTGTCAGTTTGCTGAGAATGATGGTTTCCAGCTTTAATCCACGCCCCTGCAAAGGACATAAACCCATCCTTTTTTTTAAAAAAATTATTTATTTTACTTTAGATGAATACTATATCTGGCATTTCTCCCCATGTTATCCCTCCCCACCGTCCCCACCCACCACTGTCTTCCCCCTACCCCCCACAACTGCCCCCAGTGTGTGATGCTCCTCTCCCTGAGTCCATGTGTTCTCGTTGTTCAACACCCACCTATGAGTGAGAATATATAGTGTTTGGCTTTCTGTTCTTGTGTCAGTTTGCTGAGAATGATGGTTTCCAGATTCATCCAAGTCCCTACAAAGGACACGAATTCATCTTTTTTTATGGCTGTGTGTATTCCATGGTGTATATGTACCACATTTTCTTTGTCCAGTCTATCATTCATGGGCATTTGGGTTGGTTCCAGGTCTTTGCTATTGTACACAGGGCTGCAATAAACATATGTGTGCATGTGTCTTTATAGTAGAATGATTTATAGTTCTTTGGGTATATACCCAGTAATGGGATTCCTGGGTCAAATGGAATTTCTATTTCTAGGTCCTTCAGAAATCGCCACACTGTCTTCCACAATGGTTGAACTAATTTACACTCCCACCAACTGTGTGAGAGTGTTCCTGTTTCTCCACATCCTCTCCAGCATCTGTTGTTTCCAGATTTTTTAATGATTGCCATTCTAACTGGCGTGAGATGGTATCTCAATGTGGTTTTGATTTGCATTTCTCTAATGACCAGTGATGGTGAGCATTTTTTCATATGTTTGTTGGCCTCATATATATCTTCTTTTGAAAAGTGTCTATTCATATCCTTCATCTACTTTTGAATGAGGTTGTTTTTTTCTTGTATATTTGTTTTAGTTCTTTGTAGATTCTGGATATTAGCCCTTTGTCAGATGGGTAGATTGCAAAAATTTTTCCCCCTTCTGTTAGTTGCTGATTCGCTCTAATGATGGTTTCTTTTGCTGTATAGAAGCTCTGAATTTTAGTTAGATCCCATTTGTCTATCTTGGCTTTTATTACCATTGCTTTTGGTGTTTTAGTCATGAAGTCCTTGCCTATGCCTATGTCCTGAATGGTTTTGCCTAGGTTTTCTTCTAGTGTTTTTATGGTGTTAGGTTTTATGTTTAAATTTTTAATCCATCTGGAGTTAATTTTAGTGTAAGTTGACAGGTAGGGGTCCTGTTTCTGCTTTCTTCACATTGCTAGCCAGTTTTCCCAACACCATTTATTAAACATGGAGTCCTTTCCCCATTGCTTGTTTTCCCTGGGTTTGTCAAAGATCAGATTGTTGTAGATGTGTGGTGTTTATTCTGGGGCCTCTGTTCTGTTCCATTGGTCTATGGCTCTGTTTTGGTACCAGTACCATGCTGTTTTGACTACTGTAGTCTTGTAGTATAGTTTGAAGTCTGGCAGTGTGATACCTCCAGTTTGTTCTGTTTGCTTAGGATTGTCTTGGCTATGTGGGCTGTCTTGTGATTCTATATGAAGTTTAAAGTGGTTTTTTCCAGTTCTGTGAAGAAGGTCATTGGTAGCTCGATGGGGATAGCATTGAATCTATAAATTACTTTGGGCAGTATGGCCATTTTCATGAAATTGATTCTTCCTAAATGTAAATACGGAATGTTTTTCCATCTGTTTCTGTCCTCTCTTATTTCAATAAGCAGTTGTTTGTAGTTCTCCTTGAAGAGGTCCTTTACATCCTTTGTTAGTTCTATTCCTAGGTATTTTATTCTCTTTGCAGCAATTGTGAATGGAAGTTCGCTCTTGATTTGGCTCTATGCTTGTCTGTTATTGGTATATAGGAATGCTTATGATTTCTGCACATTGATTTTGTATCCTCAGACTGCTGAAGTTGCTTATCAGTTTGAGAATAGAGACAGTTTGACTTCCTCCTTTCCTAATTGAATACCCTTTATTTCTTTTTCTTGCCTGAGTGCTCTGGCTAGAACTTCCAATACTATATTGAATAGGAGTGGTGAGAGAGGGCATCCTTGTCTAGTGCCAGATTTCAAAGGGAATTCTTCCAGCTTTTGCCTGTTCAGTATGATACTGGCTGTAGGTTTGTCATATATATATAGCTTTTATCATTTTATGATACATTCTGTCAATACCTAGTTTATTGAGAGTTTTTGGCATGAAGGGCTGTTGAATTTTATCGAAGGCCTTCTCTGCATCTATTGAGATGGTCATGTGGTTTTTGTCTTTGGTTCCGTTCATGTAATGGATTACATTTGTGGATTTGCATATGTTGAACCAGCCTTGCATCCCTGGGATGAAGACTACTTGGTCATGATGGATAAGCCTCTTGTTGTGCTGCTGCCATCTGTTTGCAGTATTTTATTGAAGATTTTTGGGTCGATGTTCATCATGGATATTGGCCTGAAGTTTTCTTTTTTAGTTGAGTCTCTGGCTGGTTTTGGTATGAGGATGATGTTGGTCTCATAAAATGAGTTAGGGAGGCTTCCCTCCTTTTGTATTGTTTGATAGAGTTTCAGAAGGAATGGAACCAGCTCCTCTTTTTACATCTGGTAGAATTCAGCTGTGAACCCGTCTGGACCTGGACTTTTTTTGGTTGGTAGGCTATTGATTGCTGCCTCTACTTCAGCCCTTGTTATTGGTCTATTCAGGGTTTCAACTTCCTCCTGGTTTAGTCTTGGTAGAGTACAAGTGTCTAGGAATTTATCCGTTTCTTCCTGGTTTACTGGTTTATGTGAATAGAGCTGTTTGTAGTAATCTCTGATGGTAGTTTGTATTTCTGTGGATCAGAGGTGATATCCCCTTTATCATTTTTTATTGAATCTATTTTATTCTTCTCCCTTTTCTTTTTTATTAATCTGGCTAGTGGTATGTCTATTGTGTTGATCTTTCCAAAAAACCAGCTCCTGCATTTATTGATTTTTTGAAGGGTTTTTGTGTCTCTCTCTCCTTCAGTTCTGCTCTGATCTTAGTTATTTCTTGTATTCTGCTAGCTTTTGAGTTTTTTTTTGATCTTCCTCCTCTAGTTCTTTCAATTTTGATAATAGGGTGTCAATTTTAGATGTTTCCTTGTTTCTCATGTGGGCATTTATTGCTATAAATTTCCCTCTTGACACTGCTTTAAAGGTGTCCCAGAGATTCTGGTAAGTTGTGCCTTCATTCTGATTGGTTTTGAAGAACATCTTTATTTCTGCCTTCATTTCATTGTTTATCTAGTCGACACTCAGAAGCAACTTGTTCAGTTTCCAAGTAGTTGTACAGGTTTGAGTGTGTTTCTTAATCCTGAGTTGTAGTCTGATTGCACTGTGGTCTGATAGACTGTTTGTTATGATTTCTGTTCTTTTGCATTTGCTGAGGAGTGATTTGCTTCCAATGTTGTGGTCAATTTTAGAGTAAGTGCAAAGTGGTGCTGAGAAGAATGTATATTCTGTGGATTTGGGGTGGAGCATTCTGCATATGTCTATTAGGTTCGCTTGGTCCAGCTCTGCATTCAAGTCCTGGATATCCTTGTTAATTTTCTGTCTCATTGATCTGTCTAATATTGACAGTGGAGTGTTGAAGTCTCCCACTATTATTGTGTGGGAGTCTAAGTCTCTTTGTAGGTCATTAAGAACTTGCTTTATGTATCTGGGTGCTCCTGTGTTGGGGGCATATATATATGGGATAGTTAGCTCTTCCTGTTGGATTGATCCTTTTACCATTATGTAGTGTCCTTCTTTGTCTCTTTTGATCTTTGTTGGCTTAAAGTTCATTTTATCAGAGACTAGGATTGTAACCCCTGCTTTTTTTTGTTCTCCATGTGCTTGGTAAATCTTCTTCCATCCCTTTATTTTGAGTCCATGTGTGTCTTTGTATGTGAGATGGGTTTATTGAACACAGCACACTGATGGGTTTTGACTTTTTATCCAGTTTGCCAGTCTGTTTCTTTTGATTGGGGCATTTAGGCAGTTTACATTCAATGTTATTATTATTATGTGTGAATTTGATCCTGCCATTTTGTTACTGGCTGGTTTTCTTTACCATTAGTTGACTCATTTTCTTCATTGCATTTTTGGTCTTTGCCAACTGGTTTGCTTTTGCAATGACTGGTACTTGTTCCTTTCTGTGCTTAGTGTTTCTTTCAGGAGGTCTTGTAGGGCAGGTCTGTTGGTGACAAAATCTCTCAATAATTGCTTGTCCATAAAGGATTTTATTTCTCCTCACTTATGAAGCTTAGTTTGGCTGGATATGAGATTCTGGGTTGAAAGTTCTTTTCTTTAAGGGTGTTGAATATTGGCTCCCACTCTCTTCTGGCTTGTAGGGTTTCTGCCGAGAGATCTGCTGTGAGTCTGATTGGCTTCCCCCTGTGGGTGACCTGACTTTTCTCTCTGGTTGCCCTTAGCTTTTTCTCCTTCATTTCAACCCTGGTGAATCTGATGATTATGTGCCTTGGGGTTGCTCTTCTTGAGGAATATCTTTGTGGAGTTCTCTGTATTTCTTGAATTTGAAAATTTGGACTGCCTTGCTAGGCTTGAGAAGTTTTCCTGGATAATATCCTGGAGTGGGTTTTCCAGCTTGGATTCATTCTCCTCATCATATTCAGGTACACTAATGAAGCATAGATTAGGTCTTTTCACATAATCCCATATTTCTTGGAGGCTTTGTTCATTTCTTTTCACTCTTTTTTCTCTTGTCTTGCCTTCTCTTTTTATTTTATTGAGTTGATCTTCAATCTCTGATACCCTTTCTTCTGCTTGATCAAATCGGCTATTAAAACTTGTGTTTGCTTCATGTAGTTCTCGTGTTGCGTTTTTCAACTCCATCAAGTTGTTTATGTTCTTCTCTAAGCTAGTTATTCTAGTTAGCATTTCATCTAACCTTTTCTCAAGGCTTTTTGTTTCTTTGCATTGAGTTAGAACGTGTTCCTTTAGCTCAGAAAAGTTTGTTATTTTCCCCCTTCCGAAGCCTGTTTCTGTCAATTCGTCGCACTCCTTCTCGGTCAAGTTGTGATCCTGTATTGTTGAGGAGTTGTGATCCCTTGAAGGAGAAGAGGTGTTCTGGTCTTTGATGGTTTCAGCTTTTTTGTGCTGGTTAGATGTGTAACTCCCATCTTTGTGGAGTTACCTAGATGTGGTGTCAGGGAGCTGCTTAATGAGGTCACTTGTCTGTCTGTGGAGGTGCTACTGGATTTCTTTTATTTATTTATTTATTTAATTATTATTTGTTTTTATTCCATTTTAGGTTTTGGGGTACATGTGAAGAACATGCAAGATTGTTGCATAGGTACACACGTGGCAGTGTGATTTGCTGCCTTCCTCCCCTTCACCTATATCTGGCATTTCTCCCCATGCTATCTCTCCCCAACTCCCCACCCCCTGCTGTCCCTCCCCTATTTCCCCCCAACAGACCCCAGTGTGTAGTGCTCCCCTCTCTGTGTCCATGTGTTCTCATTGTTCAACACCCGCCTATGAGTGAGAACATGCGGTGTTTGATTTTGTGTTCTTGTGTCAGTTTGCTGAGAATGATGGTTTCCAGGTTCATCCATGTCCCTACAAAGGATGCGAACTCATCGTTTTTGATGGCTGCATCATATGCTGGAGAGGATGTGGAGAAATAGGAACACTTTTACACTGTTGGTGGGAGTGTAAATTAGTTCAACCATTGTGGAAGACAGTGTGGCGATTCCTCAAGGACCTAGAAATAGAAATTCCATTTGACCCAGCAATCCCATTACTGGGTATATATCCAAAGGATTATAAATCGTTCTATGATAAGGACACATGCACATGAATGTTCATTGCAGCACTGTTTACAATAGCAAAGACCTGGAACCAACCCAAATGCCCATCGATGATAGACTGGACAGGGAAAATGTGGCACATATACACCATGGAATATTATGCACTACTGGATTTCTAGGGACTCCTTCAGATTACTAGGGAAACTTCCTGTGTCTTTTTTGTTTATACTGAGAGATTAGGCCGGCCTCTTTTGCTGACCTGTATGCACTGCTGGGTTGTCAAGAATACCGCCCTGTTGCTATGTTGGCTTCCTGTGTTTTTTGTTAAAACCTTTAGCCCAGTCCCACCCCTCTAATGGTGGGTTGTGTCCTTCCTCTGCTGGGCTGGATCATTCAGTGTTCAGCTCAGACTGTGGCACTGGCTGTGCAACCCACTAGAGTCAGAGCTTCATCCCTCTGGTGTTTGTGGGGGAGAGTAGTGACCTGCCCAGTCAGCCACACCCAGCTGTCTTCCCCCTTTTGGCTTCCTCTCTCTCCAGTTGTGGGGTAGGGGCCCACCCAGCTGCTCCTGCTTACAGCTCCCTCTCTCTCCGGGCTGGGGGAGGGGGGTGATAGCTCAATCCGCAGGCTCTCCCAGCCGTCTTTTGGGCTTATGCATCTGTTTAGGTCTGTGCACCAATCTGGGACACCGTTCAGGATTATTATTCAACTCCACGCTTGTAATTCCCGGCGCTTGACTGGCAAAGATCCTCTGTTCTGTGTATTGCTGAGGCTTTGGGGGAAGTGCTGTATCTGGACTGGAGTGCCAGAGGGGGAGCCTCCGACTCACTGGTCAGATGCACTTTCTGGGTGAAGCAGCACCCCTCCCCGCCCTGGTCTGCACTGAGTGGGTTTTACTCACCATCGGACCAGACCCATTGAAATGCACCTGGTACCTCGGTTGGAGCTAGATCTCTGGATTTCTGCGTCTCTCTCACTGGGTGTTGTGCACTGGAGTTGTGTCTATTTGGCCATCTTGGGTCCAAAAACCCAACTCATCCTTTTTTATGGCTGCATAGAATTCCATGGTGTATATGTGCCACATTTTTTTATCCAATCTATCATTGATGGGCATATGGGTTGGTTCCAAGTCTTTGCTATTGTGAACAGTGCTGCAATAAACATATATGTGCATGTGTCTTTATAATAGAATGATTTATAATCCTTTGGGTATATACCCAGTAATGGGATTGTTGGGTCAAATGATATTTCTATTTCTAGATCCTTGAGGAATCACCACACTGTCTTCCACAATGATTGAACTAATTTACACTCCCACCAACAGTGTAAAAGCATTTCTATTTCTCTATTTCTTCTCCAGCATCTGTTGTCACCTGATTTTTTAAATAATTGCCATTCTAACTGGTGTGAGATGGTATCTCAATGTGGCTTTGTTTTGCATTTCTCTAATGACCAGTGATGATGAACTTGTTTTTATATGTTTGTTGGCTGCATAAATGTCATCTTTTGAGAAGTGTCTGTTCATATCCTTTGCCCACTTTTTGATGGGGTTGTTTTTTTCTTGTAATTTGTTTAAGTTCTCCATAGATTCTCGATATTAGCCCTTTGTCAGATGGGTAGATTGCAAAAACTTTTTCCCATTCTGTTGGTTGCTGGTTCACTCTAATGATAGTTTCTTTTGCTGTACAGAAGCTCTGGAGTTTAATTAGTTTGTCAAAGATCAGATGGTTGTAGTTGTGTGGCCTTCTTTCTGAGGCCTCTGTTCTGTTCCATTGGTCTATGTCTCTGTTTTGGTACCAGTACCATGCTGTTTTGATTACAGTAGCCTTATAATATAGTTTGAAGTCAGGTAGCATGATGCCTCCAACATTTTTTTTTTTTCCTTAGGATTGTCTTGGCTATGTGAGCTCTTTTTTGATTCCATATAAAGTTTAAGGTGTTTTTTCCCAATTCTATGAAGAAAGTCATTGGTAGCTTGATGGGGATAGCATTTAATCTATCTCCATACTGGCCAAACTTTGGCCAGTAAGGCCATTTTCACGATATTGGAAATGCAGAGATCACTTGCTTTCTATGATGCTCTTGTTGGGAACTGTGTATTGCAGCTGTTCCTATTTGGCCATCTTGGTGGAAATCACTGAAATGCTTTTTAAATTAACTTCATTATAATCAGGATGTGCATGACTGGGAGAGTTTCAGTCCCAATTCCTAAGTTTTAGGAACTAAAAACCAGGAGGAAATTTCATCAACAAAGTAGCAATCAGAGACACATGTTGGAGTGACCTGCACTCCCCTGGGCAGACACTAACTCCTTCTATCTCCTTCCACACCTTAACGTCCCCAACTGCAGTCCCTCATTAGGCTTGGACAATTCCTGCAAGAGACTTAGGGAGACCAGCTCCACAGGCTGCTATGCTCTGACCTTTACCCCCATGGGGGACCTTGACAGGTTCTACTGGTAGCTCTCTGAGATCTGGGCCATAGGTAAGGCCAAGAACAAGGTGGGTTGAGAGCCAGGGGTGTGTGCATGTGTGCATGCACATGTCTGTGTGTGTGTTAGGGAGTAGTTCAAAGGAAGAGGGGTTAGGGTGGGTTGGATAAGGTAGTGAAGCATGGCTTCATCCAGGGATGAGAAGTCTAAATCTGGAAGGAAAGAGGTGGAAATAGGGAGAATGGCTTTTTCTATCAGAGAGAGCTGAGGGAGGAAGTGGCAACAATGAGAGATGTTCTGGGTTTGAAAGAAGGTAGAAGTAAGTTGCCAAAACCCACTTACAGGGACACTCTAGAGGGAGTCTGTGTCCCATCCTTTGAAACCAGAGACCACCCTCACACTCCTGGATCTCTCTGCAGAAGCTGTCAGATGCCTGGGCCCTTCCCTTCCCAGAGATGCCACGTTTAATCCCACTACAGTCCCTGCTCCTCTTCTCTCTGTCCTCCCATCCCAATGCCCCAGCCCTGGGGCACAGCCTGAGCTGCACATGCTGGAGAGGGCTGGTTAGCGGCTGTGTACAGGGACTTAGACAGCTTCTTTGTTGTCTTTCTTTTCATACTCTTCTTTCCACAACCAAACCATTCAAGTAGGAGGTGTGGGGCAGGAGTTTGAGAGGAGGTAGCCTGGTCATGGAGACAGGGAGATGAAGCCATGCTTCACTATTACTCTTTGCTGCTGTGTTCTTTTCTTACCTCCACACAAATTCTCTCCTCACCTTGACTGACAGGATATCTCATCCTCCGCAGTGGAAGCTTCTGCAAGACAAGCTGATCCCTTTCTTCCTAACACTCATGGCTTCACCTGCTGAATTTGAGCACATGCTGACACAGATACACATTTCTCCAGGCTCTAAATCCCTTCCTCATGATTGAGGATGTGGTCACACCCATGCCTACGCCCATATACCCCCTTTCTCTTTATCCCTTAGTGGATGCAACATTTACTCTTCTGGAGGAGTCAGAAAAATTTGCCCAAGAAAGGTGCATTTCAGAGAGCAATGACATTAAAATTGGATATTCCAAGGGGCACAGGAGTTGGCCAGTTATCTAGAGGAACACTGAAAGCAGGGTGCAGCCCAGTCTTGACCTTGTAAGGACAGATCTCCAGGAACTCTGATGTTGTCACTGGTCACTGAGAACATGGACAGAAGGTGCTTCAGGTCTGTGAGGGTCAGAGATGCAGAGGTCCACAGAGCTACCCCAGCCCCAGGAGAACTTTGTATTTCATAATATCCCCTTGGGCAGTGATCAGAGCCCAAATGGCCTTCTATCACCACAATAGCTATGATGGGGAATTACAGAAGACTCTTGACCTGGGTCTTCAGTCTAAGATCATACATTTCAAATAGAGAAGAGGGGACAGTCCAGGCAAGAAGAACACATGCAATGTTAAAAACACATCATTATTAATCATATTCAGAGTTATCAAGTATTTCAGGATTAAGGAACAAGGACTAAATGGGATAGACTGAGGCACAGTTTATTTTTAGGAAGCCCTTTTGCAAACCATACAATATATAATAGAGAACTGACCAAAGGCAACAGTGTAGAGATGGAGAGGAGAAAACAAAACAAGTCCCATAAAGAAGGCAGAAAGATGTTTTTGGTTGATCAAAGTGAGTTTGGGCCAAATATATGGAGGCTGCTTCATTGCAGGAAATCACAAAGCCATCCAGGGCAGGAATGTTGATTTTGAAGTGACTTCCATGCTAAAGCTTGCTTGCTGGGATCCTGATGCCTCTGCACAGGAGTTGGCCAGTTGTCTAGAAGAACATGGAAAGCAGGGGGCAGCTGGCCTTGACTTTGCAGGGACAGAGAACTCCAGGAACTTCGATGTTGTCACTGGTCATTTACTGAGAACATGGACAGAAGGTGGTTCAGAGTTCATGGGAAAAAGAGGCAGGTTTGTGGCTGAGGAGCAGTGCCAATGGGGAGAGTGGCAGTGTCCAGAGAAAGCCATCAATAGTTGGTGGATCCTTGAGATCCAATATTCAGTGGACAGAGGATTAGAGGGGCTTTGTTTCTTCCTCTGTCATTGAAACCAGGACTGAAGAAGGGCCGCAGAGGTCCTGTAAAGGCACATTCAGAGAAGGTGTAGATGAGGGAGCCATGATCAGTGATGTTGTAGAAAGAGACCATGCCAGCCTCATAGTCCAGGAAAATCCCAACTTGGCATGGAGGTACCTTAAGGTGGAGGGGAGTCTGGGGGTCAGTGCCGGCCTCATATTTTTGTTTGTTCCACAGCCAAATTGTCCAGAAGCCACTCTTGGAACTGAGCAAAAAGTGCCCCTTCCTGCGCACAGAGTCACTGCAGACACCCAGGTCCCAGGCCTCCTTTCCTGTCACATCTACCTCCCAGTAATGTTTTCCAGAGTGGAAGTGCTGGGCACCCAGGACCATAGGATAACTATCAAATCTCTCTTCATTTCCAGGTATGTTCTGCTGGGTCTCTCCAAGCCTCACTTGTCTCCGATCTTCTGAAAGTATAAGCCATGGATTGGCTGTGTCTGGATCCAGAGTGATGTGGACTGCAGAGAGAGGACCACAGTCAGGCCTTGCATGGGAAGAGTCAGTAACTCTGTGCCTGTGGTGGGAGGATTTTGTGTAAACTCTAGGGCAAGCATGAGGCGTAAACCTCCCTGTGTAAGAAAATGACCAGCAGTCAGCTCTAGCCTTGGCCCTGACCTTTGAAGAAACCATCTTCCCTACCTCTGTCTCTGCTCCACCATCTCTCCTCAAAGTTGCCATCCAGGCTCCCTGACCCTGGGGATCTACTCTGTACCCCCATTATCCCCCACAAAACTCCTAGAGCTTGCCTCACCTGCATGTGTCCTCAGCATTTTCTTCAGCCCTGGCACATGGCACACACTCTTGAGTTCTGGAGAGACAATATCCAGGTCCTTCAGGTTACAGGACTCACTCCTGGGGGAAAGAGAGTTTGAGACTCCTGTCTCCTACTCCTATCCCAAACCCTAACACAGTAACCTCCATTGTGGAAGATTCTGATAATTTAATTCAACTTAAATTTACAAACACTTCTGGTGTTCAAGTCTCCAGGGGTAGGTGCGAGAGGCAAACAATGCAGGATTTAGTTACTACCCAGGAGTTCCTGGTTATAGAAGGCTCTGCAGCATTTGGACAGTCTATCTCTCCTCTCCAAGCCTGAGGTCACCAGGCAAATGCACTCAATTTCATTTTATCGGCAAGCCATATGAGACAGGCTGAATCATTTCTGCAAGGAACCTCAAGGAATCTTGCCCACACTGTGGGTCTTACTCATGACTCTTTCTGGCAGGTAACTGGTTAGATTCCACTGAGAAAGAGTCCCAGCAGGCTGTGTCCCAGTAGCCTGAATTCTGGGAAGACTCAGAACTTCCCAGAATTTCCCCTGTTTGGCAGGACTTTATTGTGTGAGGATGTTATGATCCAACTACTATGAGCAATCACCAACTAAGATGTCCATTTATTAGCTTTCTGAGACCAGAAAATATTTTATAGAAGATGAAGTCTTTGAGAATAGGGAGCCAGATGGGGAAAACTTCAGTGTATGTATTTCTAATACAGTAACCTTTGTCATAGGCATATATGCTTTCTTCTGGCCCCTCTTCTAACAAAGAGAAGGTAAGGCCCTTCCTTACCTTTCCAGGACAGTTATCACCTCCTGAGGAGAGAAGAGACAGAGAGTAAGTTCTGGATTGCTGGTTCACCACTGAGATGTTAGCCCTGTGGGTGATGTGATTCACCTGTGGTCCCTGGGGGCACTTTTCCTCTCCTTCCTCTCAGCCAAGGCCCCAAAGATGATTCTGAGCAGCTTGAAGCAGAATGGATATGTGGATGCTTGTGAGGTAACCAGAAGCCCAACATGAATGTGACTTACAGCTAGGGAAGGATTATCAGCTTAAGGACTCTGACTCAAAGATCAGATTTTTATATGTTATTACAAAATATATAAATTATATATATATATAAATTTTTTTTCCAGGGGAGAAAGAAAGGAGGGCAGAGAGGGCAAATAGCCCAGCTTGGCTTAAGCCCAGAGATAATCACAGGCAGAGAAAGGCCAAGTTCAGGTGTCTACAAACTGCTCTATTCCACTTGTGGGCCAGCATTTGTTGGGAAGGAAAGGTTGGTTAGTTAAAGGTCCCTCCTGTACTTAATATTGTCCCTTCCTGTATGTGAAACTAAATCACGGAGAATATTTTTGTTGTAGGGGTTGGGAACCATTACATAGGAGCTAGCAGGCTCCTAGACTCTGTCAAAAGTGTGTTAGAAAGCCTGGTTCAATGTTGGACAGAAGAGAGCCTGCCAAGTTAACCCAATACGGTTAGGTTTTTTGCACAAACCAGAAAGAAATGGCTCATGACCACTCTGACTGACAGTGAACAGGTGTGGGAAAAGGACTACAGAATATTAGAGCAGACATTGCTGGCAAGATGGCTGAATAGGAACAGCTCCGGTCTGCAGCTCCCAGTGAGATCAATGCAGAAGGTGGGTGATTTCTGCATTTCCAACTGAGGTACCCAGTTCATCTCACTGAGACTGGTTGGACAGTGGGGGCAGCTGATGGAGGGCAAGATAAAGCAGAGTGGGGCATCACCTCACCTAGGAAGTGCAAGAAGTTGGGGAACTCCCTCTTCTAGCCAAGGGAAGCCATTAGGGACTGTACCGTGCATTCCAGCCCAGGTACTGTGCTTTTCCCATGGTCTTCACAAGCCACAGATCAGGAGATACCCTCTGATGCCTATGCCACCAGGTCTCTGGGTTTCAAGCACAAAACTGGGCAGCCATTTGGGCAGACACTGAGCTAGCCACAGGAGCTTTTTTCCCATATCCCAGTGGCACCTGGAATGCCAGTGAGACAGAACCATCCACTCCCTAAAAAGGGGGCTGAAGCCAGGAAGCCGTGGTCTGGCTTGGTGGGACCCACCCCCACAGAGCCCAGAAAGCTAAGATCCACTGGCTTGAAACTCTTGCTGCTAGCACAGCAGCCTGAGCTCGACCTGGAATGATTGAGGTTGGTGGAGGGAGGGGCATCTGCCATTACTGAGGCTTGAGTGGGCAGTTTTACCTCACAGTGTAAACAAAACTGCTGGGAAGTTTGAATTGGGCAGAGCCCACTGTACCTCAGCAAGGCTGCTGTGGCCAGACTGCCTCTCCTCTCTGGGCAGGGCATCTCTGAAAAAAAAAGGCAGCAGCCCCAGTCAAGGACTTATACATAAAACCCCCATCTCCCTGGGACAGAGCACTTGCGGGGAGGGGCTGTTGTCGATGCAGCTTCAGCAGACTTAAACATCCTTTCCTGACAGCTCTGAAGAGAGCAGTGGACCTCCCAGCACAGTGTTTGAGCTCTGAAAAGGGACCAACTGCCTCCTCAAGTGGGTCCCTGACCTCGTGTATCCTGACTGGGAGACAGCTCCCTGTGGGGGCTGACAGATACTTCATACAGGAGAGCTCTGGCTGGCATCCGGTGGGGTACCCTTCTGGGACAAAGCTGCCAGAGGAAGGAACAGGCAGCAATCTTTGCTGTTCTGCAGCCTCTGCTGGTGATACCCAGGGAACAGGGTCTGGAGTGGACCTCCAACAAACTCCAACATACCTTCAGCAGAGGGGCCTGTTAGAAGAACTAACAAACAGAAAGGAATAGTATTAACATCAACAACAAGGACATCCACTCAGAGAACCCATTCAAAGGTCACTGACTTCAAAGACCAAAGGCAGTATATTCAGGAAGATGGTGAGAAACCAAGGCAAAAAGGCTGAAAATTCCAAAAAACAGAATGCCTCTTCTCCTCTAAAGGATCACAACTCCTCACCAGCAAGGGAACAAAACTGGATGGAGAATAAGTTCGAAGAATTAGCAGAAGTAGGCTTCAGAAGGAGGGTAATAACAAACTCCTCTGAACTGAAGGAACATGTTCGAACCCAATGCTAGGAAGCTAAGAACCTTGGATAAAGGTTAGAGGAATTGCTGACTATAATAACCAGTTTAGAGAAGAATGTAAATGATCTGATGGAGCTGAAAAAGCACGAGAACTTTGTGAAGCATACACAAATATCAATAGCTGAATTAATCAAGCAGAAGAAAAGATATCAGAGACTGACATCAACTCAGTGAAATAAAGTGAGAAGACAAGATTAGAGAAAAAAGAGTGAAAAGAAATAAAGCCTCCAAGAAATATGGGACTATGTGAAAAGACCAAATCTATGTTTGATTGGTGTAACTGAAAGTGATGAGGAGAATGGAACCAAGTTGGAAAACACTCTTCAGGATGTTATTCAGGAGAACTTCCCCAACCTAACAAGGCAGGCCAACATTCAGATTCAGGAAATACAGAGAACACCACAAAGATACTCCTTGAGAAGAGCAACACCAAGACTATGTAGTCATCAGATTCACCAAGGTTGAAATAAAGGAAAAAATGTTAAGGGCAGCCAGAGAGAAAGGTCAGGTTACCCACAAAGGGAAGTCTAGCAGACTAACAGTGGATCTCTTTGCAGAAACCCCACAAGCCAGAAGAGAGTGAGGGCCAATATTCAACATTCTAAAGGAAAGAATTTTCAACCCAGAATTTCATATTCAGCCAAGCTAAGCTTCTTAAGTGAAGGAGAAATAAAATCCTTTACGGACAAGCAAATGCTTAGAGATTTTGTCAGCCTCCAGGCCTGCCTTACAGGGGCTCCTGAAGGAAGAACTACACATGGAAAGAAACAACTGGTACCAGCCACTGTAAAAACATACCAAATTGTAAAGACCACTGATGCTATGAAGAAACTGCATCAACTAATGGGAAAAACAACCAGCTAGCATCATAATGACAGGATCAAATTCACACATAACAATATTAACGTTAAATGTTGATGGGCTAAATGCCCCAATTAAAAGACAGAGACTGGATAATTGGATAAAAGGTCAAGACCCATCAGTGTGCTGTATTCAGGAGACCCATCTACATGCAAAGACACACATAGGCTCAAAATAAAGGGATAGAGGAAGATTTACCAAGCAAATGGAAAGTGAAATAAAAAAAAAAGCAGGAGTTGCAATCCTAGTCTCTGATAAAATAGACTTTAAATCAACAAAGATCAAGAGACAAAGAACAACATTACATAATGGTAAATGGATCAAGGCAACAAGAAGAGCTAACTATCCTAAATATATATGCACCCAATATAGGAGCACCCAGATACATAAAGCAAGTTCTTAATGACCTAAAAAGAGCCTTAGACTCCCACACAATAATAGTGGGAGGCTTTACCACCCCATTGTCAATATTAGATCAATGAGACAGAAAATTAACATGGATATCCAGGACTTGAACTAACCTCTGGACCAAGTGGACCTAACAGGTATCTATAGAACTCTCTACGCCAAATCAACAGAATATACATTCTTCTCAGCACCACATCGTACTTTTTCTAAAATTGACCATATAATTGGAAGTAAAACACTCCTCAGCAAATGCAAAAGAACGGAAATCATAACAGTCTCTTAGATCTCAGTGCAATCAAATTAGACAGGATTAAGAAAGTCACTCAAAACTGCAGAACTACATGGAAACTGAACAACCTGCTCCTGAATGACTACTGGGTAAATAATGAAATTAAGAAAGATGTTCTTTGAAACCAGTGAGAACAAAGACACGACATGCCAGAATCTCTGAAACACATTTAAAGTGGTGTGTAGAGGGAAATTTATAGCACTAAATACCCACAAGAGAAAGCAGGAAAGATCTAAAATTGACACCCTAACATCACGATTAAAAGAACTAGAGAAGCAAGAGCAAACATTTCAAAAGCTAGCTGAAGACAAGAAATAACTAAGATCAGAGCAGAACTGAAGGAGATAGAGACACAAAAAACTCTTAAAAAAAAAAATCAGTGAATCCAGGAGCTGGTTTTTTGAAAGAACAAGATAGACTGCTAGCCAGGCTGATGAAGTAAAGAGAGTAGAATTAAATAGATGCCAAAAAAATTAAAAGGGATATCATCACTAATCCCAGAGAAATGCAAACTACCACTAGAGAATACTATGAATACCTCTATGTGAATAAACTAAAAAAATCTAGAAAAATGGATAAATTCCTGGACACATACACCCTCCCAAGACTAAAGCAGGAAGAAGTCGAATCCCTAAACAGATCAATAATAAACTGAAATTGAGGCAGTAATTAATTGCCTATGAACCAAAAAATGTCCAGGCCCAGATGGATTCACAGCCAAATTCTAACAGAGTGTACAAAGAGGAGCTGGTACCATTCCTTCTGAAACTATTCCAAATAATATAAAATGAGGAAATTCTCCCTAACTTATTTTATGAGGCCAGCATCATCCTGATACCAAAACCTGGCAGAGACACAACAAAAAAGAAAATTTCAGGCTGATATCCCTGATGAACATTAATGCAAAAATCCTCAATAAAATACTGGCAAACCATATCCTGCAGCACATCAAAAAGCTTATCCACCACAATCAAGTTGGCTTCATCCCTGGGATCCAAGCCTGGTTCAACATATGCAAATCAATAAATGTAACCCATCACATAAACAGAACCAGTGACAAAAACCACATGATTATCTCAATAGATGCAGAAAAGGCCTTTGACAAAATTCAACAGCCCTTCATGCCAAAAACTCTCAATAAGTAGGTATTGATGGAACGTATCCCACAATAGTAAGAGCTATTTATGACAAACCACAGCCAATATCATATTGAATGGGCAAAGACGGAAAGCATTCCCTCTGAAAACTGGCACAAGACAAGGATGGCCTCTCTCAACACTCCTTTTCAACATAGTATTCGAAGTTCTGGCCAGGGCAATCAGGCAAGAGAAGGAAATAAAGGGTTATTCTGTTAGGAAAACAGGAAGTCAAATTGTCTCTGTTTGCAGATGACATGATTGTATATTTAGGAAACCCCATCATCTCAGCCCAAAATCTCCTTAAGCTGATTAGCAACTTCAGCAAAGTCAAAATCAATATGCAAAACTCAAAATTTTTTGAGTTACAAAATCAATGTGCAAAACTCACAAGCACTCCTATACACCAGTACCAGACAAACAGAGAGCCAAATCATGAGTGAACTCTCATTCCCAATTGCTACAAAGAGAATAAAATACCTAGGAATACAACTTACAAGGAATGCGAAGGACCTCTTCAAGGAGAACTACAAGCCACTGCTCAAGGAAATAAGAGAGGACACAAACATATAGAAAAACTTTCCATGTTCATGGATAGGAAGAATCAATATTGTGAAAATGGCCATACTGCCCAAAGAAATTTATAGATTCAAAGCTATCCCCATCAAGCTACCATTAACTTTCTTCACAGAATTAGAAAAAAACTACTTTAAATTTCATATGGAACCAAAAAAGAGCCCAGATAGCCAAGACAATCCTAGCAAAAAGAAAAAGCTGGAGGCATCATGCTACTTGAGTTTATACAAGGCTACAGTAACCAAAATAGCATGGTACTGGTAACAAAACAGATATATAGATCAATGGACTAGAACAGAGGCCTCAGAAATAATGCCACACATCTACAACCATCTGATCTTTGACAAACCTGACAAAAACAAGCAATGGGGAAAGGATTCCCTATTTAATAAATGGTGTTGGGAAAACTGGCTAGCCATATGCAAAAAGCTGAAACTGGATCCCTTCCTTGCATCTTATACAAAAATTAACTCAAGATAGATTACAGACTTAAGTGTGAGACCTAAAACCATAAAAACCCTAGAAGAAAACCTAGTTAATACCATCAGGACATAGGCATGGGCAAAGAATTTATGACTAAAATACCAAAAGCAATGGTAACGAAAGCCAAAATAGAAAAGAACTTCTGCATAATAAAATAAACTATCATGAAAGTGAACAGGCAACCTACGGAATAGGAGAAATTTTTTGCGATCTATCCATCTGACAAAGGGCTAATATCCAGAATCTACAAAGAACTTAAATTTACAAAAACAAAACAAAACAAAACAAAAACCCATCAAAAAGTGGGCAAAGCATATGACCAGACTCTTCTCAAAAGACATTTATGTAGCCAGCAAACATGAAAAAAAGCTCATCATCAATAGTCATTAGAGGAATGGAACTCAAAACCATACTGAGATACCATCTCACACCTGTTAGAAATGTGATCATTAAAAAGTCAGGAAACAACAGATGCTGGAGAGGATGTGGAGAAATAGGAACACTTTTACACTGTTGGTAGGAGTGTAAATTAGTTCAACCATTGTTGTGAAGACACTGGAAGACAGTGGAAGACACTGGAAGACAGTGTGGCGATTCCTCAAGGATCTAGAAATAGAAATACCATTTGACCCAGCAATCCCATTACTGGGTATATACCCAAAGGATTATAAATCATTTTATTATAAAGACACATGCACATGTATGTTTATTGTGGCACTCTTCACAATAGCAAAGACCTGGAACCAACCCAAATGCACATCAATGATAGAGTGGATAAAGAAAATGTGGCACATAGACACCATGGAATACTGTGCAGCCATAAAAAAGGATGAGTTCACGTCCTTTGCAGGGACGTGGATGAAGCTGGAGACTATCATTCTCAGCAAACTGACACAAGAACAGAAAACCAAACGCCATTATGTTCTCACTCATAAGTGGTTGCTGAACAATGAGAACACATGAACACAGAGAGGGAAACATCACACACCGGGGCCTGTTGGGGGGTGGAGGCGGGGGTAGGGGAGGGAGAACATTAGGAGAAGTACCTAATGTAGATAATGGGTAGACAGGTGCAGCAAAGCACCATGGCACTTGTATACCTATGTAACAAACCTGCACATTCTGCACATGTGCACCAGAACTTAAAGTGTAAGAGAAAAAAAAAGAATTATAGAGCAGAAGGGACTTGTGAGACCATCTAGTCTATACTTTCCTACAGTGAGGCGACATATCACTGGTGCAAGATGATTCTAAGTACAACATGCACTGAGCTTTTTAAAAGTCCTGTGCTTATTTTCGTCTTTACTTCTTACTATTTGGGTCAACATTGTCAAACTATTTAGCTTTAGTTCCTCACTAAATCTCTTAATATCTCTGCACCTTAGCTCTCACACCTATGAAATGTAGAAAATAGCACCTACTTGAACGCCTGGCAGCTAATATGAGCTATTTAAGACTTTGCAGTTAATATTATGATTGCTATAAAATAAATTAGAAAAATATATCTGTAACATGTCTACACATGATTTTTTGGCTATTTCTTTAGACAAATTTTCTTTTAAACTAAATTTACTCAGAGAAAGAGATGATTTAAAGAAAAATAACATGTTAAAATCATTTAGGTAGGTCACAGAAATAGCAGAAAGTATAAAGATGCATTTATGACTAAATGTTCGGGAACCCTGTTATTTAGTCCACTTCATCTCTCTTATTTCACAGAGAAATTATGTCTAGGATCGGAAAACCCCTCAACCAAGAGTTACAGAGAGAACTGGTTGCAGGGCTAGGGCTTGGCTACTCTGTCTTAATTTTCAGTTTGGTGTTTTTAGTTATACTACATTTATTAAAACTTACCCATGGGCAGACACTCATCTAAGAGGCTTAGTGGATCTGATCATTTAATGCTTATAAAAAATCCTTTGAGACATGTACTATTATTATGCTTATTTAACATATGAGAAACTCAGTACTCACAACAATAAAGGAACTCTCAAGGTCTCACACTGAGTGTGTAGGGAAAGCAGGTACCAGGTACGGCCATTTCTGTTAACTGCTGAATGGAATATTTTCTCCTAAATCTGCACCATTTGTGCCTTGAACCCAAACCATTCATGGGTTTGAATTCCACTTTATTTAAGAACATTTCAGGGACCAGGTGTCCATTTGTTCAAATGGCAATTCCAGATAGCTCTGACCTTTTTCAGTTATTCCCTCAATCTTAGAAGGAAACCCCTCCCTGATAGCATTAGGAGAAATACCTAATGTAGATGACAGGGTGATGGATGCAGCCAACCGCCATAGCATGTGTATACTTATGTAACATGCCTGCACATTCTGCACATATATCCCAGAACTTAAAGTATAATAAAAAGAAAGAGGGAAGCCCTCCCTGTCTCACCTGCAGCAGTTCCAGTGCTGAGCCGTGGCACCTTCGCTCCAGCTCTGAGATGAGCTCTTGCAGGGCCTGGGTCTGCTGGGCCAGCTCAGCCTCTTTCTCCCCCAGGATTCTCAGCTGTTCCCTCTCATCCTTCTCCAGCTCCTGCAGTTGCTTCTGTTCTTCTTCAACTAGGAAGTTTTTTTGCTGCACAAACTCTGCGTGAATCCTAGATTTCTGTGTTTCCACCTTTCTCTTTAGTGTCAAGGGAAAGAAGCAGTTTTTACGAACATCTCCCCAGCTTTGGGAATGGAGGTATTGGTACCTATTCCTATCCCCTAGAGACTCCACTCTGGTGGAACACATACACACACACACACACACACACACACACACACACACAGTTTTGCTTAGGAGGTAGGTGGGTGAGGTTTTCTGGTACAGTGAGGGGAATGGACTTGGTGAGGGTACGCTGTAGCTGGCCCACAACCACAGCTACATGAATATATGGCATCAAGGACTTTTTTCAACCTCTCCTCCAAACCCAGTCACCACTCAAATGTGCCACTGTGTCTTCATGTCTCAGTGAGTTACTGAGGAAAAAAACACCTGTTCCCACCTCCTACAACCTCACAAAGCCAGGCTCATGCCACAACCTCTAAGTCCTGGGAAAGGGGGGGTTGGGGACATTCTTTGCTTTTCCTCTCCATTTAGTAACTGGAAGGTCACTCGATGACACATGAGGATCTGTTTTGTCACCACAACCCAACTCACCCTACCTCAATCCCAAATGTTCCTCTTCTGGGATCTATTGGGGATGGGCTCCTTCCCCTCACCTCTCATCCCTGACATGCCCCACCTCTCCTAGGAAATCATCAGTGCAGAACAAAACATTGATTCTTCATTATATTTTGGACCAAAGGTCTGGACATGGTCAAGTAACCACCCGGTCTGATGGGTATTCCTATGTCAGGCCTTGATGGTTTTCTTAAGTTTATTCCTTATAGCCCTTGTCACTTCCTGAAACGCTTAGCTAGCAATTGGGTTTTTCTCCCAGGATATTTGTCTCAGACACCCAGGTGCTGATGCCATCAATCCTCTGAGACTGGACTCAGAGGAGCTTGAAACTTTAGGGTATAGCTAGATCCTCTCAGCACCTTCTTCCAGGATTCTTGATCCTCAGGCCTGATGGGGAGCTCTCCTTTGAACCTGCATCATTTTTATTCCCCTCTATCTGGAAACCTAGAGGGCAGATGGTTTCTGGAGAGTGAGACAGACCAACTCTATCACTCCTTAGACAGGCAGAGCTACGGTTAAGGCTATGAGTCAAGGACCCTGGACCCTGCCCAGCCTTCCAGCCTAAGATCCCCATCAGTATGTCATTCTTGCCTTCCAGTCTGCTCTCCTCATTGCAATGTTCACTTCTAACTTCTCAGCCAACTCCTGCTTTCTTCTCAATTCTCCTAATGCCACCTGGAGCTTATTCTGCAGAGAAAGACAGCATATTAGTCTCTATACAGACCAAGTAATAGGGTGGGGGTAATCTTTGAGCATTTTCTCAATGCATAGCCCCCACTCCTGGGGAATGAGAAGGTTGGGTTTAGCTTATAATTCTCCTCCTACATTATACACGGAGAGAGGTAAATCCCTCCTTTCTCTAACTCCTCCAATACAGAGGTGTTCCCTTCCTGTTACCCACTCTGAAAACAAAGCACTTATCAGGGCCCATCTTCTTTCCTCCTGTTTGTGTCACTAAGGCCTCACCTGGTACTCCTGTGCAGCCTCCTCGAGAGGGACCGTGGTGTGGTCACGGTGTTTCCGTGATTGGGCACACACCAAGCAAAGGGCCTTCCCATCTTTCTCACAGAACAGGTGAAGTCTCTCTCCATGCACTGCACACTGTTTCCCCTGTGTGCCCTCTTTGGTATCCTGGCTGATTTCTCGAAGGTTGTCCACCATGTTGGCTAGCTGTCGGTTGGGGCGGAGATTCTTGAGCAGAAAGCGCTGCCGGCACACAGGACAGACACCGCCCCCATTTCTCCCAACGCCAGAGATGCATTCCTGGCAGAAGTTGTGGCCACATTCGATGCTCACAGGCTCCACGAAGGGGTCCAGGCAGATAGGGCACGTGACCTCCTCCCACATCATTGTCAAGCGTGCTGCTGAAGCCATAGCTGTGCCCTTCCTGTTAAGCAGCAGTGTGGAGACCTTTGTGGGGGCTGCCTGGGAGAGAAGAAAGGGAAAGGAGAACATGAGAAAGTCTGTGTAAGAAAAACAAAAAGTCAACATAATCCCTATCGAAATACCAATGGCAGTCTTCACAAAAATAGGAAAAAACAATCCTAAAATTTACATGGAATCACAAAAGACCCAGAATAGCCAAAGCTATCCTGAGCAAAAACGAAACTGGAAGAATCACATTACCTGACTTCAAATTATACTATAGAGCCAAAGTAACCCAAACAGCATGGTACTGGCATAAAAACAGACACATAGACCAATAAAACAGAGTAAAAAACCCAGAAACAAATCCAGACATCCACAGTGAGCTCACTTTCAACAAAGGTGCCAAGAACACATAGTGAGGATAGGACAGTCTCTTCAATAAATGCTGCTGGGAAAACTGGATATCCACATGCAGAAGAATGAAACTATACCCCTATCTCACTGTATACAAAAATCAAATCAAAATGGATTAAAGACTTAAATCTAAGACCTCAAATTATGAAAGGACTACAAGAAAACATTGGAGAAACTCTCCAGGACATTGGACTGGGCAAAGATTTCATTTAAATATCCCACAAGCATAGGCAACCAAAGCAAAATTGGACAAATAGGATCACATCAAATTGAAAAGCTGCTGCACAGCAAAGAACACAATCCACAAAGTGAAGAGACAACCCACAGAATGGGAGTAAATATTTGCAAACTATCCATCTGACAAGGGATTAATAATCAGAATATGTAAGGAGCTCAAACAACTCTATAGGAAAAAAAATGTAATAATCTGGTTCAAAAATGGACAAAAGATCTGAATAGACATTTCTCAAAAGACATACAAATGACAAACAGGCATAGGAACAGTTGCTCAACATCACTGATTATCAGTAAAATGCAAATCAAAAGTACAATAAGATATCTCACCTCAGTTAAAATGTCTTTTATCCAACAGACTGTAACAAATGCTGGTGAGGGTGTGGAGAAAAGGGAACTCTCGTACGCTGTTGGTGGAAATGTAAATTAGTACAATCACTACAGAGAACAGTTTAGAGGTTCTTCAAAAAACTGAAAATAGAGTTACCATATGATCCAGCAATCCCACTGCTAGGTATATACCCCAAAGAAAGGAAATCAGTGTATCAAAGTGATATCTGCACACTCATGTTTATTGCAGTATGTTTCACAATAGCCAAGATTTGGCGGCAACCTAAGTGTCCATCAACAGATACATGGATAAATAAAATATGGTACATATACAAAATAGAGTACTATTCAGCCATAGAATACGAGATCCTGTCATTTACAACAAAATGAATGGAACTGGAGGTCATTATGTTAAGTGGAATAAGCCAGGCACAGAAAGACAAACATTGTATGTTCTCATTTGTAGGCGCTAAAAATCAAAACAATTGAACTCATGGAGTTAGATAATAGAAAGATGGTTACCAGAGGCTGGGAAGAGTAGTAGGGAGGGTGTGTTGGGGGAAAGTAGGATGGTTAATGGGTACAAAAATGGAGTGAATTAGATCTAGTATTTGATAGCATAACAGGTGACTATAGTCAATAATTTAATTGTACATTTGAAAGAGTGTAATTGCATAGTTTATCACGGATGATCAGTGCTTGAGGTGCTAGATACCCCATTTACCCTGATGTGACTATTACACATTGTATACCTGTATCAAAATACTCCATGTAGCCCATAAATATACCTACTATGTGCCCAGAAAAATTAAAACTAAAAAAAGAAGAAAACCAAAATGATGCAAAGGAAAATAAAAAAATAAAAATGGTGGCTCACGCTTGTAATCCCAGCAGTCTGGGAGGTCGAGGTGGGTGGATCACCTGAGGTCAGGAGTTCGAGACCAGCCTGACCAACATGGTGAAACTCTGTCTCTACTAAAAATACAAAAAATAGCTGGGAGTGGTAGTGGGTGCCTGTAATCCCAGCTACTCAGGAGGCTGAGGCAGGAGAATTGCTTGAACCTGGGAGGTGGAGGTTGCAGTGAGCTGAGTTGGTGCTACTGCACTCCAGCCCAGGCAACAGAGGGAGACTCCATCTCCAAAAAGAAGAAAAAAAAAGGGCATAAAATTAATGGTAAAAAACTAGTAATTACTTTTGCATGGACCAAATAGTTTGTTTAATAAGTTTATTCTTCTGAATAACAAGAACTCCTCCATTGTTTGGCCCATTGATCCACTGAGACAGAAGGAGAAACTGAGTCCCTAAAAGAGGGAGTGAAAATTGGCAAGAACATCACAAAGCTGACAGTTCTCTCATCATGTCCATTCCTGCTTAAACCCTCAGTGCCCATTCATCTTCTCTCTGGTACCAGCAGGCCTCCATGTTGCTGAGAAACTAGTCATAAAATAGCTACTTTTAACCACGTACCTTCCATGTGCCAGAGATACTACATGCTTTGAATACATCTTCATTAATCATTCCAATATTGGCAAAAGTCAGGTGTATATGTATGTACATGAGCATATATACATGTATGTATTCACACAGAGCAACAGGAACTGGGTCAGCACTCCCTGGGCTCTTCTTTCAGCTGCTCCAAACTAAGTTTAGTTCCTGACATCACTTCTTCTATGACAAAGAGTAATTTTGAAGGCCTATACATTTCTGGTTGAACATCCTAAGCAGCCTGCCCCTCTCACCTCTGGAGGACTTTTGGACCTGGGAGTCTCCAGGATTGCAGATCTCCCCCACGCTCCTGGCTAGGCTGTAGTGCTGGCTCTCTCAGCTGCACCCAGCTCTCATCCCAGCTCAGGTGCCAGCATGGGGCAGCCGGGCCCCTTCCCCTTCTGGGTAACTCCACAGTCATGTCCACACCCCAGCCTCCTCCCAAGTCGGGGGCAGCCGGAACCCTTCCCCTTCTGGGTAACTCCGCAGTCACGTCCACACCCCAGTCTCCTCCCAAGTACGGGGCAGCAGGACCCTTCCCCTGCTTGGTAACTCCGCAGTCACGTCCAACACCCCAGCCTCCTCCCAAGTACGGGGCAGCAGGACCCTACCCCTTCTGGGTAACTCCGCAGCAGTCACGTCCACACCCCAGCCTTCTCCCAAGTACGGGGCAGCAGGACCCTACCCCTTCTGGGTAACTCCGCAGCAGTCACGTCCACACCCCAGCCTTCTCCCAAGTACGGGGCAGCCGGAACCCTTCCCCTTCTGGGTAACTCCACAGTCATGTCCACACCCCAGCCTCCTCCCAAGTCGGGGGCAGCCGGAACCCTTCCCCTTCTGGGTAACTCCGCAGCAGTCACATCCACACCCCAGACTCCTTCCAGGTTAGGAGGCCAGCGTCGGAAGCACAGAGGGGCTTGGACTGAGGGATCCCTGGTGGGAAAAGGGGCAAATGGGACCGGCTCAAGGATGGAGACTTGTTGGAAGGGGCTCTGCAACCCAGGGGCAGGGGAGAGAGGTCCCCTAGGAGGGCAGGGGTTCCTTGATCTAGTGAGGTTCACTCACCTTTACAGGGGACTCAACGCCCGGTAGCCAGCTTCCTATTTCACTTTCAGTTTCCTCTCAGAGGCAAGTCTGAGAGGAAAGAGCAGGGAGGAGGAGCCGTGGGAGGAGAGAGGGAGGAGCCGTGGGAGGAGCGGAGCCTTGAAAGGGTGTGTGGAGAAATGCCGCTGAGAAGGAAGGGAGGTGGGAGGAGAGAAGTCAGAGTTGGGCTAGGGGAGGCTTCAGAGGCTCTGGACAGCCA
Source organism: Aotus nancymaae (assembly GCF_030222135.1). Lineage (NCBI taxonomy): Eukaryota > Metazoa > Chordata > Mammalia > Primates > Aotidae > Aotus > Aotus nancymaae. Next base: position 55,304,604 of record NW_026988473.1, on the reverse strand, counting down.
GGGAGCTTCTCTGAGACTGGGAAGTAGTGGAAGCCCAGTAGCCCGTGGTCCTGGGTGCGCGCCCCCTCTCATGTCTTCATTATCTGATTTTGTAAAATATCTACAAGATGGGGGAGTCCGGGCTGCTTTCTTTGACACTGGTTATCACCCCACACCTCGATGCTGTGTTCATGTCTGGAAGCTGCTTTTAAGGAGGGTTGGATGCAGAGAAGAGTGGCTGGTGCTCTCCCTCACGTGCCATCATCTGCTTCTTACTTCCGGAAGCTAATTCTTTTCATGTGACTGATGTGACTATTATTTTTTTTTAACATCTGCAGGTGAGTGATTTATTTCGCATGACCCCAAGGTAAGTATCCCACCAGTGAGTGGTGAGAAGGGAATTGACATTTGACAACCAGCTGTGTTCTTGTCACAGAGCTAGAGACGTTCTCAGGTTATATTATTTTAATTTTTAATCGTTAAATACACAGAATATAAAATTTACCAAAGTAATTTTGTTTCTGTGTCTGTAGTAGGTGTATATATTTGTTTCTGTGTCTGTAGTAGGTGTATATATTTATGGGCTACATGAGATATTTTGATACAGGTAGAGCATACAGTCCATAATAATCACATCAGGGTAAGTGGGGGTATCCATCACCTCAAGCATTTATCACTTCTTTGTGTCACAAACAATCCAATTATATGTTTTTTAGTTATTTTAAAATGTATGATAAATTATCATTGTCTGTAGTCACCCTGTTATGCTATACAATACTAGATCTTACTCATTCTATCTCATGTATTTTGAACTCATTAATCATCTGCCACATACCCTCCCGGCTACCCTTCCCAGCCTTTGGTAACCATCATTCTTCTATCTTCATGAGTTCAATTGTTCTAATTTTTAGCTTCCACAAATAAGTGAGAATATACAATTGGTTGTTTGCCTGTGTTTGGTTTATTTTACTTAACATAATGACCCCCATTTTCCACCCATGTTGTACCAATGAAAGGTTCTCCTTTATATGGCTAATCAGTACTCCATTGTGTATGTGTACCACACTTTCCTTACCCATTTGTCTATTGATGGATGCTTAGATTGCTTCCAAATCTTGGCCATTGTGAATAGTGTTGCAATACACATGAGAGCGCAGATATCTCTTTGATATACTGATTTCCTTTCTCTTGGGTATATACTTAATAGTATTTTTTCTGGGTATATACCTAGAAGTATCCAGTAAGATTGCTAGTTCATATGGTAGCTCTATTTTTAGTTCTTTGAGGAACCTTCAAACTGTTCTCCATCGTGATTGTACTAATTTCCATTCCCATCCACAGTGTATGAGGGTTTCCTTTTCTACATATTCTTGCCAGCATGTTATTGCCTTTCTTTTGGATAAAAGACATTTTAACTGAGGTGAGCTAATATCTCATTGTAGTTTTGATTTGCATTTCTCTGATGATCAGTGGTATTGAGCCCATTTTCATATACCCATTTGCCACTTGTATGTCATCTTCTAAGAAATGTCTATTCAGATCTTTTGTCCATTTTTGATTAGGATTATTATTTTCCTATAGAGTTGTTTGAGCTCCTTATATATTCTGGTTATTAATCCCTTGTCAGGTGGATAGCTTACAAATATTTACTCCAATTCTGTGGGTTGTGTCTCCATTTCATTGTTTCCTTTGCTGCGCAGAAGCTTTTTAACTTGATGTGATCACGTGTCCAGTTTTGCTTTGGTTGCCTGTGCTTGAGGGGTATTTGAAAGAAATCTTTGCCCAGTCCAATGTCCTGGAAAGTTTCCCTAGTACTTTCTTGTAGTAGTTTCATCGTTTGAGGTCTTAGATTTGTCTTTAATCCATTTTGATTTTTGTATACGGTGAGAGACAGGGGTGTAGTTTTATTCTTCTGCATGCGGATATCCAGTTTTCTCAGCAGCATTTATTGAAGACACTGTCCTTTTCCCATTGTATGTTCTTGGCACCTTTGTTGCAAGCGAGTTCACTGTAGATACATGAATTTGTTTCTGGGTTTTCTCTATTCTTTTCTATTAGTCTAAAGGTCTGTTTTTATGGCATCACCATGATGTTTTGGTTACTATAGCTCTATAGTATAATTTGAAATCAGATAGTGTGATTCTCCAGTTTTGTTCTTTTTGCTCAGGATAGCTTTGGTTATTCTGGCTCTTTTGTGATTCCATATAAATTTTAGGATTTTCTTTTCTATTTCTGTAAGGAATGTCATTGATATTTTGATAGGGATTGCATTGAATTTGTAGATTACTTTTGGTATTATGGACAGTTTAACAATATTGATTCTTCCAATCCATGAATGTGGATTTTTAAAAAATTTTTAAGTCCTCTTCAACATCTTGCATTAATATTTTATAGCTTTCACTTTTTTGGTTAAGTTTATTCCTAGGTATTTAATTTTACTTTTAGCTATTGTAAATGAGATTACTTTCTTGATTTCCTTTTCAGGTCGTTTGCTCTTGGCATGTAGAAATGCTACTGATTTTTGTACGTTGATTTTGTATTCTACAACTTTTCTGAATTTGTTTCCTCAAAAAACTATTAGAAATGATTTTTAGGTTTTCTTAAATATAAGATCATATTATTTTCAAACAAGGATAATTTGATTACTTTCTTTCCAGTGTGGAAGCCATTTCCTTTCCTCATTTGATGGCTCTAGCTAGGACTTCCAGTACTATGTTGAATAACAGTGGTGAAAATGGACATCCTTGTCTTGTTTCAGATCTTAGAGGAAAGGCTTTCAGTTTCTCCTCATTCAATATAATATTATCTATAGGTCTGTCATATATAGCTTTTATTATGTTAAGGTATGTTTCTTCTATACTCAAGTTTTTTTTCAAGGTTTTTTTTTTTTAACATGAAGGGATGTTGAATTTTATGAAATGCTTTTTCAGCATCAATTGAAATGAACATATGGTTTTTGTTCTTCATTCTGTTGATATGATGTATCACCTTGTTTGATGTGTATGCTGAACCATACTTTTATCTTTGGGCCACCTTAACCATTTTAAGGTGTACAGTTCAACAGCATTAAGTACACTCATATTGTGTTGCTACCACCAGTATCCATCTTCAGAACTTTTTGTTTTTTTCCTGAGACAGAGTCTTGCTCTGTTGCCCAGGCTGGAGTGCAGTAGCATGATATCAGCTTACTGGAACCTCTGCCTCATGGGTTCAAACAATTCTCCTACCTCAGTCTCCCAAGTAGGTGGGATTACAGATTCCCACCACTAAGCCTGGGTAATTTTTGCATTTTTAGTGGAGATGGGGTTTCACAATGTTAGTGAGGCTGGTATCGAACTCCTGACCTTGTGATCCACCCACCTCAGCCTCCCAAAGTGCTGGGATTACAGGTGTGAGCCACCATGCCCAACCCTTCAGAACATTTTTTTTAATCATCCTAAACACAACTCCATGCTAATTAAACAACTCCTCATTTTGTCCAACTCCTCAGTCCCTGGTACCCACCATTCTATTTTCTTTATTTGACTATTCTAGGTGCCTTATAAGTAGAAGTATAGTGTATTTGTTCACTTATGACTGGCTTATTACAGTTAAATAAAGTTCTCAAAATCCATGTTACAGCATGTGTTTCTTCCTTTTTAAAAAGGAGGGAAATGTATACTACATTTTGTTTATGCATTTATCTGTGGACACTTAGGTTGCTTCTATCTTTTGTCTATTGTCGACAATACTGCTATGTCAGGTCATATTTTGTTTAAGTCACACAACCATTGGGTGACTTTGAGGTTATTATATTTGTATTACAGGGGAGGATACTGAAGCTAAATGAAGTGACTGGCTTGAAATGACAGGTAGACATAGGTGCCTGAGAGTTAAAGATCCAGGGAAGACCCTCATTTTAATTCTCCTTGGTAATAGGAATATATTACTTCAGTCAGTATGGGAACACTGTCCTCTGCCTAGAGAAAACGGGCTGCCCTGTCAGTTTAAGCAGACACTGCAGGGCAGCTGGTAGGGATGTAGCCGTAAACTGCAGAGAAGAGAAGGTGGGAGAGGCTAGAATTCTCAACTCAGACATCCTGTCTTTTTATTTTCATCTCTTATAATGTAAGGTAAAAACATCAGTTGAACTTTCCTTGATATGGATTATGGATTTAGAAAACTGAAAAACACTTCATGCTTTGATATTTCCAGTTTCCTTGTTAAGAGAATTTTTGCTAATTGAAAGGTTATTAAGTGACATCTAAGGTCAATATTGTGCTGCTGTACTCAGATTTGATTCCAGAAACATGAAGAGTCCCAGAAAGCAGAATGGAAACAGTAAAACAATGACAACCACCACCACCACAACCACAACAAACGAAAAAGAGACCAGTATCTGAATTTGCAGACACTCAGAAATGACAGCTTCACAGCCATGCAGACCCTTTGTGTTTCTTGCAGGCACTGAGGAAGCCATTGTTGGGAGGGGTGGAGAAGAACAAGGGTCTCATAATAAGGCAGAAGTGGATTCAGTGATGACTCTGCTAGTTACTAGGTGCTCACCTTTCTAAGCTTCAGTGTACTCATCTATTAAATAGAGGTATAAATACATACAACACAGGGTTGTTTTGATAATAGTCAATATAGAGATTAACATATTCATAGCTGCTACAGTTGCCACCTTGGTGATTATGACCAAAGCTGCCACTCATTCCAGATTCCCTTCACTCACTGATGGTACCTTAGTTCTTCACTGTTCTTTTCCTGGTGAGATGACCCTAATCTTTATTCCTGAAGGATCAGTGTCCTTAATGTTCCTAATACATTGGCCGTTGTTATTGGACAGTGAGAATGAGGACTCTGTCCAGTATATTCCTTGGGTTTTAGCATAGTCCTTGTGCTCCCCGTTATGTACCAGCAACAAAATTCTCCTTGGTAATGGGAAAATACCATTTCAGCCAGTATAGGAACACTGTCCTCTGCCTATTTCTTTAGTGGCTTAAGAAGCCCCAAATAAACAAAATCAAACACTGCATGTTCTCACTTATTATGTAGGAGCTGAATGATGAGAATACATGGACACATGGTGGGGAACCACACACTGGGGCCTGTCAGGGTGGGGTTGGGGGGGAGCATCAGGAAGAATAGCTAATAGATGCTGAGCTTAATACTTAGGTGATGGGATGATCTGTGCAGCAAACCACCATGGCATACATTTATCTATGTAACAAACCTGCACATCCTGCACATGTACCCCTGAACTTAAAAGGTAAAGAAAAAAAAAGCAGCTCCAAATAGTCAAGTGATGTTTACAGATCTCAACTTATTAGAACCAGGATTACTTTCCCTGGTGGTTGGGCTTCTCCCTTCTTTACTAGGAATTCCAAATGGGTTGAGCCCTATGTTGAGCAATAGAAAGAAAATGTTCTGTAAACAAGTTCTTAGTTTGACAGTAACAGGGCCACATCTACTTCTTGTCTTGATTCTCTAGAGTGTGTTTGCACCAATTTGAAAAAAAATGCTACCATGTATTGATTGCTGATTTTAAGCATGTACCAAAATTTATGGAACAACTACTTCCCCACCTCCAATCTCATAGGGCAGTATCTTAGTTCCTTCCTGTTGCTGTAACAAAATATCTTAGACTGAGTACTTTATAAACAGCAGACATTTATTGCTCACAGGTCTTGGGGCCTTGAAGTTCAACATCAAGTTTCCAGCAGATTTGGTGTCTGCCCTCTTTTTCAAGATGGTATCTTCTCACTATGTCCTCACATGGCGGAAGAACAAAGGGTTCCCTCAAATCTCTTTTGTAAGAGCCCTCATGATCTACCTACCTCCCAAACCCAGCGCAATACAGTCACTGTGGGATTGGCAAATTGGATAAAGAGTCAAGACCTATTGGTGTGCTGTATTCAGGAGACCCATCTCAGGTACAAAGACACACACAGGCTCAAAATAAAGGGATGAAGGAAGATTTACCAAGCAAGTAGAAAGCAAAATAAAGTGGGGGTTGCAATTCTAGTCTCTGATAAAATAGACTTTAAGCAAAGATAAAAAAAAGACAAAGCATATTTCTCAATGTAATTTATAGATTCAATGCTATGCCCATCAAGCTACCATAAACTTTCTTCAGAGAATTAGAAAAAACTACTTTAAATTTCATATGGAACCAAAAAAGAGCCTGTGTAGTCAAAACAATCCTAAGCAAAAAGAACAAAGCTGGAGGCATCATGCTACCTGACTTCAAACTATACTACAAGGCTACAGTAACCAAAACAGCATGGTACTGGTACCAAAACAGATATATAGGCCAATGGAACAGAACAGAGGAGAGGCCTCAGAAATAATGCCATACATTTACAACCATCTGATCTTTGACAAACCTGATAAAAACAAGCAATGGGGAAAGGATTCCCTATTTAATAAATGGTGTTGGGAAAATTGGCTAGCCATATGCAGAAAACTGAAACTGGATCCCTTCCTTACACCTTATACAAAAATTAACTAAAGATGGATTAAACATTTAACATAAGACCTAACACCATAAAATCTCTAGAAGAAAACCTAGGCAATACCATTTAGGACATAGGCATAGGCAAAGACTTCATGACTAAAATACCAAAACAGCAACAAAAGTCAAAATTGACAAATGGGATCTAATTAAACTAAACAGCTTCTGCACAGCAAAAGAAACTATCATTAGAGTGAACAGGCAACCTACAGAATGGGAGAAAAATTTTTAATCTATTCATCGGGCAAAGGGCTAATATCCAGAATCTAAAATGAACTTAAATTTACAAGAAACTAACAACGCCATCAAAAAGTGGGTGAAGGTTATCAACAGACATGTCTCAAAAGAAGACATTTATGCAGCCAACAAACATATGAAAAAAAGCTCATCATCACTGGTCATTAAGAGAAATGCAAATCAAAACCACAACGAGATACCATCTCACATCAGTTAGAAAGGCTATCATTAAAATGTCAGGAACCAACAGATGCTGGGGAGGATGTAGAAAAATAGGAATGCTTTTATACTGTTGGTGGGAGTATAAATCAGTTCAACCACTGGGGAAGACAGTGTGGAGATTCCTCAAGCATCTAGAACCAGAAATACCATTTGACCCAGCAATCTCATTACTCTGCATGTATCCAAAGGATTATAAATCATTCTTCTATAAAGGTACATGCACACATATGTTTATTGCTGTACTGTTCACAATAGCAAAGACTTGGAACCAACCCAAATGCCCATCAATGTTAGACTGGATAAAGAAAATGTGGCACATATATACCATGGAATACTATGCAGCCATAAAAAGGATGAGTTCATGTCCTTTGCAGGGATATGGTTGAAGCTGGAAACCATCATCCTCAGCAAACAAACACAACAACAGAAAACCAAACACCATATGTTCTCACTCATAAGTTGGAGTTGAACTATGAGAACACATGGACAGTGGGAGGGGAATAACACACACCAGGGCCAGCTGGGGGTTGAGGGTTAGGGGAGGGATAGCAGGGGGTTGGTGGATTGGGGAGGGCTAACGTTAGGAGAAATAACTAATGTAGATGATGGGTTAATGGGTGCAGCAAACCATGATGGCACATCTATACCTATGTAACAAACTTGCACTTTCTGCATATGTATCCCAGAACTTAAACTATAATAAAAATTTGCTGAAACAGTGAAAAATAAGGCCCACTATTTTACTTATAATATCTGAGTTAAACTGCTCCAGATAGTTTTAGTATGTCAATTTTATAGAGTGGAAACTGATACTTTTAGAGGCTAGGTACCTGTTCTGGGGCCACTTGGCTAATAAGGAGTTTAAGTTCTGTTTGATTTTATCAGTTAACTACAATGCTGGCAAGACTTCTATGTCTCTATATTTAAGACAAACACATCCTCAAAGTCTCCAATACCATCTTCTCTTCTATGAAGCCTTATTTCTCTCTTAACTGCTAGAATGTAATGTAGCAGTTCAGTTTTTACACATGATTTACTATATTTCAGGGCCATAAGCTACTTGAGAACAGAATTGGTACCTGGTTAATCTCTAAGTACAGCACAGTACATAAAGAACCCCCAATTTTGTAAATCACTGAAAAGACTCTTGGAAAATGTAGACTTCAGAATGAAGAAAACGCATGGCGACTGCAGTGAAACAAAGAGGAGTCCCAGGACATCTGTAGCTGAGACTTTCACCTCTAGGCTGCCCTCTCCATAATCGAGATGGAGGATGAAGGGATGGCTTAAGTTGGTGAAAGGCAGTTGTCTCCATGCAAGCAGATAGCATTGATCTTGTATTTCACCTATTTCCATTTATCATTTTCTCTCCCATCCCAGATGTGAGACACGATCTGGCTGTGGCCACATTTATTAGTTTTAAGGAAATGAAGGACCCTAGAAACAGGCTGTAGAGAAGCTAAAGAAAATATTTCATCAGAGAGGAGTTAGCATTTCAGCAAAACTCACATACAAATCCTTTAAAAAATTATCTTATTACTCAGGAAAATTAGGCCGGCTTCTGCAATGGCGGCTGCCCTCTCCTCTGCCAAGCTTGATTGTTCCTGGTCGCTCTCTAACTGATGTTCTGGGTGCGAAACTCTGAAGTGAGAGTTTTTTTTAGCCTGCTAGGCTTTGTGTAGGGGAGACCTGTCTGGCCATATGGCTTGTTTCCCTGTGTTTAGTTCCTTCTTTCTTGGGGGTGGGTAGCTCCCTCCTGCCGGCTTTCTGGCTTTCACGGCATCAGCCAGTGCTTCCACCTAGATCTGTGCTGACAGCCCCGGGGCCGGCTGAAGTTGCTGTTCTGCCCTGTTCAGGCAGCTCGCTGAGGCTTTTCAGCCTGGCAAAGATCTCCTGTTCTGTGGGTTGTAGAGGGCTTGGGTGGAGCGCTGCATCCAAACTGAAGTCCCAGAGGGGGAGATCCTCCAGTCCTCCAGTCAGTTGCACACACCTCCTGGGTGGGGCAGTGACCTACCTTGCCTTAACTTGCCCTATTTGGTTTATACCCACTGTCCAACCAGACCCACAAAATGAACGTGGTACCTCGTTTGGAATTGTGGAGACCACTGGGCTTCTGTGTCTCATTGGGGAGCTGCATTCTGGAGCTCCCTATTATTTGGCAACAAAAGCCAAAATAGACAAATGGTGTCTAATTAAACGTTAGAGCTTCTGTACAGCAAAAGAAACAGTCACTAGAGTGAACTGGCAACCAACAGAATGGGAAAAATTTTTGCAATCTACCCATCTGACAAAGGGCTAATATCCAGAATCTACAAAGAACTAAAACAGATTTACAAGAAAACAAACAAACAAACAAACCCATTCAAAAGTGGGCGAAGTATATGAAGACACTTTACAAAAGAAGACATCTATGAGGCCAAAAAACATATGAAAAAATGCTCACCATCACTCGTCATTAGAGAAATGCAAATCAGAACCACACTGAGATGCCATTTCCTGCCAGTTAGAATGGTGATCATTAAAAAATCTGGAGATAACAGATGCTGGAGAGGATGTGGAAAAATAGGAACAATTTTACACTGTTGATGGGAGTGTAAATTAGTGCAACCATTGTGGAAGACAGTGTGGAGATTCCGCAAGGATCTAGAAATAGAAATACCATTCAACCCAGCAACCCCATTGTTGGGTATATACCCAAAGAATTATAAATTGTTCTATTATAAAGACACATGTACACGTATGTTCACTGCAGCACAGTTTACAATAGCAAAGACTTGGAACCAACCCAAATGTCCATCGACAATAGACTGGATAAAGAAAATGTGGTACATATACACCATGGAATACTATGCAGCCATAAAGAAGGATGAGTTCCTGTCCTTCATAGGGACATGGATGAATCTGGAAACCATCATTCTCAGCAAACTGACAAGAACAGAAAACCAAACACCACATGTTCTCACTCATAGGCGAGTGTTGAACAATGAGAACACATGGACCCAGGGAGGGGAGCATCACACACTTTGTCAGTTGCAGGGGCTAGGAGAGGGACAGTGGGGGGTGAGGGAGTAGGGAGGGATAATGCGGGAAGAAATACCAGATATAGGTGATGGGGGATGAAGGCAGCAAAGCACCTTGCCATGTATGTACCTATGCAACAGTCCTGCATGATCTGCACATATATCCCAGAATCTAAAGTACAATAAAAAGAAAAAAAAATATCTTAACTTTAGAGGCTGAAACTTGTTAAGAACATGTGACATTTCTGACTTAAATTTCAATGCATGAACATAGGATGCGTGATAGATATGGGAATGCCTGTATTGGATTGCAGCCCATGAATGTCAGAGATTGGTCTCCAGGTTGAAAGAACCACTTGAATGATCTCAAGAACTAAGGGACTCAAGCAGACTGAATTTTGAAATTTTCCCTTCCCCAGTCTCCAGGACACACTGGGACCTGCAGTGAAACAAAGATAAGTCAGGACATCTGCAGCAAAGCCTTTCAACTCTAAATTGTCCTCTCCATCCTAGAAATGCAGGAGGAGGTGATGGCTGAAGTTGGTCAATTAAAAGTTCTGACCTTCTGCAAAATACTTAGCCAGTATTCTTCAAGACTCTCAAGGTCATGGAAACCAAGGAAAGACTGAGAAACATCCATCTCAGATCAGAAGAGACTAGGAGAAATAATAACTAATGCAATTTGGTACCCTGGATTGGATTCTGGAACAGAAGAATGACATTGGAAAAACAGATGAAATTCAAATAAAGTGTAGACTTTAGTTAATAGCAATGTACCAATGTAGTCCTTTGGTTTTGACTAATGTACCATGGTTATGTAAGATGTTAACATTAAGAAAATGGGTGAAGGGTATTCAGCAACTCTGTAAACTATATTTGTAACTTTTTGTAAATCTAAAATTATTTCAGAATAATACTTATTAAAAAAATAAAACAAGCTCTGACCATGAATAGTGGGGGAGGGTTAGTGTGACATGCTGGTCATAGAGGAATCCAGACAGGTTACTGAAACCAGTTCTCAGTTTCCTATTGGAAAGAAAGGATGTGTGGAGCTTACAAACTTTTTTTTTTCACCTTCATATATTCTAATATAATACTAACAATGATCTCATGAAATAACCATCATCCCCAGTTTACAAATAAAGCATAAAAGGCTCAAGGAGATAATTTGCTCACAGTTGACATGTGACAGATTCTGAAATAGATCATGGTCTTTTCACATTATGCTTGATAAATGATCTCGAAAGGTGTTTCTGGAGAAAGGGATATTGCTTCACCTATAAATCAACAGATTTTCAGTCACCTACATTCTCTAGGTACAGGCATAAAGTTAGGTAGAGAACCTCTTTTCACTAACATGCTCCCATGTCTAAAGCACTCATGCACATCTCTTTGGCTACACTGCCTGATATCTCTTTGGCAGAATTTGAGAAGAGCCTTTGTTCATTCTTTCTTGAAGCAGGAATTCCTCGTGGCCTCTGTTGTCCCGGAAGGACAGAATGTGTCTCAGTCTCTAACCACCCTTTCCCCCAACCTGCCTCCATTTGCCACCAGACAATCAATTCATAGCCTGGCTCTTTGGAAAGAGCAGGTGCTCAGTATGGGACATCTTAGTATCCTTCTGGTGCCCCCTAAGAAAAGCCTTCGAGTGCGAATCATTAGGATACACTGCCTGATGCTTCCTTCCATGCCCCTGAGCTACCTGGCTCAGAACTCAGGGGGTTCAGGAAGTTTAATTGTGGAAATGTCTTGGATTTGCACCTGGATCCCAACAGACCTGTTATTTCCCTACTTCTACCAAGAGGATTATAAAGTGTTGGCTTTTACTGACACAGCAAGAAATGATTTTCACCAACAGAGGGACAGATGAGAGGAGACACAAGCTCTGGGGGTGTGGTGAGTGCAGGGGTTAGAGTGTCAAAGCTGGGGTCTGGGCTGGGGAGCCTGAGCTCTGAGGCTTTGGACCACCGGCTTGAATGGAATCTGTTTAGGGTGGGCAACTTCAGGTCTTTCTATAACCTGAGAAGTGAGAGTTACCTTAAGACCTTTACTGTCCTCCTTCTTATAAAAGAATGAATTTGGGTGGGTGTTTGTGATGAGCTCTTATCACAACATTACCTTTTCTGGGCTGGACTATTCCTTGATGATCCAGGAACATCGTCATCTCATGATTAAAGGCAACCCTGTTCCTCTTCAATCCTCAAGCAACTGGTCAAATCCGAGCAAAACAATGTATCGATAGTTTACCAGGTTCATCTGCGGTGGCTGCTCCTAGCATAGGCTGAATTTTATTATAGGTGTCCTGAATCCTACAGTAGGACTTCTGTTTGTGGGACAAAAACAGGCCTACAGTATGGACTCTGCCTCAACCTGGGGTCTAGCTGCTTGATTGAACCTCCCCTTAGATGGCATGGCATATTCTGACTAATTTGAGGAGGGACAGAGGGGAGCCACCCCCATCTCATCCTAGGCTAACTCGAGTCAGAAGGCTGTCAGCTGTTTTACAGCGGATCGCAGTCGGGCTTTAGGATTTCTTCATGAACTCATTTAACCTCACCACCACTCAGTGACAGAAGTTCTCTTGTTTCCCCCAGGACAAGAACACAGAACATAAAGGAGTTAAGAAATTTACCCACAGTCTTACAGCTAATAAGTAGTAAAGCCAGGAGTTAAACCCAGACAGTTTGGGTCTAGAGCACACACTTCCAACCCTGTAGTGTCTACCTAGGATAAAATATATATAATATGCCAACCTGTCCCAACCTTTGAAATACCAATATGAAATGCATACTTTTAATAGAATATACGTTATTCATGTTATTAAAAATATTCAAGGAAGTTAAAGAGAGATCATCCTTGCAAATAGCAGCTAACAGATTAGCAGATTTATCTGTATTCTGGAGGGAAGATCACAGAAGGCCAGGTTACAAAATAGTCACAGGAGCCAGTGATTTACACACAATGGCCTCTGTACCAGGCTGAGTCTATTTCTCTATCATCTATTTATCCCTCCTTCCTTCCCTCTATCCCTTAAAATTTAATGTCTTTCAATACTAGAGATAGTCCTGATCCATTCCAGACCCTGGCTTTACCAGTTAAATTTAATCAAGGTTTTTGGTTGCCAACTATCAAAGTGAGGTAATATTTCTATAGTCAGATTTGGAAAGGATTTACTGTAATAACCTAACTGGTGTTAGCCTAACTGACTCCATCTTAGCTGTAAGCTCCAGCCTAGCTTCTCCCTCCCGGCAACAGCCCCCACAGGTGCATCGAGTCATGCGGCACTCAGAGCTTTGAGGTTTGGGTCATGCTGTGCTCAGTACCTGTACATCCTGCTTGGCAAGCACACCTGCTATTGTGAATACCTCTCGGTGACTGATTGTACGAAAAGTCCCCCCTGCTACCTGCCTTGATGATTGTATGGAAATATTCTTAGTAACCAGCACCTATGGAAATCTCCTGCCTCCTGGTTACCAGCCTCCTCCTACTAACTTGCTTGTTCTGCTTCTGTAAAATTCTGCGTCAGCTAGGTGCCCCCTCCCCTACCTAAAAGCAAGGTATAAAAGATAATCAAGCCCCTTTCTCGGGGCTGAGAGAATTTTGAACATTAGCCATCTCTCAGTCGCTGGCAACAAAGGACTTGTAATTTGAACTCGGAGCATGGTGCTTCTTCTGTGACTCGCTTGGATACAATATTTACTGTTTAAAAATATTTTAAAAGGTTAAAGGACAGAATTTTAAAAATAGGATCAGATTTATTTACTAATCATGATTTTTTTCCCTATGTGTATCTAAAATCTATACATAAACTAAAACCTTTGGAGAAAATCCAATCTTATTTCTTTAGTCAGATCTCACTGCAATTTCATTGATAGCTTTCAGGATCCCAGTCTTGTATTAAAACTCAGCAGCAGTCCCTTAGTATCTCTGTTTGTAAATGGTGCGGAGAAGAAGGTGTAGAGAAAAAGAACCCTTCCCACACATCCTCCATTCATCCCTATGACATAATGAAAGCTGTCTGTTTGAAGCAACATGGGTGGAGGGGGTCTGAGTTGTTTTGGAGGGAGCTGGGGACCCTGTGGAGAGTCTGTGACTTCCTGGTTATAGGTACTTGGCCTGGACAGGTTTATGCTAAATTTATTTCTGAGCATAGCAGGATTCGACCTAATTTTGGCTAATGCACAATAGCATCACTGGCTTGGGGAAAATGTGGGCTCCCAGCTCCTGACGGTCTTAGCTAGGCTGGGGATGCAGTGCCAGGGCCCATTTTTCTGTAACTTTCCTCTTGGTGCCAGGACTCAGCTGGAAGGCCTGAGGCTTCAACACTTCACATTCCTTTGAGTGCTAATTGCCCTAAAAACCTTCTCGGTGGAGGAGGGCCCCCCACCTTCTCTAATCTGGGTCATCTCCTTGTAGTGAATCATATCTTGGCTCTTGGGGATAGATTTCACCTGATTAGAGAAAGAAATAGCCTTTGAACTATTCATGTTCTTCTGGAAGCTGGATGAGTAAGATGGTACAGGGGCAGAGACTGTAGTTTAATTTTATTCCATATCCTCAGAGGGGTCTGGTTAGTCTGTCTGTCTACCTACCTACCTATCATCCACTTACCTATCATCCAACTATCTACTGTAATCTACCTATCCAGCTATCAATCTATTCATCACCATCTATCATCTCTCTTGTCTCCATCTCTCTATCCTCATCATTTTTTTTTCTACAGTTTATCACATTTTTATATTGCTCTCTCAGGAGATTACAGCTTTGGGAATTTTTTTCTTCCTTAACTGTGAGCCTTTAATTAAACTCACACAGTATGCAACACAGAGATGGTCAATAAGCACATGGGCGCCTTACAGTCTTAGGACTTTTCTATGTGGACCCTCAAGGACAGGTGCATATAAGTGGTCAGGGAGGAGGCAGGGGTGGTATAGAAGGAGAGCATGTAAATACATCATCCTTTTAAAATTATTATACTTTAAGTTCTGGGATACATGTGCAGAACATGCAGGTTTGTTACATAGGTATACATGTGCCTATCAACCCGGCATCTAGGTTTTAAGCCCCGCATGCATTAGGTATTTGTCCTAATGCTCTCCCTCCCCTTGCACCACACCCCCTGACAGGCCCCAGTACATGATGTTCTCCTCCCTGTGTCCATGTGTTCTCATAGTTCAACTCCCACTTATGAGTGAGAACATGCGGTGTTTGGTTCTTTGTTTCTGTGTTTGCTGAAATTGATGGCTTCCAGCTTCATCCATGTCCCTGCAAAGGACATGAACTCATTTTTTATGGCTGCGTAGTATTCCATGATATACATGTGCCAAATTTTCTTGATCCAGACTATCATTGATGGGCAGTTTCACTGGTTCCAAGTCTTTGCTATTGCAAATAGTGTTGCCATAAACTTAAGTGTGCATGTGTCTTTATAGTAGAATGATTTATAATCCTTTGGGTATATACCCAGTAACGGGATTGCTGGGTCAATGGTATTTCTAGTTCTAGATCCATGAGGAATCACCACACTGTCTTCCACAATGGTTCAGCTAATTTACACTCCTACCAACAGGGTAAAAGCATTCCTATTTCTCTACATCCTCTCCAGCATCTGTTGTCTCCTGATTTTTTAATGATGGCCATTCTAACTGGCGTGAGGTGGTATCTCAATGTGGTTTTGATTTGCATTTCTCTAATGACCAGTGATGATGAGCATTTTTTTCATATGTTTATTGGCCACATAAATGTTTTCTTTTGAGATGTGTCTGTTCATATCCTTTGCTCACTTTTTGATGGGGTTATTTCTTGTAAATTTGGTTAAGTTCCTTGTAGATTCTGGATGTTAGCCCTTTGTCAGATGGATAGATTGCAGAAATTTTCTCCCATTCTATATGTTGCCTATTCACTCTGATGATAGTTTCTTTTGCTGTGCAGAAGCTGTTTAATTTAATTAGATCCCATTTGTCAATTTTGACTTTTGTTGCTGTTTTGGTGGTTTAGTCATGAAGTCTTTGCCCATTCCTACGTCCTGAATGGTATTGCCTAGGTTTTCTTCTAGGGTTTTTATGGTTTTAGATCTTAGGTTTAAATCTTTAATCCATCTTCAGTTAATTTTTGTGTAAGGTGTAAGGAAGGGGTCCAGTTTCAGTTTTTTTAAAGCACCATTTATTAAATAGGGAATCCTTTCCCCATTGCTTATTTTTGTCAGATATGCCACTGGGGTATGAAAAAAACTCTTGCAGCTAGCTCGGTGTCTGCCCAAATGGCTGCCCAGTTTTGTGCTGGAAACCCAGGGATCTTGTGGCACAGGCACCTGGGGAATCTCCTGGTCTGTGGGTTGTGAAGACTGTGGGAAAAGCATAGTATCTGGGCCAGATAGCACAGTCTGTCATGGCGGGGTCCCTCATGGTATCCCTTGGCTAGGGAGGGTGTTCCCTGACCTCTTGCACTTCCTGGGTGAGGCAACACCCCACACTGCTGCTGCTCGCCCTCTGCGGGCTGCATCCACTGTCTGACCAGTCCCAATGAGATCAACCAGGTACCTCAGTTGAAAATGCAGAAATCACCTGCCTCTGTGTTGGTCTTGCTGGGAGCTGCAGACCAGAACTGTTTCTATTTAGTCATCTTGCCCGGGAATACATCATCCTATTTCATCTCAAGAACGGATGCAGATAAGCGGTCAGGGAGGTGGCAGGGGTGGTATAGGAGGAGGTCTTGTAAATACGTCTTCCTATTTCATCTTGCTTAGGGATGGATATTTTCAGCATAACAATGTTAATCATCATCATAACTAACAAAAATAAGCAGAAAACACAGTGCTTAACGTGGGCTCTGAAACTGGGCTGCCTGAATTTGTACTCTGTTTTTTTACTTTCTTTGTGATCTTAGGCAAGTTATCCAATGTCTTGGTGCCTTGGTTTTTCTGTATGCAAAATGGGAATGACAACTGTAGCTACCACATAAGGTAGTTTATTGCTCAATGAATAGTAGCCATTATCATTCTATTTTAATGTTTATTGTGTGTCAGGCACTATTTTGGGTGCTTTACACATATTCTCATTTAATTTTTAAAAAATATTTGTGTCTTGAGATTGTTACGAATATTTTATCAATGAGAATGCTGAGGAACAGACAGATGTATGAGTTTTAAAGTCAAGGGACATTTGCTTGAAGCCAGTCCCTTCGCTTACTTTTTTTTTCTTTTGGAGATAGAGTCTCAATCTGTCGCCCAAGCTGGAGTGCAGTGGTGTGATCTTGGCTCACTGCAACCTCTGCTTCCCAGGTTCAAGCGATTCTTGTGCCTCAGCCTACCGAGTAGCTGGGGTTACGGGCATGTGCCACCATGCCCAGCTAATTTTCTGTATTTTCAGTAGCAATGGGGTTTTACTATGTTGGCAAGGCTGGTCTCTAATGCCTGGCTTCAAGTGATCTACTCACCTTGGCCTCCCAAAGTGCTGGGATTACAGGCATGAGCCTCTATACCTAGCCCCTTCTGCTTACTCTTAATGTGGTCATTTATAAGTTTACTCGCCTATCAGACTCTGTGTCTTCTTGTATAGAAAGCAGATGATGCCACTCCCAGGCTTTGAGAGAAGGGATACTTTAAGAGATACTGGCTGTGAAATCCTAGGATGGTATCTGTTATCATTACATTTTAGTAAATTCCTATGATGTGCTAAATAATTTACAGCCTTTCCCATATTCATAACCACTCTGCAAAGTCGGAATTATTGTTCTGTTTCATGTGACAAAAACACAGCTTTCTGGTGAACTCCTCTGTCACCCATGCAGCATTGGAACAAGAGGAGGAGGAGGATGCAGCTTCCCTCATAGAGGGTGCTGTGTTCTTGGATCTTGCATGCAGTTGGGATGTGGAAGGTAATTTTGGCACTGCAACTAGAGGATGGGCCACAATCTGTGTAAAAAAGTTAGAAAAACTGGGAGTGATGGGAAACAAGTAGGCCTGGTTGGATTTATCTGAAAATGACATCTCTTAGTGGGTGAACTTGTTCTGGTCTCAAGCCTGTGCATCTGTTTTAAAGGGAAATGGGGTTGGCGGGGGGGACAAAAAATTGGCCTTTAAATTATTCTGTGGGCAAAGGATCTGACAACCACAAAGTGCCAAGAGTCAGAATTGCTTTTTTTCTGTATGAAGCAATTAAGCAAATAGACTGTTTCTCTTTAGGCTGCTTGGATTTCTATCCCAGCTCTACCACCTAGCTTCACAACCTTGGCAAAGTACTTAGCCTCCCTGACACAATTTCCTCATGAGAAAATGGAAAAACATCACACAGGGCTAGATAATTAAGTAATGTGTGTAAAATATGTGTTTAAAAGACAGACATGCTATATCCTGATTTTTTTTTTTTTTTTTTTTTTTGAAACAGAGCCTCACTCTGTTACCCAGGCTGGAGTGCAGTGACACAATCTCGGCTCACTGCAACCTCTGCCTCCCAGGTTCAAGCGAGTTTCCTGCCTCAGCCTCCCAAGTAGCTGGAATTAGAGGTGCCTGCCACCACACACGGCTAATGTTTTGTATTTTTAGTAGAGATGGGGTTTCACTATGTTGGCCAGGCTGGTCTTGAACTCCTGACCTCAGGTGATCTGCCTGCCTTGGCTTCCCAAAGTTCTGGGATTACAGGCGTGATCCATGGTGCCCAGCCTCCTGATTATTACTGTTAATATTACTTAGTAAACTTAGGGCCCTGAAGTATTGGAAAGAAAGCAGGATGACAAAAAGGAAAGAAAGAGGGGGTAGTCCAGGGTGGCTTTAATTCTACCACAGTGACATATAGATCTTTAGAAACCACAGAGAAAAGGGATATACAAGTTGCCAGTTCCTGAGAAGGTGGCTCTCTGACTCTTCTTCAGCTGAGATTGTGGACATGTAATTTTCACATTGGCCTGCTGTGGACAGAAGGTTGGTACAAACCTGCCTGACACTATGCTGGGTAGTTTGCTAGGTACTAGGTTTACAGTGGCAAGGAGGACAAACGTTTTCTGCTCCAAGATGCAGTTGTATCCGCCAAGAACTAAGTAGTCTCCCACCAATCTCTGGGCTCCCTTCAACCATTGCCAGTGTCTGTTATCCGTTCTCCCATCAGTGTGGTGAATCAGCAGTGCAGTTTCTGACTCATGGTTAGGGATACCCACTGTGACAGCGTAGGCTGAGAACCACAACTCCTGAAGGTGCATTCACACATATTGATGTGTGTGTGGCGCCCCCTTGCAGTTGCACAGAGTATGGTCCTGACTTTGACAGTTGCTCCGATATATATTAGACTGTGGTGTGACTTGTATTTAATGGAGACATGCCCTGAACCCAGCCTGGGGACACTGGAGGATGCAGACAGGTGAAATGGCTCCCTCTAGGAATGTTTTCTTAGCCAGTTGTATCCCCACAGTTTACTCAAGACATGTCTGAAGGACAGGTGCAAAAGAGGGAACGATAGAATTTTGATATTGTCCAAGGGCTTATCTTTCCATTATAAACAAGTGCCCTGAAGGAGTCTTAGACTTTCACTGAGTGTAAAAGTGAAGTGAACTAATATTGTGATGAATACATTGAGTGTTAGGCATCATGTGAGGCATCTGACACAGGATTAAGCTGGTTCTTGCACAAAGCTATTGAAAACAGACTCAGGAAAAAGAAACCCGTCAAGGTTATATAACTTTCATGAGAATGGCAATTAGAAAATTGCCGAGCCACTTAAACACATAAAATGCACAGTGCTTATTCAGAATAGAGAACACATACAAACAACATGAAAAATGTAGGCGACCCAATAGAAAAATGAGTAAAAGACTGAAAACTTCCTAAAAGAAGATATTCAAATAGTAAGCATATGGAAAGGTGCTTACTTTATTAGAAATTGAGGAAATGTACATGAAAACCACGAGACAATACCATTACACACCCACAGGTAGCTGTAATTAAAAAGGCCAACCACACAAAGTATTGATGAGGATGTGGAATAATTGAACTCTCCTACAGTGTTGGTGTGGGTATAAATTGGTAAATCACTTTTGAAAGCTGTTTGGAAGAATATGTGAAAGCTGAATATATGCATAGCTTACGATAAATCAATTTTATTCCTAGGTAATACTTAACTGCAAACATGTGTTTATATAGGGTATATTCACCCAAGGAAAAAATTATACGCAATGAGAATGGATACATTATAGCTATATGAAACAATGTGGATGAATCTCACAAATTTTAGTGAATGACACAAATGGGTACATACTATATGATTCTAATTATAGAAAGTTCAAAAAATAGGCAAAATTAATTGGTGGAGTTACATAGTGATTATCACTGAGGGGATAGAGTAAAATAATTCACAGGCTTTTTTTTTTTTAGGGGGGGATGACAATATCCTGTTTATTCATCTGGGTGTTTATCACATGAGTATATTCACTTTGTGGAAATTAATCAAGATTTACATTTATGGTATGCAGGCTTTTCTATATGTATGCTATATTTAAATAAAAATATTTGAAAAATGATCAAATATGGTGAATTTAGTGAGTAGAAAGTTGTCTTAAGAGTAGCGTTTCTAATACTTAGGGAAGAGGTGATCGAAAAGACTAGACATGCAGAATGGGCAAGCCTTTCCTCTTCTGGATTTAGTATAAAGCTATTGCTTAGACCTGATCCTGCAGGTATCAGGAAACAACTGGTGATCATTAAACACAGTTATGATAGAAGACATCTTCCTAATACAAATTTGATCACCATTTTGTTTTCTGTATACATATACTAGTTTAAATGTTCATACTTGTCATTTCATAAATATTTTGCTGCCAATTTAGAATTTAGAATATTCTGCAAGATATTAAATCTATAGTGCAATGCCAAATTGTCAGCAAAATATTTATGAAATGACAAGTGTGAAAAATTGGACTTAAAAAATTATTATACTTTAAGTTCTTGGGTACATGTGCAGATTGTGCAGGTTTGTTACATAGAATACATACATGTGCCATGGTAGTGGTTTGCTGCCTCCATCACCCTGTCATCTACATTAGGTATTTCTCCTAATGCTATCCCTCTCCAATCCCCCCACCCCCTGCTATTCCTCCCCTAGCCCCCCACCCCCAGGCCCCCAGTGTGTGACGTTCCCCTCCCTGTGTCTGTGTGTTCTCATTGTTCAACACCCACTTATGAGTGAGAACATGCAAATGCAGAAAGACAGAAGAAAGTGGGACAGTTAAGCTGTTATAATATCCAGGAAAATGGTGATGATTCAGCCAGATTAGTTTCATTGGGATCTAAAAGGAGGGAATCAAGACAGTTGCTTTGGAGAATATGTTACAAAGTAAAAGGATATGCAAAGTTGTCTTAGTTTTTTGGTATTTCACAGATAACAGGAAAGGAAGGGAGGCACTAGCCAACGGGTGCTGAACAGTGAGTTTTGGGGAGATGTGGAGGAATTAGAGTTTAGTTTGGACTATAGATTTAATATCTTGCAGAATCACAACGTGAGATGCTGAGAAGACAAATGGAGATACGGTCCTGTTTTAAGGAGAGAAATTGGAAAGAGAGTGTAGCCTAAAAGTGCTATGTGAGGTTACGAGAACAGATGAGCTTACACACTATACTTTGACCTCCATGGAATAACATGATTAATCTTGGGATTCCGGAAGTTCATGCTGCTCTTCCCGACTCTTCAGGGGATGCCCCTTCAAGACATGTCAGCCTCCATCTTCTGCCCCCAACTTGGGAGTACTTCAGAGTACTTGACCCTATTGTAATAACTTTTTTTTTTTTTTTTTTTTTCCTGAGACGGAGTTTCGCTCTTGTTACCCAGGCTGGAGTGCAATGGCGCGATCTCGGCTCACCGCAACCTCCGTCTCCTGGGTTCAGGCAATTCTCCTGCCTCAGCCTCCTGAGTAGCTGGGATTACAGGCACGCACCACCATGCCCAGCTAATTTTTTGAATTTTTAGTAGAGACGGGGTTTCACCATGTTGACCAGGATGGTCTCAATCTCTTGACCTCGTGATCCACCTGCCTCGGCCTCCCAAAGTGCTGGGATTACAGGCGTGAGGCACCGCGCCCGGCCCCCGTAACAACTTTTATAGTAAGAGGGCTGGAGAAGAGATATTTAAGAGGAAGGTTCCTTCTGATTTAGTTCATGGCCACAGGACTGTTTTGAAGGTAGGGCCAGAATAAAATATGCAAGCTTTATGCAGCCTATGAAATGAAGGTAGGGTTGGTGAGGAAGGGGATTAACAAAACTGAATGTATCTGGTAAACTGCTATCTTGTCTATCAGTTCTTAATACCAGGAACTCTTGAATACTTCCTTAAGCCAATTTATATTCATAGGAAAGAAATTTGTCATCATTAAACACATTTAAATAATCTGTTTTGGGTCCCAGATGTATTTCGAAAAAAGAAATATAGAAAATGTTAGTTCCATGATAGCACCAGAGGAATATGAAACCAGCCTCCTTAGAGAATGGTTTTGAAATATCTCATTTGTTTGAGTGTGTCCTTTATGGTTGTTAACAGATCTGTCAGACTGGAAAACCCACCTCTAAAAATAATTAGAAATGGAATTTAAACTTGTTTCTAATACAATTTTAAGTTTCTACCTGAGAGAATATGTGTATCTAGTTTCTACTTAAAATTATTCTTTCTCCAGTTTTTAGTCTGAGAAGATACCCTGGAGGGGGAGACTTCACCTCTAAAAATAAATAGAAATGGAATTTAAACTTGTTTCTAATACAACTTTAAATTTCTACATAAAATTATTCTTCTTTCTTCAGTTTTTAGTCTGAGAAGACACTCTGGAGAGGGAGACTTTTAGGTTTAACAAGTGAAAAAAAGAGGTTGTTTGGCCCAAAGGGAAAACAGTGGCTAATGAAATAGCCATAAGCAGTAAGTACAAATCAACTCAGAAACTTTCTCTTTTTGAATAAAGAGAGAATAAAGTGCTACATCATTTTATTCAAGCCAAAAAGATCAGGAAATGGAAGGGAATAGAGCTCCTAAAACGAATGGAGTTTCTTTCATAGCCTCAGAAAGGATTATGGGGCAGCTCATCTTTCTCAGCCCACACTTATTAGGGACTTTATAAGTAATGATCAAATGAACAATGCTTCTTACTCCTAGTGTGGACAAACTGTCAC
This sequence comes from Aotus nancymaae, assembly GCF_030222135.1. Lineage (NCBI taxonomy): Eukaryota > Metazoa > Chordata > Mammalia > Primates > Aotidae > Aotus > Aotus nancymaae. Next base: position 55,281,515 of record NW_026988473.1, on the reverse strand, counting down.
CTGGAATCACCATGTTCTCCTGCAACACCAGCACTTCCGGTCAGTCTACCTTCCTCCTCACTGGTTTTCCAGGCCTGGAAGCCTCTCATCACTGGATTTCCATCCCCATCAACCTCCTCTGTGTGGTTTCTATCCTGGGTAACAGTATCATCCTCTTCCTGATCCGCACAGATACAGCCTTACACAAACCCATGTACATCTTCCTGTCCATGCTGGCAGCCTCTGATCTGGGCCTCTGTGCCTCCACCTTCCCCACCATGGTGCGTCTCTTCTGGCTGGGAGCTCGTGAGCTGCCCTTTGATCTCTGTGCAGCACAGATGTTCTTCATCCATGCCTTCACCTATGTGGAATCCGGAGTACTGCTGGCCATGGCCTTTGATCGCTTTATTGCCATCCAGGACCCTCTGCATTATGCCACAATCCTTACCCGCTCAGCCACGGCCAAAGTGGGAACTGCCATTCTGGTAAGGGCTGTTCTGCTCAACCTCCCAGGACCTATCCTCCTGCAGCACCTGCTCTTTCCCCAGATCAGCGTGCTCTCTCACTGCTACTGCCTGCACTGTGACCTTGTGGGGTTGGCCTGCTCAGACACCCAAATCAACAGCCTGGTTGGCCTGGTTTCCATCCTCTTCTCACTGTGCCTTGACTCCTCCCTCATCATGCTCTCATATGCCCTGATCCTTCGAACAGTGCTGGGCATTGCATCACCTGGGGAACAGCTCAAGGCACTCAACACGTGTGTGTCACACCTCTGCATTGTTCTCATCTTTTATTTGCCCAAACTGGGGCTTTCTGTGTTGCACCGAGTAGAGAAACACAGTTACCCTTCTCTGGCAGTGCTCATGGCCAACCTACACTTCTTGGTCCCACCCTTCATGAACCCCATTGTGTATTCCATCAAGTCTAGGCAGATCCGTCATAGCCTCCTAAAGTGCCTCCAGCAGAAGAGGATTGATGCTTTCTAGAACAGCAGAAGGATCCTGACACATGACCCTGGGACTTGGGGTGGGAGAGGATTAGCTGTAGAGTTAATTTTTGGGGTTTTTGGGTGATTCAGCTCGGTTACAGTTTTTGGACACTAAAAGTGTTGTAAAGCTTATTAAAGTATCACCTTGATAATCTTCTCATTGCTCTGATTAGAGCTGAACTATCTCAAACTCATATATGCTATGATATCTCCTTAATCCAGATGGCTTAACTAAACTGAGAGAATGTGTGTATCTATGTGTACAGGTACCTCTCCTCTCCCCTCCCCTGGATTTTTTTCTTTCTTGATGATTCATAAGCCTAAGGAAGAGCTGCAGTAAACTATATTCGCCTTAATACCGGCCCTCTTTTCTCAAATTTAATATTAACCAGCTCATATAACAAGAATCCGAAAAGGGAGGTGGGTGGTAGGGAAACACAGATGACAACAGTATATATGCCAAATTTATTTGCAGTTACTTGCAGCTTAGGGAGCAGTAGTTTCCTCTTGGTTCTCTTTATTTCTGATTGTGCATTAGAGAAAGTTTGGCATTGCCAAGCCTAGGGAAGCTGCGCACTATAACATCTGGATAGTGCTGGTTTCTCAGGTAACCAATGGTAAGAGTGGAATAGTCGTCCACCTTCACAGCTGCTGATCTGCTAGAATGTCAACTCCACGAGTTCAGGGATTCAGGGTTATTTTGTTCACTGATGTATTCCCAGCTCCAAGAACAATGTCTATCATATAGTAAGTGCTTAATACATATCGTTGAATAAATGGGTAGGGTAGATGCAGGAGCAAAAATTTCTTGACAGTGGATCCTCAGGAAGGGAGGGGACCGAGCCATCTGAATGTTTGAGGCGGGTGGGGTAACAAGCAGTTGATAAACTGAAGTGTAATGAGAGAAAGATAATGTCAGAAGCATTGGGGACAAGGTGTAATTCTCTATAACACATGGTCAGAAGACTGTCTCTAAGGATATAGCTCAAAAAGGAGCTAAGTTTATTGTGGTGCTTTTTCCAAAGCTGCTTTCAAACTTCTAGAAGGAAGTTTACCCAGAAACTGAAGGATGTTTCAGCACTATCATGGCCCTTGGCCTGCTCAGTTCTAAAATATTTTTGTTTCTTGAAGAATTGAAATAGGGATATTCCTAGTAGGAAACCACACAAATTTAAAAGAAGCAGTGATGATAGAGCTGTTAGAAGATACATTTTCTCTTTCTATGGCCATCCAGACAAATGGCAATTTAATGACTGTGGTCATTTTTGTGTGTCATTTTCATGAATTGAAACAAGAGAGAATGAGGAATTTGGAGGCAAGAAGGCAGGGTGGGAGCTGTGAATTCTGTACAAGCAGCTCTAATTGGAATTGTTTCTCCTGCTAGATTGTATTTACATTGGCCATCATAGTATGGATTCCAAGAAACTCAGGATCCTGTGCTTATCAGTAACTAGGAGGCGACTGCCAATTCAGATAGATATATCTGAAGTCACAGATCCTGCTCATAGAGCTCAAGAAGCAAGGATAGCAAATTATGAGTTTAAAGTTATCATTATGTCTAGTAGTAGCCAACCAGAAGTTTCAGTAAATCCAGTCTGACCAGCCACTTTAGAAAGGGAGGTCATTTGAAAAGATAGCTTGTACATATACACAGCAAATTTCCTTATCAGGGCCACGGATCATAGGCTGAATAGGAAAGTGTTATTCAGGCCCTTCTGTCTGCTTCACTTATGACCCCAATAACAGGAGGGTTCTGATCAGGGAGCCAGCATGTCCATCTCACTGAGGTTCCCTCCAACCTCTATCAGAAACCTTACACTGACATGATGGTACTCAGGACCACAGGCATTTTTCGCAGTTTAAACAAAAGAAAACACATTGTGTATAGAGCCCTGAGGCTGGAAAATTCCCATTCAGAGGGTTACCAGAATAAAACTTGGATATTAGACATCTGATCTAGTATTGTAGGCATCTTGGGCTTTGTCATATTTGTCTTTTATCCACAGTAGTAGACTGCTCCCACCCACCCTTAATCTCTATCACCATTTTTCTTGCTGGCTATTTCATGACTGCATTGACCTTAAGAGCTGGAAGGGATATGGGGGTCTATGCCTATACAACTTTACCTTCAGTGTGCAGGCTTCTCGGCATGCTCCATAATGCCTTCTTTTGCTTCACAGGCCAAATTACTACAGTACTGTAGTATCTGAGAATGACACAAAGGGAGTCCTGAGATGGTCTCTAAAAAGCTTTGCTACTAGTTTACTCAGTTAAAAGATTATTAGGGTGTGATATGCAGTGGAGTTTAGATTTTGGCATCAATTTTTTTAAAAAAGTCAATGTATAGAAATCTAAAACTCCTGCTTTTAATTCTTATGTGAATCAGACTGCCACCCACCCATGCAGAAAACCCGAGTTGAAAAATCTCAGCTCTGGCCCATACCAGCTGTGTGGTCTTAAGTTAGTCACTTTCTCTCTCTGAATCCCCATTTTCTCATCATTATGAAATGGGGATACTTACCTCATAGAGAGATTGTGAGGATTTAAATACAAATGTTTATAAAGCACTAAATCTAGCAGAGAACCAATTTTATGTTTGTGTGGTTATTTGATTAGTGCCCATCTTCCCTATTCACTACAAGCATCATGATGGTGTTTGTTTTTCCTGAGTTGTCTAACTAGTGCTTGATGTGGCCCTGAGAATGGTAAGCCATTTATGTGTTAAATGAATGAGTAAAGACTGAATTCCTCACAAATGGTAAATGCAATTGATTGTATAATTTTTTTATTGAGCTCAATAGGTGGGAGCACTTATTAATGTAATTATGACATCTAATTATATAACTTATATAAAGTAAGTTTGATTTTGGGAGGAAAAAGCCAATTGGTTGGTTGGTTAGTTGCAAATGCAAACATTTTGCTCATGGTTACACTGCTGTATAGAAGCCCTGGGTTTATTAATTCATAACTGAACTGCTCAAGGACTTTAGGTTCCAAAGGGGAGATCCAAATCTGGGCTAAAAAGTTCCATGTATATGATTCCAGCTACCAAGGCTTGTCCTGGGTTAACTGGGCAGTATACTCTGAGTCTGTGACACTCTAGAGCTGAGTGGTGTCCTTGGTGGCTGGGAATGAGTGACTGACTCACCTTGTATATTTTTAGATCAAGGAAAAAATTTTTGCATACACTTACGCTAGGCCTGGCTATTAGTAATCAATGGATTGGAGGAGGGGATAGTCCTAGACAAAGGGAGGAAGAGGAGAAATCTTATGAAAATCAGGATGCATGTCCCAAGTTCTTCAAAGCCAAGTCTTCCTGACAATGGTCTACACTGTTCATGGACTGGCCATGGGGAAAATGATTTTCTAATAGTCCTCTGTAAAACAAATAGGTATTTTGCCCTCTACAGAGAGAAAAAAAGGAAAGCCTACAGTGACTGATTCAATGTACAATTGCTGTCAATTCACTCAGAGTGATGCAAAGTTATAAGGAATGCACAATTATTTATATTGGGATGCTTTGTGGATTAGAAGAATTATAAGAAAAAATGCCCTGTTGAGAAAAGTTCTTAAGTCCTTCTACCTCCTCCCATGGACCAGTATAAAAGAATACTTTTGAGGGAGATAGGACAGAACTCAGTCAAAATTTTAAATTTTAAATTTTTATTTTTGTGGGTATATAGGTGTTTATTATTTATGAGAAATAAAGTGTTTTGATACAGGTATGCAATGTGAAATAAGCACATCATGAAGAATGGGGTATCTATCCCCTCAGGCATTTATGCATTGGGTTGCAAACAATCCAATTACACTTTAGTTATTTTAAAATGTACAGTTATTGTTGACTATAGTCACCCTGTTGTGCTATCAAATGGGTCTTATTCATGCTATTTAATTCACCTACAACAAAGCTCAAAAGAATTTTACTCACAACTTGGAAAGAAATAATTTTCTATACACCAATTCTTTTCCTCGATCATCTCTTGTGTTCATACCAATCAGGTGTTGGCCCCCATAACTCCACTGAAATAGCTTTTGTCAATGTTCCGATGAACTATACATTGCCAGTTTCATTTGTTAATACCTGTGTTAGTCTTTTCTCATGCTGCTATAAAGAAATACCTGAGACTGGGTGATTTATGTAGAGGTTTAATTGACTCACAGTTCCACATGGCTGGGGAGGCCTCAGGAAACTTACAATCATGGTGGAAGGGGAAGCAAACATGTCCTTCAAATGATGGCAGGAGAGAAAAGTGCCAAGTGAAGGGGGAAAAAGCCCCTTATAAAACCATCAGATCTCTTGAGAACATACTGTCATGAGAACAGCATGGGGGAACCACCCCCATGATTTAATCACCTCCCACAAAGTCCCTCCCCCAACACGTGGAGATTACAATTCAGATTACAATTCAAGATGAGATTTGGATGGGTACACAGAGTCAGACCACATCAGTACCCCATCCACTGCTGTAATTGTAGCATTTGACACTGCTGATCACTCACACCACCACTACCCCTCCAAGATTTTGTACTCTCTTGCTTTCCCTTGTTATCTCACTGTTTTTCATTCTCAAACTCTTTAGCTGTTTCCTCATGGCACCAAACTCAGTTTGTGTTAACTTGGATCCATACACTTGCCTTGATGGCTACCTGGGCAGCCAGAGGCCGCTAGGTGTTGCTTGTGCTTCTGTTGAGATTGCAGAGCCAAGTTGCTCCCGTTGTTGCTTCTGTATTTGCCCCAGACTGCAAGGCCAGTTGCAGTGGCTGCTCCCAGTCTCTCATATCATTCCTGACACACCCTAACATTGCTGTATGATATGGTTTGTCTGTGTCCTCACCCAAATCTCATCTCGAATTGTAATCTGAATTGTAACCCCCATGTATTGAGAGAGGGACCTGGTGGAAGGTAATTGGATCACAGGGGCAGTTTTCACCATGCTATTCTCATGATAGTGACGGGGTTCTCATGAGATCTAATGGTTTTAAAAGTGTTTGGCAGTTCCCTGCTGCGCTCGTGCTCTCTTTCTGCTGCTGACTCGTGAAGAAGGTGTCTGCTTCCCCTTTGCCATAAGTTTCCCGAGGCCTCCCCAGCCATGCAGAACTGTGAGTCAATTAAGCCTCTTTTCTTTATAAATTACCCAGTCATTGGTAGTATCTTTATAGTATTGTGAGAATGGGTGAATACACTGTACCTCATGCCTTAGCTGGTATTATTGCATGTCTGTATTAGTCAGCTCAGGCTGCTGTAACAAAATCCCACAGACTTTGTGACTTAAACAGTAGAAATTTGTTTTTTCATAGTTCTGGAGGCTGGAAGTCTGAGTCTGTGATTTGCCAGAATGATTGGATTCTAGCAAGGGTTTTCTTCCTGGCTTGCAGATGGTCACCTTCTCACTATGTCCTCATGTGGTGGGGAAAAAGCACCAGCAAGCTCTCTGGTGTCTCTTCTTATAAGGACACTAATCCCATCATGAGGTCCCTACTATCATGAACTCATCTGACCCTAATTACTTTGATAAAGGCCCTATCTTCAAATACAGTCACATTGTGAGTAGGGGCTTTCACACATAAGTTCTGTGTGAAACTTTCAGTTTATAACAACACCCTTCAGCTTTAACAGGTTCCCTGTTGCTTTTGAGGAATGAAATATGGCTTTGCTTGGTCACTGACACATTTGTAACTTGGAAGTGCAAGGGAACTAATTCACCATAGGCGTGGACTTTAACTAATGGAAGGTGAGGAATCATTGGATAAGTTGCCTTTCTTTTCCCCCCATGTGGTCTGTATTGAGGTGTAGCAGCTCCACTGAACCCTTTGGAAGACATCTGGGGCACTGCACAGTCAGCTTGAGACTAAGTTGGTGGCAGCTCAGTAATGCACTCCTTCCCTGCCTCACTCCCTTTTTTTCTCACTCCTGGAAAGATATTACACTCTCCAGTATAATGCTTGCACATGTGGTTTTGCCTCAGGCTGTTTCCTAGAGAATACAAGCTAAAAAGATCAATATAAGGAATGGTCCTTGAAAGCAAACTCTCAGGTAGGATTTGTCATTTGACTGTCTGCCACTCTGAAAGCAATAGGGATCATACTGCTGATGGTAAATAGGGTAGTGAAAACATCTGTCACACAGTAATGTACATTTACTAAAGATTTTCTATTGTTAATTGGGATGAGGTAAAGGTGGAAGGAGAGGCTTGATCAGACTGGAAATATGGCAATCTTATGGATTCTGGTGTGGGTTGGCCGATTTTGATGGCATTTGGAGCACTGCAAAATGAAAATGATAAGCTCATGCCACTCAACTCCCTTAACTTAAAACATGATGCAAAAGGCAGTCCTCCACAGTAGCTTCAAAAGAGTCTAATGTCCTGAAGGCAGTCTGAGCAGGAGGGGTCCCCAGGGATGGAGCCGGCCTGGGGGCAGAGCCCAGGGCAGCCTATGCAGATGGGCTCTGAGGCATGGGAGCCAGGGACCCTGGCATCAGCCCCAGAAGGGTTAGAAGATGCAGGCCTCAGAAATATAAGGAAAACTTAATGTGCAGTCTCTATAGGTCATCTATGTTGAAACAAATTCCATAATAAAGTAAGGGAGTTTAAGAGCTGGAAATGAGACATTTGGGCACATGAGCCTAAAACATTTTATATTTTCTCTGAAATTTCTAGGCTTGCAGAAGCACTATCTTCCCAGTGACAAGAGAGAATAATTTCTTTCTGCCTGAGAGTCGTGAAATGACTTCGCCGAAGCAGGTGCATTGCAATACATTTCCTGTTATAAGATCTACTTTATCACTCTTCATCGCTTCTAGACCAGTGTCCTAACTTCCCACCTTAAGAAGATAGAAATAAAAGAACAAATTAAATGTTTAGATGAGAGGAAATTTAGAAAAGGTAACAGCAGAAAGCAAAGAAAAATGGACACAAAATTTAAAAAGCCATAATTTGGTTCTAAAAATTAACAAAATGGATACACCTTTCTGCACTAAGTAGCATTACAGGACAGGACAAAGTACACACAAATAACCAAGAATAAAAAGACAGAAGTCCTATATGAAAGAGAGAATAGGGGGATTTTACAAACATTTATACTAACATTGACAGTTATATTTAGAGGATATTTTGGAGGAAATAGAAAAATTTTGAAAATACAAATCTTTATAAGTCTATATCCATTAAAAATTGAACATGAAATAAAACCTCCTTCATATCCAGATTTCCCTCCTGCAGAGTTCTATCAAATATTTAAAAAATAAATGTTACATGAGTATTATCAGAAAATAGAATATAAGGGATTAGTTTCCAATATGCTTTGTGAGATAAGCAAAACCCTGATATAAAAACCTGATATGGAATTACAAAAAAATTAAACGAGCAATATCTATCATGAACATAAACATAACTATCCTTATGAAAATATTAGAAAACTGAATCCAGCAATATATAAATATAATACGTCATGACCAAGTGGGGTTTATTCCAGGAATGCAAGGTAGGCTAATATTTAAAAATAAGCAAGTATATTGTAGCACTTTAGGAGGCCAAGGGGAGCAGTTTATCTGAGGTCAGGAGTTCGAGACCATCCTGGGCAACATGGCAAAACCCTATCTCTACTAAAAATACAAAAATTAGCCAGGTGTGGTGGTGCAAGCCTGTAGTCCCAGCTACTTAGGAGGCTGAGGCAGGAGAATTGCTTGAACCCAGGAGGTGGATGTTGCAGTGAGATGAGATCGCACCACTGCATTCCAGCCTGGGCAACAGAGTGAGACTACATCTCAAAAAATAATAATAAAATAAAAATGGAGTATATTATACTGCATTAGCAGCATAAAGCAGAAAAATCAGATGATTACCTAAGTACGTGAAGAAAAATAATTTACCACAGTCAACACCATTCTTGATGAAAACTTGCATCAAATTTCAATAGATGTGTACTTTTCAACATAGCATCTGTGAGAAGTGTATAGTCAACATGTTTCGTGATGAAAGACTCAATACCACCCTCTTAAATTCAGAAGCAAGCCCATGGATGTATGCATATGTCCAAACTCAAACTGTCCACACAAAATAGGTGCAGTTTTTTGCATATCAATTATACCTCAATAAAGCTGTTAATATGAGAAGGAGAGACCATAGGTGGCATTAGTTAGGATGTGAACGTATTGAAACTCTCATACACTTCTGGTATGAGAAATGTATAATGATGCAGCTGCTCTAGAAAAACTTTGGCAGTTCCTCAAATGGTTAAACAGTTACCACATGACCAGTAAACTCTACTTCTAGGTATATTCCCAAGAGAAATGAAAACAGATGCTGACACAGACAGTTGTACACAATGTTATCGTCACAGTATCTGTAATAGCCAAAAGGGGGAAACAACCTAAATAGCCGTCAACTGACTAATGGATCAACACAATGTGGTATATATTCATACAATGGAATATTATTCAGCCAGAAAATGAAATAACATACTGATACATGCTACAACATGGATGAATCTACAAAGCATTATGCTAAGTAAAAGAAGTCAGTCCCAAAGTCCCATATATTTTCATTCATATGAAAGTCTGGAATAGGGAAATCTAGAGAGGCAGGAGGAAGCCAACTGGTGGTTGCTTTGGGCTGGCAGGGGCAGGAGAGTATGAGGGTGATAACTATAGGGTATGAGGTTTGGTTTTGAGGTGAGGAAAATGTTCTAAAATTGACTATGGTGATGGTTGCATGTGTCTATGGATATACTAGAAACCAGACTGCAACGATTCACTTTAGATGAGTGAATTGTATAGTATTTGAATCATCTCAGTGAAGGTGTTAACAAAAGAAAAACAAAGAGCAGAAACAAGGCAAAGATGTCTGGTTTACTTTTATTCAACAATGTGTTGGATGTCCTAGCCAGTACAATACAATTAAAAAAATTGAATACAATCAAAACTCTAGCAATAATTTTTGTAGAAATGAAAAAATTAATTTTAAAATATATATGATTTTAATATGTATATGTTTAAAATAATAAGAACCACTGTGGAAGTATAGTGTTAGAAGACTTAGACTACTTCATTTTGAGACTTACTATAATACTATCATTATTAAGAAAGCATAGTACTGACACTTTCTTGTTCACTTTCTTGATCCAGTTGCCAAGGCAAGTCAATTTGGAAAAGAAAATCTTTAATAATGCTGAAACAATGGAATATTCATGTGAAAAATAAATCTTGAACTCTAGGTTATAACATGGAGTTTTTATTTATGTTGGATCATAGGCCTAAAATTAAAAGCTAAATCTATAAACAAAGCACTAACTAGTTATGATTATTTGGACTTCATCATAACTAAAAATTTCTTGTAATCGAAAGATACTAGTAAGAAAATGAAGGGCAGGTGGTGTGGCTCATGCCTGTAATCCCAGTACTTGGGAGGTTGAGGTGGTTGGAGCGCTTGAGCCCAGGATTTTGAGACCAGCCTGGGCAACATGGTGAAACCCCATCTCTACAAAAAAATAGAAAAACTAACTGGGTGTCGTAGCTCATGCCTGTAGTCCCAGCTACTTGGGAGGCTGAGGTGGGAGGGTTACTTGAAGCCTGAGAGGTTGAGGTTGTGAGTGAGCTGAGGTCACACCACTGCACTCCCACCTGGGTAACAGAATGAGACCCTGTATTAAAAAAAAAAAAAAAAAAAAAAATCAAAAGACAAGTCACAAAGTTGGATAAAATATTTTCACTATGTATATCTATCTGGCAAATGACTTGTATCCAGAATATATAAACAGCTAGTATAAATCAATGACAAAATAAAAAATTTATTAAAAGGGGGCAAACGACTTTAACATTCTACAGAAGGCATATGCATGAATAGAAAGCACATGAGAAGTTGCTCAATATCATTAGAGAAACGCAAATTAAAATCACAATAAGTTACTAATTTACTTTTAGTGAATGGACTGGCTAAAATGAAAAAAAGAATGACAATATCAAGGACTGACCAGGATGTGGAACAACTGGGAACTGTTATACATCACTGGTGAGATTAAAAAATAGTGTAATTCCTTTGGAAAAGCAGGTTCTATTAAACATATACTTAGCCTCTGACCCAGCCATTTCACTGGTAGGTTAAGAAATATTCATAGCAGTTTTATTCATAATAGTAAAATATGAGAAAATCGGGTGTCCAAAAATAAACTTTGATATGTTCATACAATGAAAACTTACTTAGCAATAAGAAATTAACAATTGATGCACACAACACCAATCTCAAAAACATTAGGTCGAGTCAAAGAAGTCAAAGCATACATATTGTATAATTTCATTTATGTAAATTTATAGAACTGTAAATGAAATTTAATCCAAGGTGATCAAAAATTAAACAGTAGAACAATGGTTATCTCCATGGAGCAGTGAGGGCATTGCTGGGAAGGAGCACAAGGGAACATTTTGTGATTGTGAATTTTGTTTTCTTTTTTTGAGATAAGATCTCACGGTCACCCAGGCTACAGAGTAGTGGTGCAATCACAGTTCACTGCAGTCTCAATCCAGCCAGGCTCAAGAGATCCTCCCACTTCTCAGCCTCCTGAGTAGCTGGGACTACAGGCTAATTTTTGTACCTTTTGTAGATGAGGGCTTGCTATATTGTCCAGGCTCATCTCGAACTGGGGGGCTCCAGCAATCTGTCTGCCTGAGTCTCTCATGGTAGGCATGAGCCACCATGCCCAGCTGATAGTTTGCACCTTGATTGAGATGGTGTTTATACTGATGTGCATGTATTTGTTGAAGATGTATTTTATGTAAATTATACCTCATTAAAAAAAAGAGCTTTGGGAAAAATAATCCAGCCATAGCCAATATAGTCCCAAATGGGATGTAGCAAGTTTCCTTGATTTCCCCTACAGTTTGAGTTAAGGATCCTGGAGAATAGAATTTACTGGCTAATCTGTGGCCTCTGATTTTCTGACAACCTGGGATGTCTGTGGGCAAACAAGACTACCAAACTCATGTGTGGTGAAACCTGGGGTGAAGGAAGAATTATTTGGATGGTTTCAGGTTAATATGACAGTCACTGAGAGTACATGGGAGAGTTTTGCTGGGTCCCGTATTCAAGTTGCCATCAAAAATTTATCTTCCTGAATCACCATTATATGTCCAACACCTAGAATAGTGTTTGGCATATTGCATGTTCCAGAAATGTCATTGATGTTAGAAGAAAAATTATCCTCTCACCCTTGGATCAGACTTACTAGATTCTTTGTCCTAGGGTCTAGATTTAAAGTAACTTGCCTGGTAAAGAATAAAAGCCTTGAAATTTAGAATTAGAAATTTACTTGCTTTTTTGGGCAAGCAACTGTCTTCCTAATCTTCTGCCTCTGGCTCTGTAAATTGGGGATAATTATCTCATCAGATGGTTATGAGACTACAGTAAATGTGTATCCTCTTGGTGCACTGCAGAGTATTAAACTAATTCACTGTGCTACCAGCTGCAGTTCTGGGGACCCAGGGCATCCTGAACCCATTAGAGGCCTTTTCCTGTTTAAGCTCTTTCCAAGCTTATTAAAATGCTTTACCCAGGAGACAAATAGCTCTCTAGTGGCTGCCATCATTTTATCATTTTCATTTTTATAAACCTGCCTCAGGAGGTCAAATTGGACAGAGTTCCCTATTTTCTCCCCAAATTAGGGACCTGGTTCCTTCCCTGGACCTTTGATGCTTGAGGGAAGCTGCACAAGGCCACTCCCAGGGCTTAGAAGGAAAGACTTAAGATGGCATCTTGCCTTAGGCTTTGCTCCTGCACCTTACACCCAGGCAGGGTCTAACCTGCATACAGAGATGGAGTGTGGCCTGGGGGCTCATTTCTTCTGAGGGAGTTGGTGTTCTTACACCCATGGCCTCTGTTCTTTACAGTTTGACCTTTGAAGGACATGGGTTTGAAATATGCAGGTCCACTTATATGCAGATTGTTTTTAACCAAACACAGATCAAAAATACAGGAATTGCAGGATATAACACCTGCACATAAGGAGAGCCAACTTTTGCATATTTCTGTTCTTAGGGCCCACTTGGAATATGCATGGATTTTGGTTTATATGGGGTTCCTGGAACCAATCCCCCATATACTGAGGGACAACTGACAGCATGATTCAGTTTGGCCGCTGTTTCCTTGTGTGCTTCCCTTCTAACAGTGAGCAGTCATCATGAGGAGGCCCCTTGACCTAATTTGCCCGAGATTTTAGCAAAATATTTGGCCCAAAGTGCATGCTCAGTGAAAAGATAAAAACTCTTCCAGAGAACCTTCCTAGATTGACATTATACCTTGTTACTTATTCTTGTGAACACTGGACAGTTTGCCCAGGATTCTCCTTTTGTTGTTATCATCCCTGTGGCTAATTGCTAAGTGCCCTGTCTCTGCCTCTCTGCCTGATTCTATGCATGGGTGTGTGTGCGTGTGTGTGTGTGTGCATTTCTCCCCAGTCAGATGTAGAGCTTGCTGAGGAAGGTATGTAGGCATTCCTATCAGAGAACAAACGCTTGCCTGTGGATGAGGGTTATTTCTCCTTGTCAGACCAGTAGGTATATATTTCCCATTTTATCAAGATCTTCTGGAAGATAGGAACAATGTCAGACAGCAGAATTAGATTCCCTGGGAAGCCATCATCAGTTTGGTAGCCATATTTCCCATTAGACAGGGGTTCCCCGAGTTTTGTAACCATATCTACTTTGTAAGAAAGAAACACCTGACAGATCTTCCACCATCTGACTTTGCTGTCACTCCTTGTCAAAATACAGGTACCATTGACTGTAGGTTTCTGTGTCCCTATCATGTTGGGAGCCACCAGTCTCAAACATTGCCCAAAGGTTGAAGGGAGAAGATAAGGGTTTCAGGGTGGGGTTGAAGACTTTATGACTGAGCAGGGCCCCACTTCAGCAGCCGGAGGGCCCCATCCTGGATCTGCTTGGTCTTCATGCCATAGATGATGGGGTTGAGCATGGGTGGCACAACCAGGTAGAGGTCAGCCAGGAGGATGTGGATGTGCCGGGGCACGTGCTGGCCAAACCGCTGTGTGTAGAAGGAGAAGAGTCCTGGTGTGTAGAAGACAAGGATGACACCCAGGTGGGAGCCACAAGTGCCAAAGGTCTTAGCCCTTGCCTCCTTGGAGGAGAGGCCTAACACGGCCCGGAGGATGAGTGCATAGGAGGCAGCGATACAGATGGAGTCAGTGCCCACCACCAGTGTGGCAGCTGTGATGCCATAGATGTTGTTTGGCTGTGTTCCCCCACAAGCCAGCTTCACCACAGCCATATGCTCACAGTAGGAGTGGGCCACCACTCGACTGCAGTAGCTCAGTCTTGCCAGTAAGCAGGTGAGTGGGGTCATGAGTCCCAAGCCACGAAGCACGGCTGCAGCCCCTAGCTTGCCTACAGACTCTGGGGAGAGCAATGACCCATAGTGCAGAGGCCGGCAGATGGCTAAGTAGCGGTCAAAGGCCATTGCTAGCAGGATACCAGATTCTACAGCTGAGAAGCCATGGATAAAGAACATCTGGGCAGCACAGCCTCCAAAGGTGATCTCAGCATCCTTTGCCCAAAAAAGTGCAAGAAGCTTGGGTACAGTGGAGGTGCAGAGGACGAGGTCAATGGTAGACAGCATGCATAGGAACAGGTACATGGGCTGGTGCAATATAGGCTCTGAACGTACTACTAGCAGCACCACCATGTTGCCCAGCACTGCCAGGGCATACATGGAGCAGAAGGGAAAAGCAATCCAAAAGTGGGATGCCTCCAGGCCTGGAATTCCCATGAGCAGAAAGGAGGCTGGGTTCTGATGGCTGTGGTTTGTGAGTTTCATGGCCAAGTGAGATGGGTAGAGAAGACCTCACTGCCTTGCTCTGAGCCCTAGGAATCCCTGAGAGATGAAGCAGCTGGGATTCATCCTTATGCTATGGCTGAACAGCAGCAGGAAATATTTGCATTAGACTTCATGAAAAGCATCCAGGATGGGAAGACAGTAGGGCACTGGGAAATAATGCAAGGCAGGAGGTGGGTTACTATCTCCTAGGTTCAAAGGAGCCCTTCACACTTCTGCCTGATTCAATGATGTCCAGGCCACAGGCCACAGGCTGCAGGTTGTTGGCAAGTGGCATGGCTGTAGAACTTCTCTATGGTGACGGGCTATGGCTAGAGACTTTTACAGCTTTCTTCTCTACCTGTGAGTCCTCCTTTGCCTGTACTCTAATATTTTTTTCTTCTGATGCATCTGCCTGTGTGACAATATAAAAGTAATGTTAATGATAAAAATTCAGGCAGATTGGAAGACTCCAATGTGGTCACTTTTCAAAATGGAAAGATCAGGTCTGAAGGGAATTGATAGGAAGGAGGAGAGATCTTGGACAGGTTTTTCAAGCCATTGAGCCTAAAATAACCCATTGATGAGGCTCAGAACCTAGTCTGACCAGGAACAGTAAAACAGAGGTGAGAGGCTGAGTGTCTGGTAGCCTGATACAGGTGTAAGATTGCTTGGCTTCTGTTTAGTACAAGGATCCTGCACTTGCCTCAGGTGTCCTATACAGATGCTGGTAGAAACAAGAGCCAGAAATAGAAACAGGAGAGAGGAGAGAGAGAAAAATACCTCTATTGAAAAGAGCTTCTAATATAATTGTGTGTGACTATGTTCGAAGTGTTAAACAGAGTTAGTGGAACCAGTTGTACTCTGTAGTGATGCCCATCTGTATTCCTCATCTTAGAATGCAATGCTCCTTGCCTTCCCTAGCATCAGCTATCCATACCCAGAGATCATAGGAAACTGCTTTGGAGAAAGAAGCAGGAGCAGGAAGGAAAAGGATAAGGTCTGCTAATGTGATCTGCTGGAAGGAACTGTGGTCCAGGATGCCTCCTTTCCATCCCAGTGTTAACTGTGGCTGTCACTCTCATATTGAGCAAGTCACCTTGTTCCTTTCTGTCTCATCATCCCTTCATACATTTCCTGTTTTTCTGTTCTATAATATCTCCCTGAATTTCCACCATCCAGCCTGGGCCCAAGCAACCCTAGAAGAGATTTTAGCCTTCATGGTAGCTGAAAGGTCTGGGATAGAGAAATCAGAGTGTGAAGGACCTTGTGAAATGATGCATGTAAAACTGTTCCATTTGATGAGTGAGAACACAGTGTTTGGCTGGGCATGTGATCGTGTGTATCTATATATGGTGCAAAATGCACGAGGAAGGCTGTACTAAGAAGACACAGGGACATACATTTATGTAAGATATTGTTTTTGGAGTGTCTGTGCTTCAGTACCCTTTGAAAGTGAGAGCTGAATAATCCAGTCATGAATGAGACAGCTCTACTTTCTTTCCCTCCCTTCTTTTCTTCTTCCATCTCAGCCTTTTAATAATTGAATCAGGTTTTCTCAGCCCTTGAACTGTTACTCAAAACATTTTGCTCCATCCTTGATCTGGAACTACACAGCATAATGACCACAAGTCCCCCTTGTCTCGCTCCCTTTGCACAGAGGGGGAAGTGAAGCTGGAAGAGCATATGTTGAACATCATATTCCTGGATTTTAGGGAAGTGGTCAAGGTTGAGGTGAGAGCCTTGGGGTCCTCACTTCTCGACTCTCCTACTATTTGAGTTAGACCTCATGAAAAACACTCAGGATGAGATTTTACAGCACTGGGAATGTATGCAAGGCAGAAGATGGGTTATCATCACCGTGTTTAAAGGAGCCTTTGCCACTTTAGTCTGATTCAGTGATATCTAGGCTGGGAGTGGGTGGTGTGGCAAGGCTGCAGAGCCCTCTCCACAGTGAATGGCTAGAGACTCAAAGCTTTCTACTCTCTGCCTGTGAACCTTTTCTGCCTATACTCTAGTGTTATTTTCCTCTGACTCACCTGCCTACTGAGATCAGGCAAGGAGAGACTCCCTGCCTCCTCCAGATAGCTCTCCAGAATAATAATGCTCCTTTATGCCCCTCATTCCCCTGCTTTGTTCTGAATTATTTTAGCATTTGGTATAAGAAAGGCCTTACCTAAAATACATAAGAAAAGGAATTCAAACACCAGGAATAAGGCTGTCTCGTGAGGAAAGGAGCAAGTTCTTTACCGTGGAGGTGCTCATGAGCATCTGGAAGTGACCAACCTAGAATTTAGCACTCACTCATGGATGCCCAAGGGCAGCCAGATTCAAATCCCAGCTTTACAGCTCACCGCCTGTGTGATCTCAGTCAAGCCACCTAAACTCTCTCAAACTGTTTCCCTATCTGTGTGATCTGGAGAGCTTGATTCCTACCTCATAAGCTGCTGTGGTGGTTACTAGGGGAGACAGTTGTCTGAAGAGGCAATTAAACTACATGGCCACAAAACAGTGGTCGAAAGTGTGATTCATTTGTAAGTCCTTTTAATATGAAGTGGAGATCACCTCAGTAAAAACATTATCTTAGTGGCAGTCATGTCTTTGTTCAACCATATAAAGGGCACACTGAGAAGACCAAACAGACAAACTTACCAGGTCTGAGGCAGGCTGTGATAGTCTGGTCCTACAGCGGTTAGAGTGTGGAGAGCAAAAGAGCTGGAGTATTTATCCTATTATTAGCACCCTAACTGAGGGTAGCAATTCTCTGGGGGATAAAGATGCCAAAAAGACCCCTGGGATGCTGGAAAGAGACAGCAAATCGAAAGCTGGAAATATAGGCCCTGATGGGAGGAAAGGGTAGGATAGCAGAGAAGATCTATCCTGAGTGTGGGTAAGGGGGTAGGTGGAAAGGTCTTTGAGCATAGTCTTAAATGTTTTTGGCATAGAAACATATTTTAGAATGTTATACTAATTTTGTTTTTTTCTCCTGGCCCCTTTCCTCCATGTAAAACAAGCTTGTCCAACCTGCAGACCAATGCAAATTTGTAAACTTTCTTCAAACGTGATGAAATGTTTTTGTGGTTTTTTTTTTAGTTCATCAGCTATCGTTAGTGTGTATTTTATGTGTGGCCTAAGACAACTTCCAGTGTGGCCCAGCCAAAATATTGGATAGCCCTGATAAAATATCTGCTTCTTGGTATTTAGGAAAAACTATTTTTTGAACATTAGTTCTTTATCTGTAAAGTAGGGAAGCAGTGAAAATTAAATGATATATGCAAAACACTTATCATTTTGCCTGGTCTCTGCTAAGCTCTCAATAAATAGTATTTATCTTATCCAATGTGTCAATCACTTATTGAGCATCTATTATATGTGAAGGATTATGCTAGATTTTAAGGCAGAGTTGAAGGATCATGCCCCCTTTCTCAAGGAGGTCATAGTCTGGATTGGAGGATGGGCAGACATTAAAATCAATTAAAATTCAATGGGACATATGCAGACATAAAAAGAAGACAGAGTCTCTTTTGGCAGGCGAGGGATTTACTATTAAGAATTAGTCAAGGATTTAGAGTTTAGAAGGATAAAGTGGGCTTGAACAGAGGAATACACCAGGAAGAGGAAACAGCATGTGCAAAACCTGTAAGGCAAGGGACATTGGGCATTTTCTGGGGACACTGAGCCCTAGTTCAAAGCCAATGTTTTCATGACTCTTTCCTGGTACCCTGGGAAATACACAGGGTGTGTGTCCTTTCTCTCTATTGCCCACACAGCATCTCATCAAATGCCATTTGGGTGATAAAGTTCACTCTAAATACTGTTGGCATGATCTTAGGTAAGTTAAGAAACAGCTTTTAGCCTCTTGTTCCCCATTTTCAAAAATGGGGAAGGTTGACATGAGATAGCACATATACGATTTTTAGTTAAGGGCCTGGAACCTGGTAAGTCATCAGTAGATTCCTACACAATGGACTTTGTGAAGGCAAAGACCAGGATGAATTTCTCTCTCTCTGTTGGCATTTAAAAGAAGATCGTGATGTTAGGTACTGGGGGAAGGCTGTCAAAACAGCAGACTGGATTCTAATCAAATGTAGTCTTGGCAGACATGAAACTTGATTTTGGACAATAAGTCAACAAATACACATTGATGGCTTATGTATCTGCTACTGTCCTGGAGATATAAAAATTGGAAATATTCCTGCTTTTAAGGAGCTTTAAATGCAGCTGATGAAGGAAAGACCTAGTGGGGATGACATGGCCCCGATGATCAAGAGGAAGGTGCAAGCTTTATTCTCCAAACATTTAGGTTCTCTGGGAGCTCACAGAGAAATGACACTTCAAATATGAAACGTTTTGGGGATCCTGGGTTTTCGTCGTTCTCCCATTTGGTTCTTCAGGGACTCAACTGATTGTAAAGTGGCAAAACAGATCAATGAAATGATTAAAGTTTTCTGCCAGCCTCACAATGATCAGAGCCAAGCCTCAGCTCTCCATTATCTTGATAGGCCTCAGGGACAGTCATAGATGTTTGGCATTAACTTGGGATATTATGGTGCACATTTTATTCAGCCAACAACTATTCTATACAATATTATTGAGCACCTATTATGTGTCAGTATTTCTCTAAGTACTACTAGGAATGCCATACTGAACAAGGAAGACAAAGTTCTTGTTTCATGGAACACCTATGCTAGGAGAGATTTTTATTAAAAAATCAATACATAACAAATGGATATTGAAAGTTCTATGAAGTTAGAATGACTGTTACCAAAAAGATGAAAGATAAGTGTTGGAGAGGATGCGAAGAAAAGAGAATCCTTGCACATGGTTGGTAGGAATGTAAAGTAGTACAGCCTTTATGGGAAATGGAACTGGGTATATGTCCAAAGAGATAGCTACACTCCGATGTTCATCGCAGCATTAAAGTGCTATGAAGTTAGAATGGCTATTAAATGATGTAAGATAAAAAGCATCGAAGATGGTATAGAGAAATTGTACATGGTTGGTAGAAATGTAAATAAGTATAGTCATTATGGGAAATGGTATGAAGGTTCCTCAAAAAATTAAAAATAGAACTACCATATGATCTAGCAATCCTAGTACTGGGTATATATCTGAAGGAATATGTTGAAGAGATATCTATACTCTGATGTCCACTGCAGCAGTGTGCATAATAGCCAAGATATGGAATCAGTCTTAGTGTCCATCGATGGATGAAGAAAATGTGGCTTGTGTGTGTACACACACACACACACACACACACACACACACACACACAGTGGAATACTATTCAGTTTTAGAAAGGAGGAAATTCTGTCACTTGAGAACATATGTAAATCTGGAGTTTATTATGTGAAGTGAAATAAGCCAGGCACAAAAAGACAACTATTGCATGATCTTAGATGCGGAATCTAAAAAAGTTGAACACAGAAGTAGAGAAAGTAGAATGGTAGTTCCCAGGTGTAGGGGTGTTGGGGCTGGGGAAATGTTGATCAGAGGAGATAAAATTTCAGTTAAAAGAAAAAAAGTGTAAGAGACCTATTGTATAAAATGGGAACTACAGTTAACGACAATGTATTATATTCTTGAAACTTATGAAGAGAGATTTTAACTGTTCTCACCACAAAAATGGAAAAGTATGTGAGGTAATATATGTTTATTAGCTTGATTTAGCCATTCCACAATGTATAGACATTTAAAAACTCCATGTTGTACATGATAAACATATACAATTTTAATGAAAAATAAATTTTAAAAGTGCTGTGGGAAAAAACAGGATAAGACAGAAAATGACATGGAGCATAGTTTTAGACAGGGTAGTCAGGCCTTTCTGAGGTGACATTTTGTAGAAATCTTGATGAAACAAGTGAACAAAGTGTACAGCTTTGTGGAGATCAGTGCTCTGGGCAAAAGGAACAGATGTACAGGCCTTGATGTCTGGAATGTGTTTGGTGAATTGGAGGGAAAGTATCGGGCCAGCTGCTGGAGTGGAGTAATTAAGAGGAGATGGTAGGAGAGGTAGCGAAGGTCCAGAGACCAAAGGGTATTTGTAAGCCATGGTGAAGACTGAATTTTGTTTGATCCGTGGTGGAAAACTATTAAAAGATTTTGAACAGGGTTCTGTTGTACTGTGACTTAAACTTTAAAATACCTACTCTGGGTTCGATGTAAGAGACAAGGATAGAAGAGTTGTTATTGTTACAAAAGTTGTTGTTATGGCCAATGCAGGAAATGATTGTGCCTTAGACCACAGTGGCAGCAGGGAGGCAATGAGAAGTGATTACACTTGGGATATGCTTTGAAGGTCCAGCTGATAGGATTTGTTGGTAGATTGATTCAGTGTGGGGTTCTGAGAATGCGACGGGCTTCAAGGAAGGCTCCAATCTGAGGAGCTGAGTAAAGGGAAGGGCTTCAGTGCAATGGGAAACACAAAGAGAAAGGTAGGATTAAAGGGGCGGAGGGAGAGAGGAATCAGTTCCGTTTCGGACATGTAAGGTTGGTCCTGTATATTAGATAAAAATAGATGTTAGCAAAGAAAATAATTTACCAATTTGAAGTTCAGGGGAGATATATGAGTTGAAGATATAGAGTTGGGAGTTATTAAAATAGATAATTAAAGCCATGAAAAATGATGAAAATACCTACAAATCAGTATGCAAAGAGAAGAGACTCAGAGGAGAGGAAGAAAAGAACTAGCCAGCAGAAGACAATACTAATGAAAGAAAGAAAACCTACAAGATAATATTGTTCAGGAAACCAGGAACTGGGAAGTGCTCAACCGCCAAATGCTATTGGGTAAAATGGGGTTGGACAAAATGAGGATGCAAAGGCATAAGAATAATACAATGTGTGGTGATTCCTCAAGGATCTAGAACTAGAAATACCATTTAATCCAGCAATCCCATTACTAGGTATATACCCAAAGGATAATAAATCATTCTGTTATAAAGACATATGTACATGTATGTTTATTGTGGCACTATTCACAATAGCAAAGACTTGGAACCAACCTAAATGCCCATCAATGAAACACTGGATAAAGAAAATGTGGCACATATACACCATGGAATACTATGTAGCCTTAAAAAGGGATGAGTTCATGTCCTTTGCAGGGACATGGATAAAGCTGGAGACCATCATTCTCAGCAAACTGACACAAGAACAGAAAACCAAACACTGCATGTTCTTACTCATAAGTGGGAGTTGAACAATGACAACACATTGGCACAGGGAGAGGAACATCACACACTGGAGCCTGTCAGTGGTTGGGGAGCTAGGGGAGGGATACCAGGAGGTAGGGGAATAGGGGAGGGATAGCATTAGAGAAATACCTAATGTAGATGACAGGGTGATGGATGCAGCAAACCACCATGCATACCTATGCAACAAACCTGCATGTTCTGCACATGTACCCCAGAACTTAAAGTATAATAAAAAAAGAAGAATGATACTATGGACTTTGGGGACTTGGGGGGTAGAGTGGGAGGGTGTGAGGGATGAAAGACAACAAATATGGTGCAGTGTATACTGCTCGAGTGATGGGTGTACCAGGTTATCAAAAATCTCCACCAAAGAACTTACTCATGTAAACAAATACCACCTGTACCTCAGTAACTTATGGAAAAAAAAAACCAAACAATTATTTGTGTTTTCAAACAAATGGTGCTGGGAAAAATGGATATCCACATGCAAAAGACTGAAGTTAGACCCTCACCATATACAAAAATTAAATCAAATGGATCAAAGACGGACCACAAGATCTAAAATTGTAAAACTCATACAAGAAAACATAAGGGAAAGTTTCAGGACTTTGGATTTGGCAATATTTTCTTGGTTATGACACAAAAAGTATAGACATCAAAAGAAAAATAAATTGGACTTCATAAAAACTAATATGGCAACCTACAGACTAGGAGAGTGTTTGCAAAGCATACATCTAATAAGGTTTTACTATCCAGAATAAAGAACTCCTACAACTCAACAATACCCAATAATCCAATTCAAAAATGGGCAAATAACAAACATTTTCTGAAGATGTACAAATGACCAATAAAAAAGAGGTCCAACATCAGTAATCGTTAGGGAAATACAAATTGAAACACATTGAGATATTATTTCACACCCAGTAGGATGGCTATGATCAAAATCCAGAAAATAGCATTAATGAGGAAGTGGTAAGGTTGGAACCATGCATACTGCTGGTGGGAATGCAAAATAGTGTAGCAACTGTGAAAAATGGTATATGGTGGATTCTCAAAATAATTAAATATAGAGTTACTTCAATCTTTCCCTAACACAGCCTGGTATGTTCCACAGTGACTGTCCTAATATAAGCTTGTGAACTTCAAGTCCAGATTACCATCTCTATATAGTTTGTATCTGCTAAACTTAATTCAAACTTTCACAATGCAAGCTCTGAGTAGAAGTCCACCTCAACCCAATGTGTTCTGGAGACTCAAGGTGTGAAAGACAAGTCCTTATTTCTGAGGGACAAGAGTTAGGATAACTGATGGAAGATCTGTGTGTCTTTGGGGGAAGAAATGGAATGTGACCAGAATACAGTGTCAGTAGAAGCTGTTGGGTTCTCATGTAGAGTTATTTCAGGTTAAAGGACTTAGAGGCTATTCTGAAAACCAACTTCCTTTCTCAGGACCATGGCAAAATAGCAAGCTCTAAGACCAGTGATAAGAGGACTTATTAATATATTGGTCTTAGTAATGGTTCATAATTGAACAACAACATTGATAATTATTCCTCAATGATCATTAGATCACCCCACCCCCACCCTTACTTCCCACCCAGTAAGGTGGGAAGGACTGGGATTATTGTCCCTACAACAAGAAACAATCCTAAGAACAGAGAGGTTAAGTGCCTTGTCGAGGTCACAAGCTGAGACAAACCTTGATCTGTCACCTATTACCTTAACTCACAGCTCTGTCTGCCAAACTAAAACATCCAAACTCCAAACAAAACAAAGAAGTAATAGATAACCTTGACCAAGTTATGCCTGAACTCCACTTTTCTGGGTCACAATCGGAAAGCGTACCCATAAGGGAGCTGCTTCTGTATTCTTAGGAGGCTCTATACTGCAGGGGAGGAAGAGGAGGGTGGAGAAGGGCACACTGATTACTGAAATTACATTCCATACTGCCTTGAGGGAGAGGCATGATCAAACACCCCAGAATGGTGAGGGAGTAGGGCCTGTAGGAAGCCAGAGGCAGGAATCCCAGAAGACTAGAGCCTGAAGCAGAGAAGGCTCCTAGAGTTGGCCCCAGAGAAAAGATCAGACTCACCATGAAGCCCTTTCAGGGTGTTCCTCAGGGACAGGACCTGTTTTGTTTTTCTTTTGGGAAAAGAGTAAACAATTATGAGGATATAGCCAGACCCTCCCTTTCCTATTCTCTTTCCCAGCTGTTCTCTAAGAGAGGAAAACCACCAGTTTTTCCTGAAGCCCGAGGAAAATGAATTGAGCTTCTTGCTGAGGGGTGAGCACAAACTGGGGCAATGGTGTAAGGGGAAGACCTGGCAGATAGAGGGGACTGTGAGACAGCTGACACAGATGGGACCAGGGACAAGACGACCAGGGAGGGGTGTGTATGCTGGAATCACCTGGCTCCTGGGGCTGGAACTAGGTACTCGTGTGCGCGGGTCAAGTCAAGGGCGTATGAGATGGGGGAGCAGCGAAAACAGGAACCACCAGGATAATGGCAGAAATCAGACAAAACAGTAATCACTAGAGGGAATATCCAAAGGCAGAGCAGAGACCTGGTGGGAGAAGAGTGTTTAATATTTGAGGGGAATAGGCTAGGTCCGGAAGTTGAGCTGTGGAGTGCACAGAGCAGAATCCAGCTCTTGCAGACCTCTTATGCTCAGACAACCCATCTTCATCTCAGGCATTACCTTACCTCCTGATTCTCTTCTCATTCGTGTATATCTCTAACAGGAGAGCTCTCAATCCTTCTCAAAATACTGCTTCTGTAAGCTTCAGATCCTCCATGTCATCATTATCAGAGGAAACACTTTCCTGCCTCTCAGGCATCCACTCCTTTTCGTGTTGTGCAATAGGGACCTCCTCCAGAAAACCTCAGCATTTAGCTAAGACCCAGACCATGTTAGTCACTTCCTTCCTACTGCACATTCTGACCCACTGTAAGTCGTAGCTGCTCGAATAGTCCAGGATAAAAAGAAGGTTGAAATAAGGAGGTGGGAAGGACAGGTCGGGTACATTTACTTATTGAAGTTTTCAGCAACAACTCGTTACATCTTTGCAGCATGGTCTTATAGTGGTCCTATAGACCAGGGGTCCCCAACCCCTGGCCACAGACTGGTACCTGTCCATGACCTGTTAGGAACTGGGATGCACAGCAGGAAGTGAACAGTAGCCGAGAGAGCATTATTGCCTGAGCTCTGCCTTCTGTCAGATCAGCCAGAGCATTAGATTCTCATAGGAGCACAAACCCTGCTCTGAACTGCACATGTGAGGGATCTAGGCTGTACCACTCCTTATGAGAGTCTAATGCCTGTAGTAGGAGTCAGGAGATGTGAAATTTAGTCCTAGATCTACTGCTTACTTCCTCCATGGCCATTTGGAGACTCAGTTTCCCAAACTCATCATTCTAAGGTCCTCTCAGGATACAGGTGTGGCCTGCCATGTAGATAACAGCACTGACTGAATATTCTGTAAGTATGGAGCCCCATGTACTCTTGGGGGAGACAAAGTCTTCTTTTTGTTGTTTGTTGACCTCTTGACTGTGAAGGCAGGAAACAAACGTAAGACGATGACATGTAAGGACTGGACAAAGCACTCATGCCAAGCAGGTTCAAGGGTGTTGGGCCAGAAGACCAGATAAGCAGAGTCAGATGGTGAGTGGAATTAGAGGTACATTTGAATGGACACTGGAAAGAGGGATGGTTGACAGATTGTTAGGCATTTTAAAACAGAATAGGGAAGCTGTGGGACTGAGGACAAATAAATGGGAGGCCAGGTGTGGGCAGCAGGAGCACACCAGGAGTAAGGGATATGAGGCCACTCAGGGAGCAGGGAGCCCTGTTTGGAATTGAAATATATTTGCTTAGGATAAGGGTGACAACATGTATAAGAGGACATTCTTTTATTTATTCAAGAAATAGTTAGCAAGTGCCTCTGTGGGATCTAGTTGTGGTAAAGATACAAAAGAGCCCTCTCATCATGGGGCTTCCATGCTGTCCATCCCAAAGCTGAGTCCTGGAGAAAATGCACAGATATGTTAGACTTTGAGGCAAAGTTTCTAATGAGAGGCTTTTGTTCTGACCTAGTTAAAAAAACAGTGATAGGAAATTTCATAGAATTTCCATCTGTGGAGGTGAGTCTCAGTTTGGATCAGAGGGTGGTATATTATGCAGTGGCAAGGGAGGAGTAAGTTTCTCCAGGAAGGGAGTCATTCATGCATTCATTTAAAAAAGCACTGGGCCGGGCGAGGTGGCTCACGCCTGTAATCCCAGCACTTTGGGAGGCCGAGGTGGGTGGATCACGAGGTCAACAGATCAAGACCATCCCGGTCAACATGGTGAAACCCCGTCTCTACTAAAAATACAAAAAATTAGCTGGGCACGGTGGCATGTGCCTGTAATCCCAGCTACTCAGGAGGCTGAGGCAGGAGAATTGCCTGAACCCAGGAGGCGGAGGTTGCGGTGAGCCGAGATCGTGCCATTGCACTCCAGCCTGGGTAACAAAAGAGAAACTCCGTCTCAAAAGAAAAAGAGGAAAAAAAAAAAAAAGCACTTTCCTGTTCCTAGTGCTGTTCTTTATGGCCACAAAAGGGGGAACAACAGACACTGGGGCCTATCCTGGGTGAGAGGAGCGAGAGGAGCAGAAAAAATAACTATTGGGTATTAGGTTTAGTACCTGAGTGATGGAATAATCTGTACAACAAACCCCCATGACACACATTTACCTATATAACAAACCTACACGTGTACCCCTGAACCTAAAAGGTTAAAAAAAGTTAAAAATAAAAAGGCACTTACTGAGTATCAACCACATTCAGTAAAGTCTGAACACAGAAATGAATAAAGTCACAGCCTTTGTACTCAAAGAATGTACAGCCTGATGAATGGATAGATACATGCAAAGGTAACACAGATGGTACCCTCATTGTCCTATGTGATCCAATGCATTAGTGAATCTTCATTGAAATGACTGAGAACATCTTCCTGGAGGAGTCTGAAAAAACTTCATCAAGAAGGTGGCAGGATCTTGACTAGGTATGAAAGTGGGCAGGGGAAAGAATTCCAGATAAATAGTGTGAGCTACAAACATTACTCTTTCAGGAAACGGCAGATAACCCAGTGTGGTTGAACCTAAGATGAATATAGAGGCGGCTAAAAGGAGTGAGGCCCACAATTTAGGCAGGAATAGGTTTTCACACGTTTAGTGATTTTTGTTTTCCTTGTAGCAGTGAAACGCTATTAAGTGGTTTTCAGCAGGGAAATGTTAGGTTGGCCCAAAAGCAATTGTAGTTTTTGCATGAGAAGTAATGGTAAAAACTGCAATTACTTGCACCAACCTAATAGAATATGTGGTCTGTCACACTGTAGTGGATGAGGTGAACAGGGGCAGAAAACTAAGGAGGTCTTTATACCGACAGAGGAAAGAGATGATGAGGTGTGAATTACGGAAGGCACAGGGCAGAGAAAGAACAACAGTATGAGAAAATTCAGGGGCAGGATCAAGGGCCACCGTCACTGACCGAGGAAGAGCTCCATGAGCTCCAGCATCTGTGGAAGGCCGTATGGATGGAGAATAATGAAGGGAGAAGTGGAAGAGATGAGGCCGAAAAGTGATAGTGACAAGACCATGCAGGATCTTGTAAACTAGAGTTAGAATGTGCATTCCATCCTAAGTACAGTGGTAACCCATGAAGGCTTTAGTGAAGACCTAAGCATGATAGAATTTGCTATCTTAAATGTCCTTTTTGGCTGCAGTACAGAGAATGAAATATTACAGAGGGTACAAGATTCCATACCACTGAGAAGAGTTAGGAGACTTTTGTAGTCTAGATGAAAGATGATGGTGACTTAAATAGGAGTGCTTGACAAGGCACACACACACAAGAGTAGGGACTAGAACATTTTGCAGGTTGATCACACTTGCCTTTTGAAATTGGATAGAAAGGAAGAGGGGAAGAGGAAAGGGACTGAATCAAGGGTTTCTGACCTAGCTATGGGATGGATGGTAGTAATGCATACTGAGATAAGCTAGTCATGAAGAGGAAAGAGTTTGTGGAGAGAGATTTCTGTTTTGGCCCTATTTTGTTTGAGATGCCTGTGAGACCTCTAAGTGGAACTACCCAGTGGGAAGTAGGATGCGCTCAGAGTAGAAGCTATACATTTGAACCTTCCCTGAATATTGATTTCTTTTGGCATTTTTGCCACCTAAGAGAGCACCTAGAGAAGTATGAGAATAAAAGGGGAACAAAAGAGGAGACGAAGAGAGAGAGGGGAATAAATAAGCAAATCATGTAAGGGGAGAAGTGGAGATAGAATCTAGATTGGAGGGGATTTAAAATTAAGAGATGAAGTAGAGAATGAATTAGCTTTTTCAACAAATGTTGCTGTGAAGGGAAACAGAATTGAGGTGTGTTAGACGGAGAGAGATATAAGGCCAAGGGATGCAGGATTGTGCTGATGTCAAGAAAAGCATTTTAGAAAAGGGGCAGATCTGTGTGGGGAGGGAGACTATTGTAATGACAAATAGCAGTTTTACACTGCTTTACAGTTTACAGGGACTCTTCTCATTATGATTTTATCTTTCCTCATGATTAAACTGTAAAACTGTCATGGAAGATATGGTTATGCCTTCATCTATAGGTGAGGAACCTAAATATTTAAAAATTTCAGTGATTAATACTAGTTTCCATTGGTAGTCTGACGGCACAGTCATTACTTAAACCCAAATCTTTAAGTTCTAATTTTTTTTCCTATATCATGGTAGTGAGCTTGAGTTATATTTCTGTTAATTTGAATATGCTGGATTTATACTCCTTAGGGAGCAATGAGGTAGAAGCAGAAGAGTGTGATTTAAGACATTGGATTTGGAGGCAGGAAACCAGAGTTCTCAAAGCTCAAGTTTCATCTTTGATGTTTTCCAACTCTGATTGTTAATGACTTAATCTTTTGTTTTCTCGAGTCATGAAAGTGTCTACATTTACCGAGCACTATGTTTTAGATTTGTGCTAAGTGTTTTAAAAGATCTCAAAATCCTCAAAAGAGAGTTTTTAGGCAGGAACTGAAAAAAAAGTGGCAAGAGGTGGTGCAGGTCAAATATTATGGAAGAAAATGTTTAAAGGTTTTCAAAGGAAATGTCAAAAGGTGGAAAAAGATAGAACAATAAGGATCACAGATGGAAAAATACTAGTGTGAAGGGAATCGATCAGTCTTGCAGAAAGGTGGGTGTGGGGCATCTCTTCTTCTGAATGTCGTGAAGGCCAGGAAGGAAGGCGAGTGAAGGAAGAAGTATGTAGAGATGAAAGTTAAACTGCACTTAGGTGAAAGAACAGCAAAAGGGCTTCTCATGTGCTCAGGTTACCTGGAGGTAGGGCTTTAGTTGGAGGGATTTCTGAGTGTCAAATAAGGACTTACGGAACCCTGCTAGAAAAAAATAATCTAAAGAACTTGTAGGGAAGTGAATTATTACAAAGTGCTAACTATATTAATTTTTCATATGATCAAGATTGATATTTCAGGGCAGAAACTCTTTCATAACTGGGAGTGTAGTTTGAGTTGGGAGGCAATAGGAAGACAGTGACAGTAACTGTTTATGGGTAGGATTTGAATTAAGCAGCAATTTGTATTCTTTACAAAGTTGCTTTTGGCCATAAGCAGACCACAAAAGGCTCTTCCTCCACTTGATTTCTCAATAAGCCTGCTTTGTAATACTAGCTTTATTGGAATTAAATGTTCTGAACACCCAGTGATTTTAAAAGCACCTAAAAGGCAAGGACCATGCATAATATTTGATAAAACATATGATTTTCTAATTTCTTTTAATGTCTAAAAATGAGAATAAGAGCTAATCTTCCCACAAGAATGACCAGAGTTGTGAGCATTGCAATTCTGATATTGAATATTCTCTGGAAGGGCACTGTGGAAGCAGATAAGGAGGAAGAGAATTCCCAGGAGCCATGTCAGCCTCCAATACCACCTCAACACATCCAGCTGCCTTCTTGTTGATGGGGATTCCAGGCCTGGAGCACCTGCACATCTGGATCTCCATCCCCTTCTGCTCAGCATATACACTGGCCCTGCTTGGAAACTGCACCCTCCTTCTCATCATCTAGGTTGACGCAGCCCTCCATGAGCCCACGTACCTCTTTCTGGCCATGTTGGCAGCCATTGACCTGGTCCTTTCCTCCTCAACACTGCCCAAAATGCTTGCCATCTTCTGGTTCAGGGATCGGGAGATCAACTTCTTTGCCTGCCTGGTCCAGATGTTCTTCCTTCACTCCTTCTCCATCATGGAGTCAGCAGTGCTGCTGGCCATGGCCTTTGACCGCTATGTGGCCATCTGCAAGCCACTGCACTACACCACGGTCCTGACTGGGTCCCTCATCACCAAAATTGGCATGGCTGCTGTGGCCCGGGCTGTGACCCTGATGACTCCACTCCCCTTCCTGCTGAGAGGCTTCCACTACTGCCGAGGCCCAGTGATTGCCCACTGCTACTGTGAACACATGGCTGTGGTGAGGCTGGCGTGTGGGGACACTCACTTCAACAATATCTATGGCATTGCTGTGGCCATGTTTATTGTGGTGTTGGACCTGCTCTTTGTTATCCTGTCTTATGTCTTCATCCTTCGGGCAGTTCTCCAGCTCGCCTCTCAGGAGGCCCGCTACAAGGCATTTGGGACATGTGTGTCTCACATAGGTGCCATCTTAGCCTTTTATACACCTGTGGTCATCTCTTCAGTCATGCACCGTGTGGCCCGCCATGCTGCCCCTCATGTTCACATCCTCCTCGCCAATTTCTATCTGCTCTTCCCGCCCATGGTCAATCCCATGATCTATGGCGTCAAGACCAAGCAGATTCGTGAGAGAGTCTTGGGAGTATTCCTAAGAAAGGACGTATAGTGTGAGGTGGAGAAAGAGTGAGTTGGCTTGCGTGCTGGATCTGGAGACAGGCTGTGGTAGGATGTGCAGGGCTGCCAGGATCTTAATGTTTAGTTTTTTCCTTTAAAAAAAAAAATCCTGAAACTCAGAGCCACTGATCTGTTTAGGACTCGTGGATCTTTTTCCTCCGGTAGCCTCTGGATTGAACGTGCTGACTGTGCTGTCTCCTTACAGTGCCCTCACTCCTATCAGTAACTTGACAGTCTTGACCCATGGGTCTCCCAGTGACTTCACTGAAAGACACGAAGATGCTTCCAACTTCATTTGCTTAAGACAAGGCTTTGAAAATCTGAGTTTCTATTCTTTGTCATTGAGAATTTAGTGAACTATCCACTCAGGACCTGGGTAAGGACCAACAGTACATCCGATATTGGAATCCTTCATTCATTCTGACTAGTGATGCCAGCTTCTGATGAAATTCTCTTGGTGTTAGGAAGTTTGCAACATTCTAGGGCTGCAGGTTCTGAGTAAGAAACCTATGTTTGCTAGAAAATCATTTTTTCACTTAAGCCAGTCTGCGTATTCTTTGACTTATATTTACCAATCCATCCTCATGTCCAATTCATCTCATCAAGTACTTTGAATAAGACATGTTCTCTGGCTATGTATCATGCAACTGTTTCTTTGCACATAGATGTATCTTATGTTTTTAAGAATGAGAATTGCTCATTTATTTACTAACGCCACCAAATCTGTGATAGAGGATGGGGATTTATATACTAAGTTAGGGATGCCAGACTTGTGTTTTTTTCCTAAGACTGAAAAGGAAATGATAATTATGATAGATTCTTTTCTCTGAAATTCTCATCCCAAGGCCCAGCATAGTAAAAGAAGAGCAAGACCAAGCAGATAGTAGCCAAGAATATCGATTTGTTTCTCTTTTCCTATCTCATGTGAACTTACCTAGATAATTCTCTACTGATCATGACAACACAACTAAGCTTTTCACACAAGCCCTGTACAAAGGCATTGTTCTGCTGTTATCTTGTGACCCCCTTGTTTCCTCAGAAACTATTGTTTAGGAGTTATATATCTCTATCACTATTACTCTGTCTTTCTATTTATCTATCTCTATTATTTAGCCTTGAAAGATAATTTCCAAGCCTACGTCAGGTGGGGCGTAGAAGGTTGGAAGCTGTCCAGGAGGGAAGAGTAGAGCAAGAACCTGGAGTTTTACTTCCACTTATATTCCACCTCTGCTGTCATAATTCCCTTTGACACAAAAACAAATACCCCAGAGAAATAATGTATTACATAAAATTTGCTACATGCTAGATATATATATTTTTGGAGTACATGTGATATTCTGATATATTCATATAACAAATAATGATCAAGTCAGGATAACTGGAATATCCATGACTTTAAGTGTTTTTCTTTATGGTAGGAACATTCAAATTATTATCTTCTAGCTACTTTGAAATATACAGATTGTTTTCTATAGTTTCCCTACTGATTTTTTGAACACCATGTCTTATTTCTTATATCTAGCTGTATTTTTGTACTCAATCTCTCTTCCTCCCCACCTCCCTTCCCCGCCCCCAGTAACCACCAATCTGCTATTTTTGTGAGTTCTACTTTCTTAGCCATTCACATGAGAGAAATACAGTAATTGTTTTTCTGTGCCTGGCTTATTTTACTTAATGACCTATAGTTTCATTTGTGTTGCTGCAAGCGACAGGATTTCATTCTTTCTTATGGCTGAATAATATTCCATGAGTAGATGTATCATATTTTCTTTATTCTTTCATATATTAATAGCACATTGATTCCATATTTTGGTTTTTGTGTCTAGTGCTAAATATGGGAATACAGATATCTCTTTGATATATTTATTTCCTTTCTTTTGAATAAATACTTAGTGGGATTACTAGATCTCATGGTAGTTATAGTTTTAGTTTTTTGAGGAACTTCCATACTGTTTTTTATAGGGGCTATATTAATTTGCATTCCCTTCAAAATTGCTGAGGACTAGATATGCTAATGGTGGCACAGGGAGGACTTTGTTTAGCCTTAGATGAAAAGTATTGCTTTTGGCTAAACCAACTGGGAAAAGTACAGGACAATATCATAGAACTCTGAAATCAAGCCTCTGTTTATGGGAACTTGCCTCTCAGAGTTGGTTAGATTGGGAAGGAGCTTAGAAATGGTTCTCCTAGTTTTGCACCTTTTTGGTCCACGTCTTTTAAATCTAAACCCAATTTGTCTCCTCTCAACCTCAGGCCATCACGCTCCAGATGATCCTCAGCGAGGGATATTGTCCTCTCAATATTCAAGAGGTACCCTTCTACAGGGAACCACTAGACTGCTCATCAGTGGACAGGAGGCAAAATTCTACCTTTGTCTCCCTTGGGCCTGGCTGGATACCACTTTCACCAACCCACTGAGTCACCCTCTTGCCCTCATAGCAAGAGGCCAAGACCCACGGAACCACCACCATCCCTCTGTCAGCAGGAAGCAGTTATAGAAAACAGATCTTTATTCATTTTCTCCCAAAGATTTGGGGTCTTGAGGGAGGAAATGTTACAGGGAGTTAGACATACATAAGTGGGACAGGAGGGGACCCTACCACCTACCAACCAGGAATGTCTGATGCTAATCAGATGACGGTTGAGCAGTTACCACACTGCCCCTCTAAAAATAACTTGGCAGCCAGCGCCAGGGAGAGACAATCTCCTGATGGTCCACAGCTGCCACACTAAAGTTTTAGTTGAACGCAGGTGCTTAAGAGAAGCAACTTCCCAAACAGATGAACACACTTGAGATTGGTAATCAGCTTCCAATAATATCACGGGTGAGCCTGGGTATGTTCATTAAAAGACAAAATGGCAAAGTATGACTTTCCAGAAGTATTCTGCCAGAAAACTGAAGAAAGCCTCTGATGGGCATGCATACAATTTTTTTCTTTTTTTTTTTTAATTGCATTTTAGGTTTTGGGGTACATGTGAAGAACATGCAAGATTGTTGCATAGGTGCATACGTGGCAGTGTAATTTGCTGCCTTCCTCCCCTTCACCTATATGTGGCGTTTCTCCCCATGCTATCTCTCCCCAACTCCCCACCCCCTGCTGTCCCTCCCCTATTTTCCCCAACAGACCCCAGTGTGTAGTGCTCCCCTCCCTGTGTCCATGTGTTCTCATTGTTCAACACCCGCCTATGAGTGAGAACATACGGTGTTTGATTTTGTGTTCTTGTGTCAGTTTGCTGAGAATGATGGTTTCCAGGTTCATCCATGTCCCTACAAAGAACGCGAACTCACTTACAATTTCTTAAACACACTGCACATGCTCACTTCCCAAGGGTGAGGAGGGCACCGTGCATGCAGGCAGTGCACCCTAAGGGAAGAATCATGGCAAAGGGGTGCAAGACCCTGGAAGTGGGCCAGCTTATAAAGTCCTAGGATCAAGATTAAATGGGGCACTTGTCCTTCAAGTCACCTGCTTGGGTCTCTTCCAAGTGCATTTTTCTTTTTTTCTTCCTCTAAAGTTTTTAAATAAACTTCCACTCCTGCTCTGAGACTTGCCTTGGTCTCTTTTTCTGTGTTATGCCCCTCAAATTCTTTTTTCTGAGGCGGCAAGAATTGAGGTTGCTGCAGACCTGTACAGATTCACTGCTGATAACTTGGATACCTTATATACCTATAACAGAAGCAGATTTGGAACTAGATATTGGGAAGAGGCTGGAAAAATCTGGAGGAGTATCTTAAAAGCCTAGCTTCTGATGAGGGCTCAGAGGACAAAAAGATTAGAGAAATTTGAAACTTTAGAGATTAAGTGGTTGTGGCCAGAATGCTGGTAAAAATATGAAGAGTAAAGGCCATTTTGCTGAGGTTTCAGATGGAATTGAAGGAATATTATTGAAAATAGGAGTAAAGACCATCCCTGTCATAAATTGGCAAGGACTCAGCTGAACTGTGTTCATGCCCAAGGGCTTCATGAAGGTCCAAACCTGACAGTGATGAACTAGGGTACTTGGCTGAAGAAGTTTCTAAACAAAATATAGAAGGTTCTGTATGGGGTTAATTTTGACCCCTTATACTGAGATTCAGGAGCAAAGGACTAATTTAAAAACAATTTATGGTTATAAGGGAAGTAAAGTGGAAAGATTTGGAAAACTCTCAGCCCCTCCATGTAAAGAGTAAAAAAAGTGTATTCAGGAGAGGAAACCAAGAATGTAGCCCAGCCATAATTTGCTAAAGAGGTTAACATGGATTGAAAGGAACCAGGTGCATTCCTCAAGACAATGGAAGTATAATTTGAAATACCAAAATAGATACCCCTTTATCAACTGATATGATAAGATTAAGGAAACAAAAGTTACCTGCTGGTTGAGGATTCAGGGCTTGGCTGGCACAGCAACTTCCTAAATTCCTTATGGCTACAAGAAGAACCACACTCTTGCTAATCTCCCTAACAACAGGAGCTCTCAGGTAGATTGTCAAACCTTTCCTGATTTACAACCCAGGCCACTACAATTCTGATTAGACAGAGGACTTGCCTTACATTCTTTCCTGATAAACAACGGCAGACCTCAGGCCAGTCTCAGCAAGCTCATAGAGACTGCACGAACAGTCCTTGTGTCCTATAGTTTGTCTTTTGACAACAGGCAAAATAAAGAGCCAAGTTCTACCCCATTTTCATGCTAAAACCCCACTGCAAAATGAACATGAGATGTATGTTCCATATGTTTACCCATTACGCATATGCTCAATTACCCTCATAAATATGTGTAGCTTTTTCCCCAAACCTGCTGAGTAGGTATGACTATCATGCAATATACACCTTGCGAGGAATAAAAACCAACCTGCCCTTTCCCTCTTCAAACAGAGGACCTTTGGTACAAGTTAGAGACTATCTTTTCCTGGTTTGCAACTAATGCCAATAAAATTCTTCTTTCTACTATTTAGCCATCATGGTGTTCTTTTGCAGGATAGAAAAAGACCCTAAAGGCATTTCAAAGACAGTTGAGGCTGTCCCTCCTATCATATAGGTTGAGAGGCCTAGAAGGAAAAAACAGCTTCCAGGGAGGGGCCCGAGGCACCCTCCAAAGGCTTGCTACCCAGGTCTGTCTTGGGATTCTGCTCCCTAACTTATTCTGGCTCAGTGCTTCTCAGGTGATCCAGCTGTGGCTCAAGCAAACCCAGGTGCCGATCAACTTGCCCTTTAAGAGGATACAAGCCGCAAGCCTTGGCAGTGTCCCTGTGGTGCTAATCTGTGGGCTTGCAGAAGGTAAGGGCTATGAAGACTTGGCAGTCTCCATGCAGATTTCATATGAAGTTGATTAAAACCTGGGAGCAGAGGCAGAAACTTGTGGGGGCAGAGCCACTGCACCCCTGCTAAGAGCCCCCACTAGAGCTGTGCTGAGTAAAAATGCGGAGTTGGAGCTGCCACAGGGAGTTCCTACCAGGGTGATGCCTAGTGGAGTCATGGAAGCAGGACCACCGCCAGGACCCTAGAACTGTGGTGTCACCAGCAGCAGGCAACACCTACCTGGGAAAGCCTCCGAAACCTACAGGGGCAGCATTGTGTGGAGTACACAGCAAAGCCATAGGGGTGGGGCTGTCTGAGGCTGTGTACAGGAGGCTGCACATTTAATGAAGAACTATTCTCCAGCTTTAAGATTTAATGTCTGTCCTGCTGGGTTTTGGACTTGCTTGGGACACATTATACCTTTCTTTTTGCTTTTCCCCTTCTGGAACGAGAATGTCTGTCTTATGTCTATAGCACCAATGTATCTTGGAAGTAGATAACCTGTTTTGATTTCACAGGCTCATAGGTGAGTGTCTGCACTTTGGGCTTATTGAATTGGTGCTGGAATGAGTTAAAACGCTGGGGCTATAGAGATAGAATGAATGTATTTGTATGTCAGAACATGAGTTCTGAGGGGGACAGGACAGAATATTATGGTTTGAATATTTGTCCCTTCCATGAAAATCTCCAGTATGGCAGTATTGAGAGCAGGGGCCTTTAAGCAGTGACTGGATCACATGGGCTCTGCACTCATGTATGGACTAATCCATTCATGAATAGATTAATGGGTTAACAGACCAGCTTGTTATCATGGTGGTGGGAATGGTGGCTTTATGAGAAGGGGAAGAGAGAACTGAGCTAGCACATTGCCATGTTCAGTTCCTTGCTGTGGGATGTCCTGTGCCCGCCGAGACTGTGGGGAGTCCTCACCAGCAAGCATGCCCTAGGATCCATGACCTTGGGCTTCTCAGCCTCAGTGAATGCAAGAAATCAATTCCTTTTCTTTATAAGTTACCCAATTCAATGATATTCTGTTATAAGCCAAAGAAAATTAAGACAGGAAACCTCATAAAAAGCAGCTTTCTTCTCAGGTCTTTGAAAAATAGACATTAAAGTCAGTTGTAGGTAGAAAGGTCACCCTTTGTTATTTATAGAGGAATGGTAATTGTTCATACACATACACATTTATACTGGCCTCTCAATTATATACATAAATTTCCCATCCATTCTGTAAGTTATGAAAAATTGTGAATGTTATCTCTACTTGAGAGATGAGAAAGCAGATTAAGGATCAGAAAATGCCAAACCAAGGACTCAAGCAGGCTATTAATGTAGAGCTCAGGCTAATATGGAATACACGTGCAAAACAGAACACCTAATGAATGACCTTAGCCTGGTCGGACTAGAATCGGCACCCTTTCACGTCGCTCTGGGATAGGAGTTGCCTGTAATGTACATATTCTAATGAGTTGTCTTTTTTTTTTTTTTTTTTTTTTTTAGGAGACA
Source organism: Aotus nancymaae (assembly GCF_030222135.1). Taxonomy (NCBI): domain Eukaryota; kingdom Metazoa; phylum Chordata; class Mammalia; order Primates; family Aotidae; genus Aotus; species Aotus nancymaae. The sequence goes on along the minus strand of NW_026988473.1, from coordinate 55,243,832 downwards.
CTGCAAGGATGATGGTAAAGGTAAGGAGAAGCACAGCAAAGTCCAAGGCACAAGCCAGCTCCTCCTGAAATGCTCACAGCTTCTGGAAAGTAGGGCATGACCCCTGGGAGGCATGATGACTCAGTGCCATTAAATGGGGCAGGAAACCCTTGGGATGTGAGTCTGGGTCAGGGGAGTCCCCTTATAAAGGCCCCGAGAGAGAAGGCCAGAGCCGTTTGTAATCGCTGAGGATTTTCCTCAAGTGCAGCAATTTCTGCTTCCATAGCCTTATGGGAGAAGGGCAGAGGTTGGTGAGGATAAAGCCAGCTGCTGTCTTCACAGGTTCCTCCTTCCCAAACTCCTTAGACTAGAAAAGGAAGGCGGCACTGGGGCTACAGAACGCTAAAGGAAAGAGCTCAGAATTTTAAGTCAGACTGAGAAGTGTGAACAGAGCTGCAACTGGGCAAAAAAACAGGAAAGAGGTAACATAGTTGGCGTGAGTGGGAAGATGGGTAGGGGAACTCTCAGTTACTTCCCACAGCCAGGCCTGATCTTGGGTATCAGCTTCTTGCCCTCTGCCCCAATCCCATATTTCCTCCATCTTTGCCCTCCAGTAGAGAGAAGTCTTGATAGTCCCACCCACCTGTTTTGTGTATGAACCCCAGACACTTTCCCCACCACAGAGGATGCCTGCCTCCTTTCTATGCAAACACTGTGGGCCATCTCCAAGAACTCTTAGCTGATTATTCAGTTTGAATCCAGTCACTGCTTTTCCTAACCCTACAAGTGTCCCCATCCCACTTAAAGGGCTTCTACATTAGTCAAGAGGAAGATAATGTGGCCTGAACTAGACAGATGGCAGGGAAAGGTAAATACGTGTTTTTGAGGTTCTACCAGAAGCAATCTTGAAGCACCTTGATTATGTGACTATCCTTCCTTGTCTGGTTCTTAATTTTTCAAATGTATAATTCTGATATCCTTTTTAAGATAAAGGTATAGGCTACTGAATAGGTATCAGTAATAACTGAGTTCATTCAATGTATGGAGGCCTTTTTAAAGGAGTTTTGGGAGAGATAAACAGACAAGTCCTTTGAGCATGAACATCTTAGTTCTGAAAACAATGAACAGTCTGGACAAAACTTGCACTACAGAGCAGGTCTTAGATTCTGGATATTAGCAGAAGACGACTGGCTCCATTCACGCTCCTCCTCTGAGTCCTTCATTCTCAGAGGAGTTGATTTTGGATGAGCTTCAAAGGAAATAAGATTTATGGCCTTGGACATCCTGTCTTTTCCAGAAAAATTTAAGAGATGCCATTTTCTTTGTGTGAGGATGGGTGATCAGGTCAGAAGATCATCAGTGATGTTCAGAAGCTGCACAGAGCAATTCGAGGGGGATATGAAGACAAAGTAGAACATGCTTGGATTGTGGAAAATGCACGTTTACAAGGGGAGGTGTACAATAGCTGTTTTTTTTTTTTAATCCCACAGGTTATGTACCAACCACTGTTCATGGTACTGAAGATATGCTGGTTGAAGAAAAAATGTTCTTGTTGTCATAGTACTTTTTTGCTACCAAATCAAATTTTGTTCCTGGAAGAAATGCACAATTATTAGTACTTAAAATAGTATTTTCCATGAGGAAAATCTTAGTCTGATGCAGGTAACAGAGGTTTGTTGGGATGCTTAGAACTTCTATCCCAGATGCATTTTAAATTAGAAGATATCCAAACATTCTGAGCTTGGATTATATGAGGGGAGTAGTACTCTGAGAGTCAGAGAGGTGTCTTTCAGCTGTCTAGTCATCATGCTTCATTTGGTGAAATGTTCTACACTTACCATGTATGTTAGAGGCTGGGGTTACAGAAGGGAATAGGCACAGTCCCTTAACTTCAGTCCCTTCACTTTGTGATATGGTGGGTATTTATGGAAGAACAGATATTAGAGAATAAAATAAGAACTTTGTATACCTGTTAAGATTCTTTTGTAGAGATAGCTGATGTTAGATGCTGGTGGTTTGAACAAGAGTAGTGATGATGGAAAGGTAACAGGCAACTTGGAGATTTATCTGCAGGATGATCCAGTGGTACTTTGTGATGATTAAATATGGTGCAGGAAGAAGAGGGAAGAATCCAGGATGGCTTGATTCTAGGTTGAGCAACTGCTTGGACACGATGTTATGTTCTGAGATATGGGTGGCACAAGGAGAGAAGCAGTTATAATTTCTGCCTCAGACATGACAGATTTGACATATCTGTGAGGCCGATATGTGGGGATAGTCTAGTCTGGAGTTTACGGGAATGTAAAGTATATAAATTATATTTGACATTTCAGGATCTCTTTACAGTCTCAATGGTTAACAAGAATAAAGATGCAGTGTTCAAGCTCTTTTCAGGAGCAGTATTCCCTTTTCCTATTTCAAGTTTTCTACTACTACTAATTTTTCAACAGAAAAAAACATGTTATTTCTCCCTTCTTAGAAACATATACATACAAACACACAGACAGACAAACACAAGCTCTTGACTCTACTATTCCCTTTAGCCAGTGTCAGTGTCCTATTTACTTACTGGCCTTTACATCCAACCTCTTCAAAGGAATGAACCATGTTAACAGAATTCAATTCCTCATTCATCTATTCTAAGTCAGTCAAGTAACACTTTGCCTTCCTCTATTCTAGTAAAAATTGTTTTTATCAAGGCATTTGATCCTGTGATTCCAATAACAAGGCCAATTTGGTTTCCAAATTCTTCGACTCATCAATAGCACTTAGTATAATCTTAATAAATTAGTGACAATCTCATTAACAAAGTATATTCAATAGACTATCAAGATAGCACATCACCTTAAAAATCTTCCTGTTAATACTTGTTCACTATCAGAGTTATTTGCTGACTTCTCCAAGGGCCCCAACTCCTCTCCTACCCCATTCCTAATGTTGAGATTCAGTTCTAGGTTCTTTTCTCTATGAACACTTACTATCTGGGTGACGTTAATCTATTTTCTACATATATATCACCATCTTCATCTGAATTTCTGATAGAGATGTCACACTTACCTTGTTCAAAATTGAAGTCTTGACCTCCACCCTCCACACCTTCCCCATCATAGTTGGAAGCAACTCCTTTCTATTAGAGGTTTATGACAAAAATCAGGGTGTCATCTTTGACTCCCTGTTGTCTCACATCCTGTATCTAACCTGGAAAAGATACCACTGACATTATTTTTGAAATATGTTCCCAATCCTATTACTTCCCACCACATACACTGCTACCTTGATCATGAGCCAACGTTCTCCCTTCCCTGGATTCCTGCAATAGTCTCGACACTTTTCCCCAATTCTACCCTTCCCTCTTTGTGCTGCTCTCCATCATGGATGCCAGAGAAAACTTTAAAAGTATAAGTCTCTTCCTCTCTGCTAAAAGCAATGTCTTTGATTCTGAGAGAAATAAGGAACCTTTGCAAAGTCCCACAAAGGCCTGTGAGGCCCTGTGTGATCTGGCCCCACTGCTGTAACCTCTGATCCTCCTGCTCATTTGCTTCATCTTAGTTGGTTGCCTGCTGATCTTTGAATACCAGGTGTTTTTATGTCTTAGGGCATTTTATCTGACTGTTCCATTTTCTTAGTGTTCCTGTCCCCTGGGTGGCTCCTATATCCTACATCTATTATGGCCATCTCCTATCCTGTCATCTCCTCTTTTTGTTGTAGCCATTGCTGTGGGAACCATTTCAGTGCAGGTGTAGATTGATAGCACCTTACTCAGCTGCATCCCACCCTAGAATTTCTCTGCTTTATTGCATGTGCACTTCAGGGATCTCATTCAGTTATTCTGGGGCATGTATGGACCTGAAAATGCAAGGAAATCAACACTCCTTGGGTCATCCTTGACCTATCGGATATGGAAGCCAGTGGATAAAGGTTTCCCTTCTCTGTGTCTAGAGTGGACAATTCTTTTGATCATTCTCTATGGTTCTTCATGTGGAATTGGATATAGTGATGATATTATCCATCTCAGCAAGGCACCTTTGGATCCACATTCTCTTCTTTCCTGTTTCACTCCTTCATCCTATTCTTGTTCATTGTCTAATTTTTCTATATATACCACTTGCCTGGAATTACAGGTCCCGCTTTTTATAGAAACTAAGTATTTCGTCACCTCATTTAATATTTTAGAATTCCTTTTCCAATGAGGCCTGCAATGATCTATTTCAGATTTCAACCTCTCCTGCTCCCTGTCATGGAATTCCTATCCTCGTTACCCTTGATCTTTTTTTTTTTTTTTAAATCACAACAGTGAACCTTTGTATATTATGATATAATTTACTCATGATATCCTTTTATTATTTTTCTCCAACCTTTAGCAAAATTATTCTAAGGGATCTGTTTTGTTCATAATTTTTTTCTTAACTCATTCAGCAAAAATATTTACATTTTTATTTTACTAAATTTGCAAAATACATTTACTGAATTTTATTGTGAACATGCATTGAACAGAATTAAATCTTGCGACATGAAGTAATTCAGCATCTTGAGGTAGGGCTGAAGCAGCAGACTGAAAGGAGCAGCTCATTTGATGGGTAATATAAATATTATGGGAGCCAAGAGGAGAGAAGGAGTTTAAGAAGGGAGGTCAATTCAGAAAAAAGCTGCTGAAAGATCAACATGAATGAAGGCAAGTATGTGACCATGGCCTCATCATATGGAAGTCATTTCTGGCTGAAATTAGAGCTTTTTCAGGTAGGTTAAAATGTGCTAATACTACAGGAAATTTGTGGGAGTTGAATCTGAATATAAATATACCTAGGTATTTTAATGCAAGGAAGAGCTAAAATTTTAATAGAGAGGATATAAGATCATGGAGGACAGGATTATAAAGTGTTAATCGACATAAAAACTTTTTTCCCTCAAGCATCCATTTTCTGTGGAGGGAGAGAGCTAGATGACAAGGAGTTATAAACAAAAGACGTTTTGTGTATAATTCTAGTCCTTTCCCTACAACCCTGAGACAAAGGTAGGGCAATGTTATTACCCATTAACAGAGAAGAACCAGGGGCTTGAAATAAGCCATTTGTCACATCTTCTAGCTATGTGACCTTGCACAATCATGATTTTGGCCAAGGCTTCAGATTATAAATTTTTCCCATACTTTATGAAAAAAATGAATTTTAAATTTTGATATATAAAACATGTTGTGTTCCCTTTGGGCATTTAGGTAGAAGCAAAAATACATGATTTTTTAGAACATTAAATTTGGATAATGCTAGAACTCAAACCTGGCTGATCGACACTATTAACTGTGGTATCTTAGAAATATTTTCCCAACACTCAATTTTCTCATATTAAAAAAAGATCAATAACTTTTGGTTACTTTGCTTACTGACTGTGCTGTCAATATGCATTATCTAATTCTCATAAGAACTTCACTAAATAAATCCTAACAAGAAGAGTGCCTGGGTAAAAATTGGGCAATTTCATTGTTTAAGGCTTTTGACAGAAGAAAAAAAATGAGCAAGAGCAGCTAGATATTAAAAGTTGTTAAGCACAAAGGTTTTTTCTGTGTGTGTGGAAGCCAGATGCTAGTCTTTGTAAAGATGAAAGAGTTCTGTGATGAAAATGAAGGAAATGGGAGATGGGCAGAGGGAGAGCCACATGAATAGGAAAGTTAACATGGGTTTAGATGAAGGAAAACCAAAAGAGAAGGCTCTTCATCTCTTCAGTAAGCTGGAGGCATAGCTGTATTTTCAGAGTTTGTGTTAAAAGAACACCTGGAAGATATATTATAGAGCAGTGCCCTTTAATGGAGCTTTCTGCAAGGACAGAAATTGTCTTTACGTAAATCGTCCATTATAGTAGCCACTAGTCACATGAGGCTATTGAGCACTTAAATTCAGAAGCCATGAACAATTAACTTTTTTTGTGATTGAGGCATGCATTTTTAATGTTGTTTATTTTTGATTAATAGAAATAGCCACATTTGGGCAAGTGGCAATGCTATCAGATAGTATACTTCCAGAAAAGTTAAACAGATTATATGAATAACTGGGGGACCAGAATTGCAGGGTTCATGTTCATTTGACTTGTATAGGCACTTAAGCCAGAAAGTTCAACAGAAAATTTACTCATATGATTGGGAGTTTTGTTTGATTGGAATGTAGAATGGTAACAATGTATGACCTAAATGAATTGATTTAAACATAGTTTACTTCTTTGATCAAGATAATCCTGTCACCAAGAACACAGAAAACGATACCACTTCTCCATTCCTTTATGATAACTGTTTAGGGGTATCGGGTCTATTGATATATAAATATTTAGGTATCAGTAACAGTGAGATACCTGTTACTGAATGTGGGCAGGAACCATAGATTATGCTTCTGCATGTCTATGACAACTTCTGGTGCACTTTTTTAAGGACTAGGAATGGTAGCAGGAGCTTATCATAGCAGGTGATTGGACTCTAATCCTAGGTACTCCAGATATGCTTCCAGAAAGGTGAAGGAGCCTGTGAAGATCAACAAGAAAAATTCCCAGGAGCCATGTCAACCTCCAATACCACCTCAACACATCCAGCTGCCTTCTTGTTGATGGGGATTCCAGGCCTGGAGCACCTGCACATCTGGATCTCCATCCCTTTCTGCTCAGCATATACACTGGCCCTGCTTGGAAACTGCACCCTCCTTCTCATCATCCAGGTTGACGCAGCCCTCCATGAGCCCATGTACCTCTTTCTAGCCATGTTGGCAACAATTGACCTAGTTCTTTCTTCTACGACGCTGCCTAAAATGCTTGCCATATTCTGGTTCAGGGATCGGGAGATCAACTTCTTTGCCTGCCTGGTCCAGATGTTCTTCCTTCACTCCTTCTCCATCATGGAGTCAGCAGTGCTGCTGGCCATGGCCTTTGACCGCTATGTGGCCATCTGCAAGCCACTGCACTACACCACGGTCCTGACTGGGTCCCTCATCACCAAAATTGGCATGGCTGCTGTGGCCCGGGCTGTGACCCTGATGACTCCACTCCCCTTCCTGCTGAGAGGCTTCCACTACTGCCGAGGCCCAGTGATTGCCCACTGCTACTGTGAACACATGGCTGTGGTGAGGCTGGCGTGTGGGGACACTCGCTTCAACAGTATCTATGGCATTGCTGTGGCCATGTTGATTGGAGTGTTGGATCTATTCTTTATCATCCTATCTTACATCTTTATCCTTCAGACAGTTCTACAACTCTCCTCTCAGGAGGCCCGCTACAAGGCATTTGGGACATGTGTGTCTCACATAGGTGCCATCTTAGCCTTCTACACACCTGCAGTCATTTCTTCATTCATGCACCGTATGGCCCACCATGCTGCCCCTCATGTCCACATCCTCCTCGCCAATCTCTATCTTCTCTTCCCACCCATGATCAATCCCATCATCTATGGCGTTAAGACCAAGCAGATCCGTGAGAGAGTCTTAGGAGTATTTCTGAGAAAGGATGTATGAATAGAGCGAGGGGTAAGTGGAGAAAGAGTGGGGCACAGTGAATGCTGTAGCGGGCCAGGGCTGTGATGAGAAGTAGGTGGCTGCTAGACTCCATGTTTAGTTCTTTCCTTGTATTATGAAAAATATAAATGTTGTCCTGAAACTCAGAGCCAAGTCTGTTTAGAATTTGTGGGTCTTTTTGCTCTGATAGCCTCTGGGTTGAACCTGGTAACTGTGCTGTCTCCTCACAGAGCCCGACTCCTGTCAGTAACTTGACAGAGTCTTGACCCTCTGGCCTCCTGGGGACTTCACTGGAGGACACAAAGATGCTTCCATGTTCATTTGCTTAAGAGAAGGCTGTGAAAATCTGAATTTCTATGTGACTCATTGGAAATTTGACGAACTATCCACTCAGATTCCCGAGTGAGTACCCCTACTCCATCCAATGCAGGAATTCCCCTTTACTAACAGTTGATGCCCAGACTCTGCCTAAACACTAAGTGCTGGTGCACTTGCATCCTCCAGGTCTGTTTATTCCAAGTGAGACAACTCTGCTTGTTAGAAAGTTATTTCTTCAACTAAGCCAGTCTGTATTCTTTGACTTCTTTTTACCTCCTCATCCTCATGGCCAATCCATCTCATTAAATACTTTGGAAAAAAAACCATATCCTCTGACATTTTATATCACACAACTCTTTCTTAGTGCACAGATCTATCTTATGTTTTTGACAAGAATGTGAATTGCTCACTTATTTAATAATCTCGGGACACAGACTGTTAAGAAATAGATGCTGGACTTATGTTTATATCCTCAGACAGAGGATGGAATAATTCCAATGGTTTGTGTTCTCTAAACTCACCGTCCAAGGCCCAGCATAGAAGAAATATGAGAAGGCAAAGATGAGATGTGGGCATATTGACTTAGGTTTGTTCCGTTTCATGCAAACTTAGGTACTCAAGAATTCCCTTAATATTAATCCGGAGAACTGCACCTCTGATGCTCCCTCATACCCTATATCTTATGAGTTGAATTTTGTTCCCTTTTCCAATTTATATGTTGAAATTCTATCACCCACACTTCAGAATGTGACTGTATTTGGGGATAAAATCTTTAAAGTGGTAGTTAAAATGAGGTGATTAAAATGAGATAATGGGCCTTAATCCAATATGACTGGTGTCTTTGTAAGAGAAAATTTGTACACAGACACAGGCAGAGTGAAGACCATGTGAAGATACAGGAAGATGGCTGTGCACAAGCCAAGAAGAGAGGACTCAGTAGCAACCAAATCCGCTTGGTTATACTTGGACTTCTATCTTCCAGAACTGTGAAGAAATAAATTTGTTAGGCCACCCACTTTGTATTACCTCTTACAGAAGCCCTAGAAAACTACTTTTGGCACCAGCAAGTAGGGTGCTACTGTAACTAACATCTAAAAATGTGAAAGTTGTTTGGAAACTGAGTAATGGGTTGAAGCTGAAAAAATTTTGAGGTGCATGTTAAAAAAGGCTAAGATTTCTTTGAAGAAATTATAGGTAGAAATATGAATATTAAAGATGCTTCTAGTGAGGTCTCAGGAAGGAATAGATGGAAGAAACATGATCTGTGTTATCAAATGAAAAAGAATTGGACAAATTGTGTTCTAGTGCTTTGTGAAGAGCAGAACTTTTAAGTAATGAACTTGGATATTTAGCTGAGGAAATTTCTGAGCAAAATGCTGAAACTGAAATTGTGGCCTGGTATGTTCTTGTTGCTTATATGAAGATGAGAGAGGAGAGAGAGAAGTTGGAGAAGAATTTAAGTAAAAACGAATCAGGAATTAAAGATTTGAAAAATTCTCAGCAAATCCATGGTACAATAAATAAGTGTAATTTGGAAAGACTATCAAGGGTGTGGCTGAACAATCATTTTCTAAACAGATATATTAAATGAAATAAACCAGCACAGAATGACAAATATTTCATGGCCCCACTCATATATGGGAGCTAAAAAAGTTGATCTTATAGAAGTAGAGACTAGAATAGTGGTTACTAGAGGCTGGAAAGAGTAGCAGGGAGGAGAGTATAGGGAGGAGTTGGTTAATGGGGACAAAATTGCACTTAGGTAGGAGGAGTAAGTTCTAGTATTCTAAAGCATACTAGAATGACTATAGTTAATAATTTATTATAGATTTCAAACTAGCCAGAAGATTGGATTTTGAATGTTCAACACAATGAAATGATAAATATTTGCGGTGATAAATTATCTCAAATTGATTACCCTGATTTGATCATTACCAGTTGTATACAGGTATGGAAATATTGCATGTACCCCCTAAACTTTTACAATATGTGCCAATTAAATTTTTTTAAAAAAGGATTAGGCATGTGTTTATTGATCCAATCAGCCATCTCAGAAGCCAAGAATAGAGATGGGGCTATGCAGGAAAGACTCCTGGGAATCCCTTTTATCTGACAGTTTGAACTCCATGAATTGTATCAGAGACCAACATGTTTGAGAACTTTATTAGCAGCAGAAATGAACAGATAGGATAACAAGAAAGAATGCAGTTGGACTTCTGGGATTCTAGAGGACGGGCCAATAGAGCTATTTATCTGCAAACATGTATTATCCTTCAAGAAAAGGGAAAAAATACCCTGAGGTAGTTCAGAGGTTGGCAGGACTACCACTGCCACCTCATGCCCAAAATACAGACCCAGGAGGTTAGGTTGCCTCTTCCTTGGTTTCAGAGGGAAGGGCCAAGCCCATTGGTTTCAGAAGGCCAGGGTTCCTCTAATCCAGGACTGAGGATTTGGGGATGCTGCCCATTGAGTCAAAGAGGATTATTCTGAGCCTTAAATCAAGTCTAAAACCTAGCAGGGCAAAATTATACTTGTGATTCATGACACCTTTATTCTGATTTCTCCACTTTGTAATGGGAATGTCTACCCCGTGCCTGTTCTACCATTATATTTTGGTTGCAGGTAGCTTGTCTGGTTTCACAGGTTTATAGCTGGAGGGAAATTTTGCCTCAGGATGGATTCATACCTGAGTGTCACATATAAATGATTTAGATATTACCTTTAGATGAGATTTTGGATTTACAGTTAACCCCTGGAATAGGGTTAACACTTCGGGGATGCTTATATTTTGCACATAAGAAGGATGAGACTTTAGGGAGCCAGAAGGCAGGGTGTTATGAGCTGAATTGTGTCCCCCTCCTGGAAACTCATATATTGAAGTCCTAACCCCTAGTATCTCAGAATAATATGACTGCATTTGGAGATAAGGTATTCAAAGAGGTTAAGTTAAAATGAAATTATTCGGATGGGACCCAATCTAATACAACAGGTGTCCATACAAGAAAAGACACAAGGAGATGATGATAATGTCCAAGCCAAGGAGAGTGGCCTTAAAAGAAATTAACCATGCCACACCTTAACTTGAACATGTAGCTTCTAGAATTGAGAAAGTAAGTTTCTGTATTGAAACCAGTCTTTGCTACTTTGTTATTACAGCCTAGAAAATGAGTTTATTTTCATACATCATCTTCCACAAATGCATTCTTGTACTTCAGAGATTATTGATTAGGAAGTATCTCTATCTTTCTCTCTGTCTATATTATTTATCTTTGAAACAGAATCTCCAAGCATTCGTCAGGTGTGTCATAGAAGGTTGGAAGCTGTGCAGGAGACAAGGGTATAGCAAGAACCTACACTCTTGCTTCACCTTATATTCTATCTCTGCTTCTATAAATCCCTCTGACACAAAGACAAGTTCCCTATGTAGTCAGCACCTCTTAATTATTTCTTCTGAGAATAGTTGGGGCAGACGGGAAATTAAAAAATAACACTAAGTCGTAACCACATATAAACAAACATAGAAAATAGCATGAATTAAAGAAGTTATTTCCAACAAGAGAAATCTTATTCTCCTCTTGACCTACACAAGAAATAAAATCATTCTTCAGGTCATATCTATTCCTAGTGAAGAAATAATTTTGTTTCCAGCACAAGTCCAGTAGTATAAGGATCCCATAGACAGGTATTAATATAACATTAACACAACAGGCTTAGTCACAAATAGTAAAAGGAAAATTACCTTCTGTATTAGCTCATTTGGGTTTAGCACACAGTCAAAACATGAATAAGAAATATGAGTAGCTTACAGGCACATATGATTTTATTCCATACACAGAATGCAAGGTTAGGATACAGGAAACTTGATGCAGTCATCTGGGCCTAGATGCAATACTTCTAATCACTCAAAAACTAGGTCATCCCAACACCCCAAGTGAGGACCCAGAGCTACATGTCATCCTTAAAGTGGTCAATGCTTGAGTATAGGATCTCTTCTGCCTAGCAACACTCAATACCTTCCCACCTACGTGTTTCTCAGGCCAAGAAGTCTTGGTGTTATCCTTCTTTTTCTCACACACCCTATAGCTAATTTTTCAGGAATTACCACTGGCACTTAAATAAATATAAAATCTGGTATATCTGATTTCTCTCCATATTTATGATTAACACATTGATTTGAAAACACCATCTTCTCTCTGGATTCCTACCATAGCATTCTTGATCTTTTCTCCGCTTTCATCCTCCCTCATCATCTTGTGCTGTTCCCACTAAGAAGTCAGAAGCAAGCTTTTGGAAACATATCAAATAATCTCAATTCACTGCTCAACTGTGGCTTCTATTCTGAGAGGAACTATGAACTTTTGCAAAGTGAAATCCTTACATGGCTGATATGCTTCGGCTCTGTGTCCCCACCCAAATCTCATCTAATTGTGATCCCCACGTGTCAGAGGAAGAGCCTGGTGAGAGGTGATTGGATCATGGGGGAAGATTTCCCTCTTGATGTTCTGTTTAGAAGTGTGTGGCACCGTCCACTTTTTTCTGCTCCACTATGGTAAGACCTGCTTGCTTCCCCTTCACCTTTCACCACAATTATGTTTCCTGAGGCCTCCCAGCCATGTTTCTGTACAGCCTGCAGAAGTGCGAATCAAATCTCTTTTCTTCATAAATTACCCAGTCTCAGGTAGTTCTTCATAGCAGTGTGAGATTGGACTGATACAATGGCTTACCATGTTCTGTATGATCACATCACAGCTAACTGAAATAAAAAAAATGGTAGTAGCACCCAGATAGAGGTAGGGGACTACATTATATTTACAGTATCGACAATTAGACCGATATTAATAGATACTTGACTTCAAAAAAAAAAGTGAAGGCAGAATACAATTAATACACTAAAATGGATGAAAGAATCATCGCCCATTTAAAAGTGTATTCAAATTGAAACAGAATTTTAGACACAGGCCCAGGAGGTGAATCATCTTTCACAAAGACGATGAAAAGAAATTTAGAAATGAGCAAAAGTTGATGGAATGTGTCACTATAAAGCCTGTAATAAAAGTAAAAATAAAAGTAATTCAGGCAGAAAAAAATATGATCCAGATGAAAACATGAAAAAGTTGGAGGGAATGAGGAACACCAAAGCAAATATTCATATAAATATAAAAGAATCTACATTTTACAAAAGAAAAGGGAAGACAGGGTGGGGCGGGTGTAAATGAATTAAACACAGCCAAAGTGTTCCAACGTTCCAGTGGTTATCTCCAGCACAGTTTGAGCCATGGTCACTGCCCACTCCCGTACTCCATGTGCTTCTTATCCTTCTCGTATGCTGTCAGGATTACCCGTTCACTCAGAAGAGAATTGGGGGAAAAGAAAGGTGCTTTGTTCACAAAAACCCTGTCTGCTCTATGTGGCTTTTATCTGGCTTTGCCATATTAGGTTTTGGCGAGGTGCTTTTCATATAGGCTGTGTCCCTTTGGTCTGGCTGTATATGGTAACTTAGGCTGCAACTTTATTTTTTTGTCCTCAAGAGGTTAAACATGGAGTTTAATGTAATATGGTGAGATTAAACATGGAGTTTAATATGGCACAATTTTCCTAGGTATACATCCAAGAAAATGAAAAGATCAGTGTTCATACAAACATTTGTAGCAGCTTTATTTGTAGTGGCCAAAAAGTGGAAATAACTTAAATTTCCATTAACTGATGAATGGATAGACAAAATGTGGTATATCCATACAATGGATTATTTGGCAACAAAAAGGAATGAAGAACTGATAATGTTACAACATGAATCTTGAAAACATGCTAAGTGAAAGAATCTAGTTACTAAACACCACATATTGTATGACTCCACTTATATAAAATTTCCAAAACATGCAAATCTATAGTGACCCAAAGTAGACTGGTGATTACCTAGAGCTAAAAGGGATGAGGAACAGGATTAACTGCTGATTGGAATGGAGTTTCTTTAGGGGGTGACAAAATGTTTAAAAATTGAGTGCAGTGATGGTTGTACCACTTTGTCAATACACGAAAAACCGCTGAATTGTACACTTTAAGTGGATGAATTGTACATAAATTGTATCTCAAAAACATGTTATTTAAAAAAAGTTACTCCATTTACCAAGCACCTAACTTCCTGCAGGAAAATACTGGGAATGCAAATACCACTGGTGCCCACACCATACTCCCGTGGATCACTTTTATTCCACAAGTTAGACCAAGAAGTATAATTGCTAAAATCAAACAGTGGTAGTCTCTTAATACTTTAAACTTTTTTTAAAATTAATGAAAGTAAACCTAAGTTTTTCTTTCCTTTTTTTCTTGAAATAAAGAAGGGATCTTGCTATGTTGCCCAGGCTGGTCTCAAACTCCTGGCCTCAAGTGATCCTCCAACCTCAGCCTCCCAAAATGCTGGTATTACAGGTGTGAGCCACAGTGTGCAGCCAAATTTTTCCATCTTAAATTTCTTTCATAAATCTTCAGCTTCTAGTCTTATATAAGCCTTTTCATCTTTCGCAGAAGCTTATGGCAAGGTAGAAGTTCAAAGAAGAGGTCCAGTAGGCTTGATGGATTAATGAGATTCTTATTTCTCAGCAAGATCAAAGCTTTGCAAAGTGTCATTCAAAGATCTGGATCCAACATGGTATGATTGCAGGAGAGAAGATCTTTCACCTCTTGAGGAAAATTACTTAGATACTCTGGGGAGCAGTGACTAATCTGTAACAAAGCAAAGGCTCTTCTGTCTCTTTCTCTCCTATAATTCAGATGCATACATTTAGGATGTTCTATGCCATAAACATCACCAGCTCTGCCAGTTCTTTGCTGGGTTTATTTGGTTGCAATTTGAAAATCTCCGCATTGGACTTTTAGTGATTATACTGTTGGAGAAACTCTTCGATGTAGGCTGGCGGGTCTTGCTTGATCAAGATTCTGTAACTGTGGCAGGGTGCTGGGCAGCTCGTTGTTGTTTCTGCTGGACATTTTGGCTGCAGACTGGCTTTGCAGTGAGCAGTTTTAATAAAACTCAGATGGCTGGCAGCCGCCAGTCCCTACCAGTTGCAGCTTGGACTTGTCTAGGCTGCAACTTTAAATGTACTATGCAGGAATTCCACTTTATCCCAGCATCCCAAAAGATCAAACTTATCATGGAGAAGGGCCATAATAAGTCTACACCCCTGAGGGCCAAGAGTTACAGAAAAGGAAGTTAGTTCCAGGGTACCTCTGTGGGAAGAGAATGGGTATGACTGAGTTACAGTGTTTGAGATTGCTCTAAAAAATTATGGGGCATTAGAGTAGACAAAATCCATGGAGAACCCTAGTGAGAAGCATCTTTCTTCCCAGGTCCTTGAAAAATAGCACACATTAAGTCAGTTGTAGGTAGAAAGATCACCCTTTATCATTTATAGATGATTGGTAATTTCCTAATTATTAATAAGGAATCAGTCATAGTAGCCTCTTGTTTATCTACTTAGATCTTCCTATCCTTGCGAGTTAGAAAATATTGTAAAAGTTATCTCTGCCTTAGAGATAAGAAAAATAGATCAGGGATCAGAAAAGTGCCACATCAAGGTCAGAAGCTAGTTATTAATGCATATTTCAGGCCAATATGAAATATGAAAGCAAAATAAAATACCTAATGGATGACTTTGGCCTGGTTAGGCGGGACTCCCTGCCCTTTCAAGTCAATTCTGACAGGAGTTGCCTGCAGTGTACATGTTCTGATGAGGCTGGCTTTCTTAGGAAACACTGTAAGGATGATGGTAAAGGGTGAAGAGAGGCACAGCAAATACCAAGACACAAACCGGCTCCACCTGAAATGCTCACAGCCTCTGGCAAGTAGGGCAGGACCCCTGGTAGACACAACTCAGTGCCACTAGCTGCGGAGGCGGCATGGGCTGTAAGAAACAAGGATACAGTCCTTGGATCAGAGGAGTCCCCTTGCATCAACCCCGAGAGAGAGGAGTCCAGAGATGTCTCTGAGGACTCTGCTCAAGTGCAGCAATTTCTGCTTCCTCAGCCTTTTGGGAGAAGGGCAGGGGTTGGTGAGAGTCAAGCCAGCTGCTCCCATCCCAGCTGTTTCCTTCTAAGACTCCTCAGGCTGAAAGAGGAAGGCGGCACTGGTGCTGCATGAAGCTAATGAAAAGGGCCCAGGACTGTAAGTTGGACTGAGGACTGTGGATAGAGCTGCAACTCGGGGAAATAGGAAACAGGTGACTGAGTTGGGGTGAGCAGGAAGGTGGGAGTGAGCAGGAAGGTGGGGGCACTCTCAATTACTTCCCACAGTCAGTCCTGATCTTAGGCATCAGCTCTCTAACCCCTTTATTGCTTCTACTCTGGCCCTTCAATAGAGGGAACAGAAGTCTTAATAGTCCCACCCAACAAACTCCAGATACTTTCCCCATCACAGAGGATGTCTGCTTCCTTCCCATGCCAAACACTGTGGCCCATTTCCGAGAAGTCTTACCTGATTATTCCAGCATGAGTCCTGTCCCTTCTTACCTCCTGTCATTGCTTTTTCTAACCCCTGGAAGTGCCCCCATCCAAATTAAAGAGCTTCTGCATTAGTCAAGAGGAAGAAAATGGGGCCTCAACTAGAAAGATGTCAGGGAAAGGTAAGAAATACATATCTTTGAGGTTCTTCAACCAGAAGCGGTCTTGAAGCACTTTGATTATGTGATTATCCTTCCTTGCCTGGTTAATTTTTCAGATCTATCATTCTGATATCCTGTTAAGATAAAGGTGTAGGCAGCCAAATAGGTATCAGTATTAACTGAGTTGATTCAGTGATGGAGGCCCCTTTTAAGGAGTTTTGGGAGAGAAAGAAATAGAGGATGAATCCTTTTAGCATGGACATCTTAGTTCTGAAAACGATGAACAGTCAGGACAAAACTTGCACTACATAGCAGGTCTTAGATCCTGGATATCAGGAGAAGACTGGCTCCATTCATGCTCTTACTCCAGTCCTTCATTCTTAGAGGAGTTGATTTCAGAGGAACTTCAAAGGAAGTAAGATTTACAAACTGTTGGACACCCGGTCTTTTCAGGAAGAAATCAGAATAGATGCCTTTTTTTCTTGTGTGAAGATGGGTAGGCAGGTCACAGGGTGATTAGTGATGTTCAAAAGTTGAATGGAGGAATTCAGGGGGACATACATGGAGACTCAGATAAAGGAAAACGTGGGTTTTGTGGAAAATACATATTGAGATACGTAAATGTGCAGCAGGTGTGTGGGATTATTTCATAGCATTTTAGATGAGTTTCTTAGATACCAGGCATGTTTCTAGGTACTGATATGTAGTTGACAATAAAAATGTCCGTTGTCATAAGGTTTTGTTCCTGACAAAAACGCACAGACATTTTGAATATTTAAAATAGTATTTTCCATTAAGAAGAGAATTTTATTCTGGTGCAGGTAACAGTATTGTAATTGGGATGCTTAGAACTTCCATCCTGGATGCATTTTAAATAAGAAGATAACCAAACATTCTGAGCTTAAATCACACGAGGGGAGTAGTATTCTGAGAAAGATGTCTTCCAGTAGTCTAGTTGTATGTTTTATTTAGTGAAATATTCAACACCTTGTATGTGAGAGGCTGGGTTTACAGAAGGAAATAGGCAGAGTTTCTTAACTCCAGTCCCTTCACCTCATGGTGTGGTGGGTAATTGTTGAAGGATAAATATTGGAGAACAAAGTGGACTTTGTGTACCTGTTAGGATTCTTTTGTAGCAGTAGTTGCTGAGAGATGCTGTGGCTTGAGAACAAGGGTGATGGTGTTGGAAGGGTGGCACAGTGTTGGAAATACAATGGGCAACATGGAGATTTACTATGTAGGATGATCCAGTGGTACTTGCTGATGATTAAATATGATGCAGGAAGAAAAGGGAGGAATCCAGGATGACTTGATTCTAGGTTGAGCAACCAGTTGGGCAGGATGTTATGTTCTGAGATATGGGAAGAGAAGTAGTCATGATTTCTGCCTCAGGCATGATAGGTTTGACATATCTGTGAGGCAGATATGTAGGGATATCAAGTATGGAGTTGGATATTCTAGTCTGGAGCTTGCAGGGAATGTACAGTATGTAAATTTGTGTTTGTTTCAGGATAGTTTACATTCTCAATTGTTAACAAGTAGACAACCTAGAAAGATGCAATGTTCAAGGTCTTTTCAGGAGCAGTATATTTTCTTCTTCTGTATTTCAAGTTTTCCCCTACTACTCGATAACTTTCTTCAGCTAAAGAACAATGCTTCTGTTCTAAACACACACACTTGACTTTGCTTTCCATTTTAGCCAGTGCCCTATTTACTTGCTGCCCTTTGCTTCCAAATTCCTCAAAAACATAGCCATGTTAACAGACTTCAATTCCCCTTTTATCTAACTTAGTCAAGTCAGGCTTTGCCTTTCTTTATTCTTGCAAAATTGCTTTTATCAAGGTATGCAATTTTCTGTAATTCTAAACATAAGGTCAATTCTGTTTCCAAATTCTTTATCAGTAGCATTTTACATGGTAATAATCCCCTCATTAACAAATTATATTCTATGTACTAAGATAGTACATTATTTGGGAATGTTTGTATCTTAATAGTTTTCCACCGTCAGTGTCCCTTGCGAATGTCTCAACATGCTCCAACTCCTCTCCCATCTGTTCTTCATGTTGGGATTCAGTTCTAGGTTCTCTTTTCTCTATGAACATTTGCTAGCTGGGTGATCTCATCAGTTACATGGCTTTGGGATCTATTTTCTATACCTCTTACCATATCCACTTGATTTCTGATCTCAAACTATGTTCAAAATTGTAGCGTTGAGCTCCTCTTCTCACACTTCCCCAACTCAGTTGGGAGCAGCTCCTATCAGTTGTTTATGCCAAAAATCAGGGTGTCATCTTTGACTCACTGTTGTCACATTTCCTCTATCTAACCTGTCAAAAAATACTATTGACACATTTAAGAAATGTATCCCTACTCCTATTAATTCCCACTACAGACACTGCTACCTTGATCCTGAGCCAACATTCTTCTTTCCTGGATTCCTGCAAGTCTCCACTTTTCTCCAATTCTTCCCTTCTCTCTTTGTGCTATTCTCCATCATCAATGCCAGGGAAAACTTTGAAAGTGTATGTCAAATATACCTCCTCTCTGCTGAAAACAATGGTCCGACTCTGAGAGAAGTGAGGAACATGTGCAAAGTCTGACAACGGCCTGCGAGTCCCTGTGTGATCTAGCCCGACTGCTCTGACCCGATTCTCCTGCTCTTTCGCTTCATCCTAGCTGTGCCGGCTGCCTGATATTTGAATACCAGGTGTTATATCTTAGGGCATTTTCTCTGGCTGTTCCATTTTCTTAGAGTGTTCCTTTCCCCTTGGTGACTCCTATATTCTACATCTCTTATGGTCATCTCACATCCTGTCATCTCTCCTTTTTGTTGTAGCCATTGCTGTGAGAAGGATTTGAGTGCAGGTTTGATTGATAGTACCTTATTCAGCTGCATCCCACCCCAGAGTTTGTCTGCTTTATTGCATGGGCACTTCAGGGATCTCATTCAGTTATTCTGGGGCATGTATGGACCTGAAAATGCAAGGAAATCCACACTCCTTGGGTCATCCTTGACATATGGGTGTGGAAGCCAGTGAATAAAAGTTCCCCTCTTCTGTGTCTAGAGTAGACAATTCTTTGGTTCCTTCTCTATGGTTCTTCATGTGGAACTGGATACAGTGATGACCGCGTTATCCATCTCAGTAAGGCAGCTTTGGATCCATATTCTCTTTCCTGTTCCATTCCTTCTTCCTATTTTTTTTCATTGTATAATTTTTCTGTATATGCCACTGGCATGAAATTTTAGTTTCTGCTATTTAAAGAAGTGAAGCTATTTCCTCACCTCATTCAATTTTTCTCAAATTGATTGTCTAATGAGGTCTGTAACAAACTTTTTATTTCAAATTTCAACTTCCCCTGCTCCCCATCATAAAATGCTTATCATTGCCCTATTCCTTGGTTTTTAAATCACAACAATGAAACTTTGTATAATATGTAACTTAATCATGATGTCCTTTTATTATCCTTCTCCAATCTTTAGCAAACTTATTCTACTAAGGGAGCCATCTGTTTTGTTCATGGATTTTTTTCCTTAACCCATTCAGTTAAAATATTTAAATAGTTCTCATTTTATTTAGTTACTATATTTTCCAAATGACCTGGATATAAAATTTGAAAAGATCATGCTTCAGAACTGTAGAAATGTAATACAGGTAGGGCAGAGGCAGGAGAAGGAAGTGAGACATAATGGAGCTTGGAAATGTGAATATCATGGCACACAAGAGAAAAGTGAGTTTTAAGCAGGAGCATTGTCAATTCAGATAAAAGTTGCTCAGGGGTTCAGTTGCATGAAGGCAGGTAAGCGACAAGGGCACCACCATCATGGAGGTCATTGATTGTCACAATAAAAGGAATTTTTGATTTGTGATGGGAATAAAATCCAGATTCATTTGTTTCAAAGCCAATTATCCTTGATAGAGTTGAGGTTGTACATGTTTCCCTATAAAGAAAAGCAGAGGTTTGAATGAAGGGAGGAGGATTTAATGTCATGGTAGATTAATCAACAAATTTTTAAAACAGTAATAGTTCTACAGAAGAGAAATATAAATGACAAAGTTCTGTGCACTAAGAAATTATACAAAATGATTTTATGCATAATCACACTTAACTTCCCTATATTCCTCAGATAAAGGTAGTTCGGGTTGGTCAAGGTGGCTCATGCCTCTAATCCCAGCACTTTGGGAGGCTGAGGTGGGCAGATCACCTGAGATTGGGAGTTGGAGACCTGCTGACCAACATGGAGAAACCCTGTTTCTACTAAAAATACAAAATTAGCTGGGTACACTGGCACATGCCTGTAATCCCAGCTACTGGGGCGGCTGAGGCAGGAGAATTGCTTGGATCTGAGAGGTGGAGGTTGCAGTGAGCCAAGATTGCACCATTGCATTCAAGCCTGGGCAACAAGAGCAAAACTCCATCTCAAAAAAAAATAGTTTGGTGCTATTTCCCATTAACAGAGAAGGAAACTAGTACATAAATTATTTGTGCGAAGTCCACCACTAGAATATGTGGCAGTCATGATTTCAGCCAATAACTTTAGATTCTAAACGTTTCCCAAGTCTTATGGAAGGAAATTAGTTTTCAGTTTGGTTACATGTTGGGGTCTGACCCAGCAACAGATGAACAAATTCACTCAAACACAAATTTCCAGTGAAAGAGTGGGCTGAGGGTCCATGGACACTCAGACACTCCTGAGAGAGACAGCAGTCACAGCCCTCACCAGCTGGTACTCTAGGCATTTATTCAGTATAGATTTGGTAACAGAGGCTCTGAGTCAACACATTTATGGATAATGATTAAAGGCCAGTTCCGAAGCCCAAAGCAAACATCACCTGGGGGTGACAAATCTGGTTGCCCTCCCTCAGAGAGCCGTCTGGCCTGAAAAGATTAAAGGTTAGTTTTAGGACCACATCAGTAAAGAAGTTATTTAAACTCCCCGACATTCCCTACTTGTTTGCTTTTATCAACTAAAGGTAAAGGTGATGATTAGGTTGCCTTCAGCCAAAACTACTACTGAAACTATGCAAATCTCTCGGCCTTCCAAGAGGTTTGTGATTATATTCTATAATTTTACAATCTTTCCAACCATCCTGACTGATCTTCCAGTTATGTTGGATGCATGTTGCATATAGGGCATCTAGATGGGAACAATAAGCCTAGTTATTTAGGACATTGGAATTGGTAGAAAGGAGGACTCAAATATGGCTGATACTATTAGCTATGATATCTTAGAGCAATTACATTTCTAAATTTTTTTTTTGAAAAAGAGACCAAGTTTTAATTTTCAGTATTTAGTGTCCTGTGACTAGTGTTTAAAGTATATTACTTCATTTAATCCTCATAAGAACCTCATTAAGTGGGTCCTATATTTTATATATATATTTTACTTACATATTTTATACACATATATTATTTTTATTTATTTTTATTTATTTTTATTTATTTTTTGAGACGGAGTTTCTCTCTTGTTACCCAGGCTGGAGTGCAATGGCACGATCTCGGCTCACTGCAACCTCCGCCTCCTAGGTTTAGGCAATTCTCCTGCCTCAGCCTCCTGAGAGCTGGGATTACAGGCATGCACCACCATGCCCAGCTAATTTTTTTTTTTTTTTTAAGTAGAGACAGGGTTTCACCATGTTCACCAGGATGGTCTCGATCTCTTGACCTCGTGATCCACCCGCCTCGGCCTCCCAAAGTGCTGGGATTACAGGCGTGAGCCACTGTGCCTGGCACACATATATTTTATAACATTCTTGGTAAAAACTGGGTAACTCTAGTGTTTAAGGATCTGAAAAAAAGGAAAATGATCAGGATAAGATAAAAAGGTGAAAAATTATTAACAAGAAGGATATTTGTCATGGGAGTCAGAAGTCAGTCTTGCTAAAAATAAGAATTCTCCTGTGACAAAAAGAAGGAACTGGAAGACAGGTGGAGGGAGAGTCACATGCACAAAGGTTTATTTGACTTATATGCCCATCAACAAGTGGGTGAAGGATACAGACACCTCTCAAAAGATGACATTTATGCAGCCAACAGATATATGAAAAAAAACTCATCACTCGTCATTACAGAAATGCAAATCAAAACCACAATGAGATACCATTTCATGCCAGTGAGAATGGCGATCACTAACAAATCAGTAAACAGATGCTAGAGAGGATATGGAGAAATAGGAAAGCTTTTATACTGTTGGTGGGAGTGTAAATTCGTTCAACCATTGTGGAAGACAGTGCGGTGATTCCTCAAGAATCTAGAACTAGAAATACCATTTGACCAGCAATCCCATTACTGGGTAAATACCCAAAGGATTATAAATCATTCTACTATAAAGATACATGCACATGTATGTTTATTATGGCACTGTTCACAATAGCAAAGACTTGAAACGAACCCAAATACCCATAAGTGATAGGCTGGATAAAGCAAGTGTGGCACATAGACACCATGGAATACTATGCAGCCATAAAAAGGATGAGTTCACGTCCTTTGCAGGGACATGGATGAAGCTGGAAACCATCATTCTCAGTAAACTAACAAGAACAGAAAACCAACCACATGTTCTCATTCATAAATAGGAGTTGAACAATGAGAACACGGACACAGGGAGGGGAGCATCACACACCAGGTCCTGTCAGGGGGTGGGGTGCTAGGGGAGGGATAGCATTAGGAGAAATACATAATGTAGATCACAGGTTGACGGGTGCAGCAAGCCACCATGGCACAGGTATAACTATGCAATGAACCTGCACATTCTGCACATGTACCCCAGAACTTAAAATATTAAAAAAACAACAAAAACCATGGGTTTCAATGGAGAACCAAATAAGGACCTTTCATTTTCTCAGTATGTTTCCAGCATGGCTGTATGTACAGAAACCTATGGATATTTAGACGATGTGAAAGATATACTGTAGAGCAGTGGTCTTAAACAGAACTTTCTGCAATGATGGAAATATTCTTGGTAGTCACTAGTCATATGTGGCTATTGAGCACTTGAGAAGTGTTTTGCATGAATGTGATTTTATTAAATATAAATTTGTTTACATAGTAATATATGGCTAGTAGCAACCTTATCAAATACAGTAGTTTTAGGGAAAATATTCAGATTATGTGATTAATTTGGGCATTAGAAACTGAAGGGTTTATTTGACTTATACATGGACCCAATTCTAAAATTTCAGGAGAGAAAACTGGCTCTTCCATTTGGGAATTTAGCTTAACTGAAAGGTAGAATGGTACCAATGTATGTGCTAAAGAAATCAATTGATTTAAACATTTTCATTTCTTTTTTCAAGGTATTCATGACATCACCAAGAACACAGAAAACACTACATATATTCCATTCCTTTATGAAAGTTGTTTTGTGATATCAATTCTATGGATATTTAATACTCTATGTACTCAATGAAATTCAAATTTCTTTGAGGGTAGAAAATATGTATTGTGCTTCTCTATGTCTATGTAGGCTGCTTGGTTATTTTGTTTAAAGTCTAGCAATGGAAACAAGTGCTCATCTTTGTAAGTGGGATATCACAGGTTGAACTCTAATCATATGTACTGTAGAAAGTTATATGTAGAAGGTGAAGAAGCCCTGTAAAAACTGACAAGGAGAATTTTTAGGAGCCATGCTTCCCTCTAATATCACCTCAACACATCCAGCTGCATTTTTGTTGGTAGGAATTCCTGGTTTGGAGCACCTGCACATCTGGATCTCCATCCCCTTTTGCTTTGCCTATACTTTGGCTCTACTTGGAAACTGTACCCTTCTCTTTATTATCCGGGCTGACGCAGCCCTCCATGAGCCCATGTTCCTCTTTCTGGCCATGTTGGCAACAATTGACCTAGTTCTTTCTTCTGCGACGCTGCCTAAAATGCTTGCCATATTCTGGTTCAGGGATCGGGAGATCAACTTCTTTGCCTGCCTGGTCCAGATGTTCTTCCTTCACTCCTTCTCCATCATGGAGTCAGCAGTGCTGCTGGCCATGGCCTTTGACCGCTATGTGGCCATCTGCAAGCCACTGCACTACACCACGGTCCTGACTGGGTCCCTCATCACCAAAATTGTCATGGCTGCTGTGGCCCGGGCTGTGACCCTGATGACTCCACTCCCCTTCCTGCTGAGAGGCTTCCACTACTGCCGAGGCCCAGTGATTGCCCACTGCTACTGTGAACACATGGCTGTGGTGAGGCTGGCGTGTGGGGACACTCGCTTCAACAATATCTATGGCATTGCTGTGGCCATGTTTATTGTGGTGTTGGACCTGCTCTTTGTTATCCTGTCTTATGTTTTCATCCTTCGGGCAGTTCTCCAGCTCGCCTCTCAGGAGGCCCGCTACAAGGCATTTGGGACATGCGTGTCTCACATAGGTGCCCTCCTGTCCACCTACACTCCAGTAGTCATCTCCTCAGTCATGCACCGTGTAGCCCGCCGTGCTGCCCCTCATGTCCACATCCTCCTTGCTATTTTCTATCTCCTTTTTCCACCCATGGTCAATCCTATCATCTATGGAGTCAAGACCAAGCAGATTCGTGATCATGTGCTCAGTCTATTCCAGAGAAAGAACATGTAGATGGATAATTCTGTTAACCCACTTTCCCAGTAATGAGAATGCTGGATTGGGGTTGAGAGGAAAAATCTAAGTAGGAAAATTGCAGAGTGTCTTTGGCAATTCTCTAGTATGACAAGGAAAATGAAGCCCCATTCCTCACAGATCTACGAGTCAGGTCACATCAGGAGTGCACCTATAACCTGGCCTGATAGTAGAGGTTTGACCTTCTCATTGTCATAGACTCATCGCATGGCTAAGGAAGACAAAAATATCCTCTCAAAGTGATATTGTGATAGATGAAAGACAGTAGGAATATTGGCTGAGATTGGCCCAAACAGCTGAGATTTTGGTGACTTCTTTATTCAGGTATGGTTAGGAAATGAACCACAAATTTTGTGGCCCAAAAGCCATTACTCCTTTTAGTACTGAAATTACCTCCATGTCTTTTCTGACAAGTACCCTCCAGCCTTTGCCACTCTTTTATAGCCTACTATTTCCCAGTTTCATTTATACAGTTAGACAGCTTCATTTATAAGTAGATATATTTCTTCCATCAGTTCCTTTACTTCCTTCCTGATAGTCATGGCCAATTCCTTTACTGAACACTTATCAAAGGAGTCCTCTGATGTTCCTTTTTATCCATTTATATTATCATGTATCTAGCTTTTCACATGCACTTCCCTTCTTAGCCATATTCCTAGGCATTTTGTCCTCATTGTGGCAATTGTGAATGGGAGTGAGTTCATGATTTGGCTCCAGGCTTGACCAACGTGTAGAAGTGCTAGTGATTTTTGCACATTTATTTTGTATCCCGAGACCTTGAAGCTGCTTATCAGCTTAAGGTTTGGGATTGAGACAATGGAATTTCTAGATATAGAATCATGTCATCTGCAAACAGGGATAGTTTGACTTTCTATTTTCCTATTTGTATGCCCTTTTTCTTGCCTGATTGTTCTGACCAGAACATCTAATACTATTTTGAATAGGCATAGTGAAAGAGGGCATCCTTGTCTTGTGCCAGTTTTCAAGGGGAATTCCAAACCACTGCTTAATCAGATGACACAAATGGAAAAATGTTCCATACTTATGGATAGAATCAATATTGTGAAAATGGCCATGCTACCCAAAGTGATTTATATGTTCAATGCTATTCCCATTTTAACTACCATTGACATTCTTCATAGAAGTAGAAAAAGCTATTAGGTTGGTGCAAAAGTAATTGCAGTTTTTGCAATTACTTTCAATAGCAAAAACCATGATTACTTCTGCTCCAACCTAATATTTTAAAATTTATATGGAATCAAATAAGAGCCCAAATAGCCAACATATGAAAAAATGCTCACCATCACTGGTCATTAGAGAAATGCAAATCAGAACCACACTGAGACGCCATCTCCTGCCAGTTAGAATGGTGATCATTAAAAAATCTGGAGATAACAGATGCTGGAGAGGATGTGGAAAAATAGGAACACTTTTACACTGTTGATGGGAGTGTAAATTAGTGCAACCATTGTGGAAGACAGTGTGGCGATTCCTCAAAGACCTAGAAACAGAAATACCATTTGACCAAGCAATCCCATTACTGAGTATAGACCCAAAGGAATATAAATCATTCTATTATAAAGACACCTGTATGCATACATTCACTGCAGCATTATTCACTATAGCAAAGACACGGAATCAACCCAAATTCCCATCAATGATAGACTGGATGAAGAAAATGTGGTATCTATACACCATGGAATACTATGCAGCCATAAAAAAGAACAGAGTCATGTACCTTACAGGGACAATGGAAAGAGCTGGAGGCTATTATCCTTAGCAAATTAATGCAGGTACAGAAAACCAAAGAATGCATATTCTCACTTATAAGTGGTAGCTAAATGATGAGAACACATGGACACATAGAGGAGAACACCACATACTGGGGCCTACCAGAGGGTAGGAGGAAGGAGAGTATCAGGAAAAATAATGGATACTAGGCTGAATACCTGGGTGATGAAATAGTCTGTACAACAAAGCCCCATGACGCACGTTTACTTATGTAACAAACCTGCACAGCCTGCACACGTACCCATGAACTTAAAAGTTAAAAAAAAAATAGCCTCCTACTTCCCTTTAAATAGGATAGAATTATTGATCCAGTTTTTCCTGTAGAAATATCAACTTAAAACAGATGAGAAGATCACCTTTGTTTTAGGGTTTATGGTGTCTTACCCCTCTCTCCACCTCCTCTGGCCATGAAAGAATACCATGCATGAGAGTATTTAGCTATTGTTCCTGAAAATACTCTCCTTGTTTGCTTTGTCATGGAAAGTTGGCATCTTGACATAAGCTTGTTTCTGCTTCTCACTCCTCACCATTGTTCAAGGCTAAGGTCACCTAAATAAAGAGCATGATTGACTCTAATTTGGCTGATCACCAAAGTATTTAGGTTCATAAGAGTGAAAAAGGGAAGCAGCAGCCTCAGTCTGCAACATCTGCCCATGCAATTATGCTTTAGAGACAGTGGAGGTTGCCATGCTTGAATACATCTAAGCATCTGGAGATAAGTCAAATTAGGAGTGAGGAGGCTTATGTGCAGCAGAGGCTCCAGTGTAAAAAGATGAGGGAAATATATAGTCTATAACGAGGCTATCTAAAAATGGTTCATTCTCAAGTGGTAGCTCAACGATAAGGCAATTTCTCTGGTTCTTCAGCTCTTCACAAGAATAATCATAACAAAATTTATAAATAATCCCATTTCTATGGAACACTGAATCTGAGAGGAGAAAGCAGCCTTTAGAAGCAAGCTATCCTAGCACTGTGGATACATGTCATTCTTACTGCCAGAATGATTGGGCAAGATAACACAAGGAATCATTTAAGAGAGAAAAGTAAATTTATGCCTCCACTAAAAAGGTATATAGAACAGTGCTGCTGACGATAGATTTTCCTTTTAGCCTTTGATTGGTAGGGGTGGGGATGTACAGAGCATCAAACTTCTTAGGACTGATCAAGGAGACAAATACTGTGAATGATATGAAATGAAAGGTTTATTATAGGTTTGAGACCTTAGGTCACCGGGGCTAACAGCCAGGAAGAAAACCTGGATGTGTAAAGATGGAAAGAATTAAACAGAAGCCAGGATGGACTGGAATGCACAAGGACAGCCTAGAGTCTATTTCTGTCTTTCATTACCTCAAACCTTGACAATGCAGGCGATATTTTTTTGGTTTTTAAATTGTACTTTAGGTTCTGGGGGACATGTGCAGATCATGCAGGATTGTTGCATAGGTACATACATGGCAAGGTGGTTTGCTGCCTTCATCCCCCCATCACCTATATCTGGTATTTCTCCCCATGTTATCCCTCTCCACCCCCTGCTGTCCCTCCCCTAGCCCCCCACCAACTGACCGCAGTGTGTGATCCTCCCCGCCCTGTGTCCACGTGTTCTAATTATCACCCACCTATGAGTGAGAACATGTGGTGTTTGGTTTTCTGTTCTTGTGTCAGTTTGCTGAGAATGATGGTTTCCAGATTCATCCATGTCCCTATGAAGGACACAAACTCATCACTTTTTATGGCTGTGTAGTATTCCATGGTGTATATGTGCCATATTTTCTTTATCCAGTCTATCGTTGATGGACGTTTGGGTTGATTCCAGTCTTTGCTATTGTAAACAGTGCCGCAATGAACATATGTGTGCATGTGTCTTTGTAATAGAACAATTTATAATTCTTTGGGAATATACCCAGTAATGCAGGCGATTTTCAAAAGGAACTGGTGCTGTTTACCATAGAGATGCACAATGTACCTAGTCTTGGACTTGGAGAAACAGAAGGGAGGGATTTAAACAGGAGATGATGCCCTAAGCCAATGAGGTGAACTTGCAATCAATAAAGAGCATGAGCTGCAGCAGCACCAGATGCTCTATGCTGACCTTCAGAGAATGGTTGCTGCTTCATTTCTGCCTTCTGGTATCACAAAACTATCTTTTGTGGCCAGCCTAGTGAAGAACCACAGGGGAAAGGGAAGTCTGGGTAACGTGGTTCCAGCTTGGTCAAAATGACACAGTACAAAGCCCCCATGCATTAAACGCGTTTGAGAAAGTCTTAGCTAAGCTAAACGGAGAGTAACTGTCTCCTCCAAGTAAAAGTCTATCCTCCCACCTACCTATTTTCTCTATCATACATCTAGTTACCTTTCTAATTTAGCTATTCTGAGGGGTGAAATTTATTCCCTTTCCCTCATAGTTGTATCCCTTGAACTATGTATCTATTAATCACACACATCATTATTCAACTTGTTTCGCCAATCAGGACTGAGACGGGAAGTAATATTCTTGTAGAAAAATGCTCATTCCAACTCATCATTGCTAGTAATGTAATTTGACACTTGGGCTAGTGCTGATTTGTTCCTTGTGGACTTACTTTCTCTAGTTGCTGCAAACAAAAGTAGTCAACCATATTTCCTAAAAAGGAGATTCGTTTATTTTAAAATACTGAAGTAAAGACATAATACTGGTTTGTGTTGTTCAGGCAGTATTTCCAGGAGGTCATATCCTTCAGATCTTAGACTTTTATTCTCAGATCTTCTGCAGAGGCATTTCTCAAGGCCAATACTTGAACTTCTAAGAACACAGCCAGAGAAGCCCTGACAGCCAGGGCCTCTTACTAAGCCTCTCTAGCAGGACACGGGCTATGATGCCATGAATATAACTTTGAGGCTTGCCAATGAGGATAAAAAAGAAAAAATTGTTCTCCAAAAGCCTCCATTCTGACCGACCAAGTATTCAAGAATGGCAGGACAGTGCATAATTTATAAAGGATGGTCACATTAAGCTATGGAGACAAAGACAAGCATCCCAAATAATTCTCTAGGGGAATTCTTTTTCATTTCCTCTCTGACCACTTCTACTCTGTCTGCAAATTCTGAACTCACCATTTACCTTAGAGAGATGTCAAATCAGGCCAGAGAACAAATACATCCAATTCTTATCTTTTCAGTTCACAAGTCTTGATCACAAAATACAGAAAATAGTTCTATAAGGATCCGAAGTGGTAGAATAGGGTTTTCTTCCTGGCTTCAGGTTACATTAAGCACAAAGACCCTCTGTGCCTGGAAGTAGAGGAGACTGATTTGTTGGGATCAGCACCATCCCCAACCCCCTCAAGATGCAGCTCTCAAGACTCCCAGTGCTGTGGGGTGATTTCTGAGTGCTCCTGGGATATGGTGAGATGAGGAGCTTGGCTGAGAGCAAGAGGAATTATACTGTCCAGTTTGCAGAGTCCTACGGTCAGAATGAAGGATGGGTTCCAGACAGATGTGGATCAGCTGGTCTCTTCCAGGATCCTATGGGGATATGACTGGTTTCAGTGGATCAACAATGCCAGAGAATCCAGGCGGTTAGTGCCCACAGGTCAGGATGTGAGGGGGCACCACGCATCACAGCGCAAGACACATCTGGGTCAGACGCCAGACAAGGAACAGCAAGCGGAAGGCATTCCTCTTTGTGATTTCTATCGTGACAATTTTGTAAAAACCCACTTTATCCTCTACTGCAGTTTTCAATCTAACACAGGAAGGTAATAGAAAAACTCCTGGGGTAGTTTTGAAAATTTTATCAGATTGAATTATCAACTGGAATTGACTAAGATCATTGTTAATTGGATTTGGTAGGATGTAGCTGTCATCCATGACTCAATTTTAAGTTTATTCAAAGACCCATTCTGGCTGATGTAGAAAAAAAACCTGAAGGCAATTATGTTTTTACATAACTGGGTCTGTGACTATAAGTTTTATGCCTGTTACACAAGCATAAAGGTATTGTTTTTACCAACACAGAGCTAATTAGGTGGGTGTAAACTAGTTGAAAAGCCTCACATGGACATGAGTGGGGTCCAGGCAGCCAAGGGGAGCAGAAAAGCTGGCTCTGTTTATACAACTTTCTGCAGAGTAGCAAATGGAGGGAGCTTTCTAAAGCCAGGGCTGGTACATTTGTAAGTCATGATGAGCACATTCTCCATGGCCTTTCCTGAAACTTGTTTCAGTTACTTTTCTCAGATTATCACCTACCCCCAGAGCCTTGTAGTGTATGGTAAGTATTAAGAGGCATGTTTTTATTTTTTATGTTCCAGGCAATATAGAAGCATTTTACGTTATCACATTCTTATAAAAAAACCTTAAGGGGCTGCCATTAGTTTCATTTTCAAGAGAAAACTGAGGCTTGCATTATACAACACATCTGGTCTGACAAATACTGTTTCAGGTTCATCTCCGTTCTTTGATTTCAGAGCCCAGGTTCTTAGCCACCTGTTAAGAACATAAAACCACAATAATGCCTCCTCTCGCAACTGCCTCCCCATCTTTGCTTTTTCTGTGAAGACCTGCAGACTCAAAAGGGTCTGATGCTAGTGTATTTTACTCCCACTTTGTGTTGGTGATGGAAAAGCAGCACTTGTGTGACAGGGAAACATGACACTGTCTTTGAATGAGAGATTCAATTGTTGGACTTATTTGTCCCATCTTCATAATATGCATTCTCCAATGTATATTCCCTTTCATTCTGTTCAGAGATAACCCCTTCACCATGAAGAGGGCTGCCTATGACTACTGCTGACAGTGGGACCAAATGCTGTAACATAAACTCACACCCCAAGTATGATAGAACTTGTCATGAGTGGTTGTCCCTGGATGGAATAGTAGCATCCATATAAGTGATATTCTCTTTGCCTGCAATCATTCAACACCATGTGAAGACACTAGAGATGACTGGTATTTGGTCTTGGTCTATGACAGACCCAGCAGATCATCCAGGGAAAAATACTTTGATATGGGTTTTCTAAGGTTATTCTTTCAGGAAGTTCTTAGTGTAATATTAATCTTTCTAGTTTTAATTAAGGTCAAGTTTTAAGAGCCCCACTCTATATGCACAGTCTGCTTTACATGGTATAAAAAGATTTTAGACATTATGCCAAAGAGATATCCTCTGACAAAAGTTCCTGGTCACTTTCCTCAGCACTGGTGCTGCTGTTGGACTTGAATGTCATCTTCTCCAATGCCTAGGCTTATGATTAGGAGATCATCTGTAAAGTACGTTTCTGGCTCAGACTTATTTGGAGTTGAGAAAAAAATACTAATCTATAGATTACATTTGGCACTAAAATTATGCTCATAGAAGCCTATCTTCTCTCAGTAGCTTCAGACATTGGACTGCAGAGACCTTGATAAAGATGGAGGAATGACAATCTCTCATGTCAAGACAATAGAGGAAATAAAATGTGACTCAACTTGATCTTGGAGTTAGGCATAGATTGAGGACATAGAAATTTACAACTAGTCAGGGGTTCAGGGGTTTAGGCTAAACTTTAGAAAAGAGCTCGTGCAATTACAGTTTCCTACATTTTTGGTGGGGGTGGGGGCGGGGGATGGAGGTCGTGGGATTGATAAGCAGTTTATATGCTAGCTCTGATTTGATCACTGGCTTCTTTAGATTTTTGTCTTTAAAAATGCTAAAGCAACTTATTTTTAACCTAAGGTCATCACTTTCGCCTTCTTAACATGTTATTGTTTGTAAACGTAGTTAAATAATTTAAAATTGGAAACATTTGAGAACTAAAATGTACATATAATCCTAATTTTGGATCACTAGGATTGGGAGTGACTGCTTCATTCTACTTGTCATGCATTGCCACAAAATGCCTGCAGGTTTCTGGCCTGAAGTAGTCCTCTCATTACAGAACCTTTGTGATCAGTGAATAATGAAAGTGGTCAAATCATAAGTTAGAAGTAGCAACAAGAATTCTCCAGTGAGATCTGGAAGCCTTTCAAAGTTTTTATGCTCCACAGGGCCTCCATCTATTCTCATCACCTTTGGCTTTCAGTTACCCCACCCCCCTTCACAATCCCATTACCTTCTTCCGTCTAGGCCATTTCGTTATTTTGGTGTGGCTCCTGTCTACCAGATACACCAATCTCAGGGCCTCTGAAATGGGATCTTCTAATGTCCTTCCCTGTCTACTCTTCCCTGCTCTCAGCTAACCCTATTATTAGGAGATACAGAATATTGCAAACTCATCTGTTTAAATGGGGCAGGACTTGGTTTGAGGATTTTAATTCTTGTGCATGGTAAGGTCTCATTCCAAGTCCTATTAGATTAAGATTTCTCATACTTATTTCCATTCTTAACTGAAGGCCTTTTCTGGGGCAAGCCAAAAGGTTGGAAAAGCTTGTCAACATAGTTGAGATTTTCTAGACCTTTACTAACAATTTTAAACTGTCCCAGATGTTAGAACATAATTCCGCCTTCTAGAAATTCTGCTTTATAACATTCTACAAAGAGGAATGAAGTTTTATACTAAAAAAAGTAAACAGAAATTATCTTACTTTCTGTGGCCTGTATGAAATTTTATAGTTAAACAGGGAATTGTAGTACAAAGACTCACACCCTGATTTTCTTCACTTTCAGATGTTGGGTCTATACTGCACAGAAAATCCATGATCAAACAGAATAGATTTTAGGATTACTCTTAGACTCTCATCCTCAAAGTTCAGGTAGGACCCAGAAATTTCACTGGCTTCTACAGTCAGAGCCTTGTCCTGTCATGACTAAGTATTTATATGCCCCGTAAGAAAAGGTGACTATTGGGTATTGGGCTTAATGCCTAGTAATAATCTGTATAACATATCCCTGTGACATGAGTTTACCCATGCAACAAACCTTTACATGTACCCCTGAACCTAAAATAAAAAGACGTAGAACAGTCACCTGGGTTGAGTCCTTGCCTTCATATGGAGAAGAGTCTCTAGGATCTGCTTGGTGCGGACAGCATAGACAATTGGGTTGAGGACAGGTGGGATGAGGAGGTAAAGGTTGGCCAAAAGGATATGGATATGGGGAGGCACACGATGGCCAAAGCGGTATGTGAGAGAGGAAACAGCAATGGGGATGTAGAAGACGAGGATGGCACAGATGTGAGAGCCACATGTCCCTAAGGTTTTAAGCCTGGCTTCAGAGGTGGCCAACCCCATTACAGCCCTGAAAATCATCACATAGGAGGCAGTGATGGCCAGTGAATCCAGGATTAGTACCAGGAAACCAATCCCCATTCCATACAAGTTGTTGACCTTTGTGTCACCACATGCCAAGGTGACCACAGCCATGTGCTCACAGTAGGAGTGGGCAATGATTTGGTTCTGGTAAAGGGGCAACCTCAGGCAAATCATTAGGGGCAGAGGTCCAATGTAGATTACTCCCCGGAGGAGGGCTGCCAGCCCCAAACGACCCACCACAGCATGGGTGAGCAACGAGGTATGGTGCAGTGGGTCACAGATGGCCACATAGCGATCAAAAGCCATGGCAAGGAAGATGCCTGACTCAACAGTGGCAAAGCAGTGAATGAAGAACATCTGGGCCAAACAGGCATTCACACCAATGTTGTGGGCACCAAACCAGAAGATGGCCAGTAGTTTGGGGATGGTAGAGGTTGACAGGACCAGGTCAATGACAGCCAACATGCACAGGAAGAAGTACATGGGCTGGTGCAGGCTGTGCTCCATCCTTACCACAGCCAGGATGATCATGTTCCCTAGCACAGCTACCAGGTACATGGAGCCAAAGGGGATGGAGAGCCAGATGTGCAGGGACTCCAGCCCAGGGATGCCAGTGAGCTGGAAAGAGGTAGGCACGGAGCAGGCATTATTAGGGGTTAACATATTCAGGGATCTGGAGTATCCAGGAGATAGGAGCTCTTAGTTTTAGATTTTTTACTCTTGTGAGAGATGCTTCTGGGAACTGTAGACTAGATTCTCATTTCCATCTAGGATGACTGGTGGTGCCTGTAATAAAGAATTCTGAATGCCAACTTAAAAAAATCAGTTACATGTTTTATAAATTATTTGTAATGATACCTACTGTTAAGTGTAGAAATGGCATGCTCATGATTTTTACTAAATTGCCCTACCACACTGTAAAATCTCCAAAATTATGCATCCCCTTTAACTAGTAATTTTACTTTAAGAAACTTTTTCTGAAGGAAACAAATACAAAAGAGTTCTGCATGTAATAGTTAAATGTAAGCCAATGTATTTAGCCAGTGCCTGCATATGCTTCTCTTATCACTGATCAATAGCAACATGATGTGTGTGTATCACAATCCTTTACAACAGACAGTATGTCTATGTCAAAAAACATGCATTTGTATTTTCTCTATGCCTTGAGTTTCCAGCCAATGAGAACTTGGCAAAGCACATTCTATTGAAAATCTCAGCCAAAGCTCTAAATGCCTCAGCCAGATTGCTCTTCCATTTTATCCAGTGTTGAGTATATTCTGCAACAAGTGTTGTTCATTCAGCTTTGGCCACTCTTTCTGCCATTTACTTTGTGTCTGGCAAACAATATTGACACTAACAGATATGAAAAGCACGGGAGTAAAAATGTTGGACCTCTTGCAAAGGAAAACAAAAAGGAAATGCATCAGGTTGAATTGCTAAAATGCAAGGTTTATCATGGCTTGAGTTGCCTCTGGGAAATGTTAAAGAATGTTGGAGTGTAAAGACTAACAGGTGATTTGGGATTTGTGGAAGTCTTCTGACAATAGCAACACTAACCAATAACATAGATTAGATGTTTGCAACTAATTTTTTACTAACAAAAAGTTGGACTAATGGGTTCACAAAGCATTAAATTCATCTACTCAATGAATTAGATTATGTTGATATTTTTAGAGATAAATATTTCCTGGTATAAGGTTCACATCATAGTATAAGTCAGGGAAGAGCAGGAGGCAGATTAATCTATAATTGTATTAAAGAGAGGGAGATGGGGAGAGAGAAATACACACCCTTCAATAGAAAAGGGTCTAGGAAGATTTGTACCTAGCTTTTCTCTGTTGATTTTGGGTGGATGAGATTTGTGTTTTATATTATGCCTTTAAATATGATCAAGAGCTTTATAAATAAGGTTATAAAATATCAAATCCTGCTAAAAATGTAAGGAGAAAATTTGCCATGGTAAATGTATTAAGGAAGCACATTACCTTTTCTCTGAATGGGTTTAATATTGGTTTGTTCAGACTGTCAAATCTAGTTGATCAAAGATATTTAGCACAGGACCCACTTTTCCAAAGAAAAAGCTTTCATTTAAAAGTTGACCAGACTTGATGGTTAAACAAAATAAAAACAGATATGATTTGTAAAGAAATGTTTACTCTAAGGACAGGGTCTACTAATTTTTCCTGGCAAGAATCTGGATATCACCTATAATTTGAGATAATAGAATACATCTTTGAGCAAATTTTACTATTTTGTCCATCTAATAGGAATTAAAAAAGAGTAGACTGATAAAACAGCCAGCAAGACCCTTCTGCCCAATCACATCCTTCTTGGCCTCCTTGTGAGGTGGCAGGAAGATCAATTTATAAAAACCATTG